>NC_135715.1:49539548-50269906 GCF_964656455.1 Halichoerus grypus | reverse complement strand
GCTCTAGTTGGAGAGTAAAGACCTCAGGGATCCTGACACCTTGTGAGATAGATGAAGGATCCTAAGACAAGCTCTGAGTAGCATAGGAAGACTCCAGCTTGGAAAAGGATTCCAGGATTTCTCAAATATTAATGTCATTAAAAATATAGATCCTAATTGAGTTGTTCTAGGATGGGGTATAAGATGCTGTTTCTGATAAGCTCCAAGGTGCTATCAGTGGTGTTGGTTCAAAGACTAACTTTGAGTAAATAGGGATTAGGCAATGGCTTAGAACAAGCAAAGTTAGATGTTTGTTATCCTGGTGTTTTATTATAGTTTGTCTTTATGTACACAGACACACACATGCACACACACACGTACACATTATAATGCATGTCATCTCTTGTCATATACAGATATATTTTTCAGTACAAATCCTTTAGTAGAAATAACTGGGTGATGGGCATTAAGGAGGGCATGTGTTGTGATGAGCACTGAGTGTTATATGCAACTAATGAATTGTTGAACACTACATCAAAAACTAATGATGTACTATATGTTGGCTAATTGAACTTAAATTCTAGACTTGAGAAATAAAATAGGCAAAATCAGAAAAAATGGCTTTTTTGCTCTCCATTTATGTTTTCATTTTCTTAATAATGACCTTAATTTTTAAAAATTTTGATGAAATTCAACTTATCACTTATTTTCTTTTATAAAAGGCTTATGCTTTTGATGTCTTATGTAAATAATCTTTGCCTAAGTTAAGGTTACAAAGATTTTCTCCCATGTTTTTCTATAAAACTTTATAATTTTACGTTTTACTTTTAGAATGGTTTTGTGATTCTTAAAATTTTGAGAATAGTTGACACACAATGTTACATTAGTTTCAGGTGTATGACGTGGTATGATTCAACTTCTTTATCAGTTATGCTCACCACAAGTGTAGCTGCCATCTGTCATTATATATGCTATTACAATATCATTGTTCCCTATGCTATGCCTTTTATTCTCATGACTTTTCATTCCATTCCTGGAAGCCTGTACCTCCCACTCCCCCTCACCCATTTTGCTCATCCCTCACTCCTCTCCTGTCTGGCAACCATCAGTTTGTTCTCTGTATTTATAAGTATGATTCTGCTTTTTCGTTTATTTGTTTATTGCTTATTTGTTTGAATCATTTTGAATTAAGTTTTGGAAATGATGAAAGTTATATACCTTAGTCAAGATTCATTTTTTTTCCCACATGGATATCCATTTTTTCTAGCACAATTTTTTAAAAGAATATTTTTTATCCATTGAATTACCTTTGTACTTTTGTTGAAAATTAATTGATCAGAGATGTGTGAGTCTGTTTCTGGATTCTATTTTGTGCTATTAATTTATATTTATTATTATTCCAATCTTATGGACTTGGTTACTGTAGCTTTACTGTAGGTCTTCAGTTGGGTATTGTAAGTCTTCTAACTTTGTCGTTTCAAAAGTTTTTAGATTATCTAGATCATTTGTATTTATGTATAAATTTTAGAATTAACTCATCACTTTCTACAGAAAAAAAACTCCTGTTTTAATTATGATGGCATTAAAACTATAGATCAATTTGGATCTTGTGAAATTTCAATGTGGCTTTAATTTGCATTTCCTTGATGACTAATGATGTTGGATGTCTTTTATTTTTATTTTTTTAAAAAGATTTTATTTATTTATTTGACAGAGAGAGAGACAGCGAGAGAGGGAACACAAGCAGAGGGAGTGAGAGAGGGAGAAGCAGGCCTCCCACTGAGCAGAGAGACAGATGTGGGGCTTGATCCCAGGACCCTGGGATCATGACCTGAGCCTAAGGCAGGCTCTTAATGACTGAGCCACCCAGGCGTCCCATGTTGGATGTCTTTTAATGCGGTTTTTGCCTACTTGAATATCTTTTTTTTCTGAAGTGTCTGTTCAGATTTTTCCCATATTTTTAACTAGTAATTTTTCTCACATTATTGTGTTGTAAAAGTTTTAATTTATCCTGAATACAAGGCTTTTGAAATATATATATTTTAAATATATTTTTCCAATCTATGGCCCACCTATGAATTACCTTAACAGTGTTTTTGAAAGAGCTACACATTTTTAAATGATAAAGTCCCAAATATATTTTTAAATGGTTCACACTGTTTGTTTTATATCTAAGAAATGTCAAAGTCATGAAACTTCTTTCCTATGTATTTTGCAAAATCATGAATGGCTTTACCATTTACATTTAAGCCTATTAGTATTTTGGGTTGATTTTTATGTATGGCATGAGGTAAGGGTCAAGGATTTTTTTCCATGTGGAATATAGATATCCATTTGTTCCATCCTTATTTATTTAAAAGAGCATGCTTTAATAAATGAATTTTCTTGGCACAATTGTTCTATATATGTGTATATCTATTTCTGGACTCTCTATTTGGATTTGAGGTTGGATTAACTTTTAAACAAGTAATCAAAACAATTCATCATGTTAACAGTAAAAGAGAAGAAAACATGATCATCTCAGTAGTTGCAGAAAATCATTAATCAAAATTCAACACCCATTTGTGATATAACTGAGTAAATTAGGAACAGACAAATCTGATAGAGGACATCTGTAAAAAATGTACAACTAACATAATACTTAATGATGAAAGAGTGAATAATTCCCCCTAAAATTAGAAAAAACATGGTTATTCACTTTCATTCATTATTATACTTTAAGTTCTAGCCATGTAATGTAAGAAAAGGAAATAAAAGGCATATGGAATGGAAAGGAAGAAGTAAACCAATCTTTATTTCTATGTGACATAATCATCTATGTAGAAAATCCAACAGAACCTATAAAAATGTCGTTAGAACTAGTAAATGAGTTTTGCAAGTTCTCAGTATACACGATTTATGTGCCAAAATAAATAGTATTTCTATATATAAGCAAGAAATGACCTGAAATTTTTTGAGAGTGCCATTTATGAAGTAGAAAAAAAAAAAGAAATAGGGATAAATTTGAATATGTGAAAGACCTGTACCCTGAAAACTGGAAAATACTGTTGAGAAAAATTAAAGAATAATTGAATATATGGAGAGATTGTTGTATTCATTGGTCGAAATCTTCTATACTGTTAAGATATCAGTATTTTCCAGTTGCCTTATAGATTCAATGAAATCTACCAAAATCTGAGCTGACTTTTTGGATAGAAATTGACAAACTAATTCTAAAATTCATATTTGAATGCATAGAATAACCAAAACAACATTGAAAAAGAACAAAACAGTGGGATGAATGAATGGTAGATGATTTAATGACTTACTATAAAGTCTGGTATTCATGTCAACAGAGACAAATAGATTGACACAACAAAAAATGGAGAGTCCTAAAACACAGCCAAGTATATATGGTCATTGATTTCTGACAAAAGTTAAAAGACAATTCAATAGAGAGAAAAAATTTTTTTCAACAAATGGAGCTAGAAAAATTGAACATTTATATGCAAAAAATTTATATGCAAAAAATTAACCTCTCCACATAACTTACACTGTATATAAAAATAAATCAAAATTGGTTGGAGGCCTAAGTGTAATTCCCCAAACTATAAAATTTTTAGGAGAAACAGGAGAAAATTTTGTGACCTTGGGTTAAGTAAGATTTCTTTTTTTTTAAATTTATTTTATTTTTTTTTAGAAAGAGAGAGAGGGATACAGAGCGTGAGGCAAGGGGCAGGGGAGGGAGAGAGAGAATCCTAAGCAGTCTCCCTGCTCAGCACAGAGCCTGATGTGGGGCTCAATCTCACAACCCTGAGATCATGACCTGAGCAGAAATCAAGAGTCAGACGCCAACCGACTGAGCCACCCAGGTGCCCCTTAAGTAAGTCTTCTTAGGTACAACCCCCCAAAACATGATAGAGGAAAGAATAAATTGATAAATCAAACCTCATCAAAATGTACAGCTCTGCTTTTCAAAAGACAATGCTAAAAGAATAAAAAGACAAACTATAGGCCTTGGCAAATTATTTGAAAAACATCTATCTGATAAATGACTTGTATATAAAATATATAGATGACCCTCAAAACCCAATATTAAGAAAAGAGTCCAATAAAAATGGGCAAAGGATTTTAATGTCCACTTAAGCAAGAAGAGATTATAGATGGCAAAAAGAAAATATGAAAATATTGTCTACATTGCTAGTTATTAGGGAAATGAAAAATTAAAACCTAATGAAGTATCACTACATCTCGATAAGAATGGCTAAAAATAAAAAATAGGGGTGCCTGGGTCTCTCAGTCAGTTGAATATCTGACTCTTGGTTTCGCCTCAGGTCATGAGCTCAGGGTCGTGGGATTGAACCCCACATCAGGCTCCCTGCTCAACGCTGAGTCTGCTTAGGACTTTCTTTCCCTCACCCTCTGCCTCTCCCCCACCCTCTCAAAATAAATAAAGAAATCTTTAAAAATAAAAAAATAAATAATAAAAACAAACACCCTGACTGTATACAGTGGTGAGGATGTGAAACAACTAGAACTTATACAATGTTGCTGGGAATGTAAAAGGTACAACCACTTTGGAAAATAGTCTGATAGTTTCTTTAAAGTTGAACATTCATCAAACATTTGACCCACCCATTCTACTGCTATGTATTTACCTAAAAGAAACGATAGCATAGGTCCATATAAAGACGTGCACATAAATGTTCATAGTAGCTTTATTTGTAATAGCTAAAAAGTGGAAACAGCTCAGCTAACCATCAACAGGTGAAAGGATTATCAAATTGTGGTAATTGATTTTTATGAAATACTACTCAGGCATAAAAAGGAATGAACTATATATGATACAACAGAGATGAATCTTTGTGTTATTGCCATATGTAAAGAGACATAAAAGCTTATATATGAATCCATTTATATAAGGTTCTTATAAATGCAAACTAATTAATATTAGCAAAACAAAGATCCATTGACTGGACAGGGAGGGAGCAGTGAAGAGAGGCCAGAGGGTGGGATTACAAGAGGCATGAGGAAACACTTAGGGGTGATGGATATGTTAATTATCTTGATTGCCATGACAGTTTCATGGGTGTGTACATGTTTAAATCTTATCAAATTGTATGTCAATTATATCAGTAAGGCTGTTAAAGTAAAAATTGAGGCTGTAAAATGATATCAAATCACATTATTTTCCCCCACATGTCTTATTTTGAACATTATCATTACAGTTATGAAGAATAAAATCTATAAGTTCATAAACCATTTGTATTTAACAAAGGTGGTCAAGGAAATAACCTCTGCCCTTAAGAAGTTTAGAATCTATTAAAGAGCACCAATTTACATTTAAAATTTCAGAATGCATTTCTAGAAATCAACAACTATTTAATAATATGCAAATAATTTGAAGTGAAACAAATTCAGTACCTGAAGGGATGCAGATTTTAATGGTAATTGGCTGAGTTCACCTTTTTGTGAGGTGGTTTGTAGGAGTATTTTCCTCTTGTAGCAAAACTTCTTTTGTACCTGTGGACTCTCAGGTCTCAACTAAGTACACCAAGTAAATAACTTGCTCAGCACTTGAGTGGGAACTCAGTAAACACTGAATTGACACCCAACGATCTTTCTCTGCACCTCAGTGCAAACCTGTCATTTCTTGTGCACACTTCTGTGTAAGTCTTTATATTAGATAGCCTTGAAATGGATTTTCTTGTTTCCTGAATGAGTCATGATTTTAGTGTGAAAAAGAACAGCATTTCGTTGCTTCATGTCTTCCTTTAAAAACTAAAAATCAGAGTTTTATAGAGTTGTTTTAAGTCTCATAACAATAACCACTATTTATTGAGTAACTTGTGTATACCAACCATTTCTCACGCATTGTTTCTCAATTGAGCCTCATATTATTTTTGCCCCAGTTGTTAGGGATTGTTATATTGACATAGATTTTTGGTCTTTATTTATGCACAGTATTTTTTATTTATTTTCTTCCAAAGCTCAAGGGCAAATGCATTCTTTATCCACAGGAAGAATGAAAGAATTACTGTTGTATGGAAATTTATTGTGATATAATAATGAATTCTTATACAAATTTGAACTCAGGATCATCCATAACATAATCAGAACGGTAAATGTGTGCAGGTTGTTTATCCTTACATGTCAACATGTGCCAGATTATCCTACACAGTGTATGTCAAATTCATTTGCATAAGAACTATCAGATTTAGAATAAACAGAGTTTAAAAATGCATTAAGAACAGCGAAGAATTTGGTACTCAGTAGAGATGAACAGTATTGAAATGCTTGTTAACTATCTCTTTACTTAAGAAGCACTACTGCACATGCTATTTGGATGCTTTTTAGCATAGTAAATCTATTTCTGTGGCTCAAATGTAATGTATCAAGAAAGACAACATGCTCTGCCCGAATTTTAGAAAACATGTGGGTGCAATGCTGGATTTTGATGATCCATTCAACCTGGAATTTAGCCTAGACATGAGTCACTAAAACTTAGACAGAAAAGAAACAAAACAAAACTCATCCTCCACAGACTTGTGTTGAGTTTTGCTTTAGAAACAGATGGCAAAGTAGAAAGGCTGGTAGGAAATTGATTGAATTTGAAAAATCAGATGTGGAAAAATCAAGTAATTCAACCAATCCAATAGCTTGTTTTGAGGTTTTAGAACTTTTCTTCACCACACACCCTCCAGAATGTTTTTTCCCATGTAATTAGGAGCAACAGGTGATTATTATTTCTTTATCCTTCTGCTTGAGGAACCTTTATTTCTTATTCTAAAAGTCTCTACTCTCAAAAGTATTTCCAAAAGCATGCATTTTACCATCTCTTGACTTCATGTTTAGAATTCTACTTGAAAAATTTTCTCACTCCTTAATGTGCATGCCTTACAACGTTTGTAGATATTCTCATGTCTGTCAACCTTAATCACTACTTAGCCAAACTTTTGTTTCTTTGTGTATATATTTATATATATATATATTACTTCTCTTTGAAGGATTCATAAATGAAACCTATTTCTGTAATTTGTCTTCTTTACTGAATTGTTTTTAAGTTTTATTTCTAGGTTTTGTATTCTGCGGCCATCTCTTTTCAGACCCAGTTTTCTGGGCATCTTCCAATTCAATTTGAGGGAAACTTGTGAATTTTAGAATAAGAGACTCAAAATGAAGCCAAGAGATATAATTTGGAAAACATCAAAGCCAAGAAATGAAATAAAAATAAAGAATGTATGTTGCCACTAGATCAAAATCAGGGACTATTTGTACTCCTGAGTGGCCAGAATGACATATTGAAACCAATTCATCTTTATTTCCTGCTCTACCATATGGAGTGAGGTACATTGCTAGACCAGTCTACCCAATTTTCATGTTGACTTTGTTTCTGTCAAGAGTATAAAAGCAACATGATGACTCCTCAAAAAGATATATTGCCATAGAGAGTCAACAGATAAGGCTTTCACTTCTCCTCAGTCACTCATGGCCCTCCTGAAGAAGCGATGATTGAGAAAAGAGATAATGAATGGCCCTCGGAAGTGGAGGTGACATGTGTCAACTATACTCAAATAAATAAACAAAATCAGAATGGCAACAGAGAAAAACAACAACAAAACAAAACAAAACCCAGCCCCCCCCCAAAAAAAACCCAACAACAACATAGAGGTGACATACCCTGGAGCACCAACATACAAAGCATTCCGTTGGTGGAGCACCAAGACAGTAAGAGAAGCTACATATGTATGTTTATCTACAAATTAGAATGAAAACACATTTGGCCATTATTTAATAATATGTGGACACATGTGGGCACCCTAAATTGATCTCTACGTCAGCCCTGAGCCATGTTCAGGTGGGGAAGCTCTCTAATGAGAGGCTGCCCATGGTGTGTTCACTCTTCTATTGGTTCAGGGTATATTGAGACATATCACAGTCTACTTTTGCACAGGTCATATCGTGTAAGATTATATTGTCAACCACATTAATCCTCACAAAATGAATAGATTGCTTGAAAAAATAGTGACCCCATATGGAGATCACAACTGAAGAACACAGTAATAATAATGCAAGGAGCGTGCACAAGAAAATGGTAGAGCTGACTCTCCCATTCCTTGTTTGAGTTCTTCCTAGGACACATGCTGAAGTAAAGCAATTATGATCCACTCAGAGAGTGCACAGAATGCCTTAGGAAATTAGCCGGTGATACTAGAAAACCTAAGAAACCAAATCAGGAGGACAAAGTCCTATAATGTTTTCAATTATGCTTAATGTTTTGTGATACCTAATGCAGCACTCTGTGTCTTCACTAAGCATAAAGACACATGTTTAAAAACCTCTGAGATTTCCTGTTTATTAACAGAATTCAAAATGCCACTTGGTTTTCGTGGCATAATAAAAACGGCTGAGAATAGTAGCGAACAGTAAGATACAAACTAAAATACATTCCTTTGGCAGTAAATACTGGCACAAAGAAAATACTGTTTAATATTTGAAGAAACAAGTATTAGAACAAATTCACAATGTGGGAGGTTTGCTGTACAGTTGGTTGAAGGAACAGATGTTTCTAACATGCCTGAGCTTATGGTATTTGCAAGATTTTGTTTTAATAATGAAATATAAAAGTAATTATTTTGGTGAGCCACTTGACTAAAGAAAACGATGTACTGGACTTATGCTTTAATTAAAACAATTTACAGACAAATTATGGAGGTATAAACTCATATAGTGGCAGCTTGGCTGAAATTTATAAGAATGATTATGGGGCAAGGGCACAGAGTTAGCATCACATTTAAAATATTTTCATTCTATGATAATTCATTGCAAAGCAGAGAAGTGAAGCCAGAAGTATGCAAAGTGCTATGGAGTATCTCTGAGTTTATAAACACAATTAAGAATTATTTAGCATTAATAAAGAACTTTTTCTGAGCCAGTTTCTGTTCTTTAGTGATTTACATGTTCACTCATTTAATCATCAAAACTCTTGGAGGGTGATACAATTATAGTGTCTTTTCTCAGATAAGGAAATAGGTACAGAGAAGTTCGTAACCCTCCTGAAGATCATACCACTAGAACATGGGTACGCCAGGTTAATCTGGTCAGTTTGACTCTAGGGACAATTACTGAATTCTACTGTCTATATACCTTTGTAAGGTATCTTTTTTTCAGCTATAATAACTGTTTGTATATATATTATATAATGTAAAATAACCATATATGTATACATATATATACACAAACAGAATTTAGAAGCAGCAGACTTTCAAATCACTACATATTTAATTGCATTTCTCATAAAAATATTATTGAAAACATTTTTTAGTGAAGAAAGAAGCTTCTAAGTCTTTAGTAAGTACTACAAAAATACAATTTTTTAATTTCATCCTTAGACTATCCTTTACATTTTCTATTTTCATGCATTTTTGTCACATACAATAGCATAGTTAGCATATTTATAACTATATATACATACATACATAGCATATTTATAACTATATATAATGTGTGTGTTAATGAGTGTATCTCTGTGTGTTTGTATGCGTATACTTTTATTAGGCTGCAAGTGCAAAAATTTTACTGATGTGGGTACAGTCAAACACTTTTGGGGATTGGTGAGTTAAAGAAACAATTGGTACTAAATGAGAAAAGGAACTGGAAAAAGCATGAAAGATAGTGAGTGGGAAGAGGATTGTAAAGGCTCAGTATTTGGAGAAACCATGAAGAATTGGTGGAAATGCAGGGAGGAAGGTATGGATAGAGCATGGAGAGCAAGAAAAGTGTTGGGCATGGAAGTGAGATGAGGGTGGAAAGGGTGTTGTGGAGAAGAGGTAGAAGGGTCTGTCCTTGAGGCTGTGGCAGAAGGAGGTCAGTGGGAGATGATGGAGCTTGGACTAGGTTGGTGGCATATAAATGAAGAAAAGATAAATGGAGAAAGATCTATCTATCTATCTATCTATCTATCTATCTATCTATCTATCTATCTATCTATCATCTATCCATCCATCCACCCACCCACACATACATCCAAGAGGAAATGATTGTCATGGTGATGAAGGGCAAGGCCATGGAAGGTAAGCAGAGTGTTCAGCATTTTAATCAAGTAGGTTTGTAATTGCCTAGTAAATTAAAAACTAAAACTGAAAATGGACATGTAAATGTTCTTTTATTATTATAACTTTTAATTTTCCTTATAATTTCTTTTCTTTTTTTAACTTAAATTCAATTAGTCAACATATAGTACATTACTAGTTTCAGATGTAGTGTTCAACAACTCATCAGTTGCATTCCTTATAATTTCTGATACTTAATCAAGAGTAATTTGAGGGCACCTGGGTGTCTCAGTGGGTTGAATGTCTGCCTTCAGCTCAGGTCATGATCCCAGGGTCCTGGGATCGAGCCTCACATTGGGCTCCCTGCTCAGTGGAGACTCTGCTTCTCGCTCTGCCCCTCCCACCCTCTAGTGCTCTCTCTCTCTCTCTCTCTCAAATAAATAAATAAATAAAATCTTTTAAAAAAAGTAATTTGAAACACTTCAGTATTGAGTTTCTCACCATATGAAGTTCTTAATAGTCTATAAACAAACACTTAAAGGGACTTAAGATTTTATTTTTTATTTTTTTTAATAAAATGAGGAATTATTTTATACCCTGAAAAGTCTATCCTCTAACTTAGGGGTTTGCATGAACTTTAAGTACTCTTTTTAATCATATAAAAGTCTGTCCCACCCAGAGATGCATCTCAAGAGAAAGATCCGGCACACGTACAATCTTCACAATTCCTTGTCTCTGATTATTATTATTTTTTATTATTATGTTATGTTAATCACCATACATGACATCATTAGTTTTTGATGTTGATTATTATTGTTACTTTTTTTAGAATATCTTTTTCTTTGGACTTCTGAGAGTTTGACCTTAATCAGTACCTCCATACAGTTGCATAAAAGTGAAGGAAGAAGCTCTCCTCTCTTTTACGAAGGGAGAAAGGGCATTTGGGCTCTTGAGTAGCTGGTTGAAGGTCACCAGGGAATGGTATGTTCCACTGCCTGTCATGGGATGCTGATGGGTGGATCTAAAGCCCCAGAACTTTGAGATTGGAGGTGGAGCTGGAATAGTATTTTTAAGGATTATGGTGTTGTGTCTCTCATCAGTGTTGCATTGCAAACATTATGGAAGATTTCCAAAGCTTTCCTTATAAAATACCCATGTTACTCTGAATCTCTGAAGAGACACTGAGACTATGAGTCAACAGAAAGTCTTAAGTTAAAAAAAATTAAATGAGTAAATAAATGAATAATCCAGGAAATTGTAGTGAGAGGGAGTTTTGTGAGCTTTGCAATATTGGAAGAAAATAAAATTGGGCTCTGCAGTAGCAGATATTTAATTAACTTGAAGTTTAAAATGAGGGGATTCTGTGAATATTGTGAGCATTGTATACTTTGAGAAAGTTTTCTTAAACTTCTTCCTATATTCAATATGAATTAAAAAAAAACTTTTGAAGAGTATTTTGGAAATGCAGGGTATATTGACATATTCTAGGGAAGCAGGGGGTGCAGGACCCATTAGTTCCAATCTATCAGATTCCTTTGATTTGATGTGTTAATACAAAAGACATTAGAATTAATAGCTACTTCTCCAGATGGAGCATACCTGGCTATTAAGAGACCTTAAACAGCCTCTCTCCCTCTAATGGGACAATATGATACTAGAGTATAAGGAGTGAAAAGATGTAAGGGTCATTGTTATATCCTACGAATCTCTGCAATATAATAGCAGATGGCTAATCAGGACAAAGATTTTTCAGTTAGATATTGGAAGTTTTGAAGTGCCCACTGCCCTTTTTACGTTATTTTATTTTATGTCTGGAGATTTTCATGTTAAACTTATATTAAAAGCACAGCAAGGTGAAAATGGAAAGAGTTATTATCTTGACACAAAATGTTGGTTCATCCTGCAGTACTTACCTACCTACATTTTAGGTTTCAAGTCTTTTCTCTCCCACTTAGACCTCTCATTAGTGATTCATGAATGAAGTTCTTTCTTAGTGTAACACACTTTTTTTTTTGTATCTGGATTAGATGATTAGATACACTTGATGAAGGTAAAAAAAATTCATCCATTTGGACAAGCAAAGGTCCAAGTAACTTCAGCCATTAAAAATTAATTATAATTATTCTCTGTACTTGGCATCCAGACATCATCAAAGAAGACTGGAACATTTACTGCACCTGAATCATTATAAAATTTTAGGGTGGACAGCACACAGTAGAGATAACAAATAGATGACAATGTGTTACTCAAGTCCACAGTCCCCTCCTAGGAAAATGGCAGTGATTTTTAATAAGGTCTCAACTTTCTTTGTTGCTGAGCTTCAGACTCCTTAACACAGACAATACCAATAATTGATATTTGACATATGAATTAATACACATGTGCCGTTGTTTATTTACAATGGGAAGATTATAACCAAAACTTGTGTAAGAAAGAGAACCGAATATGCAGAAACATTCATTGTAGGCACGTGTAACACAGCAAGCTCAGGGGTAGTGTGTGGTACTGAGACTGTGGAGCCCTTTGACTATTAGATCTGCCAACCCTGTTATCCCACTGATCTGATTGCTTTCCCTTTTCATTTCCTATTAAATCTCTAACAGAGAAGAGGAAAAATTGATGAGGAAACCTGATTTGGAGCTATGTGGAAATGTCTTTTGAGGGAGGATATTCCAACAGGGGAATTAACAGTGGTATTTGGATGACATGAATTTCTTTAAATTTTCCAGAAATTTTACTTTATTTATTGATGATTTAAGACATCAGTGTCATTTTTCCTTCAAAACCTCCCATGTACTATTAAAATATCACTTAATTACGAAAAAGGTCTGAGTGGTTAAAAAAGGTAAAAATAAAATTATTGCCAAATTATGTTAACAATTATCAAAATAATTTGTAAAAAAAAAAAAAGAAGACCCCTTTGACTGTATATTTTTTTCTTAAGAATATCTTTGATTATGACTATCCCGGTGCCACTTGTACACAAATGTTTTGTAAGAATGTTTCCACTGAGGAATATAATTTCTGCCAGATACCAAAACTTCCTAGGCATGAGCCCAAATTGGGTTCAATTTTAGATGATGTATCAGGTATGTATTGCTGCATAACAAATGACCCCAAAACTTAGTGGCTTAAAATGACAAAGATTTATTTAGTCAAGATTTCTATGGGTCAAGAATCTAAGAGCATGTAGGTGTCTGTGGTTCAGGTTCCCTCACGGGTGTTGACCAGGTTGTCGTCATCTCAAGGCCCATTTGGAGAAAGATCCACTGCCATGTTCACTCAGTGGTTACTGACACGCCTCAGGTGTTCACTGGCTGTTGGCCAGTTCCTTGCCATGTGGGCCTCTCCAGAAGGTGGTTCCATGGCAGCTGGCTTGCCTCAGAGCAAGCCAGCAAGAGAGTGAGGGAGGGCAAACAAGACAGAAGCCACAGACCTTTTGAAATCTAATGTCAGAAATGTCTCATATCACTTTTGCTGTATTCTGTGTATTAGAAGGGAGTCACTAGGTGCAGTCTACATGCAAAGGAAAAGGGTGACACAGAGCATGGAAGACTCAATGAGGCCATCTTAGAAGTTGTCTACTACAGAAGATATGTACTACATCTTAAAGCAGCAATTTATTTAGACTTTTTATTCTAATGGATTATTTTTTCAGCATTATCGGAGAATCAATGCTCCTTTGATTATTTCATGTATTAAAGCTAATTGAAGCCTTTGGGAAGTAGATTATCTAATTCAACAATTCATTTGGATGTAGGAGACATTTTTGTCAAGTACAAGCAGGAGAAAGAAATTCCATAATTTTACTTAAAGTAATGTTAAATGGGGTTTTATTTGTGGAAAAAATCCAAGTCTGTTTATTCTGGGATTTTTATTCAAAATAAAATATGTAACTTTTAAGGATTTGGGCATTTTAAAACAAATTCACTTAAAGTAATAGGGAATTTTGTTTGTCAGCTAACTTCATCTTATAACCTGTTTCAGTTGGTTTTCCATTTTTTTCTTCCTGTTTTTCAGTCCCTGGAAAAGAGATTTCCTGTCTTTTCCATTCTTAAATAATTTCTCAATTTACAATAAAATTGCTCAGAAATAAATATTCTTTGTCCTTCTGCATAAGAAACTGAGTGACCATAGTAATTCTGAGAGAATAGACAATGATGAGTAAATGTTTGATAGTCAAAAATCCTGTATTTTGAAGGATTAGCCTTCAAAAGAGAAATCAGTATAATAGGACAAGAGTGTTTGTAATCTGTTACAAACAAATAAAACCTGCTTTGTCAGCCATTATTTAGTATGATATCCAAAACATATCTGCAGTTTTATTCAAACATCTTTACTAGATTTCTGGTAGTGGAAATCTTCAGAGTTCTCAAGACTTCAAGAATGTTTTAATGTTACCTATGCTATATTGTATTATATTCAGATATGTTTCATTTGATAATTATAAGCAACTTCTTCCTGTGACGTTATTTGATGACTAATTCTCCTTTGTTTCAGTAAGGTCACCCTAGTAGCCAGGCATATTTTGGCTATATTATTTGCAATTAGCATGAGTACCTGTTTTGTCTACATAGAATAAGAAATTATTAGTATATATTTTTTTTTTGTTAAAATCAGCTTATGTTTTCTGTATCATTTCCTCACTAGCTCTCAAGTTGGTACAGACTATGTGTAGACATAATTCTTCCAGAGCCCTGTAAATATGTTAAAATTTACTCTATGTTTCCAATCCTACCTTTAAATTATTCTCTTCATTGCTAAGAATTTTTTTTGTCCTCTTGAACTTCTAATTATTTATTTGAAACTATTTTCTATGAGAAGAAAGTGAGGGCTTGAGTCTATTTAGATCTAGATATATCTTTCATATAGAATTTGGATTTAACTTTGTAAAAGCAAATGTAGTTATCATTCCTGTCTACCTAGTGCTCTCTGTCTTTTGGAAACTTAGTTCATGTGATCAACATAAATCTGGAAATTGGTTGCTAAATTTGGCATTTGATTTTGACATGAAACAATATTAACCCAAAGAATATTCAAAGACTAAATGAAAGTTAAACTCATTCTTTAAGATTTTTATCAATATTTAATTTGGGACTAAACAGCAGTCCCAACAAAATGGAGCTAGGGAAAGAGGAATCTCTTGTTTTACTAATTTTTTAAAAAGCCCAAATTTGATAAAACAGGATAAAAAAAAAAAGAAAACCACCTAAAATATAGTAAGTTTTTATACAAGTTTTTTTTTTTGGTCTCGAAAACTTGGATTCAGCAGTTTCTAATGTCTGAAATTGCCATGACATGCATTTCATACCTATATATTAAAGTCTTGTTTACTTAAAATGTAACCAAGTAACATGAGAGACAGGAGCATACCCAACCACGCTCATGCCATGTAAGTTACTTTTTCTCAGGATTCAGAAACTTTCATGGTCATTGAGTAATCTCTGCTAGGCCCCAGGGTTGGGGTGGGGGAATGTAGAGATCATTACCAGCTGGATTCAGAGGAGTTGGGGGCCACACTCAGGTAGAGCTGCTCTGCTGATGAAGCAGCCTGGACTACCCTTCTCGGAATCCCAAGACCAGAAGAAAAGACACAACTGTCTCAGAAGTGCTTTTGTGTACTTTTATGTAACTTCATAAATTTCCAAATGTGTTGTTGGCTCAAACCAAACAGAATATATTTCTAATTTACAATTGCTGTTCTGTGAGATGGTGGGCAGTTTTCTGTGCAATAAAATGGTACATCAAGATTTGTAGGCAGTTCTCATTGTGAACATAGTGCATTGGGACAAGCATAAATGATACCATTAAAGATTCATTCCACAACCCTCGCTAGAGTTTTATACAGCTATCTGGCATTACTTTTAATACAGATTTAGAATATATTTTTTCTTTCCTTTCATTTTACAGTTTAAATATTTGTGGTTTGTTTGGTGTGTAGCATTTGCTTCGATGTTAACCTTCCAAGATGGAACACCTCCCATTTGAGTATCTCCCCAGCTGTTTCTCCAGACTCTGATTAAAAGAAACACTTGTGAGCATTTCTTTCAAAGTGAGTGCAACTCATCTCCTCTGCTCATGACCTTCTCAGAGACTGAGACCTAACACTGAGCTAAGATGAGCTGCCCTCTCTCAAGCCATTCCTAGAGCAAGAAAATTTATTTAATGTTTATTTAACAAAAGACTTTTGGTTGGGATACAAAGTCGTATAAAAAGAGAGAGAGAAAGGGTTAGAAATCGATAATATCAATAAGTTCTATTTGTCAAAAATAAGAGGCTGTCTTCAAGGCATGTATAGTTTGTCTGGTACTTTAGGCACTGGAAAATATACCAGAACGCCAGATTTGCTTCGGCCATACCCCCCTGCAGCTTAGACGTCTCACAGCTAAGAATTGCTTGCCGTATCCAGTAAAGTACACTTTGGGGTCTTTCAAACCTTCTGTTTTTTAATGTAAATATTATTTCACTTGGTATAAAATATTTTTTTAGGTTTTCTCTTGATTTTATCTTTAAGGATTCTGTTGGCCATTTTGGGGGTCACAGCTCCCCATGATTATTTGATTCATCCGCTCATTCAACCAATTTTTTAAACGTGTATGTTTTCAAGAGACCTTGAAAACTGGGTCCACAGAAAAACTAACTTGCACAGAATAGTATATACAGTCTTTATCTACAATTTCTGGGATTTATGGAGCCTCTTCAGACCATCCAGGCATTTCTCAAATTAAGAACACCTGTTCTATTTCTTCTTTTTTCTCAGCATGTAAATATAGAGTGACTCTCCCTTAGTTAAAACAAACAACACAGAAATATCCCTTAATTTGAATGCTTTAGATTCTTGCATAGTTAAAAAATGCATTCCTCTTTCAACATTCATTATCTTCCAGCTACTACTCCATTTCTTTTCTTCCCTTCAGGGGTATAATCACTTTCTCCAGTTTCCCACATCTCATCGATTGCGCAGTCTGCTGCCTTCTGGCTTCTGTTCCGTTGAAATTGCTCTTGGTCAGGTCACTAAATAACTTCCTAGTTTTTGATACTATTGGGTACTTTTTAAATCTTCACCTCAGTTTTTCTTCTCCTCAGCATCGGGCCTTTCTGTGGGAAGAAAGAAAAGAAGAAAATGAAGTACTTTCTAGGTCATCTGAACTGCTCCTTCTTGATTTCCTTTATGTCTTCTGATCATCTTGACACCGTGTTTCCTTGTTTCCTAGCATCCCGTCATCATTTTTTTGCCTCCTGAATTTCCCGGGTGAGTGCACATGTAGGCTGAGAGGCTGTCATATCTCTCTATTCCTGACCAAGAGTGCTCTGAGTACGAAGCTCCTAAGTCTAGCAAGTCTTGCACATTTTCTCCTGGCAGTCTCACAGATATCTCAAAATCAGAATTTCAGAATTAAACCCATCTTCTCTGAAAAACGTATTTTCCTCTGTGTTTTTTTGTCTCAGTGAAAGACATCGCGGCAAACCCAGCTAATAGAAGAACCCAGGAGTCATCCTGTGTTCCTCTTCCCCCATTTAACACATTTGATTGGTGACCAAATTTTATAGACTCGAACTCTTTTGTATCTTTCTACTTTCCTCTTACCCTCATTTCGGAAATATATATGAAGTAGAGCTGATTGGATTGGACAAGGGAATGAAAGAGAAGAAAGATTTCTAAAGTGACTTCCAAATAATATATATATATATATATATATATTCTGCCTTTGTGCTGAAATCTTGAGGCAGAATTTCTTTTCTGGGAAATGTTAGTTTTTGCTTTTGTATCCTTTCAACTGACTGGATGAGGCCCACCCAGAGTATAGAGTCTAATCTCCATTATGTACAGTTGATTGGCTGTAGATGTTAATTACATCAGCAAAATACCTAGATTAGTGTTTGATTAAGTAACTGAGTACTATAGCCTATCCAAGTTGACACATAAGACTAATCATCACAAGTGATAATAGTTCAGTTTCCAGCACAGATTTGAACCGCACAGGGTTGCTATGTTACCATGTTATCATGTCTAATAGATTCTTACTGGTTGTCCTGAGGGGGTGGGGGTAAAGGGAGAGGAGAGAGAACTAGGATTGAAGGTACTGTCTCTATAAATGGTCTGTGATCTTTTGATTTCTTTGTCCTTACAATGCCGAAGAAAAGCAACCTGGTTAGTGAATTCACATCAAATTACTTGTATCTACATGAGTTAATCTCTCTCTACAGTGTTTGCAAAGTAGGAGACTAGCAAACAGCAAGCAGGAGTCCTGAATATATGAATTTAACACTTTAAACACTATGAATTTAAATACTTTAATAGGTTGCTTTGCTTCTATCACAGCATGTGACTGTCTGCTCTGCCTATGCATAGGGCTAGGCTGGTAGGGCTCACTCATCTCACTTCCAGACCCAACAAAGCTCACAGCAGCAGCCCAGTGGCCTGATAGAAGGGAGGTGAGCCCCAAAGCATTGTAATTGATAATGACATGGTCATTAAAACCCAGAAGTAAATAGGACAGTTGGTCATCAGCATGCTACAAGAAGGAAGAAGTTGAAAACAATGGCCCAGTTAAAGAAATGTACAGTTTGAAGGATGTGGTGATGATTACATTCAGCCCATGATTTTTTTGTCAATTTGTTTGACTTTACTTTTTTCCCCCTGGCAGTTGAATTGTCTGCTTTTTCCTCAAAGCTGTTAAGGCTCAAGAAGGAAAACAACGTAGGCATTTTAATTAACTTAGATGCGGTGTTTGCTTGAAAAGCAGTCACTCTGAAATAACGTGGTCTCCTCTGCATTGACAGCAGCAGTTTCAAAGGGTCTACTGGAAGAATAAGAGAGGCTTAAGTTTAAACTAAAAGTAACACGACAGTTACAAGCTCTGCATTCATGCTGTGTTCAAAAGTTTCTTCTATTTCAATTTCCCTTCCTTTTAGAATAAGTAGGGAGGAAGGGAATAAATAATATCTTGTAGAAGTTTTCCTCCTGCGGGACTCCATCTTTTTGTAGTGAGCTACTGCACATTCCTTAGTCAAAGGACATAAATGCAGACCTCCAGGGGGATTTTAAAGAAAAAGATCACCAGAAAGGTGACACTTCTAGAAATAGTATCATGGTGTTCGCTCATTAGCCTTGGCTGGTGCTGAGCTGTTCCTCTTGAAGAATCCCTCTTAAAATCCTGCACTTCTAAACTTGGCATCATAAAAGTCAGTGGAAACTCTTCACTTGAAAACAATTTATATTCTCTTACTATCTGACTGGCATTAGGAGTAAAAGATCCAGAAAGCAAAGAACCTAATTTACCTTACTTACCCAGTATTTTCAGTTGTTCTTTCCTGCTCATTTCCTATTGATCTATGTGTGAGAGCCTCCTAAAGGTCCCCAATGATCTTGCCTCCTGGTATAAACACCCTTGGGTACTTCCCTACCCTTGTGAGGGGACTGGATCTTATGACTTTTTTCCAGTGAAAAGCATGTGGCAAAAGCAATGGGATGTCACTTCCAAGATGAAGTTGCAAAAGGTCTGTGGTTTCCAGCTGAAGCACCCTCTCTCCTTCTTTTACTGGCTCAAAAGGGAAGCCAGCTGCTGCATTCTGAGCTTCCCTATGGAGAAGCTGACATGGCAAGGAATTGGCATCTCTGGTCAACAGATGGCAAAGACTTGAGACCTGTTGACAGTCTCATGAGGGAGGTCAAGAATGTATCCTACTGCCCATCAAGCCTTGAGATGACCGCAGCTTCAGTCGACACCTGGATTGTAACCTTGTGAAATATCCTTAGGGAGAAGACCCAGCCAAGCTGTGCCTGAACTTCTGACCAACGGAAACTGTGAGATAAATATTTGTCATTTAAAGCTGCTAAATTCAGGGGTAATTTTTTATTTAGTGGTAAGATAATGTACGTTATGTAATGTAACAAATACATTATTTTTCCAAGAAACTCAATGTATTTGCTTCTACCTGGCACAAAAATGAAGAACAGGCAAGAGCTCCAGATAATTTAATCAATTTAAATAGGCTAGATTATTCAGCTTCAGAGAAAATGCTCTTTTTAATACGACTCAGTTTCACTGTCTTCATTGATTAAGTTAACTTAATGACAGCCAAATTCCCTGCTTTACTGTCTTATGGCTGATGTACAGAGGCTGTATAATTCAGAATCCATTTCTTTTCCTTTAGTTTGTTTATTTAGGAAAAACAAGTTTTTTTTAGCAATGCTAGCAAAGACTATTTGAAGGGGTACTAAAAGAGATGCAGTGTCACTTGTATTTTTGGTATAAGACATATTTTAATATTAAAACACACAGAAAAATTTTTAAAGGTAAAGGCTTTAGTGAGCAGAATTTCCCGGAGAGTCATTTGGGTAAACATGTGTTAATTAGCCTAAGCCTGAGATAGGACACACATGATCATGCAGGTTAGTAGAAGGGAGGAGAATTGTTGCATTAGAAATTATTCTTATCATGGTGGCATAAGTGGTGGAATCTGGTAATGAAGTTAATAATATTTACATAGCATAGTTAATAGTAATAGATAATATTTTTGAACACTTATTACTTCTTATTCATTATCATAGTTAATCTCCACAATAAACTTTTGAGGCAGATGCTCTCATCATCTTCATTCTATAGATGAGGAAATGGAGATTAGGAAAGGTGAAATAACTTGTGTAAGATCACACAGTAAGTTGCAGAGCAAGTGCTCAAACCTCTTTTTCCTGTTCTCTTAGGGTACACAAAAGCTAAAGTGGATTTTGATTGAATTCATAGTAACTGGAGTCTTCTGTAATTATTTAGAATAGGACTGTAATCCCCTTTTCATTTCCACATTTGTTCTATTCTAGGTGAGGTGAGTCCATTAAATGAGATTTCTGTTGATCAATCATATCTTTATATCTGAAAAAGAGTTGATCTGATTTCCTTCTGGATAGAAGGTAAAAGAAACAGAATTATATGCTCTGAGACCAGGGAGTATGTACCATGTGAAATCACATCCATCTTTTAAGACAAAAAATTAAAAATTAAGTTATTCTTTTATTTATTTTATTTATTTTTTTTAAAGGTTTTATTTATTTATTTGACAGAGAGAGACACAGCAAGAGAGGGAACACAAACAGGGGGAGTGGGAGAGGGAGAAGCAGGCTTCCTGCGGAGCGGGGAGCCCGATGCGGGGCTCGATCCCAGGACCCTGGGATCATGACCTGAGCTGAAGGCAGACACTTAACGACTGAGCCACGCAGGCGCCCCTAAGTTATTCTTTTAAATAAAACAATATGCTCTTTTAAAAAACCAGCAAGCTGGGGAGTAACATCTGCAAGATGGAGGAATAGGAAGCCCCAGATGTCATTCCCCCACAGAGATATTGCCTTGACAACAGTATATGGTCCAAAAAGCTCTTATTAGAATTCCAAAAACTAGTTAAGAAATATCAGTACTTCAAGCAAGTTCAAGGCCAAGAACAGCTGCATTTTAACTGGTAGGGAAAACCATTTTGATTCAACCACATCAGCCCTTACCCCAAGGTGGCATAGCTCACTGCAGTCAGGAGAAAAAAACCTAACTTACAGCTTCTTCCTTGAGGGGAAAAAGAAGAACCTAACATTTGTCCAGCATTCTGGCTTTTGAGGGGTTGCACAAGGGACTGGTTGCTGCTCACCTGACTCAGAATGCTGACCAGGAGCCAGTATACTTTGGATCGGAGGGGCAGATGAAAACAAGAGAGCTCATTGGCTTGTTGCAGCACCAGAGTACCTCCAACCACTTCAGACAGAAGCTAGCACAGTTCAAAGGGATTAGGAAAAATTGCCCAGTTTATGGCTTCTGCCTCAGGAGGGAAAGAGAAGACTGGAATGTGTATGTCCAACAGTTCAGCTTTCAGGGGACTTCTTGAAGAATTGGTTTCTGTCTCACTTGACTCAGAGTGCTGATGGAGCTGGCATACTTTGGATATTTGGGGGTCAGAGAGGATAAAAGAGAGCTCATTGGCTCCTTGAAGCCCCAGAGAGCCTTCAGAACCACAGACAGATACCAAAATCAGCAAGAAATTATAAGCTTCTAAAAAGTAACCAGCAACCTCTTAAATAGGGAAATACAAGCACTGAAAGACACAACCCCATACTCCTCATAAAATATGGCGTGAAGGGCTCCAGGAATCTCTAGCCAGATGATTGGTGAAGTTCTTCCCCGGTATGATAAGAGTCCACAAAGACTGGGAGAGGTGGCTCTTTTTTCAAATGCAAGAATCATTGCAAATAAGTCACAAGGCACACAACGAACCAGAAACATGGCCCAATCAAAGGAGCAAAATAAATCTCTAGAAACTGATCCTAAAGAAAGAAAGATCTATGAGTTAATTGATAAAGAATTCAAAATAACCACCTTGAAAATCTCAGTGCACTATGAGAGAACACAGATAACTAAACAAAATCAGGAAAAAGATACATGAACAAAATGAACGTATCAACAAAATGAACATGTCAATAGGAAACAAAAAAGAAGCAAACATCCTGGAGTTGAAGAATAGAACTGAATTAAAAAATTCACCAGAGGGGTTCAATATAAGACATGATCAAGTGGAAGAAAGAATTAGCAAACTCAAAAACAAGTCATTTAGAATGATTGAGTGAGAAGAAAACAAAAAAGGAATGAGGAAAAGTAACAACCCAGGCCAGCTCCTGCAGTCTCAAGTGCTAGGTTGTCTCCTATGCCCCCAAGTTGATAGCCTGCCCCAGCACCAGACTGGCACCCTTGGCCCCAGTCTGAATCCTATGGACCAAGGCTCCTGGCATGCTCCCGTGCACAGACATCAACTCAAGGCCACAAAGATCACAAATAATCAAGGAGACATAACACCATCAAAGGAATAAATGAACTACCAGTAACCAGCCTTAAAGAAATGGAGATCTATGAATTGCCTGACAAAGATTTCAGAGTAATCATGCAAATGAGGCTCAGTGAGCTACAAGAGGACGCATATAGGCAACCAAACAACATCAGGAAAATAATACATGAACAAAATGAGAAGTTCAACAAAGAGATAGAAACCATAAGAAAGAATATTAGGCCACAAAATGAATGTTTGCAAATTTAAGGAGATTGAAATCATATTAAATACCTTTTCTGACTTGAAAGATATGAAATTAGAAATTAATAATGGGAAGAAAATTCATAAGTAGGTAGAGATTAAATAGCAGATTCCTAAGTAACCAGTGGGTCAAAGAAGAAATTACAAGGAAATCAAAAGATACCTTGAGACAAATGAAAATGGAAAAACAACATATAAAACTTATGGGATGCAGCAAAAGCAGGTTTAAGAGATAATTTTATAGTGATATAAAGAAAAAAGTAAGAAAAAAGAAAGATCTCAAATTAACAACTTAACTTTCCACTCAGGGAACTAAAAAAGAATACATTAAGCCCAAAGTTAGAAAAAGGAAAGAAATAATAAAGACCAGAACAGAAATAAATTAGAGACTAGCAGAACAGTAGAAAAGATCAGTGAAACTAAGAGTTGGCATTTTGAAAAGGTTTAAAAAATTGACAAACATTTAATTAGACTAAGAAAAAGGTGATAAATGAATAAAAACAGAAATGCAAGAGGAGATATTACAACTGATACAATAGAAATACAAAGGATCATAAAAGAATACTAGAGATCTAAAGCACTGGCATGATGATTATCATTAATAATACTGTATTGGATACTGAAAATATGCTAAGAGAGTAGCTTTCAGGTTCTTCTTCATACACACACAGAAGTTAACTATGTCAGGAGATGATATGTTAGTTAGCTTGACTGTAGCAGTCATTTTACTATGTATATGTATTTCACATCATCATGTATTACATATAATATATACAATTTTACTTAAAAATATACAAATAAAAAGTTTACAGGACTGCCCACATGAAGAAACACTGTAATCTAATCTCACTATGATTCTTCAGAGAGAATCTTGAAAGAAGCAAGGGAAAGTGTCTCCATGTACAAAAGAGTTTTCATAAACAGTGGATTTCTCAGCAAAAACATTACAGACCTGAAGAGAATTGGGATATTATATTCAAAGTGGTAAAAGAAAAGAACAGTTAACCAAGAACACTGTATCCAATAAAACTGGTTTTCAAAAATGAGGAGAGGGGCGCCTGGGTGGCTCAGTCAGTTAAAGGGCTGCCTTCAGCTCAGGTCATGATCCCAGGGTCCTGGGATCGAGCCCCGCATCGGGCTCCCTGCTCAGTGGGGAGCCTGCTTCTCCCTCTCCTGCTCCCCCTGCTCGCTCGCTCTCTCTGTTAAATAAATAAATAAAATCTTTAAAAAAAAGAGAGAAATACGGACTTTCCCAGATAATCAAAACCTAAGGGAGTTTATCACCACTATACCTGCCTTGAAAGAATTGACAAAGAGAATCCTTCAAGTTCAAATAGAAGGACACTACACCGCAAAAAAACATATAAAAATATGAAGCTCTTTACTAAAAGTAAATATAGAGACAAATACAAAGTCATGTGGTACTATAATAGTGGTGTGTAAATCACTTTTAATTCAGATATAGAGTATATAAGATGAAAGCATAAAAATAACTGTAACTATAAAACTGTGTAGATCGCTATGAAATGTAAAAGATTTAATTTGTGATGTTGATAACAAAAAGTGGGTGGAGACGTGAAGGTGTAATGTGTTTGTATATGATTGAAGTGAGGTTTTTATCAGTTAGAAATATATATTTGTAACCATAAGATGTTTTATGAAATCCCCAATGGTAACCATAAAGAAAACCCTTATAGAAGATGCACACAAGAAAATGGGACTGAATCAAAGCATGCTGCTACACACGTGCGCGCGCACACACACACACACGCACACAAACACATACACAGAGGAAAGCAGCAAGAGAGGAAAATAGGGACAAAATAGCTGCAAGACATATAGAAGTCAGAAACAAATGGCAATAATAAGTCCTTCCCTATCAATAATTACTTTGAATATAAATGGATTAAACTCTGCAGTCAAAAAACAACGAGAAACATCTATATGTTGTTTACAAAAGACTCACTTTAGATACAGGGACATACATAGGCTAAAAGTGAAAGGATAGCAAAAGATGCTTCATGTGAATGGTAACCAAAACACAGCAGGGACGGCCATACTTTAGCAGAAAAAAGAGGCTTTAAGTCAAAAACTGGTAGACCTCACACACAAACAACATGCCATCCAATAGCCGAATACACATTCTTCTCAAATGTACATGGAACATTCCTCTGGATAGATCACATATTAGGCCACAAAACAAGAAAATTTAAGAAGTTTGACATAATACCAAGTGTACTTTCTGACTGCAGTGGAATGAAACTAGTAATCAATAGCGAAAGGAAAACTGGAAAATTCACAAATATGTGGAAATTAAACAACACACTCTTGAACAAGCAATAGGTTAAAAAAGAAATCACATAGGAAATTAAAAAAAATACCTTGAGACAGATGAAAACAAAAATATAGCATACCAAAACTTATGTGCCATAGCTAAAAGAGAATTAAGAGCAAAGTTTATAGTGGTAAATACCTACATTAAAAAAGAATAAAAAAGTAACCTCACTTTCCTTAAGGAGCTAGAAAAGGGACAAACTAAATCCAAAGTTAGCAGAAGGAATAAAATAATAACTATTAGAGCAGAAATAAGTGGAATACAAAGCAGAAAAATAGTAGAAAAATCAATGAAATTAAGAGTTGCTTTTTTTTTGTAAAGACTAACAAAATTGACAAACCCCTTAGCTAGAGTCAGAAAAAAAGGAGAAGATTCAAGTAAATAAAATCAGAAGTATAAGGGATTACATTAAAATTCATGCCATAGAAATAAAAAGGATCATGAGAGTACTATGAACATTCATATGCCAACAAATTGAATAACTTGGGAAAAAACGGATAAGTTTTAGAAACAGGCAATCTACCAAGACTGAATCAAGAAGAATGAACAGATATATAATGAGTAAGAGGATTGAAGCCATAATCAAAAAGCTCCCAGTAAAGAAAACCCAAGACCAGATGGCTTCACTGGAGAAGTCTACCAAATATTTAAGGAAGAATTAACACTAATTTTTCCAACTCTTCCAAAAAATTGAAGAGGAGGAAACACTTTCAAATTCATTCTGTGAGACCAGCATCACCCTGATACCAAAATCAGACAAAGATATTACAAGGAAAGAAAACTGTAGACCATTGTCCCTGATGAGTATTGATGTAAAAATCCTCAACAAATACTAGCGAACTGAACTCAGTAGCACTTTTAGAGGGTCATACACCATAACCACACAGGATTTATTTCTTGAATGCAAAGCTACTTCAACATATAAAAATCAATCAATGTGATATACCATATTAACAGAATAAGGATAAAAACCATAGGATCTGTATTTCAATTAATATAGAAAGAGCCCTTGACAACATTCAACACCTTTCCATAATAAAAAGACTCAAGAAACTAGTAGTAGAAGAAAATTACCTCAGGAAAATAAAAGCCATACATGAGAAGCCCACAGCTAATATTATAATCAGTGGTGAAAAACTGAAAGCTTTCCCCCTAACATCAGGAACAAGGCAAGGATGTACACTTTTGCCATTCTATTTGACATGGTACTGGAAGTCCTAGCCACAGCACTCAGGCAAGAAAAAGAAATAAAAGGCATCCAAGTTGAAAAAGAAGAAATACAATTATCTCTGCTGGAAGACATATGTATAAAACCCAGGAGATTCCACTAAAAAACTTCTAGAACTAATGAAGAAATTTAGCAAAGCTGCAGGATACAAAAATGACACACAATATCATTTGTGTTTGTGTATACTAACAATGAACAATCCAAAAAGGAAATTAAGAAAACAATTCGCTTTACAATAGCATCAAAAGGAATAAAATATTTAGACATAAACTTAACTAAGGATTCAAAAAACTTGTGCACTGAAAACTACAAAGCATTTCTGCAAGATATTGAAAACACAAATAAAAGAAAATATATCTCAGGTTCATGGATTGGAAAGCTTAACAATATTAAAATGTGCCTACTCCTCGAAGTGATCTGCAGATTCAATGAAATCCTTATCAAAATCTTAATGACATTATTTTAGAAATAGAAAAAAAAATCCTAAAATTCATATGGAATCTCAATGGACCCCAAATAGCCAAACTTGAGAAAGAACATCAATGCTGATTTTAAAACATATTACAAAGCTAGTGTAATCTAAACAGTATGGTACTGGTGTGAAGACAAAATAGACAGCCCAGAAATAAACTTTCATATATATGGTCAAATGATCTTTGGCAAGGAGGCCAAGGGTACACAATGTGGAAATAATTATCTCTTTAATAAATGGTGTTAAGAAAACTGTATATTAACATGCAAAAGCATGAAGTTGGATCTTTACCTTAAACCATATATAAAAATTAACTTAAAATGGAATAAAGACCTAAATGTAAAACCTAAAAAACATAAAACTCATAGAAAACAGGAAAAAATCTTCATGACATTGAATTTGGCAATGAGCTCTTAGATATGACAATAAAACCACAGACAAGAAAAATAATAGACAAATGAGACTACATCAAACTTAAAAACTTCTGTGCAGCATATGAAACAATCAAAAGAGTGGAAAGGCAAACTACATAATGGAAGAAAATATCTGCAAGCCATTTATCTGATATTGGGTTAATCTCTACAATATATTTTTTTAAAGATTTTATCTATTTATTCATGAGAGAGAGAGAGAGAGAGAGAGAGCATAAGCAGGGGGAGAGGCAGAAGGAGAGGGAGAAGCAGGCTCTCCAGGGAGCAGGGAGCCCGACTTGGGGCTCGATCTCAGGACCTGGGGATTAGGACCTGAGCTGAAGTTAGAAGCTTAACTGGCTGAGCCACCTGGGCGCCCCTAATCACTACAATATATTAAGAGCTCCTACAACTCATCAAAAAAACCCAAATATTTTTATTTAAAAATAGGCAATGGACTGAATAAACATATCTCCAAGGAAGATTTAGAAATGGCCAACAAACACGTGAAAAGATGCTCAGCATCACTAATCATCAGGGAAATGCAAATCAAAACCATAATGAGATAATGACTTCACTATCAAAAAACAGAAAATAGATGACCACTATCAAAAAACCAGAAAATAACAAAGTGTTGGCTAGGATGTAGAAATTATAGGCTTTGTGTACTATTGGTAGGAATGTAAAATGATACAGCTCCTATGGGAGATAATATGGAGCTTCCTCAAAACAAAAACAAAAACAAAAACAAAAAACCTAAAAATATAATTACTGTATGATTTAGCAGTCCCAATTCTGGGCATATATCTAAAATAATTGAAAACCAGATCTTGTAGAGATATTTGCACTCCCATGTTCATTGCAGCAGCGAACATGGTAGCTAAGATATATGGAAACCACCCAAGTGTTTATCAATGGATAGATGTGGTGTATATGTGTACAATGGAATATTATTCATCCATGAGGAGGGAAATCCTGCCATTTGCTACGTCATGGAACAAACTTGAGGACCTTACATGAAGTGAAATAAGCCAATCACAAATAGACAAATACTTCATGATTCCATTTATAAGATGTATCTAAAGTCATCAAACTCTTAGAAACAGAAAACAGAATTGTGGTTGCCAGGATCAGGGGAGGGGGACAAAAGAGAGTTGTCACTCAGTGGATAGAGAGTTCCTATTTTGCAAGATGAAAAAACTCTAGAGATCTCTTGCACAACAATGTGCATATATTAAGTCTACTACACTTTAAAATGGCTAAGATGGTACATTTTATGTTATATGTTTTGTACCACAACTAAAAAGAAACCAGCAAACTTACCCAACCTGGCATATGAATTCAGAGACACCGATCCCCTCCTCTCTGAGCTTTCTGATCCTAGTGATAACATTTTGCTTGCTGCCTCAAGTTTCATTAGCAGAGGCACCAAGTATTCTGTTGGAAGATGCCTGGTTTTAAAGTCAAAGGACGTGAGCTTGCTTGCTCTCTGGCTCCTCCAGAATTCTTTTATATGCTCTTAGACAAGTCACTTAGACTTTTCTATACAGATTCAAAACAATGCTTGCTTAGGATAATTGTGAGGTTTAAATGAAAGAAGGAAAACAGAAGTCCTTTTAAAATTGCCCTATAAGTATGTTAATTACTCTTCTGTAACTTTGTAAACATAATTTAAAAAAACGTGAAATTTCCTTCCAAAAAACTTTGAATCAGAGCCGATAAGCAAGGGTTTTACAAACCTCCTGGCTGACTCTATTAATTGCATCTGAAAATCAAACAAAGAATTTTTACACTTTGAGAATTTTTCTTAACCCTGTAGAACACTTTTTTAAAAACTTTTAAAAACTTTTTTGATCATTAAAAAGTAGTTTAAAGCAGTTCATCTACATATAGAGATACATGTAAGAGATAGATAGGCATATCTATATGTAGATATAGATATGCATATAGATATAGAGGGCATATTTTTGCTAGATACAATGATGGGAAATTCAGTGGGATGAACTAGTGCTGCTTTAGTCCAGTGGTTCTCAAATGGAGGTGATTTTGCCACTCAGGGAACATTTGAGACATTTTTGATTGTCACAATTGGAGAGGTAAGTGCTACTGACATTGAGTGGCAGAGGTCAGGGATGATCCAAAAAATCCTGCAGTGCACAGGACAACCCCACATAACAAAGAATGATCTAATCCAAAATGTCAGTGTGCTGCTATGAGAAACTTTGCTTTAGATGACTCTGTGGAACATGCACTCTTGTAGATTAAGCTGCTATTGGATCCTAACCACTAAGAAGTTATAATGACTACTATGGAACCCTATGTTTTGCCCGTTGCCCACCTTCTCCATCTGACTTCAGGGACTTATCTCCAGTATCCCCAGACACTACTCCATCCTAATATGTCTTAAGTCAAAATTCATGTGGAACCACTGTGGGAACTCATAAGACACGACAGACCACAAAGACATTAATATGCTGCTGACCCCAGCTGTAAATCTTCATCTCATCTACTGCTGACAGTGCTATCTACAAGATTTCAGAGCCTGAAAGAAGTGGACTCCTGAGTAAAAAAAAAACAGCTGTCTTAGAATCAATGTTGGTGATATAGGGGTAGAGCTGCCCTGCAGGGGAAGGCATTTTGAGAGCTTATCTCTTGCGGACTTCACCCCCAGTTGAAGTTTATGCTGTCCTCCTTCCTTACAGATTACCTTCGCTTTTTTTTTTTTTTTTTACTCCCAAGCCTTACCACCACACATGATTTGCTTCATTATAAAGGTCAGTCTAAAGTTACAACAATATTGCACATGATAGCTTACTTTCTTAGTCCTTTTTTAGACTGGTTATTTCCCCAAAGTTACACTAACTGAGGATATGGAGAGATTTTTAACTGATGGCCATTAGAAGATGTCTGGAATCTTGAAGTAGAGGCTCTGTGGTCTGCGACTTCCTGAGCCCCTGTTTTTATGCACATAGCCTAACCCCTGAAAGAACCTAACTCGGGAGATGCCACAACTAGGCAGTGTGATACAGGACACGTGATGGGTGAATGCAGCGCATGTGCAAGCCACATTTCCCTCATGCAAGCTGCCTTCGTAGCTGGGAAGCAGTATAGAGAAAATTGTCTTAAACACATCCTCTGTGGTTTGATTCTAAGTGGGAAAAGATTGGGTTGTAAAGACACTTGAGTTCTTGGGAATAAATAATAGTTTATTTAATTTGGGGGAGTTAAATAGGCTATTATATGCTTGATTAATGTCAACAATGAACGAGGGTCCTCATCACCATCTGGAAAGTCTAGTCATATGCCTCACTTTCCACAACCCTCCCATTCTTTACAGAATGTTCTGAAGGGAAATATTCAGCGATGATTTTCCTGATTATATTCTTCTGATGAGGTTGCCACTCAAAAGCATTCGTTCGACCACTTGACCAGTTGTATGGGAGTTCTCTGAATGTCAAAGAGATCTGAGGAGGTGGAATTAGTCTTTTTTTTTTTTTTAAATAATACCTTAATCAAATTAAATGAGAGAGATTTTGGCAACTGTATCTACTTCTGAAATTTACCTTTAAAGGGTGTACTGTGTAATCAGAATTCTAACAAGGAGTCAACACCATTCTCTTAGTGAAAAAATGACTTTTTAAAATTTGTTTGCTGAAGCTGAACAGCCTTGAAAGAAGATGGAAAGGTAGCCAATAAATTCAGTGTCTTACTGGGAGACTCGGCAAATACTGAATATCACTATCCTAACAAATCTTAATGAAAAGCTAAATCTACCTGTGAACCGAGGGAATTGATTGGGAATAAATTTACTTCATAAAGACTAAAATCAAGTGGTCATACAGTACTGTTTTGTCAAGCTTGGAAAAGCTTTCTCATTAAAAAGAAGAAAATTCTATCATACTTTATCTTCACTGTTGCACGAGGGTCCTGAAACGATTTTGTTACCAGCAGCATGACCTGACGTGTGCAACCAGAGCAAAGGCAGGAGTAATTGAGACTCAGAGATAAACACATCTCACCCTTCACACAAAAGCTGGTGGTATAAGTGAAAATGATCCAGGAGTCTTCCCTCAATACATTGCCCCTAAAGAGTTAATTAAAGTGTCTGGCTTAAGGATATCTTTGGGAAGGGAAAGTGTGTCCTTCAGACCTGTGTGATCTCAGAAACATATTAGTGCTTAAAACGGCATGTGGAGAGCTTTGCACTGCTCCAACTTAAAAAAAAATGTGTGCACTGGCCTATAAAACATTTTTAAACAAATAATTTAGAATCTTCTCTAGGCTGAATAGTAAATTGTTGATCCAAAGTTTGCTGCTAAGTCACCTGAAGTTGATAGGCTTGTGGATTAAGAGTACTAATAATTTAGCCTTCACTGGATCTGGAAATTCCAAGGGATGGGCTAGCAAATTGTATATCCATCTCCCACCCGGTTTATGAGTAAGTTGAGATATTAAAAGTAAGTAAGGGTAAAAGAGCACATTCATTGTGGCCAACTTTGAGGGCAGTACTGAATTTGTTAGTAAAGTGGCTTTCTCCTACCAAATTTCTCCTACCAGAATTAGGCATATGCCTACCATCACACTCCTTGTTAGCTAGACCAAACACTTAGACATGGAGGCAAGGTTGCTCCCAAAAGGAGGAAAGATAATGCTGAGCTGAGTATGACTAAACAGTTATTCTTTTGTAAATTACCAATTGAAAAAGGCCACTTCCCTAGGAGTAAAATGAGTCAGAGACAGAGGTCGGGAATGTGCTTAGACAAATGTTCCCAACCCAAAGTGGATTCCTTTTACAATTCAGTTTTTGAGTTGTTTATATGCCAAAACATTCATGTGGTGTGTGTGTGTGTGTGTGTGTGTGTGTGTGTGTGTGTATGTGTGTGAGTGTAATTTTTTTCTTATGAAAGAAAACATTCCTATGAGATGTCTAATATTCTCAGCCTAAACTCTTGTGAGTTTGGAATCTTTACCAAAATTTAAATAATACTTTCCCTAGGAATTTATAAGAAGGAAGTAAGATTACATTTATGGGGATGAACAATAAAATCAATAGGTAGATGTCAGATCAGCGTAAAAAAATGCCAAATTGCCATAAGGAGACAATGATACTCTGAGTTGAATATTTTAATACAATTAAAGAAAGAATAAGTCCACCTACAGTAGGAGGACTAACTAAGGAAAGAGACTGAAAGAGAGACAGAATGAGAGAGAGAGGATTCTTTAGCTGGGCTCATTAAAACACTGTCCACGGAGGAGAAAACCTTTGTCAGCTGACTGTCAGAAACTCAAGTCCCATTTATAAAGGTTTTCTTCTGTTCTTTTTAACCATTTGATTTCTCTGATTTTTATTACTTTGATCCCTTGCTTGAGGCAACTTTGACTGGATGTTGCTGTCTATGTAAGTCTGCTGAGCGAGATAGTGTTCTGCTCATGAAACTTCGTGTTTGTTCAGTAGCTGTGAAAATAATTTCTCCATGGCATCTGATTTTCTGTTCACTATGTATAATGTCAACCAGAGAATGTGATGATTGTGTTAATGCCAGTATCCTGAACTATGTCATAGTGCTATTTTCCTTGGAAACTAGTAAATTATGACTTCAGTTTTATAGATTCTTTCCTGTGAGCCTGGATAAGGTGAACCTGCTCCTGATAAGTAGATCCAGTATGGATATACTGACCAAATAAAATTTCTGTGCATGCAAGGCTGAGGGAGAAAGTGGTGTCAAAGTAGGCCACATGATTGAAGCAAAGATTAGACTATGGGAAAATGACGTATAAAAGATTGAATTATACAATGATTATAGGAATATAGCTGCATAATTACATGGGCACAATTCCATAAAATTTACTAAAACTTCTAAAATATACACTCAATGTTGTTGCTACAACAAATTAAAGGAAAATAAGGAAGCATGATCTGGTCATGCAAATTGAAGGAACATAAGGACATCAGTTAAAAATCTGAAGAACTAGAGATCATTCTGAGCTATCTCAGAATTGTTGAGAAGGCTAAACAGACGTGATATCCCTATATTAATGGAGGTATGATGCACAAAGGTAATTGCTAATGAGTTCCATGTAAAGAATAATCTGATTACAGAATGCTTCCATATTTGGGGGGAGGGGGCTGAAAACTCATTTATTTTCAGACTAGACATGGCAACAAGAAGACATTATTACTGAATGATGAAATGAGGTTATGGGATATAAGGGAGATAAGAGAAGCAAGAAAAAATAGAGATTTAAAAAAACAGAGGAACATGTAGTATGCTAGTACTTTGCTGGGCACATGTAAAGTACATACCAATGATATTAATGAACAATACTATCTGATATTTGTTGACCTGTTATTTATGGCAGACATCATAATGATTTTTTTATGTTCTTTATCTTATTTAGTCTTCAGCACCTTATGAGTCAAATGTTACTGTTAGCTTCATTTTATAGATAAGGGAATGGAGTGATGAAGTGATATCATTTGATGAGAGTTATGTCACTAATAAATGGAGCTGTTAATGAACCAAGGTTCGATGAATCAACTAAGAGCTCAATAGCTTAACATTACATTTTATTACCAAAAATAGTAATGAAGTATATAGAGAAATATACCAGTGTTTTTGTTTTATGGAGCAGTGTATCAAATTCATTTTTATTCAAGAAACTTAACAGAGAAGACAGATTGATAACTGGATTGTGAGCAATAGTTTGAAACATGGAAGCTATGCAATTTAGTAGGCAAAAGAAAATAGTATTTTCTTTTTTTTGTAAAGTACAGGTAGTTTCTCAGAGTCTTTTCAAGGAAAAGGAAAATTAGGGAATAAATCACACCAGGTAATTTTGAGGCTGGTGTTTGTCCTTGAAAACTATACATAGAAGGTCACTGAGACACTATAGAGGAGGAAACAAACAAAAGCTTAGAGTGCTCATCTGCAGTTCTACTTGTGTTTTATAGTTTTCAATGTATTTTAATATATAGTTTTGAAGGAGATTTTGCTGAAGTAGAGAGCTTGGATGTATCATTCCCATTAAATTATGAGAACAATGACTCTCAGGTTAAATGACTTGCCTAAGATCATACACCCTGTAAGAGACAGATGCAAGACTGTTGCTCATGTGTCAACTCTCTCATGAAAGTGCTGAATTGCTAAGTCATAACTTGCCATGAGTCCACAATTCAATGCAGGAAAGAAATTTGGACCTAAATGTTAAACCAGTCAGGCTAGGAGTCATATCTGAAAATACAAAGTAGAAAACATGGATAATGAGGGAACTTGGAGACAAGTGATTGCCTCCTGGGAACCTCGACTTGGATGTTAGGTTAATGTTATGGTTGCTCCTTACTTTGTTTCCCTTTATTTTCTAAAGACAAGGGGCTTTTTTCTCAGGATTATTTTTACTCCTAGGCTCTTTGGAGGCAATCCATGGGGTGAGTTAGGGACACAGCTGCATTCTGCATTTTTCGGAACACCTTTAAAATATAGGGTTCTTTTTTTTTAAGATTTTATTTATTTATTTGACACAGAGAGAGAGAGAGAGCACAAGCACAGGGAGTGGCAGGCAGAGGGAGAGGGAGAAGCAGACTCCCTACTGAGTAAGGAGCCTGATGCGGGGCTCGATCCCAGGACTCCAGGATCATGACCTGAGCTGAAGGCAGACGCCTAACCGACTGAGCCACCCAGGTGCCCCAAAATATAGGGTTCTGGCATTCTGTGGTCATTAAGAGCATTGCATTATTGAAACCCAGCTGCAGCGTAATGTGTTCCTGGGCAGATTGCATAACATCGGCAGACCTCACTTTTCTCATACATAGCACAAGTATAAAATACTGACATCGATTTTCTGTGCTAATTACATAGTGTAATGTGTGTGAGGTGCTTAGCCCAATCACTCGTATAAAGAAGTGCTCAGCAAATGATAACTATTATTTCTTTTGCTAGAATATGAATATCGTCTATAGGCGTGAGTCAAGTTTCTAATGTGACACATCAGTTTTGCTGAGTTCTAGGAGCTCTAAGATCTATCTAGAATCCTGCTTATTGAAATACATCCATATAGATATCCCAAAGGTGCATCGAATGCAACGTTTCCAAAACTGAACTAACTTTCTTTCCCTTTGAACCTGTGATTTGTCCTCACTTAAATGAATGGTATCACCATTCACCTGATCGCCCACATTAGGTGCCTGGTTGTAGCAAAGCTTCCTTCATTTCCTTCACTAACAGTGTCTGAATGTCTATAGACTCTACTTCCAAATTGTTGATGGAATCCAAACTCTCTTCTGTGCTCTCTTTGGTTGAAGCACTCACCACTGTGTGTGGAGACTACAGTAGTGTTCTCCACCTGATCTTATTTTCCTCCTAACTGCTCTCCACACTGCTTCCAAAGTGATTTTTCTGAAATTCAAACTTGAAAATGTCATTGTCTCCCTCTTAAAATCCTTAACTAGCTCCTGCCAACCAGCTGGATACACCTTCATTTCCTTAGGCCAGCACACAAAAGCCTTTCTGATGGGGCCTACTCTTCAGTTTCATCTCTCTCTGTGGACTCTTTCTCTCCTTTCTCTCTCTCTCTCTCTCAACCTCTCTCTCTCTCTCTCACTCTCTCACTGCATTATGCTTGTTTATGATTCTGTGCCTTAGTTCGTTTGGTTCCCCTCTTTCTAGCAGATTCATCCTGACCTTCCAAGATCATGATACCCAAGCATCTCCTCTTCATGGAAGCCTTGTCTGGCTGACTGCATGTTTCCCTTCTCCCTCCTCTCTCAGTTCCTGCATGCCTCTTCTGTAGAACTGACCTCAATATATTGTGTGTCTACATTTGACCTCTGCCAGCCACATCGTGAGTGACCTGATGATCTATTTCTTCTTCGTTGAGCTTTGGTTGTTTCTGATTCAAAGGCTTCTGTCAGTTTCATTAGCATTGTCAAATTTACTGTCTTAAAGTTGTTCATACTATTCCATGATTATCCTTTTAATATCTGTAGACGCAGTAGTCATATCACCTCTTTTTTTCTTCTATTAGTAATTTGTGTGCTAGTTTTCTTCTGAAGGTTTATAGTCTTAGGTTTCACATTTAGGTCTACAATCAATTTTAAGTTAATTTTTGGATATGATACCAGACATGGATCAAAGTTTTTTTTTTTTTCTATCTTTTTATATGGATATTCAGTTTTTCCAATACAATTTGTTGAAAATATTATCCTTTCCTCGGTCAATTGCTTTTCCATCCTTGTTGAGAATCAACAGTACTTTTTGAACATTCAAATAATTTTGCATTCCTAGAATAAACCCCGCTTACTTATGATCCTTTTACATTTTAAAAGTCAATTTGCTAAAATTTTGTTAAGTTTTTTTGTATCTATGTCTGTGAGGGAAATTAGCCTGGAGTTTTCTTCTTGGAAAGGTTTTTAACTCTAAATTTAACCTAAGTAGATACAGGTGACCGATTTTTTGTGCTTTCTCCTTTTTTACTGATCAGTGTAGCGGATTTTTCTCAATTTTATTAATTCTCTGAGATAACCAGTTTTGGGTTTCACTGGTATGGTTTTTTTTCCTATTCTACTGATTTTTGGTTCTGATTTTTTAATATTTTCTTTCTTCTGCTTGAATTAGGTTTAACTTGCTTTACTTTTTTTATATTTTTTGAATGGAAAAGAAGATCTCTGAATTGAGACCTGTCTTCTTTGATAACAGAATTTTGTATATAACTTTGTCGTTATTGTAGCCATTTACTGCTGCTGCTGCATCTCTAACGTTCTGATTCATTCTCTTGTCATTTTTATTTAATTTAAAATATTTTCTCACTTTTTTCCTTTTTATATATATAGTTATTTAAAAGTGTTATATAATTTCCAAATCTGTGAGGATTTTAAGTTATCTTTCTGCTATGGATTAATAATTTAATTTCATTGTGATCAGAGAATATGCTTTGAATATGAGTTAAATCATTTAAAATTCACTGATACCCGTTTATCGCTTCAAATATGTTCTACCTTGGTAAATGTTCTATGTGCTCTTGAAAAAAGGTATGCTTTTTTGGGTGGAGTGTTTTATTAATGTCAATAAGTTAGATCAAGTTGTCTGTCGGTATTTAAAATTTCTATATCTTTATTGATTTTCTGTTTATTTGTTCTATTAATTGTTAAGACACTAGTATTTAAGTCTCTGACTATAATAATGGATTTGTCTATTTTCCCTTGGAATTTTTTCAGTTTTTATCTTATGTATTTTGAAGCTCTGTTATTAGATCACAAATGTTTAGAAGGTTATGTTTTCTAGATGAATTGACTCTTGTATAATTATGAATTGACCTTCTTTAGCCTCGCTCATATTCTTTTGACTAAAATCAACTTTTTCTGTTGTTAAATAGCACCACCAGCTTAAAGAAAACTTTTTTTTTAGCATATCATATCTTTTTTTGCATCTTTTTACTTTCAGATTATTTGTCTTTATATTTAAAAATATGTTTTCTTATACCCAACAACACAGCATATAGTTGGATTTTCCCCTTTCATACATTTTGATACTTTATGCCTTACAATTGGTATCTTCAGACCATTTGCATGTAGATGTGATTTTTAAAATTTTTCCAGCTTTATTGAAATATAATTAACAAATAAAGACTATCTATATTTAATGTGTAAAATACAATGATTTGATGTACATATACATTGTGAAATATCTACAAAAATCAACTTAATTAACAGGTCCGTGACCTTACATAGTTAGCTTTGTGTGTGTGTGTGGTGAGAACATGTGATTTCTGATATGATTGAGTTTAAGTCTATCCTATTATTTGTTTTCTACTTGTCCTATCCGTTCTTTGTTCCCTTTTCCCTCTTTTTTTTGTTTACTTTCAGATTAGTCTAGTACTTTTTATGATGTCATTAATCACCGGTTTTGCCTGATAAGCTATAACTCTTTTTTTTAATTTATTTTATTTAAATTCAATTAATTAACATCTAGTGTATTACTAATCTCAGAGGTAGAGTTCAGTGATACATCAGTTGCATATAACACCCAGTGCTCATTACATCAAGTGCCCTCCTTAATGCCCATCACCCAGTTACCGTATCCCCCCACCCCCCTCCCCTCCATCAACCCTCGGTTTGTTTCCTAGAGTTAAGAGTCTCTTGTATGGGGGGGGGGGGGGAGGTGTGTGTGTGCGTGTGTGTGTGTGTGTGTGTGTGCAATTTTAGTGATTTCTTCAACTTATCACAGTCTATCTACAAGTGATCTTATGTCATTTCAACTCTAAGAAACTTTGAACTATATACTTCCATTTTTTCCCTCCAGACCTATTATGCTGTTGTTGTAATACGTTGTACTATGATACATGTTATAAGATCCATAATATATTGTTAAAATTTTTATAAAATGTAGGTGATGTGCCTTTTTTCCATGGATGCTTTTAAGATTTTCTCTTTATCACTGGTTTTATGCAGCTTGATTTTTTATGTGGCTTAGTATAGTTTTCTTCATGTTTCTTGAGTTTGGGATTTCTTGAACTTCTCTTATATATTGATTTATATCCTTCATCAAATTTAAAACACGTAAGCCCTTATTTCTTCAACTCTTTTTGTTTGTCCTTTTTTCTACTCTCTTTGGGGGACTCTAATCAGACTTACATTAGGTTGCTTGCAGTTGTTCTATAGCTTGCTGATATTCTGCTCATTTTTATTTTTAGTCTTTATTCTCTTGGTATTTTATTTTATATAATTTTTGTTCCATATTCTCAAGTTAATGAATGTATCGCTATGTCTAAGCTAATGTTAATCCTACGCAGTTATTATTTTTTTTTGTATGAGATATTGTCGTTTATACCTCTAGAAGTCTGATTTTGTTCTTTTTATACTTGCGATGACTCTACTTATGTTTTCTTCTCTAGCTTCTTGAGCACATGGAATACCATTATAATGATTTTCCTCTAACTCTATAATCTGTTTCATTTTAGGGCCTGTTTGATTAATTTATTTTTCACTTCTTATTGGTCATTTTTTCCTGTATGTTTGCATGCCTGCCAGTGTTTGATTAGGCACCTAACATTTTGAATTTTACCTAGTTGATTACTATTTTTGTATTTTTATAAATATTGTTCAGCTTTGTTCTGAGACACATTTAAGTTACTAGAAAACAGTTTGATCCTTTGGAGTCTTGCTTTTAAGCTTTAGCAGAAGGGACAAGAATAACCTTTAGTCTAGCCTGCAACTTGCCCTATCATTGTGGCAAAATATGTCTGAGGACTTTTTCCAATTCCTCATGAATTAAGAAGTTTTCTATTCTGCTTGCAGGAACTGGCACTTTTTTCCTTTCCTGTGTGGGCACCAGGGATTATTTCCTCTAATCTTTTTGTGTGGTTATTTCCCAGGCTTGTGCAGTGTCTTTACGTGGATGGGCTGAGCAGTACTTGGCTGAATACTCCAAGGGATTGCTCTGAATGCTCTGAAGATCTTAGGACTTCTCCTGCAGCTCTGTCCTCTCCAGTATTCATCCTATGAACTTTAGACACCTTATCTTCATTTCCTCAACTCTGGATGTCTGCTGTGCTCTGCCTGGTTTGCCTCTCTGCACCATGGCCTAGACACTCCCTGCATTTGGCAATCCAGAACAATCGTACGGTTCAGCTCCTTTGTTTCCCTTTTCTCAGGAATCCCTGCTTTTTATTACTTGATAGCTCATATCTTGAGAACTGTTGTTTTACATATTGTATTTCCTGTTTGTATTTATTTTCAGTTGTTGCAGGCAGGGGAATTCATCTGTTTCCTCTTACTCTACCTTTGCTAGAAACAGAAATCCTCTCCATAACATTTTGTGTGTGTGTGTATGTGTGAGTGCGTGTGTGATAAGAACAAGTAATATGAGATTTACTCTTAACAAAATTTTAAGTATACAGTATTGTTAAGCACATGTTATATAGCAGATCTCTAGCATTTACTTGTCTTGCATAACTGAAAGTTAATACCTGTTGAACAGCAACTTCTCCCCTAACCCCAGACCCTGGTAACCATGTTCTCCTTTCTGCTTCAAGAGACTGACAGTTTTAGATACTTCATATAAGTGGAATCATGCAGTATTGTTCTTCGGTAACTTTTTAATAATGCTCATTAAAATTTTTATGCTAATAAAACTCATTGTAGCATTATATGAAATATACTAACACATGGAGAAGAAAAATGAAAAAAAAGAACTACACCAACCTTCCAGAAGTAATTGCTTAAAATCGTATTTTATAGCTGTCTATTTTAAGGGTGTATGAGAATTACTTTTTATAGATGAAAATTAAATAATTCTGGTTATTTTATATTATAACTCATTTCATATGATATCTGGAATATTTTTATATGATTCAATAATTTCCTCCAGTGAGATTTTTAATTATTCCATAGTAGTCCATTTTATGGATGTGGCAATGAATTATATGCCAAAATTGTGCATAATTATGTGTCATAATCTATTGAACTAATCACTTATCGTTCAGCATTTATGTTGTATCCAATTTTTCACTATTATAAATAGTGCTGTGGTGATCATTCTATTAGATAAATCTTTTTTGCTATTTATTATAATTGCCTCAGGAAAATTTCCTACGAGTAGAATTACTGGTTCAAGGTATATGTACATTTTTAAATCACTGAATATTTATGGCAAAATGTCATGCAGCTTGTTTATAAGCAGGACACTAAACTGCCATTTTGTCTATACTCCAGGCTCTTCTGGGGTATTATTTTTTTAAAACCACTTTTACAAATGGTATCTCCTTGGTTTACCTTTAATTAATATACTTGATCTTTGTGTCAGGAACATCTTCCTCTGCCTGCCCCCTCCACTATGGCATGCCTTTAATTCTGCCAAGAATATCTTCATACCAGAGCTCAGAAAAATTCAGCAAGACATTTTGACTTGTCACGGTTGGTTTTCTTCATCCCTTGACAAATTTGAACACTGAAGTACTGTGCATTGGTAATTGCTTCCCTCTCTTTCTTGTTTTGACTGGATTTCTTTTTTCCCCTTAACAATCTAGTACAAATAAATACATATAAATATTGGTTTTTTTACCCCTCTGTATTTGGCTAAGCCCCAATTTCTTTCCCTATGGTGCTAAATAGTCTTTATGGTGGAACCAATACATTTCTACCTCATTAATCACCCACCAACTTATTCAGGGCTTCAGAGAAGCAATTTAGAAATTCAAATGCAATTCAGAATGCAATAGGAAAGAAATAGCATATCAAAGGGAAGGAGATAGTGTAGTTGCTAGGTATTCTTCTTGTCTTTGGGTTCAAAATCCTGGAATTGGTTCCAAGATGCTAGATGTTGCTGAAGCATCAGACAGATATGATAGCCAAATAGAATTAAAGAGGATAAATACAAGTGATCATCCTCTAAATAGGCAGTGATATTAAAGTACAAGCAAAAATACAAATATTGGCTTCAGAATGTGGACAGAATGTTATTCACACTCTTTCATATGGGCCAACATAGAGTAGAGAATTTAAGCCTTGCATTCAGGTCCACTGCTGCTTTTGTTGGATTTCCCTCCACACTTCCCCCCTTTTATCCTTGATATTTATTTATTTATTTATTTATTTTTTAAAGATTTTATTTATTTATTTGAGAGAGAGAGAACACATGAGAGGGGATAGGGTCAGAGGACGAAGCAGACTCCCCGCCGAGCAGGGAGCCTGATGCGGGACTCGATCCAGGGACTCCAGGATCATGACCTGAGCCGAAGGCAGTTGCTTAACCAACTGAGCCACCCAGGCGCCCTATATCCTTGATATTTATTAAATCATATGTATAGGCATTCCATGATAACTGAGATAGACTTCATGTATCTCCAACAGCTTATTTTTCCTTCATGCCAAGGTTTACCCTTTGGTCACAATTGCTTTCTGGACAATTCTGTCTCCTGTTCCTTTTCTTTTGGCATCCTCCAACATTCCTTTTCCAAGATATAAAGTCTGCCTTCATATCAAAACCTTGATCCCTCTGGTTTGTCAAGGATAACAGGCTCAAATGGAGAACAAAAGGACATGCACATAAAGCTCATTTCTTAGCAGTTCTTGGATTCAAAATAGATGCCATAGGTAATTATAACATTATACCTTTTTTTTTTAGAATAATTAGATAGCTTGGATCAAACCACTGGCAAAGAGAAAAAGAACTATTTCAGGCTTGGCTATCAGTCATAATTTTTTTTGCCTGCCTCAAATTTTATTCACAAACCATTCCTATATAGATTTTTTTTATTTTACATTGCTAGAACTCTTTAAAAACAAGGTGAAATTAGAATGCTGGAAGACACAATCTTCTAAAATATCAAAATAGAATTGTATCAAACTTTTATAACTCCTAGAGAAATGTATTATGCCAATTTACAGAAGGCCAGGTAATCGTTATAATATTGCCTTATTTTTTGTATGAATCCATTCATAAATGTCTGTTAAATCGCAAACCCAAATCTTTCAGTTTCCATTACATTCTGGTCTGTGGGGCTGGCTCTTTCCACAGTGTCATTATGTTCTAGCAACATCTTCTTAACCAATGAAAGTCTCTAAGACTGCTGAAATGTGCCAGCTTCCATCTCTGTGTGTAACCTGTGCCGTGCCGGGGCAGAATAGAATGAGCACTTGGATTTTTCCAGCCATTTTACCCACTATATAAGGATGTGGAGCTCTAACCCAGTGTAGGTTCTTCTCATATTTTAATACAGAAAGAGAATTCTCTGGCCTGGCTTCTTCAGTGCACCCACACTGATCCCTAACTCTTGTCATTTCAGGAAAAACAATGAAGATAATGCTTTTTAAAATCCCCAACTCTTATTTGGACTGAGCTCCATTCTCTTTTCAGCATTTCCTCAACTTTTGCTTTATTTTTAATTTTAGCAAATGACTAAGTAAATAAATTAGGAGGAATTTACTTAGTAGTTTACCTGGTTCAATGATTCTCAATTCTATTTAAATGGCAGAGCATGTGAGAAATATGGCACACCTCATAGAATCCCATAAATCCTGACATATCCAACTTACATTAGCCACATATATAACTTTGTTCTATATTTTTAGAAAATGGATTGGCTTTTAACATAGTAGAGGACATCATTTATGAAAAATTAGAGCATAAAAGTGAAATTGAGTAAATTTTATTCATTGTTTTTGTTTTTTTCCCCTGCAAAATTAGGGTCTACAGTTACTGATGTAATAATCTGACTCCATTTTTGATATTTCACTGCTGAGGGTTTGAAGCCCCACTGCAACTCTTTCCCCTTTGCTCCATATCTGGGAAAGCTGGTAAGAAAGCCTGGTGCTCCCTCCTTTAGAGCCTAGTGGGAAGTTCAGATAATAAATGTAGGAATCCTCACCTAGCTTTACCCACTAATCACAACAACCCAAGCCAGTCTCCTTTCTCTGCTTTCTCAAGACATTTTGGGGCCTGCTTGGGAAGCCTGCCCTGCTCTTCTCAGAAAGTTTCATGTTTCAAACCTTCTTGGTACATGTGTGGCATTCAGTCAACATCTGAACCGAATTTGGGCGGAGGGGCGTTGGGAAGGGACATCACTATTCCGCAGGGTGTCCACAAAAACTAGATTTTTAATAGTAATTTATTTCCTCTTCTCTATTAACATTGTATTTTGCAGTAGCATCAGTGGAGATTAAGCTACCCGTTAGTTTTTTTTTTAAAAAAAGAGGATTGAAATATAGGAAAGAAACAACAGCTAAAAAAATTATAAGGAGCTCATTTTAAGTTTTATCAGAATTTATAGGTGACATTTTCTTTAAAATGCTGTGGTTATTAAGTAAGTGGTGATTAGATATTTTTGACATGAGAAACTATATTAAAATGCAATTTAAAAATTTTGTAATAGAGGTAATAACTAAGATTGTTGTATCCTTCTATGCTAGATACTATACTCAGTACTTAGCTCATTTAATAGCCCCAACACCTCTGTGAGGCTATAGATTATTATTATCCCTCCTTCACAGGTCAATATGAAGCTGAGGGAGGGCAAGTAACATGGCCAATACTGCATAGCTTATATGTAACAAAGCTTGGATTTAAAACCAGGCAATCTATTCCAGAGCCGATATTCCTAATCACTAAGCCTTACAGCACACACACACAGCCAGTACTGTTGGTAATGCAAGAGTTGCTTTCTAAGAAATCTCTTGTTTCTTTATTCAGTGAAAACATAAGGGGTGGTAGTGATTAATTTCTTGATTCAGGCTCACATTAACAACATTATTTTACGTTGGAAGAATTTTAACAATAAAGGGATTTGCTTTTATTTTTAATAGTCTACAAGAAAGTTATAAAGCCTAAATATCACTAAGCAAATCCAGTATTTGCATCTAGCTTTATTGGAAGAGTAATAGCCTCAATTTTCCTATCATCAAAACTAGAGTGATTAAAAATCCATTATCACCTGTTGTTGTAATAAAATATAAATAAATTTTATTTTATTTTATTTTATTTATTTTTTTTTTTTTAAAGATTTTTTTTATTTATTTATTTGAGAGAGAGAGAATGAGAGAGCAAGCACATGAGAGGGGTAGGGTCAGAGGGAGAAGCAGACTCCCTGCCGAGCAGGGAGCCCGATGCGGGACTCGATCCAGGGACTCCAGGATCATGACCTGAGCCGAAGGCAGTCGCTTAACCAACTGAGCCACCCAGGCGCCCAAAATATAAATAAATTTTAAAAAGTCATTTCAATTATACTCTATTTTGTCACTCCTTGAGAGATACTAGTTTATGATCTCAACTTCCATATTGATCTCAAGTTCATATTAAAATATAAAGAAAAGTGGCCTGCATTATGCAAATGCTTCCTTAATCACATTATCACAGTTTATATTATGACAACTAGCTCTATATGAGAAGTGCCTATATTAAGTAAAGAACGTGTTTTTTTCCCCCCACGGAAGAGTTGCCATTAAAGCACTTATTTTCAATTATTACAAGAATGTATTTATCTACTACTAATAATGAGGATATTTTTATAGATGGTTTCCATTTAATGAGAATATAATTATAACTTTATGGGAAAGCAGTGATTATGTATGTATGTGTGTGTCCAGTGGAGTAATTACAAAATATATACATTTCCCACCCATCCAGTGTTGTGGAACTTTGTTCTTAATGCAAAAGGTTAGAAGATTTTTATGAATGTAAAATGTTAGACTTTTTTTTTTCCCCTCAACAGCAAGACGATTGAGGGTCACTGAAACTGCAATATAATACAGAAGATATGAGAACTGATTTCATCAGTTTGGAAAGGAATTAGGTGAGAGTTGAGAAATAGGCCTATAAAATTATGGATAGGTCACCCTGGGCCAGTCCATTTACCAGTTCTAGAGTAGAAAATTCAGAGGATGCTAGGCGAAATAAAGGCTATGTTATTGACCCAAATGGAAGAGAAATACATTTTTTACACAGAAGATTCTGTAATGAACCTGTGGGGCTCTAATGTGATTATAAATTATGGCAGTAAATTACTTAGAATGACTCAAAATAAGACACATGGAAAACAGTATCTGAGTAGTTCCTGAATTAAAAGAAAGATAATGTACAGTCAGCTGACCGGCTGAGGTCAGCAATGAGATTTCTTGTCGTCTTTTTTTGTGTGTTATAATAGTACACTGTTAGGGCCCCAGCTTTTCTCAAGGCTCAGGCTATTATGGAGATGAAACACTGTACAGAAAGGTGTTTGCCAATTTTTAATATATACATAAAAGAGACCATTAGATTTAAGAAAATTACCAACAGCAAAGAGTTTTCAGTCCCGCAAGATAATGCAGAAAACACACTCGCGGTCTTAGAATTATTTTTTTCTTTCTAATGAGCAGCAAAGGTGAGAATCTTAAAAATGTAAAAGAGATCAGTCAGTGCTCAGGAGAAGTACCACTTCAGAGATGAAAATATTCCTTCTCACATGTCTTTCCGGATTTGGTGGCTATCATCTTGCTGATGCCAGAGAAGCTGTACTGTAATTAAAATCCTGCGTTTCGAGAAAGGATTTCTTTCTCCTCCAAGAAAAGTTCTTTGTTTTTTGTCAAAAAAAAAACGTGATTATTTTAAAAATGAGAAATTGGATCTCTGCATTCCGGTGTTTACCTGCTGATTCCAGTGTTGTGTGCACGCGCGTGCGCACGCGCGCGCACACACACACACACACACACACACACACACAGAACCCCTATATATTGGATTTTATGTCCTGGGGTACAACAGAGCCCAAGATGGAATTTATCCTAGCCTTGCGGAAACACACAGAGAAGCGAGCTAAAACACAGTGCTGAAATATGACGCCAGAGGGAATACATGGTATGACTGGGGTCCCCTTCCTCAGACGTAGGGCTTCTTGGAGGTCACTAAATGAAGAATTTTAACTAGACAACAGTGGTGGGGACACTTCGTGAATAAAGCTGTAGAGGCAGGGAAGAGTATGGTATGATTTGGAAATGGAAAGAGTGCAATGTTTACCGTGTACACCGCAAACCAGAGGACTGAGATGGAGCTGGGGAGGAAAGTGGTGGCAAGACCATGCAGAGCCTGGCGAGTGTTTTAGACTTTATCCTAATGGCAGACTTTGAGCAGGAGAAACTAATTTCCTGGCATAGTAGGAAAATACAAGACAATGTTCTTAACGATAACTATATTGGACAAAGAGAGAACTAGTTAGGATCTAGGAAATGTGAAACACGGTAATTGGCCAAGAACAAGAAACATAGAGATTGTGTTTTCTGATCATTAAATGAAAGCAAAGAAAGGAAGAAATCTTATGTTTGGTAAATTTAAGAACATCGTTCTAAATAGCTCTTGGATAAAATAAGTAATCATGATGAAAGCCAGAAAATACTTTGAGCTGAGCTGAATACAAACGAAAAATACTGCATATTAACACATGAGTTAGGGTTAAAATTGTACTTAGAGGGTGATTTTCAGCCTTAAATGTTTAGTTAGAAAATGAAAGTTGAAAATTGATGAGCAGTTATGAAAAGCACAACAAAATAAATCCAAGGAAAGTTGGTAAAGGGCTATGATAAACAAGGTGTTAAAGCCAATGAAAGAGAATGCAATTACAATAAAGAGAATCTTTGGAAAATCTAATCATACTGACACATCATCTGATAAGGTGTTCAAGAAAATGCAGAGACAAGTGAAAAGAAGCAAAATATAAGGAAGGAAGTAGAAGACCTAATTATAGATAACTCCCCAAATACTCTGTACAAATTTGTGTTAATAAACTTGACCACTTGAGAAAAAATGGATTCTATCTTAGAAATATATTACCGAAAAAACCTGGATCAAGTATAAACAAAAATATCTGAATAGATTTCTATCCACCAAGCCACTGAATCAATAGCGAAAAACCTTCCCACAGGAAAATAACCATGTCCATATGGGCTGGTAGGCTCTCCAAAACATTAAAAGCACAAATATAATCTTACACAAATTATTTGTAGATGATGTACTTGTCTACATAAAAAAATCCAAGGGAATCTACAAAATATCCAAACCAATAAAAAACCTGAGCAAGTTTGCCAAATACAAAATTACCATTCCCAAAGCAGGTGTTCCTAGACACAAACAATAGCTAGAAAACATAGATAAAATTGCTCAGATGATAACCGGTAAAACTATAATTACAGAGATAAAATGTGACAAAAATATAGCAAATGTTATGGAGAACATTTTAAAATATATTTAATGGCACAAAATTAGATTTTATTAGTATGAGGTATAGCATGTGCATATTGTGATTTACCATGAAGCTTGACTTAACACAGAATGCATATGAATCTCTAGATAATATTAAAGAATATCAGTAAGATGGGACTCTTCTCTATAGTTATAAAGACACAGTAATTAAAACAGTGGTATATTGGTCGAGGTAGATAAAAGTAAGCCAGTAGAACAGAATGGAAACCTGAAAGGCCTGACATATAAATGCGGACTTACTGTGTGATACAGGCAATACAAGTGTGAAAAAAAATCTGAACAATTCTTAGGCCACTGTGGGGGAAAGTATCCCCATTTTTTATCATATCCTCAAAATAACATGGGAGAGATCATCTATATGACAAAAGATATCACAATGTGAGAGCATAACAGATGGGAAGAAAATATTTGCGCTTGTTATAAAACGGTAAGAGATTGGTGCAGAGAATACATGGTGGACCCCTACAAATCAATACAAAAATGATGACCAGTGGAAAAATGGACAATGAAGATGACAGTACAATTTACTGGAAAGGAAGCATCAAGGTCAATAAAATGCCTAGACACACTAATAGAATAAAGCAAATTAAAAGAAATCATCTATAATATTTTATGTCCACCAAGTTGGAAAAAGTTAAAAAAAAATCTAATAATACCACATTTGACAATGATATGAGAAAACAGGAATTTGTATCCAGAGAGCTTGAGTAAAGAAATGCGGTGATATCGAGGTGAATATTATATAAAACTCAAAAGTTCCACTTCTAGCTCTCTCCATAGAGAAACCCTTTCAAATATGTACAAGAATGGCATTACAGTAATAGTTTTCTAACAGCAAAAATGTAAAAACAACTTATCTGTCCCTCAAAATGAGGGAGTCGGATATAAAAATGTGGCTCAATCATGTAGCATGTAAAAGAATTAACTGGATCTAAAGTTATCATGGTGGAAACAGATGACAAAATAATATGCAGAATATACTACCGTTAAAGTAGAAATGTAAAACAGTGTTTATGTTGTTTATAGATAGATGTACATTTGGTAAATTTATAAAAATACTGCATGCATGAAAATCTTAGACACTAACTGTGGATAAATGATTATGTCTGAGGAGAATTTGAGAGACCAAGGATGAGAGTGACACTTAACCTGTGAAGTTTGATTTACTTCTTAAAATAGTGAACGGAAGGAAACATTACAAAATATTAATATCTGTACACTTGCGTGATGAGAACCTGTTTGGATGTTTGGAATATTTAATATTGTTTTTAAAATTAAGACTTTATGTAAAGGCTAAGCCAGAAAGAGAAGTTATAATTTTGGCAGTTTCTAAAGTGTAGAAAGGAAGTCATTCCTTTTTTTCCTGGCTTTTTAAAGCCCCTCTCTGTGCATAGGGTCTCAGTTATCCTAATGAGTAGCAAGTAAATTATTAGGTAACTTAAAATCATCAGTAAATTAAATCATCCCTAATTTATTTTTTACAATGCCCAGCATAAGTGTCTGCACAAATTGATACTCTGTAAATATTTTGGATAATAGTGTCGGTGATTCTGATTGCAGTACTCACAGAGTGATAACTTAGATTGCCAAGTTCATGCATCTTTGGCAGTGTAGAATTTGTCAGTAGGTAACCTCTTAAATAAAATGATACAAGGTCTGGGGCGCTTGGGTGGCTCAGTGGTTAAGTGTCTGCCTTTGGCTCAAGTCATGATCTCAGGATCCCGGGATTGAACCCTGCATCGGGCTCCCTGCTCCGCGGGAAGCCTGCTTCTCCCTCTCCCACTCCCCCTGCTTGTGTTCCCTCTCTCACTGTGTCTCTCTCTGTCAAATAAATAAATAAAATCTTAAAAAAAAATAAAATGATACAAGGTCTTTGAGTCAGATACCTTTCAAATTCCTAACGAATGTGAATCGAATGAACTGGCTGTATGGATATGAGGACTCAAGTACCATGCCTGTAGCTCAGAATACACACCATTAACACTGCAAAGGGCCCTGAATTCTTGTGAGGATGGTTATTTGGGAGATATCTGGATGTTTCCTGAGGCCCAGCTTTGATATATACATATGGTTTAAAGGGAAAAGCAATTTATTACTTTCCAGTGTCTTATGCAGACTCTCCAGATTTTGACTGTTTTCCTCGTGTATCATTCAAAAGAATCAATATCAATTCCAACGGTATAACTGCAAGAGAGAACTAAGAAAATCACAGCTCAATGATTTCTTTCACCTGCCTCTCCAGTACATTTTCTGAAATGACAGTCAACTCAAAAGGTCTATTTTAAAATTAACATTTCTCTCTTTTTTAAATGCTCATGAGCTGTGTGTAGGAATTTATTTTCCACAATGGGATTTGCGATGCTGTAAAGAATGGGGAAGGTTTTCAAAATAACTAGATCTCAACAAGCCAACAAATGTAAAGCAATTCATTAGGGAAGCTGATTGTAGTAGTGAATGCAATACACTGTGGGAATAGCGGCCTGTTTGTTAATTTACCCAAATAGCATATCTGTGGATCAAACATCTATTAAAGAAATGTCTGAGATGCGGGTTTTCTTGAAAACATAATTTTCTGTATATTAGGCAAGCATTTTGTAAGAGAGCAGAAATGACAAGAATTTGGTGACTCCAGGCGTAAAGACTATGCTGCTGATACAAATCAATCGAGAGAGAACACGGTATTTATAAAACCTTGATGATAACAAAGATGCAACTACAGCAAGTGGCCTGTGATAATGAAGTGAACAAATTATCAGGCACGACATAATGAATGCCTTGTTTCCAATCAGCCTGTATAAACAAACAGTGGTGGATCCATCATCCAAAATTAGCAAAAACATCAGAGTACAATGATGATTTAATTAAAATAGGCAGGGTAGATAAATGCATCAAAAAATGAATGCTGCACATAAAATAATATGCTGGCAAAGTGTCTTGAAATAAAAATCTTGAAGCAGAATTCATATATAATCCAATATTACCTCTCAAGATCATGCATTCAAACCATGATGTTGTTGCAGTTGTTACAATTACAGACAGATTTCACATACAAGTTTGAATGAAAACAATGCCTGTATTTTCAAGAAGAGTCTGAACTTGGATGAACAGTGGCACAAACATGCAGAAGACTGTATTTTGAGAGATTTTACCATATGTTGTATGAATTATTCATATAAAAGTATGCATTGACTTGATCTTCCAAGGTAATCAGACTATGGCCAAACTATGATGATACATTTTGGAAAAACAATACCATTGTCAGATCATGAGGAGTTTTCATATACACAGAATAGAATTGATTGTTGGTGACCAACTTTAGAATTCTAAATATTTAGAATTTTAGTGTTTCAACTATTTTCATATGATTCTGGGGATATGTGCATTTATTCTTTATTTGAATTTTATTTTCTTTTTCAAAAATACAGTACCTTTGGCTTAAGAATTTTAGAATATGATGCAATTTTCCATCTTTAGTAGCAATTTACATATTATATGAAGCATAAAATCACATTAAAGATCTTTATTTGCATAGAAAAATGTATTTTTTAAGTTTTGAAGCAGACTTATTGTTTAGGCTATTACAAGGTCCCAACATCTGATCATAAAATAGTTTTAAGATGCACCTTTATGTCCATTGACAGATGAATGGATAAAGAAGATGTGGTGTATATATACAATGGAATATTATGAAGCCATCAAAAGGAATGAAATCTTGCCATTTGCAATGACATGGGTGGAACTGGAGGGTACTATGCTGAGCGAAATAAGTCAATCAGAGAAAGACATGTATCATATGACCTCACTGATATGAGGAATTCTTAATCTCAGGAAACAAACTGAGGGTTGCTGGAGTGGTGGGGGGTGGGAGGGATGAGTGGCTGGGTGATAGACACTGGGGAGGGTATGTGCTATGGTGAGCGCTGTGAATTGTGTAAGGCTTGAATCACAGACCTGTACCTCTGAAACTAATACATTACATGTTAAAAAAAAAAAACGATAGTAGGAAGGGAAAAATGAAGGGAGGGAAATCGGAGGGGGAGACGAACCATGAGAGACTATGGACTCTGAGAAACAAACTGAGGGTTCTAGAAGGGAGGAGGGTGGGGGGATGGGTTAGCCTGGTGATGGGTATTAAAGAGGGCACGTACTGCATGGAGCACTGGGTGTTATATGCAAACAAATCATGGAACACTACATCAAAAACTAATGATGTAATGTATGGTGATTAACGGTAACGTAATAATAAAAAAAGATGCATCTTTAACACTTTCAATAACAATTTAACATAAGACTAAAAAAACCCAATCTTTTATCTTTTTTTTAAAAGATTATTTATTTATTTATTTATTTGAGAGAGCAAGCACACCCATGCACAAGGGAGGGGTGGCAGGGGTGGGGGCAGAAGGAGAAGGAGGAGCAGACTCCCCGCTGAGCAGGGCAGGGAGCCCAATGCAGGGCTTGGTGCTCCATCCCAGAACTCTGAGATTATGACCTGAGCCGAAGGTAGACGCTTAACTGACTGAGTCACCCAGGCGCCCCCCAATCTTTTATCTTAATACAAATGTGTTTGCACTAAATTCTATATTGGTGATAAGGTAATATCAAGCTGCGAATAATCATAAATATGGGCTTCTAAACAAAAATTTTAGGGTCAAATTTGATTCTGAGAGTTAAAATTTGGTACATATATAAAGTAATTTTGAACAGGAAACATAACCAGACATTTTTGGCAGGTCCATTGTTATCTTTAAGAAATCTAAAAGTTCATATATGTATGCTTTTCTCCTTACTTAGGTAGCGGTTGTTTCTGTGTTGCCTTTGTTAAAACATGAGATATAGTATTTAAAACAAAAACATATAAATAGAGGAAATTGGGAAGCAGCTTTGCTTAAAATGATCACGAGCAGCTATGCTCTTACTCTCAGTGAACTGCCCACCTTTACAGGAGAGACACCTCCCTTTGAAGTTGATGCTTGCTCTTTGCAGATATTCAGGCATGAGAAGAACGAAATCTCGTCTGAGAACTGGAAGATAAATGACTAGCTAAAAGGAACAGCTTTTATTAAGTTGGTATACATAAAAGAAGATAGAGCTTCTAGGCTCTGATGAAATTACATTTCAAAAGGGATGGAGAAATATATAGATAAGAAGACCCAAAGAAGTGCAGTTTGCATAAGAGTACTGGGTCTCAGAAAGTCAGTTTCCACTTCCTGTTCAGACAGTGATGTGTTTCATTTCTCTTCCTCTGCTCTGAGCCACATACTGCTCTCCTGTGAATGTGAGGATCCTGCTACGCAGACTGTCATGTTCCATCTATCCCTCTTCTCCACTAGAACATTCAACATCATGCTTTGTCCTAATTCTATAATCTTGGCTTGCACCTTCATTTTTTTAACACATGCATTTTCTCTTTGTTCTTCTGTCTTTGGATTGTGTTTTCTTTGCTTTTTATGTTCTGTATTGATTTGGAGAGTAAGCACTTTTAGATTTTAACAATATTTACCATTATCACAAACATTTAATATAACAGCCCTTTAGTGATATTTTATTGACAATCAAACTCAAGGAATATGGCACCTTCTGACTTTTATACTTTTATGCACTTTTCCTCTCTCCTTCAGCTTTTCAGTCTTTCTTAATAGAATCTAAACATGGATCTAAGTTTTTTTCTTATAATTTTTGTTATAAATGTTTCTTTTAACCATAGTGTCCAGCATTTTATTGGCAGTTATAACAATGTTTTATGTAATAGTTACAACCATTCCTAATTCTTTTGCTTTATGTCATTTCTTCCCTTACTTGTGATTTCTTGCCCAGTCGGTTTGAATTCTTCTTTTTCCCAAGAAGAACAAGTGTTTAATTTTTTACATGTGAATGGCTTTCATTTACTTCACCAAAAAATAATAGGCTATGGAAGCTATCATGTGTTGCAATATTTTCCATAAAATATTTGTTGATATTTCCACTATCATCTGGCCTTTGGTGCCATATTAGGAGAATCTGAGCTCAACCAAGTCTCATTATTTACAATGTGTTTTGTTACCCTTTCATATCTGTGAAATTTAAAAAAAAATTTATTTATGATTCAAACTTTTGTTCTCATTATGTAAATCATATTCCTTTAATTTTTGCTGAAACATTAGCTCCTTTTACACCATACTATTTCCCTCCATATTTTAATTTAAAAACTATAAAACCTATAAAAAAGTGGATAGAATAAGACAACAAACACCTGTATGCCTTTCACATATTGGTAATAGATTGCACATTTGCTTCAGAGAGAGACAGAGAAAGAAAGAGATCGATGACATATATATCGATCAATAGATTGATCAAGAGACAGATGGATAGATAATGTGTATGTGTATGTGTATACACACACTTGTGTGTGCATATGTAGGCTTGGTCAGTTGGAAGTAAGTTACAGGCTTGGCATTTTTCCCATAAGTACTTTGGGATATTTTATGAGAATAATGGCATCTTCTGATGTAACTATAATGTCAATAGCACGCCTAACAAAGTCAATATTAATTTAGTAATATCTAATACACCATATCTTCCCTCTCTCTATCAACATGTTTCTCATCATTGTAACTCTTTTGTGCCTTTCCTCTGTATTCTGAAAATACTTTGCAAATATATTCAGTGTATCTTGTTCCTTGATTCCTTCCAATGGATGATTTAATGTTGTCATTGAAGAATTATCTTGCATATTATCCTGTTTTCCTATCTCATCCTAGTAGTATAGACTGTTATCCTGATCTGTTCTTATGATATACTGCTCTTTTTTCCTTATGGTCATATATAATTATATCATGTTGAGCATTCCAGAAAGTATTATAGATTTCCTATGCCTAGATTTCACCATGATTTTGAGGTGCATTTTTTTTCTCTTTTAATTATCCAAGATGGTGTTTCCTTTTGCTTATGCTATGGGATGAATTATATTTTTTTTCTTCAGTTATTCTTACTTTAAAAAGGATGACTCTATTGATACACAACACTGAGATTTTGGATTGTCCTTGATCTTGCTCAGTATCCACTGGCTTAATAATTCACTTTTCTGCTCTACATCTGGAAGATAGACTGGAATTCACAGCTCTTATTCCAATATTTGGTATCTAGAAAGAATTATTCTAGCATGCTTTTGATGAACGGACATGGCAACTTATCACCTAGTTCCTTGACACTGAGAGTTATGAAAAAATACAATTGCCAAATACTGCGGATAAGGTCTTCCTCCAGAACTTTGCTTAAGAGTACTATTCCTCCCAGAATGCAATGCGCTCAAATCATCCTATCTATCCCCACTTTGTCTTCCCACTGTCCATTCTGTCGAGTTCTGGGAGACCAAAAAGACCAAAACAGAATGATGTATAAAGACATGTGGAGACAAGACTATTATTCTGGCCACTTTGTACAAAATAATATAGTACCATATGATACCATGCAGGATAGAATGTGATGCCATGACATGGGATGTGATGGGACACAACACAACACGACACGACACACACAACACAATAAAATACCAAAGACCTTGAAGGATAGCTGTCCAGCTTTCCGACTAATACCTACCCTTGATTTCTGAGTCTTGAGCAGAGGGGGAGTATGAGATGGAGAAGTATTTTCCCAGCTTTCTTTTATGATGTAAACATATAAAATTCTTGCTTTTCTTAACCAAATTCCAGTGACTCTGGTAAATTGATAATTTTAGTTTTAGTCATTATTTCAAGTTGTGTCATTTGCAACATTTTTGCAGATATTTTGGAGAGGAGGAGCAAGGTACATTATGACTGAATAGCCAAATCTATTTTAAATTGAAAATTCAGAGCAGCATTTGGATTTGATCAATTTGACTATTAAGCTCAAGCAATTTGCATTTCTCCACATTCTCTCTCTTTCAAAAAGATCATTTCCTCAGCATCACTTATTTGGCAAGGTGTTTTACAAACATTATCTCACTTGATTATCACAGTAATGGTGCGGAGTGGGTATTATTACTGCTTCCATTTTTACAAGAGTAGAAAAGCGGGCCTCAGAAAGTACTTGTTTTCCTCCAAATTCATTGTGGAAACCAAATCTGGCTAAATCTGTAGTCAACACTACTTCCTCTATAGTGATGTTCCAGAGAGAAGAAAATTGTATTTGATGAAATATTAATTCCTCATAAAGCACATAGGTGGCAAATGTGAGATCATTATCAAAGGAGACGATGTTGGGAAATTAGCCTTACCTATTCTCTGTAATAGTAGAGTTAGTTTGAAAGAGCTAATGATCTGAAGATATTGGTAATTACTAGACACGTTAAATATTCCTGAATAAATCTAAATCCCTGGACATAGAAATATTGTAAAACTACTTTATCTAGTTATATGCAAGGTGAACACACAGCAAAAAAGTTATAATTTGTTTCTAGACATCCAGATTCTCCCAGTTCTTTCAAATATTTCCTCCTGAGGAAATATATATATATATATATATATATATATATATATATTTCTATAACATTTAATCAATTATTGAATCACCTTCCTTGAAAATTCTTTGGTAAAAATCTGCTTTGGACTGCCCAAACCTAAGTGAATCTACTTAAAATACTTCATGTAAATGTAAAGAAAATGGTATGGCCTTTTTGGTAAAAGGTCCTGAGTTAACTGAATGTTCATATAGAAAAAAATGTACCTTGGCTCCTATCCCATAAAACACACACAGACACACACATACACACACAGATATGCACACATTCCAAATGGACTGCAGATCTAAATACAAAAGGCAAAACAAATATTTTAGCATTAAATTTAGTAAGAATATCTTCATTGTCTTGGAGTAGATAAGATTTCTTAAACAGAGCATAAAAAATAACTAACCATAAAAGAAATAAATTCTTAAACATAGCACAAAAATAACTAACCATAAAAGAGATAAATCAATAAACTAGAATATTAAAAACCAGAACTTTCTGTTCATTAGAGGACACCATTAAGAGAGTGAGAAAATAATGTATGAGTGGGAAGGGATGTTTGCAAGACATCTACCTGAACAAGTCCTCCTATCTAAAATATATAAAAGATTCCTTCAAATCAATAAGAAAAATACAGATGACCAATGCAAATGTAGGCAAAAGAACTGAAGATAATTTTTACGAAAGAAAGTAATCAAGTAACCCTGAAAAGGTGTTTAGTTTTGTTAGTCAGGGAAACACAGTTTAAATCCACAATCTGATGCAAAAATACATCCTTATCAGAATAGAAAAAAAGAAAAGGATAAAACAGCCAGTATTGACTAGAATGTGGAAGTATAAACAGGTAAAATCACTTTGGAATATTATTTGTCAGTGTGCACTAAGGCTGAACTTATATATTCTCCTGATCCAGCATTTTAACGCCAAAGGGTATACCTGATTCAAATGCACACATATGTTTGCCAAAAGACATATAATAGAATGTTCATAATGACACTGTCAGTAATAGCCTAAAATTGAAAATTACCAGAAGTCCATTAGCAATAGCAAGGCTAAATAAATTGTGACATACTCACATAGTGGAATACTACAGGGCAATAAGAATGAATGAGCTACATTTAACATGTAAAAACATGGATGAATCTCACAAAGATAATGTTAAACAAAAGAATCCAGAAATAAAAGAATCAAGAACAAAAGATGTAAAACTAATCTATGGTGTTAGGATTCTGCATAGTACTTCTGATTCGAGAGTGGAGGTGCTAGTGACCAGAAGGGGCACAAGATGAACTTCTGGTTAGTTGTTCTTGATCTGGGCACTGGTTACACAATTTTGCACAGTTTGGGAAAATGAGCAGGAAGAGATATTTGCAATACATCTACCTGAGAAAGGCATTAATGTGCAATTTCTGTATCTATGTGATGCTTCAGTGAAAGCCTCCAACAACTCCACCTTTAATCTGAAGGTTGACAGGGAGTTAAAATTTCGATTTTTTACAGGTAAGAAAACAATGTAAGATCCTTTGGGATGTACCTGATACATTTATTATGCTCCTGATATATACTCTACATTTGGTAGCCTGTATGATGCTATCATATGGAAGATGATCCAAGAATCCTAGAACTGAAAGAGACCATGAAATTGCCTATTTCAGACTCATGGTTTTGAGGCATTATTTATTTTTGCTGTTAAATATCTATCCAAAAGTCAGAGCTCAGTGGTGTCAAACAACTTACACAGATGATGGGGATAGTACGCTAACCTACTTGAGTGATCTAGGAGCCCTTCTTCACACTAGAATCATGAAACTGGCTGACTCTATTTGACTTCATGTAGAAACCCAATTTAAAGCTAGTCCCAGTGCCAAATATAGTCCAGTGTCATTGAGAAGTTAACTTCTGAACATATTGGAGGTTTATGATGTACTGATGAGTAGACTAAAATATATACACCCCAAATCACCATCATAGCAAGATAATATGATATGTATTCAAGGCTTCCTAATGCTTGAAAAGCTTTCCAAGCATTGTTACTTTGAAACTTAGCTGAAGGGCATTAACAAAAGAAATTACAATGCAAGAATAGATAGAAGGGCACCAGATGGAATTGAAGAGTTGGAGCATACAAGAAAGAAATTGCACAGGCAGTACCCTTCTGGTAACTAACCAGAAGTTCATCTTGTGCCCCTTCTGGTCACTAGCACCTCCACTCTCGAATCAGAAGTATTCTTGTGTTGTAATAGGTAGAAGGCTTGTTGCCAAAGCAAACTTTATGATTCACTCTTTATTAGATTTCTCATCATCCAGCTATAATTTCTAGAACACATAGTGGAAATAGCAAAACCACAACAATAGCGTTCAGAGCGTGGTGACCTGAGTTTTGGTCTTGTTTAACCAGTAGCTAAGCATGTGATCATGGACAGTTGTTAAAACTTCTCAGGGCATACTCCTCATCACTTATTAAATGAAGCAATTGAATTTGATGATTATTAATTTCCCTTTTAACTTCATGATCATGTAGTTCTCATCATAGTGCTAGCTTTTATATAATTTAAATATATTTCATGATGCTTACTTTTCTAAAAGTCCTTTCTTCCCTTATCGTTTCTTTTATCTGGACCAAAAATTATCCTTACTGAAACCCGAAATTCAACTAAATTCAAGCTTATTCATTTAATGTCAAGTGTGGGAAATATAAATAGAAAATTACTAATTTTGTAACTAATTTAAGCACCTCTAATGATCAGCAATTATCAGAAATAAAAGGGTGTGAGTAATACTTTATAAGCCCAGTTAATTAGCAGAATCTTTGCTTGTGCTTGACAAAATTGAATACAAAGAGGACATTTATAGATAATCTCAAAATTACCACAATAAGCATATTTATAAAAATGTCAATTCAAGCTCTAGCTAATATTAAGAATAATTTGAATTTGAGCCAGTATTCAAATAGTAGCAATACTCAGTTTCCGAAGAATTTATCACATATGTTTTACGTTAAAATTGTGTGTCAAACATTTATATTCAACTTTCAAACCCTTTTTTCTTAAATCAAATTTCTAGAAATTTTATTCAGAAAAGTTTTAAGTTGTGCTAAAAGCATATTGATTTTACTTTGTTTAAGATTAAACTTAACTAAAGGAAATAGCTTTGTGTTATTTGTAATAGATGATTTTAGAAAATAGGCATACAACATAAGGTAAACAGTAGAAAATGTAAGAATTGAAAAGAAATAATAGAATATGAAACAACTGAAACCTTTTGAAATTCTTTGGTTTGGGGAGATAAAAGAAGAAATCAGAAAGTCTTTCATTTGTAGAACCAGATGGAATTGAAGAGTTGGAGCATACAGGAAAGAAATTGCACAGGCAGTACTCAAATCCACTTCCTAATTAAAAAAAAAATAAAGACATTAAGGAACACTATCCTAAGAGAAAAATCTATATCTGTACAATCCATACAATACTTTTAAAATGGTGAGACATTGATAAGGAATATAAAGGATGGAAATGCCCGACACCAAGAAAAATAAAATTTTTTAGAATGGAGAAAACCATTATTATATAGCAAGACTCTACAGAAACATTTTTTGACTCCATTTATATTATCAGTGTAAAAGCATAGGATCATGGAACACAGAAAATGTAAGTTCAAAGAGTACAAGCATGTCTACTTCTCAGCCTTGCCAAAGAGCTTTCAACAGCACTCCTATTCTGCTTGGGAAGAAGAGCCGAGAAAATGGACAATTTCTGCATCACTGAAAATCTGAAGCCATTGTTATCAGTATAAAAATACATGGATATTGGAGCACCTGGGTGGCTTAGTTGGTTAAGCGTCTGACTCTTGATCTCTGCTCAGGTCATGATCTAAGGGTTGTGAGATCAAGCCCTGCGCTGGGCTCCATGCTCCGCACGGAGTCTGCTTAGGTTTCTCTCTCTCCTGCTCCCTCTGCCCCTCCCCCACCCACTCTCTCCTTCATCCATTGGATGTGGACAACAGAGCTAGAAACTAGGCTTGGGTATTCCAGGAAAGGGATTGAAAGAAAAATATCTCTCAACAAATGCAGTAGAGATAACCTAGCTCAAACAAACAATAAGACAATTACTGTGCAAGAAGTTCTTAAAATGCAAAATTATCTAGAGCAGGTGCTACACAAAGGAAGACTGGTAAGTTCTTTAGGAATTATACAGTGGTGGTGTTAAATGACTGGTTTGATTTTCTCAAATCAATTTCTTTAATAATTTCTGCAAAATAATTTTAAAAGCCCATGAGTTCAAGGGTTGTGCTTATTAACTCAATAGCTAAATTTTTCTAGCTCAAGAGTAAGTTTCAAAATACCTGAAGCAAGAAATGAATATTGGTAATTTGATAATAAGAATTTGAGAACTTGAATGATTTAAATGTGCTACATATTTGTAATATATTTTCATGTGAAGCTATCAAAAATACATTCTTTCAGTCACTTTGCCCTTTTTAAATCTACATGCATTTCAAATAAGATCCAAGCAAACTTTATGATTCATTGCATTTTATTCATCAACACATTGCTTTTAAGAGTTCTTTGATGTTTGAGAAATCTTGTGTGTCTTTTGGATAAGCCTTTTTAAGCCTTTTTCCCTCAAGTCAGAAAGTTATACTTCACTAACTGTAAAGAAATATCCCAGGACTAAAAATTTGCTTTGCAACAGAGAACCAAGGATGTTCCAAAGAGTTGTCAATGCACATCTCCTTTATCCACAAACCAAATAGAAGTCAGGGAGCAAATACTTGACAACTGATCAGTGTATTGGAAAATAATCAACAGCAGACAAAGAATCTAGAAATCATATTGCAAGGCTAGAGGAAAAAAATAAAAATACTGCTTCAAAAGTATGGGTATTGACAGAACATATGATGAAAATGCATTCTAAATGGTATGTATCCAGTGCAAAAGAAGGTAAAAGGCAAAGAAAAAGCTATCGTTTCTTGCATTTAAACTTAATCCAGAGAAAAACAAAGAAAAGTGTTTGTACTCCAAATTGAGCTTTGGATCTGAATGTTTTAGAAAGAACTTGAAAAAAAAAATAGACAGTAGTTTTTCTCTCCATTACACTGATATTTATCCAGGTGCCCACTAATAAGAGATCATTAGCCGTGTCAATTGCACTATGGATAATATTTACTATGGAAAGTGTGTATTCCTGAATAATACATTCATGTCACATTTTTATACCATAGACTATAAACTAGGAGGTTTAGCTTCAGAAAAACAAAACTGGTCAAACATGTTCTATGAAAATTATGGGCAATAACATCATGATATAGCAGAAAAATCGATGGATTTTATGTCAGATATTCATGGCTATAAATTTTGGATCTACTTAAACATTCTAAAATTGTATTTCCTTATTTATAGGATGAATAACTAAATTATACTAAAGAATGCATGAAACAATATATGTAAAGGGCCTAGCACTGTGTCATTTCTTGATAGAAGATTGCTTTTACAAAGAATCCTTTAGACAACCTGAAGATAGATTGTAGATTCGAGAAAGCAGAAAGGATGACCTTCTCAATGTAGCTGGCATGCGTGAGAGAGGAAAACTGCCAAGCCTTCCCTGAATGAACCTGTGGTATCCCAACTACGACGTGTGAATGAGGTGCCTGGTGTTGTGTGGTTAGCTGCTTTCACAACCAGCTGGGGCAGTCCTGCAAACCACCCTCAGACTGTGGCACCTTTGCTCCTCCTTTTCTGTTCCATTTAGTTCAGTATGCAAAACGATCGCTGTAGCATACAAGAGGACCTCCAACTCAAGTTTTGGGAGGGAGGATATCAGAGAGGGTCTGAGAAGGCTGGTGGGGAGGTGAGTCAACAGCCTTAAAGACTGCACATAGACCAGAAGAGTGGGAGAGTTTGGGTGGTACAAAGGAGAGAACCAGAGTCATAAAGGTGCTGGATATTTGGGGGCCTGCTAGAAGCTGGATATATCTAGATAACTGATTAGAAATGTACTTGACTAGACTGATGATTGCAGATATACTAACAAGACAAAGAGGCCTAGAAGAAATGAAATGTTGGTGGCTCAACCTCCTATAATACCAAAGGGTTATTGAAAGGGAATCTTCACTTTTCGAATACAGTGTAGGATGCTATGGCCCAGATGACCTGTGCCCCAATCCTTTATCCTCACAGTGAATCCAAGATGGGAATTTGCACTGAAAACCGGCCTGGGTCAGGCTTTTAAAGAGAAGATGAGGACTTCAAATACAGAGTGATTGCATTGGTATATCAATATTCACGAAATAGACCAGGCAGGGTCTGGTATCAAAATGTTGCATAGGAGGTGACAGGTTAAGATATGAAAATACCTTCATTTCTTGAGGACCATGGATTCCTCATTTGTAAAATAAGAAAACTGAGTTAAATCTGCATTTACCGTATTTTTGACATAATATGCTCTTGTTAATAATATATAAGCTAATAAATCTAAATAAGGATGATTTTAAGTGCTTTTTCATTTGGGGGTACACTGTTTACATTTAATTAATTATAAATTAAAAAGCAGGATTTGTCACCATATTAGTTTCCTAGGGCTGCCATAACAAATTATGGGAAACAAAGTAGCTGAAAACAACAGAAATGTATTTTCTTACAGCGACAGAGGCCATCTGAAATCAAAGTGTTGATGGGTGGGGTGTTCCTTCCAAAGACTGTAGAGGAGAAGCCTTCCATTTCTCTCCCAGCTCTTTCTGGCTCCAGGGCTTCCCTTGCTTAGAGCTGCATAACACCATTCTCTGCCTCCATTTGCATAGGGCGTTCTCCTAGTGTTTCTGTGTGTTTTCTTTACTCTCTCTTCCAAGGACACTAGTCACTGGGTTTATGGCCCAGGACAGTCGCACTTCAAGATCCTTGTCCTAAGTACATCTGCTAAGACCTTAATTCCAAACAAGAACACATTCTGAGGTTCTAGGTAGACATATCTTTTTGGGGACCACTATTCAACCCACTACAATTACCAATAAACTATAAAGTCGTATTGTCATGTTTGCTTCTGGTTATGAAAGAATAGCTTGTATCAGACCATCTCTCCAGCGAAGAATTTTGAAACCTGGAGAAAATACAAAAGGTCAAATCCAAAAGCAGGCAGAGAATACCTCTGGCAGCCAGGGCTTCAAAGAGACCAAGTCATAAGGAAATGCAGGAATATCTTGAGAGGAGCTAGACACTCTGCCACTTAGCCTCTTGTCTATTCGTAAGGAGCACCGGCTAACATGCCAGGCAGTCATGGCATCAACAGTCCTCTTGACAATCTCAGGGGATCAAAGAGACAAAAAATGTAGGGGACTAAAGCAGCCAGGACTTCAGTGACTAAGATTCTGGAGCATAGGAAGTGATAAAAAGTTAGCTTCTGGCAATCTTTTCTTAAAGTATTTGTAGTTTCATAAATTCTGCTGGATTACAGGAAATAAGGACAAAGAAACCATGGGCTAAGAGGCTAAGAAAATAAGTGAAGATTTTGACAATCTCATAGTGCTGGGAGACAAAGAACCAAAAAATGGAATTCAGAGTCTACCCATAAAGAAGAACCCTGGTGTATACCCCAGACCTTTAGTGAAATTCCTGAGGGAATCTGAAGGGCTACACTAGAAATATGATCCTAGAAATATGATCAAGCAAAAAGTAGGCCATCTCTATAAAACTGGAAATCAGCTTTAAATTAGTTCCAATTCATGATTGGATAAAAGTGATTTTTCTGCCTACCAGTTGTTTCCTAGAAAAATTAAATCCCATCTGGAACAAGATAACATCACACTGAACCTCTACAATTGTTCATACATATTATCTGGCATTCGATAAAAATTAACAGACATGACCGTAGACAGTACCAAATCAAGAAAAAAAAACAAAACAAAACAAGAAAATACTTAGATCTGACAACCATACTTGATAATCAATTTTTTGGAATTATCTGAAAAGGACAGCAAAAGAAGTATGATTACTATGTTTCAAAAATTGGTGAAAAGATGGGGTGTTTCAATAGAACTGGCATTTGTGAAAACAAATCTAATGGAAATTCTAGACCTGAAAAATACAATAACTGAAACTAAGAAATCAGAAGATAGGTTAAATAGTGGATTAGATACAGCAAAAGAGATTAGTGAAATAAAAAATAGGCCAGTAGAGAATATTCCAATAGAAGAGGTGCTTGAAAAAGATAATCTGGTGTATTTTCTTAAACAGCTTTATTGAGTTACAATTATATATATATCATTACATTTTCCCATTTTAAATGTACAATATATTTATTGTAAGTAAGGACTAATGATCTTAAGCATTATCATGGACTCATTGCCACTTTGGTGAAGTGTTTATTCAAATCTTTTGCCCTGTTTTTATTGGTTGTTAGGCTTATTAATGAGTTATAAGAATTCTTTATATATTCAAGGCACAATTCCTTTATTATATGTATGTTTGCAAATAACTTCTTCAAGTCTGTGTTTTGTCTTCCATTTTCTTAATAGTATCTTTCAAAAAACAAAATGTTTTAATTTTGATAAAGTCCCATTTGCCCATTCTTTTCTTTTCTTTTCATTTTTTTCTTTTCATTTTTTTCCTCTTTTTTCTCTTTTAGTAGATTATGCTACAAAGAAATCTTTTCCTAACCCATGGCCACACCGCTTTTCTTTTAAATTGTTTAAGTTCTTAACATTTACCTCTGGAGCCATATCAAAGAAATCTTTTCCTAACCCATGGCCACACTGATTTTCTTTTAAATTGTTTAAGTTCTTAACATTTACCTCTGTCATGCATTTGTAATCTTTTATTAGTGTTCTGTTTATTTCTAAATAATCACTTCAGAGTTGTTTTAAACTATAGGAACTGTTTCACCCATAATATATTGGGTTTGGATAGGTTTTACCCCCACTAGTTAAAATCCAAATTAGAGGCATTTGCCAATTTATTATGACTTTCAAATTTTTTAATAATGGATTATTTGTGATACGTTCCATTTTTGAGCAAGTAATTCTAAATTGTGTATCTAGTGACTGTCTTTACAATAATTTTCTAGATTTATTATAATTTTTAAACTTTTGATGATTCATAGTGTTACTTCTCCTTCCTTTATTGATTTTTATTAATAGACTGAAATTGTTAAACCATATATATAATTTATAACAAAACCACAAGTAGCAAAAGCAAAAATCAATAGTTGGGACTACATTAAGCTAAAAAGCTTTTGTACAGTAAAAGAAATAATTAATAAAATGGAAAGGCAATCAAATCATTTTTTAAATCATTTTCAAATCATATAAGTGGTGACTATCCAAAATATATAAGAAATTCATATAACTCAATAGCAAAACAAAGACCAAAAAAAAAAAAAAAAAACCCTCAAACAACTCAAACTGAACAGACATTTTTCAGAAGAAGATATCCAAATAACCTTATGATTAGCATCACTAATCATGAGGGAAATGCAAATCAAATTCACAATAAGAAACCACTTCACAGCTTTTGGAATGGCTGTCATCAAAAAGACAAGTGATGACAAGTATTGGCAAGGATGTAGAGAAAAAGGAATTCTTGTGCACTGTTAATGGGAATGTATATTGGTACAGCCACTATAGAAAACGATGTGGAGGTTCCTCTAAAGATTAAAAATAGAACTCTCATATGATCTGGCAATCTTACTTCTAGATACATCTCCAAAGGAAATGAAATCAGGAACTCCAAGAGATAACTGCACACCCATATTCATTGCAGAATTACTCACAATAGCCAAGATATGGAAGCAGTCTAAGTGTCCATCTATGGATGGATGGATAAAGAAAATACATACATACAATGGAATACTATTCAGCCATTAGAAAGAAGGAAATCCTACCATTTTATGACAACATGGATGAACTCTGAGGGCATTGTGTTAAATGAAATAAGTCAGACAAAGACAGACAATGAATGTTATTACTTAATATGTTGAATCTAAAAAACCAGAACTCATAGGAACAGAGAGTAGAATTATGGTTACTAGGGCTCAGGGGTGGAGGAAATAGGAAGATGTGGTCCAAGAGTACAAACTTTCAGTATAGGTTGAATAAGTTGATGAGTAAGTTGTGGGAATCTAATGTTCAGCACGGTGACTATGGTTAACAATACTGTATTATATACTTGAAAGTTGCTAATAGAGTAGATCATAAATGTTCTTTTTTCTCTTTTTTCTTTTTTAAATTTAAATTCCAGTTAGGTAACATACAGTGTAATATTAGTTTCAGGTGAACAATATAGTGATTCAACACTTCCATACACCACCTGGTGCTCATCACGACGAGTGCACTCCATCACCTATTTAACCCATCCTCCCACCCATCTCTCCTCTGATAACCATCAATTTGTTCTCTGTAGTTAAGAGTCTGTTTCTTTTTTGTATGTTTTATTATTTGTTGTTTATTTAGAGAGAGAGAGAGAATGACTTGTGGAGAGGGGCTGAGGGAAAGGAAGACAGAATCTTAAGCAGGCTCCATGCCCAGCATGGAGGCTGGCACAGGACTCGATCTCACAACCCTGAGATCATGACCTAAGCCGAAATCAGGAGTCAGGCGCTTAACCCACGGAGCCACCCAGGTGCCCCAAGAGTCTGTTTTTTGGTTTCTCTCTCCTCCCGCCTTTGCTGGTTTGTATTGTTTCTTAAATTCCACATATGAGTGAAGTCATATGGTATTTGTCTTTGCTTAACATAATACTCTCTAGCTCCATCCATGTCATTGCAAATGGCAAGATTTCATTCTTTTTATGCCTGAGTAATATTCCACTGTGTGTGTGTGTGTGTGTGTGTGTGTGTGTGTGTGTGTGTATACCACCTCTTCTTTATTCATTCATTGGTCCATGGGCACTTGAGCTGTTTCCATAATTTGGCTATCGTAGATAATGCTACTATAAACATTGGGGTGCATGTATCCCTTTAAATTAGTATTTCTGTATTCTTTGGGTAAATACCTAGTAGTGCAACTGCTGGATTGTAGGGTAGTTCTATTAGGGAGGAACCTCCATACTGTTTTCCAGAGTGGCTGCACCAGTTTGCATTCCCACCAACAGTGCAAAAGAGTTCTCCTTTCTCCATATCCTTGTCAATACCTGTTGTTTCTTGTGTTGTTGATTTTAGCCATTCTGAGAGGTGTGAGGTGATATCTCATTGTAGTTTTGATTTGTATATCCCTGATGATCAGTGATATTGAGCATCTTTTCATGCGTCTGTTGGCCATCTGTATGTCTTCTTTGGAAAAATATCTTTTCATGTCTTCTCCCCATTTTTTAATTGGATTATTTATTTTTGCATAGCTTCTCTGTAACAGTGGAGTACCATGGTACATAAATATTTAGTTTACTTAAATTCAAATAAACATGCTTAGAGAAAAGCTAAACAAACTCCCTCACCCAGTTCAGTACACAGGCACAAAATAAATTACAAACAATAGTGTAAGAAGCCTGTTGAGTTTGTGAGTCTTCCCCTCTTTGGTGAGTGGATGATCCAGATAATGGATGCAATTAAGTCTGAAGTAGTAAATGTCTGTTGGTCAAAACCAATGGAAAAATACGTGAATAATTTTAATATATTCCTGACAATTAATGAGGAAGTGAAATATGTTGTTCAGCTGGCCATGAAATTGTTTGTGATGACTTTTATTTGCAGAATTATTCATAGGGAAATAATGCCTAATGTACAGTTAAAAGAACTGGTCTATGGAAAAGAGTTAAAAATATAGTCTATAGGGAAATAAATGACAACAAAGAACAGAAAAGTCTTAACTTTACTCAAATTTTCCTAGCAACAAAACATTTAAGTGACTAGATTTCTGAATATAGTTTTTCTCTGAGATTACTTACCCTACCTTACTATTTACATTAGACACATTTATACATCCCAGTACCATGCAGGATTATATACACAAAATGTATGCTATACTTTATGAGTTAATTAAGAACTTAAGAATTTCCTCAAGGGTAAAAAGAAAAAAAAAAGAATTTCCTCAAGGGTAATTTTGTTTATGAATAACTTTTACATTATGTGCTGAGCTTAGAAATTAACACTACACTGTTTTAAAATCTTTCTTTTTTATCTTTTTGTTTTTTTAATCCAGTCAGTATAAGATTCCATCAGAGTTTGTTGTCATTTTGATCAACCCTCTGCCGGACATTTATCTCTTTGCTCTCTAGTTAGCTGTTTAATTACACTAAGAGGTTTTCTAGGGCTGGGATTGACCTTTATTTGTTGGTTCCATGTGCCTCATAGCACAATGACTGAGTTATATATTAAAGACATTTACAGTGAACGAATTGACAGTCTACTTTTCAAAAGGGCAAAATGATGACTCTCTTATAAGTATAAAATAAACATGTGTCAGAAAGTTTATTCAGTTCATTAATTAGAGAATCAGTAAAATACTAAAACCAGTTCAAAATGCATTTGAAAAGCAGGGGGTGAGTGTGTGTGTTGGTACAATTTAATCAGGGAAGTCAGGAATATTTCTGGCATAGATACAAACCAGGTGAATATCTTATAGTGTAATAAACCATAATCTTTGGTGTTCTCCATCCCACAAGGCAAAAAATTATTTGCTTCTTTTCTGGACTAAAGTCTACAATTTAGCATATGACTTCACTTATTCTGAAGGCTTTAATCAATATGAAATAGTGATTTGATGTCAGTATATTCCTCTAGATAATGCTTAAGTGGCCTGAATGATATTGAAAAAATGTGTTTTCCCTAAGCCTTCGACTACTACCCATGGACTATGGCAGATAGGCAGCATTACCAAACACTTGTACAGTGAAGAAGGTGCCAGAATTGGAGTGAGGAGGCCCAGGTAGTGGGTGCAGGCTTTCTGTTAGTCTGAAAAGACTACATACTGTATGATCCCAACTATATAACCTTCTGGAAAAGGCAAAACTATGGCTAGAGTAAACATTTTGGTGATCACCTAGGTTAGGGAGGAGAGAGGGATGAATAGGTGATGCACAGAGGATTTCTAGGGCAGTGAAAATATTCTGTATGATAATGGTGGATGCATGTCATTACACATTTGTCCAAACTCATAGACTGTACAACACCAAGAGTGAGTCCTAATATAAACTGTGGGCTTTGGGTGATTATGATGTGCCATTGTAGGTTCTTCAATTGTAACGATTGTACTACTTTGGTGAGGAGGTTGATAATGGGAGAGGCTACACATGTGTGGGGTGAGGAGGTATATGGGAGATCTCTGTGTCTTCCTCTCAATTGTGCTGTGAACCTAAACCTGCTCTAAAAATAAAGTCTGTTAAAATGTAAATATATAATTTTTCTTAAAAAAGGAGAAGATGTTCCCCACATTTTTAACTTATTTCCAAGTTTTGCCTAATTTTTCATAAAAGAGTGAATTAATATGTTCTTCCTAAAGGTAACAATTAATTGAATATCGGAACATTGCTGCTAAGGGTTTACCATGTAGCTGCTGATCCTATTAACTTAAAAATTCAGTTAGACAAAATGACCCATTTTACTACCATTCCCAGATAATTGAGGTCTCACTGTAATGGCTTAGTGATTTGATTTCTCACCATTGTTCTAAATATGCTTTGTAACTTGCTCTTTCAGAAGAGATTACCTTTGAATATTTAGTGTAGGTAAAATTAATAACTATAATGCACAGGATTACAATAAAAATCTCTGAACTCCAATTTAAGTCAACTTGGAAATGGAAAGTAGAGATTTATATTTTAAAAAAGTAATTAGGAGATGATTGCTTACTATATGAACAATTAATAGATTTATTAATCGTTTTGAAAAGAAATAAAGATACATACAGTAGACTTCTGTTAGTGTTTATATAAACATTAGAATGTTAGAACTAGAGTGGACCAGGGGAGCTGTTGATTACAACCCCTTCATTTACAGGTGAGGAAACTGAAGGGAACTCACACAGCTTGTCAATTATTGTGAAACACTATGTGACTAACAAGATAATATACAGTTTTGCCATGACATAGCTCTTGCATGTATGAGGTATAACAGTTGTCCAGGATTTAACTGGGCTGATTGCTGAATCTACAGTAGAGATACACAGGATAAGCACTATATATTTTTTTTACAGGTAATGAAATCAGGATCTTGAACTGAAATGACTCATAAAACATAACCAGTTTCACTGTATGTGGGTTTCTACCTACCAAAGCAGCTGGATTTTAAAAAGTGGAAATATTTTGAGAGAGTAGAAAGGGATTACAGGGGAAAATGTATGAAACTTGTGATCTGCTCTTAAATAAAATTCTACTTTCACCCCCACCACAAAAAATTTATGTTCTCCAGGGGATATGACTAATGTTGATGAATAAAAGAAGCTTACCAGAAGATTTTATTCATTTTTGTAGTTTTTGTAGGTAGCAGGGCCCCTTTTAGTACAAAGTGTATTGGTTTAGAAGACTGGTGACTTCAGTATTCTGGCCTAGAGAAAATGATCAGAGTTGAGGAACATAGGGGAAGAAAGTATTGTCTGCTTCCCCCCTCCCACCTCCAAAATGCATGAGTGTCTCAAGAAAAATTACCTCTGCCTGCATGTGGCAGAGATAACATTTCTTTACAAAGTTCTGATGATTGGTAACACAGATCTCAGAAAAAGGAAAAATATTAAATGGCTGGTCAGTTTAAATAGTACAATGTTAAACTACTACAAAATAATAGTTCTGTCAAACTGAGAGGTGATGGTGGGAGATGGGTGGGGGATGGACTAGTTGGGTGATGGGTATTGAGGAGGGCACTTGTGATGAACACTGGGTGCTATATGTAAGTGATGAGTCACTGAATTCTACTCCTGAAACCAGTATTGCACGGTATGATAACTAACTGGAATTTAAATAAAAATTTGGAAAGAAAAAAAAATAATTCTGTGATCCACTCAATGATAATTCTCAAACCAAACCGCACAGAGCACCTTTTTCAGAATCATCAGGGTGTTTGTTAGGTTAGATCTGAGGATGAATCAGTGTCAGGGTTCATTTTTTGCAGTCATGGCTTTTCTTAGTAGAAAAGTTTACCGGGTAGCTCACAAAGTTGACACAGAGATCGGAAACCAAGGCTTGGAGTTAGGCAAGAGCTGATGATGTCAGGGCAGCCCAGCCATGCTGTGATGATGGGTAGGTTAGGTTCCACATCTGGCTCCACGACTACTGGACCTCCGTCACTGCCTCCACTCTAGTCTTGATGCCGTAGCTTCTGCTGGCTCTGAGAATAACTTCTCGGGCATTCTTGTGTTTTTCTCTATTAACTCTTGGGTAATTGCAGATTCCAATCTCAAGTAAGAACATCCATTGGCTAAGTATCTGTCGTAATTTCCCCTAAGTTTGAATAATTGAGTACTTATCCAAAATCGGAAGAACATTTGGAAACTGACACGAGAGAGAGAGAGAGAAACTTTCTATGACACTAGTCTCAGCTCAACCGATTGAATTAAAATCTTGGAAGAAATGCTGAGAATCAGCATGTTTAAACAAATACAGTCAGTTCTGTTATGATGCAACACAGGTGTTCCTGGAAATCACTGCACTGTACAAAACCACACAGTAAAGACCACAGGGGTTACGAGAACAGAGCTATAAGGAACACAACCCTCAAACACTTGATTAGTGACACGCTGAAAAAAGATAGGAAGCCAGTGAACACAGCAGTACATTTTGACATCTGTTAAGTGGCTAAGAAATACATAAAAACTACAATAGAAATGATCACTTAGCCTGAAAGAGACCTGAGGTTTGCTTTCGGAAGTGGGCATGGGGAAGGTTGCAGGTTGTGCTATCGGTAAGTAATGGTCATCTGACGTGGAAAATAGAAAGTTGTAATACCTGATGTGCACAAGTTTGGTTCGTAACACCTGGGGTGAAGTGAGGTAGCTGGTAGAAGTTTCCAGTATGTTCTTGTGGGCATTCTGTGTATTCCCACGAGGCTCAGTGCCGCGGGTGCAGTTTTCCAAATTCACCCGTGTTTCTCCAGATGAAGTGTCACCTGAACAAAAGCGAAATCTGCATTATGCTCAACAGGTTACCTCATAGTAGACCAGTAACATTGAAACAGATTCACTCCGAAACAACCGTTATAGCAAAATCGACTGTACTCCTCTATGATTCTTATGTAAAACAAAGCATGGAGACTTTTAGGTTTTTGGATCTTCCCTGACTTTTCCAAGTACCCTTCCTGTTTAATGCCTTCTATGAGCTTAGACACATGGTTCCCTAACTCTCTCATTTGGCTAGTGTAGGTGGGGGAGGAGGAACATTGTCCCCTTTTCTCTCTCCCACTTCTCAAGAGCTGACTTACAAGTCTTCCCTGTGGACTTTTAAATCACTGCATCCTCATCTCTATTCACTCCCTAAAGGACCCACGTCCCCAGACTCAGTGCCTTCGGTACCCCACTTATTATTTCCCCTCTCCCCCACCACCTGTTATCATCTTTGGTAATTTTTTAACTTCTTTGGCGGTGTCTCAGTTCCCAGCTTGATCCCAACTTACTGAATGGCTACTGATCATATTCTCTTCACCACGGCCACTCCCAGCCCCCTCCTCGCCTCCACTGTCTCTGCTGCTTATTAGTAAGCTTGAATGAAGTCTGTGTCATTTTGTGTCATTTTACCTGGTTTTCAGTATTTCTCAGGTAAAATTTCAACATGAAACATGCACACTGTTTAGCAAAGACGTTTCATGTTTGGCCTATCTGTTCCTCCTGCATGCAAGCTTCGAAGGCAACCATCGAGTGTGCACTGGCCACCTGATTGCCTTGCTTTACCAAAGATAAATAAGAGCAGAATGTTGGGATTCAGCTAATCCTAGGAATGCTGCAGCCTTACATTTTCTTCAAATGAAAAACCACATGAATGTCCTTTTAATACAAAGACTTTTCTTCTGTATTTTAGTCCAGGCTGCTGTTTTTAACTTTTCATTCTGTTGGGGAGATTAAAGACAGAGGATCACTATGAGTCTTCTAAGAAGCTAAGGGACTGCAGTTAGATTAAAAGCTATTTATTCTGCACTTTGTATTTTCTTTGGTCCTTATTTTCAGATTGAACCTAAGGTATCTGCAACAGAGATTGCTTTCAGAAAGATGAATTTGACTAAAAATCATACTATGCATTCATTCAATAAACATTTATTTTTGAATGCCTCCTATAATTCAGGGTCTCTGCTAGCCTAGGGCACATAAAAATGAATGGGAAAACCTTTTCGTCTTTAGGGAGCTGTAGTGGATTCCGTGGTGCTGTGCCCATACGCTCCTGGATGTTGGTGGCTGGCAGCTCTCAGCTAGTCCCTATTTGGGCCTTGCCCATGACTGAAGAAAGCCACCTCATCCAAGGTTATGCTCCCATCCCAGAGGGGAACCACATTCAATGACTGGTCAATAGGGGGATTATTTCTTTTGCCCTAATTTAGGACAATTCTGAAGGGCCGTTTCAACATTAGCGCTCCCCCATAAGATTGGCTGAGGCTTTCTTTGTCATTGCATTAATTCACAGTTCAATGTCTTCCTCTGTCCAACCCTGCTTCCTTCGCTCCCCACAAATTTTGATCCCGAGAACACAAAACAGTTTCGGGTAAACTTCCTTCAGGCACATCTGTATTTTAGAATCCGATTCCTGGGGACCTTGCATGCAGTGAGAATTCACTGTCTGGTTGGAGGGGCCACAGCTTTAGTAATTGTGATAATATTTTGAAAATTACTCTGGTAGATGTAACCCCATGTCATTAGGAGAGAGGCATTTAGCTCAGATTGTGGTAGGAGCGGGGTCACACCACCTTTTCTAACCTGAACTTAGATTTTAGTATCACTAACAGTTGGACACAGAACTATGGGCAGGGAGGAGATGAAGAAAGGGATTTTTGGACAGAGAAAGCAGTCTTGTACAAAGGCAGTGACCTCTAGGTGAGCTCGACACATTCAGGAAACTTCTAATAGATTTGTATGACCTGAACCTATGGGCAAGAGAGAAAGTGGGGAGACATGATGAAGGGGTATGCAAGACCCAGTTCATGAGGAACTTGTCTTTCATGTTGAGGAATTTGCATTTTATACTGAGAACATTTGGACTATTGACATTTTAAGCAAAAGACTTAGGTTGACAGTAGTGTGAACATGGGTTGGAATGAGGTGAGGGTGGAGACATGGAGGCCCTTTATGAAGATGTGGTGGAAAATCAGGTAGTGAAAAGTGGATAATATCATGGCAGAAGATAGGAGCAATGAGAGGATTCAGGAGCTAATAGGATATAAGAAAGAAAGATGAAGAGACATACCACTCTTAGTTTGAACTGGTAGGGAACATAAAAGAAGGACTTTGAGGGGCACCTGCATGGCTCAGTTGATTAAGCATCCGACTCTTGATTTTGGCTCAGGTCATGATCTTAGGGTCGTGGGATCAAGCCCCACATTGGGCTCTGCGCTCAGCATAGAGTCTGCTTATCTTTCTCCCTTGCTCCTCCCCTCCTCCTCCATCTATCCATCTATCTATCTCTCAAAGTTTGTTTTTTTTTTAAAGGAAGGGATTTGAGGGACAAATATGCTAATCTTAGTTTTGAACACATTGAGTTTGAAAGTATTTATGGGGCATCCAAGTGGGGGAAAAGAAGGAGAGAGAGACAGGTACATGTAGGTTGTACTTGAAGCTGAGCCTTGGGCTGCTGGGAAGAGTGGACAGGGTAAGGAGAGATGAAAGGAGAAACTGTCACTTTGGGGAAATGACAGTGTTTAGAGTAAGGCTCCATGAAGGAGGCCACAGAGACAGGCTTCTGGAATAGGTACTGTTGTTATGGTTGCTATCTACTTCATACCAAGGTGAGCATGTTTTTGAATTTTTAAGTGTGTCATACTTTTTGTCCACTTAATTACTTTTCATAGTAGTCTTTCTTGGACCAATTGCCTTTATATTATAAAAGAGGAAACTCACTTAAAGATAGGTTCTGTTATGCTACTCCTATTGTATAGTAAGTTGATGGTTTGGCCAGGCCATTTATTTGGAAGATGACTGGAAAGTAAAGATCTAGGGAGAGTTCAAATTAGTTTACAAATTAATTCCTCCTGTTTGCGGCAGGATATGATTTTAGTTATCATATCCTCATGAACCCAGTTAGTCTGAAAATATTTTATGACATTCACATGCACGACATTTTCAATGTCCCAAGCTTTCCTTTTTCTACTCTTGCTTCTTCCTTAACATTGTTTTTCTCCTCTTTTCTTCTGATTTAAAGTTAACAACCATCTGCAAAAACTGCATATGACAAAACTGTAATTATTGGTGCTCTACCTGATGTTTCAGTTATTTCTTTTAAGTTGAACCTTTCGATAACTGTATTCATAAGGCATGTTATAAAATCTTACATCCGATTACATATTGCATACATACATAGCATGGCAAATGACATCATTTATTCTCAAAATTATCTCTGTTTTTTATCCAATATTATTCTCAATATGGATGCATATGGCATAACACATATTCCAAACAAACTACAGTTCTTTTTTTTCTCCCCCCCTTTTTTTTCTTTATTTAGGAAAGACTGTTTCTCAGTGGCTTTCAGAACTTACTACAGGTATTTAATTAAATGTAGATTGTATGGTACATTAGTGACCATCAAACATTATGTCTTTCAGCAGGCAATTAAAAAGGGCAAAATATTCTAAATGAATTTTTAAATACCTTCTTCCAATCATTAAGCACAGTTACCACAGCCATATTTTGTAAATTTAAAACACTGGAGTTCTCACAAGTATGCTTGTCACAGTCGTTTTTATTGATGATCTATCTGAGCTTCATTTCCTAGCTGAGAAACCTTGTCGGTCAATTTATTCCAACATAACACCGTTTGGTTGGGTGGTTATTAATCCTGTAATTGTTCACGGCATGCCAGGAATAATTCAGTTAATTATTACAATATGTCTTACTTTGCCATGCTTCTCTATGTCAAAATACCCCTTGCATATATTGGAAGAAAAATCAGATGCTTATTTAAATTCTGGACATAAAAATTGATTACTAACTAAAAATATAAAAGAATGACATTTTGTGTTTGCCTTCATAGAATATCTGCTGGCCTAAATGCGCTTTGATGAATTGTAACCTCCTGATTTTAATTGATCTATCACCTCTATTTTTTTAAAAGAATTTGGAAGAAGGAATCATTTTAACTGAGTATTAGTTTCAATTAAGTGCCATAGTGTAACAATTCACCCTCCATCATACTAAAAAGAGAATTTTATTTTTTTCCAATCCAATATATGGAAATAGAGCTAATGTCTACAGTTCCATTACGGTCATGAAATTAAATGTTGTGCAGTTAGGTAAAAAGTGTGATGATGTATATAATAACTTTCATGCACAGAATTAAATTCAGTTAAAGGTATTTGGGGTTGGATATGCCTGAATGGATTCTAGAATGTAAAAACCCATCAATAAAACATAATAATGTATGGATTATTACATTCTAACACTCACAATAGGTTATTTTAGTTCACTATAGAAATGGAAAATGCAATATTCATTATGCAGCACTGTACTTGCATTAAATCAAGTTCAGCAGAGGCCTCCCGTAAGAGAAAGTAATATAATCACTGCTTTATGGTCAGCTTCTTTAGCTAACTCTGACTTACAATAAACAAATCACCATGTGGTTGTTAACCAAATTAACATCCTTCTCTAAGGTCAAAGGAACAGCAGCATTAATTGGCTGTGGCCAAAGAACTCTGAAGGAATTTAAAGACAAAGATGACTTCATCTCTGTTGATGGTGGTGAGGGAGCATAAATACAAAATAATAAATAAAAGATGCATTCTATTTCATCTGATAAAAATCACAGGCATTAAGATGGAACCTATGTTGTTAGCTAGAGATCACTTAATTTGGAGTCAGTTTTACTCTAGATTTGCTACATAGTTTTGTGAGTTTGGCAAGTCATTAAATCTTAATTTACCTATAAAAATGGCATGATAATACTTGGCAAGTTGGACATAACAATGTAATGACGAGTATAGGAGACATCTTTTTTAATGTTTAAGCACTTTGTTTTAATTTTTTTAAGATTTTATTTATTTACTTAGAGAGAGAGAGGGAGCACAAGCAGGGGAGTAGCAGAGGATAGAGGGAGAAGCAGGCTCCCCACTGAGCAGGGATCATGACCTGAGCCAAAGACAGACGCTTAACTGACTGAGTCACCCAGGTACCCTGTTTAAGCGCTTTAAAAGATGATACTAAGAATATAAATTTGCACCTAGACTATTTAGAAGTACATACCAGATATATTAGATATAAGATGTATTAGGAATGAATTGACCTATTCATTACTTCTGTGATCTATTCATTTTTCTGAAGTACTTCGTAAGTTAAAAAAACAAATTTTATGATATTTTTGGTATATATGATTGTGGTATAATAAAGAACATATCTGGTCTTTGTCCCTGGCTCCTCATGTAGAGCCTCAAAAACCCAGGGAATTTCTTCAGTGATGAGTTTCTTTGTTACACTAATGAATGACTCATCATGTGCTTCTGTATAGCTTAAGGCCTGGGGACTGAGCACCAGAAAGGCCAGACACATGATTACAGGGTAAGGATTTTGGGTCAGCCTGACCTCCAGGTAGGGGAGGGAGACTGGAGGGTGAGGTCTGTCTTGTGGCCAGTGATTTAATCAATCATGCTTACATAATGAAATCATAATAAAACTCTGGACACTGAAGCTCCATGGAGCTTCTTGATGGGTGAACCCAAAGATGTACAGGGAAGGTGATGTTCCAGACTCCTCTGAGAAGGGGCCTGGAAGCTCGATGTGCTTCCCAGATCTTTCCCTTTGTGACTCATCCTTATTTGGTTGTTCTGGAGTTGTAAACTTTGTAAGAGAACTATAATCATAAGTATAGCACTTTCTTGAATTCTGTGAGGCATCCTAGTGAATTTGAAGCTGAGGGGATCCTGGGAAATGCTAAATTTGTAACTGATCAGGCAGAAGTGTGGGTGGCTCCAGAGACTTGTGGCTGGCATCTGAACTAAGGGAATTCTTGTGGCAGACTGAGCCCTTAAACCTGTGGAGTGTGACAATAAGGGTAATTAGTGCCAGAATTGTATTGCAGTGCTGTACTTGGGTGGAAATGGAATATTTGTGATAGAGAAAACAAACTGAATATTTCCCCTAAACATGACGATATTATTGCAAACTGAAAAAGAAGTCTCATAAAAATTACTATGAAAAATGTGCAAGATACCATATTCAATTTTTAAGGGAATATAAATTCTATACAGTACGAAATGTCCTGATAAAAGTCGGTTTAATTGAGCCACAAAATGGGCTATTTTAAAATTTGCAAATGTAGCTCTATCTTTTTAATCCATTGATTTTCAGTAAATAGGTGTGACAAAAATTTAATTTCACCAATTTGGTGAAATATCTAGCGTGATGATACATCTGCTATAGAAGTCTAGAAATGCTGTTAAATACTTATAAAATACCGTAACTGTTTCTTTAAATGCAGGCTGAACTTTAAATAAAGTAAATAAAAATGTCCAGAGAGTAAAAACGAAGAGGAAGCTAAAACCCTGCAGATGTCCTATTTGAGGATGGAGGATGAGAATGTGGAGTGCGTTGGTTTAGGTAATACATGTGTTGCGCACACTGAGCCAAGGGAGAAGGTGTAAAGCCCACATATATGAGCTGGTTCCTTTGAGGGGCTTCATGCTCAGTAAAAATGTATACTAAAAAGAAAAAAAAAAGCCTGCCATTTTTTTCCTGGTAGTCTGGTATATTTTGTAATCTGATTTCCACTTTTACTACATATATTAAAATGTATTAATGGGCTAAAAGGAATAAAAGCATGCTCTGAAGCCAAAAACTAAGTAAAGACAGATCCTATGGAGTAAAGAGAGCAGTGGAGTTGGCTTAGGCCTTGAGGTTATTTGTCTCATGTGATGAAAAATGACATAGAACACCCTGAAGAATTATTCTAGTAGTGTACAGTTGATTACCAATTAACTGCTTCCTTATAGGACCCTGCTGCAGGAATGGTATCTGTCTTGAACTTTGGTGCTGAGTAGAGATGAGAGAAATCCATTTTGAAATTCTATATCTAAAAACTGGACCTCTGGTGGATTTGCAACCCAAATCCATGTTACATGGCAGGTCAGATAAACTCAAGACAGACACCTGGCAGATTAAAAAAAATATCCTCTCTGGAGGAATTAACATTTCCTACTAGGACTCATAATTTTCACAGATAAAATTTTAAGAAATATGGGGGCCTCAGTGAAAAATTTCATTTTTTTAAAGATTTTTATTTATTTGAGAGAGAGAGAACAAGTGGGGAGGAGAGGCAGAGGGAGAGGGAGAAGCAGACTCCCCGCTGAGCAGGGAGCCTGACATAGGACCTGATCCCAGGACCCCGGGATTATGACCTGAGCCAAAGGCAGATGTTAAACTGACTAAACCACCCAGGTGCCCCTCAGTGAAAAATTTCAAAACACTCAAAGGAACAAGTCATAGTGGATTGCATTCAGTGGAAATAATAGCAGCATCAGATATGCTAAGAATTCAAGTATCTGTTCCAGAATATAATATAAGTGCAATATGATTGTCTTAGACTTCAAGCTGCTATAACAAAACATCACAGACTGGGTAGCTTATAAACTTCGAAACTTTATTTTTCACATTTCTGGAGGCTGGAAGTCCAAAATCAAGGCACTGGCAGTTTTGGTGTCTAGTGACGGCCCACTTTCTGGTTCAGAGACAATGCCTTCCGGCTGTGTTGTCACATGATGGGAGGGTCTGGAGAGCTCTGTGGAGTCTCTTTTATAGGGCACCAATCCCATTCTTGAAGTCTCCACTCTTAAGACCTAATTACTTCACAAAGGCCCCATCTTCTATTACCATTGTCTTTGGGATTTAGGATTTCAACATATGATTTTGGAGGCACATAAACATTCAGACCATAACAATGATAAAATAAATTTTTACATAGCTTGAATATAACAGAATGGCCAAAAAGATTTAAATATAAAGAATAAAGTAGAGCAACCATATAGAACTCTAGAAATAAGAATATAATGTATTAAATTAAACAGTAATGGGTACTTTTACCAGCAGCTTAGCTGAGAGTCAAGTGAAACTATCAGAATATAGCATAGAGAAACAAAGAGCTAAAAAAACGGTTAGAAATAAGTTAAGAGAAATGGTTGAATACTGTACAGAAGTTATGAAGAGTTTCTATTCTTATATTCAAAATAGGGTCTGAAACTTATGTCTAGGTCTATTGCAGTGAATTTGAAAAGTTCCAGATACAAAGGGAAAATCTTTTTTCCCAGAAGAATAAAACAGATCATCTCTGCAGGAGTGAATTTTTGCTTGAAAAGTGAATTCTCAATAATCATGAAAACCAGAAGATAGAAGTTGTTTTCAGTATATTCAGATAAAATAACTGTCCATCTAAAATTGTGTACATAGTGAAACTATCTTTCAAAATGGTGATACAAAAAAAAAATTCAGATATATCTAAGAAAGTTTACCACCAACAGACCCACACTAATAGGAATTCTCATGCATATACTTTCAACAAAAAGAAAATGATTGCACCCGGAAGTAAAAATTATGAGCAAAGGAAGTGGTAAATATGTGGCTAGACAACCATTAATTATAAGGACCAAGAATAATATAATTTTGTGAAATTTTAAGGAGCATATATCAAAACTATGAGACAGTTGTACACCTAAAACTAATATAACCCTGTATTTTAACTACACTGGAATTAAAAAAAGAAAGAAAGAAACAAACAAACAAAATAAATGAATAGAAGAATAAAAAAGAGAAACAAACCAAAAAAGGGATTCTCAACTATAGAGAACAAACAGAAGGTTACTAGAGGGGAGGTGAGTGGGGGGGATGGGTGAAATAAGTGAGGAGGATTAAGAGTATACTTACGGTGATGAGCACTGAGTAACGCATAGAATTGTTGAATCACTATATTGTACACCTGAAACTAATATAACACTGTATGTTAACTATATTGGAATTAAAATAAAAACTTAATAAAGAAAGAGACAATTATAATCTGTAAGTTAGGAGAGGAGTGACTGATGTTAAAGTTTTCTAAGTGCCTTATATTGGAGGAAGGTAATGATATTGATTAAGTTTATATATTGGTAAATTTGAGATAGAGTATGTAACTTCTGAAGTAATAGAGGAAAAATTAGGACACAAGAAATACCTTTGCTTTGGTTAAGGAGCAATCTTTTAACAGACACTGGTATAAAATAATACATTTTTCTTTTTAAGATTAGAATTTGGGGGAAAAAAAAGGAAGGAAAATCTGACTACCAACTCAGGGTGATGACAAAGAGGTTTGCCAGTTCTGTCTCAGGTCTGAGCAAATATACAAAGTTGGAAGCTTTCCCTGAGAATTTGTAACTATGGGAATGTATCTCATACCATATGGGGGCTTATATTTCCATTACTTGCATGATCCAGGAATCTACTATTCAAGGTATTATCATAATATTGGCCTTCAGGTGGTAAAAATCACTTTGGGGACTAGTTAAAATATGAAAAACTGCTCTGCATGCATGATACCTCAACTCAAGCTGCACAGTATCAGGGATGGTGAGCCCACAGTACAAACTTATAAATACGTGAGAAAGAAATGCATACCAAATAAGTCTCAGCTCAGACAACAAACAGCAGTAATAGTCCACCAAAAAAGATCACGTGATAATTGGAGAACATTAAAAACAGTATGGTAAAAATCACTGAAGACAGGAGAGTGACATCAACAGGATGACAAAATGGTGGAAGCCTTAAACCTGCCAACCAAGAATAACTATATCTGATAAAACTGTCCTTCAGAAATGAAGGAGAAAAAGACCTTCTCAGATAAACAAAACTAGAAGGAGTTTATTATGACTAGATCTGCCTTAAAGAATTGCTAACAGGAGTCCTCCACATTGGCGCAAAAGGCAACTAGAAGGCAACACAAAAACATGAAATACTGTAATACTGTAATGGTGCATGAAGCACCTTTGATTGAGGCATTAGAATTTAAAACATAAAAGCATAAAATAACAATAACCATAAAACTATGTTAATGGTATAAATTATAAAAAATTAATTCTTGACATCAATAAAACAAAGGGGGTAAAGATGTAAAAGAGTTTATATATGTGATTGAAATTATCAATTTAAAACAATTTACAAAATGGCAATAGTAAGTCCTTCCCTGTGTGTAGTTACTTTAAATGTAAGTGGATCAAATTTCCCAATCAAGAAACACAGAGTGGCTGAATGGATAAAAAAACAAGATCCAACTAAATAATGTCTTCAAGAGACTCACTTTAGATATAGGGATATCCATAGGCTGAAAATGAAAGGATAATAAAATATATTCTATGCAAATGGTAACCAAAAAGCAGCAGGGTGACCATATTTACTTATATCAGAGAAGATAGACTTTAAATCAAAAACTTATAAAAGAAAAAAGATTATATAATAAAGAATCAATTCTCTAAGGTATAACAATTATAAATAAATAAGCATCTAACAAGAGAGCTTCCATTTATGTGAAGCAAACATTGACAGAATTAAAGGGAGAAATAGACAGTCATATAATTATAGTAGGAGATTTTACCACCTAACTTTCAATAATGGATAATCAGCCAGGCAGAAGATTGTAAGAAAACAGAGGACTTGAACCAACATTATGGACCAATTGGACCTGACAGACATATGCAGAATATACATTCTTCTCAAATGCACATGGAACATTCCCCAAGATAGATCACATGTTATGCTGCACAATGAGTCTTAAATTTAAGAAGACTGAAATCATATCAAGTACCTTTTTCAACCACATCAAATGAAACTAGAAATCAGTAGCAAAAGAAAAACTGAAAAATTCACTGGTGTGTGGAAATTCAACAATACACTTTTGAAAAACTAATGAGTCAAAAAGAAATCACAGGAAAAATAGAAAATATAATTAGACAAATGGAAATGAAAACACAACATACTAAAACTTATGGGATATAGCAAAAGCAGTACTAAGAGGGAAATTTATAGCGATAAATATCTATGTTAAAGAAGAAAGATCTCAAATCAACAACCTAACTTTATACCTCAAGGACTAAAAAAAGAATAACAAACTAAACCAAAAGTTAGCCTAAGGAAGGGAATAATAAAACAATAGTAGTAGCAGAAGTAAACAAAATTAGAAATAGAAAAACAAAACAAAAAAGATAAAACTAATAATTGTGTTTTTTTTGAAAAGATCAACAAAATTGACATACCCTTAACTATACTGAGAAAAAAAGGGAAGTTTAAAATTAAAAAATCGGAAATGAAAGAGGAGACACATTACAACCGATGCTCAAAGCTAAAAGGAACATATCAGTCTATTATGAACAAATGTACTCCAACAAGATGGATAACCTAGGAGATATGGATAAATTTCTAGAAACATATAATCCACCAAGACGACATCATGAGGAAACAGAACATCTGAATAGACCTATAACCCCTAAAGAGATTGAATCATAATCAGAACACCTCACAACAGAAACCAGCCCAGGACCAGATGGCTTTTGTTGAGGAGACGATTCTTTTTTCATTGTGTAGCTTTGGAACCCTTGTTGATCATGATCACATATACAATTCACTTACAAATTGTTAAGATTGTAAATTTTATGTTACGTGTTTACCATGATAAATAAAGAGAGAAAAATAATGGAAGACATAATTGAAAAAATAAAGAAGATTAAGAATCTAAAAAACAAAAAATAATACAAGTGTAGAATGGTTAAGTAAAAAGACCACACTGAGCTTTTAAACTAAAGAATATTGTCATTGAAATTTAAAACCCAAAAGATAGTTTAAACAGAAGATTATATTGAGCGGAAGAGTCAGCAAACTGGAAAACAGATGGTAGAAGTAGAAATAACATAGAATGCAGCAGAGTGAGATGGAGAGATGGAAAATATGAACAGTTCAGAGACATGGAGGAGGTAGCTAGATGTTTATCAAATGTCTGACTTGAGTTCCTGAATGAGCAATAGAGGGAATGAGGAAAGTATAAGATTTCAAGAGATGAATTTGAAGAAAATTGTTGAAAGACCTGATTACTCAGATTTAGGAAATACAAAGACTTCCAAGTGGAATTAAAGATGAGTAAATCCACACTCTGACACAAGTTATCTAGATTGTATAATCCTAAAGTCAAAATATAGGTCCTTCGAGCAAAGGAAAAAATAGATCTTAAAAGCAAGCAAAGAGATCTACGAAGAAATAACAAACTTATTTATCTCAAAAGCACAATTAGAAGCCATAAAAAATGTAAGATCTTCACAGGGCTAACATAAAAAAAAAAACAACAAAAAAACCTAAAATGAGTTCTGGAATTCAAGAATAGTATTGAACAAGGACTATTTTAATGTAATTCCTTCTGCTTTTTGAAAGATGCAATTAAGTAAGTGAAAAGGCAAGCCACAGATTAATACTTATGCATATACTGATAAAGGACTTGCATCCAGAATAGGTAGAGAATTCCTACAAATGCACAAATAAAAAAGTCAACACATTAGAATAAAAGGACACATTTCTTCAACAGACCTTTTTCTAAAGAAGGTGGCCAATGAACCAATTAACTTATGAAAACATGTTCATAGATATAAATCATTAGTGAAATTGAAATTAAAGTCACAATGCATAGCCATCAAAATAGTTAAAATTAAAAAAAAAAAAAAAAAAGACCTGACAAGTGTTAGAGAATTTGTTGATCAATTGGAACACTCTGTAGAGGAGAAAAAAAAAATGTATTTCAATGAAAAACTATGCGTTATCTAGAGGACACTCCTATAAGTCATTTGATTCTAGCTTTTGTCTCTAAGCTATTTTACAACAATGCATCTTCTACATAGGGCATGCGCTTCCTGGTTATTTGATTCTATTTCTGTTTATTATCTTTGAGCTATTTTCAGTTCTACATGAAAATGTTTTCCTTCAGATTCTCTTTCAACCTGATTATAACATTGGCTTGCTTTTCTCATTGAATATGTTAAATAAAATGTTTAACGTGTTCATTTTTATATCTGTATGAGAGTCATAATTTTATCCTATTTTGAAAATTATCTTTTAATCTCTTACAATGCTGGTGGAAGTATGAAATGGTAGCATTGGTTTGGAAAGCTGGCAGTATCTACATAAAGTGAACATATTAATATGTTATGTACATATCTCTACAAAATATATACATATGTGCATCAAAGTAGATGTAAGAATGTTCACCTTGAACCCTATTTGTAGTAGCTTATGACTGGAAACAATTCAAATGTACACAACAACACAATGGTGAAATAAATTGTGTTATAAATAGGCAATGAAATAGATCTGTCAATGATAATTAAAATGAACAACAAAACAGAAAGAAACCCTCTATAAAACATGAGTGGATATTATAACCATAATGTGGAATGAAAGAAGCCCAAACAAAAGACTATATGCATAATTCCACTTACATAAAGTTAAAAAACAGGCAGATCTAATCTGTGGTGTTAGAAGTAATTACCCATTGAGGACTACAGTTATTTGGGGCCAGGGGAGTAATAACTGAAATGGGGCATGAGGAAAGATTCTGGGGGCGATTGTAATGTTCTCTTCCTTGCCCTGGTTTCAGTTATATCGATGTGTTCACGGAACAAAAATTTACCAAGCTATATATGTCAGTGTCACGTGCATTTCTCAACATGTTGTACTTCAACTAAATAGTATGTATATTTGTATATATAATACATGTATCTGTTAAAAAGTGGATAAAATAAAAACATTTTCAGACAAAGAAAAGTATATGACCCAGGGACTTTAGCTGAAAGAAGTACTAAGGTATATATGAGTAAGAAGAATATTATACTTGGAAGGCATGAGATGCAGGAAACAATAGTGGGCAATTACCTTGAACATGAAGGCTAAGCATTGGTCAGTTGTGTTCAGATTATGAGTGTAAACAGGGCGGAACTAAAATACAGAATAATAATAGCCTGTGTGACAGAAGGAAGTTATGAGAATTAAATTTATCCTTAGGTTAAGCCACAGGCTCTATCCCACTGCCCTGGTTCATTGCTCCTGACCTTACATTTACAATCCCATTTGTGCTCTCTGCTCCACTGAACCACTTTTGCTTCCCAGGTTGCTCTCCCTGAGGCCATCTCCGTTTACCCCCACCCACTGTTAGCCCCCAGGATCCGTGTCAGTGCCAAGCCCCAGATTCTCCATTCCTTGCTCAAGGAGGTGTGTCAGAAACAGGTTAGTTATGAACACCAGCTTCTGTGCAGTTCAGAAATCCCGTCATGCTCTGCAATTTCCCATTTGAGCCTTGGCACTGATTTCACGTTGCTGTCAGAACGCCAGGAAACACTTTAGGGTTATACAAATTTAACCATCGGAGCAGCTCCTGCTTTGGAGTGTTTTACTTTGTTGTTTTCTTTGTTGGCCTGGTTGTTGTTGTGACTTACCTCTCAGCTTCTGTCAATTAAGGGATGGATGATAAATGGACAATGCCTCTGTATAGGCCAAGGAAGATTTTCTTTGTTCTGGAAATGAGACTTACTCTGCAAAAGTTTGCTCTGCTTAAATCACTGGCACAACGAAATCACTGAAGCATTCTCTAGAGGAGTTAAGGATTCTCTATTCTGCACACCCTGCTTTTGAGTTATTGATATGGTGTAACAGAACAGGTGGTTGAGACATTTGTTGATATCATTCATTAAGGCATATATCCTTGTACTTTCTGGGGAATTTTTGAAAGCCATATGTGAATAATTTTTGGACTTTCAGTCAATTTGGCTCATATGTGTTGCTGCTCCCATCCATTCATGCAGATATCAAACATTGTCTAGAAAATTATTCTGAGAATTCTTAGCTGCACTCAAGGCAAGGTTTGTAAAATGAGAAATGTGTTTATTTTGTGGGGATCTTCATTGAAATGTGGATGCAATATTGTCTTGAAACTATCTTGAGAGTAAACATTAGATCATGTGAAATTGCTCTTTGGCCATTTTGACCTATAAAAACAGGAATTACATATGTCGTTCAAGCAAATATATGCTTATTAATATTTTACTCAGAAAAGGATATCATAGTATCACAACAATTTATATTTTGTTTACATATACCTGAAGTATTTTTCTAACATTATTTTTCAGAGAGTAGTGGCCAATTTTCAGATGGGGAGACTCACTGTGGTATGAATTTAGCTGAGAGAGAATCAGATTGAGAGAAAGCTTTTTAAAAATTTCCTTGCAGGGAATTTTGAAAGTTCTATTAACTTTCCCTATGCCTTGTCAGATAGGAAAGACAGAGACTTGTCTATTTCCTTTCACTTTGAATTAGCAGCACCCAGAAGAGCTCAGAACTAGTAGGTAGTCAATAAATATTAACACAGACACACAAATGAATGCCTTTATTTCTTTTTATAGCCAGTGACTCTGGAAGATGAGAAAAGAAACTCATTAATTGAGCACTACCATATTCTAGGCACTTTTTACTTTTTAATATTTATCAGAATTTCTTACCACAAAAGTAATATATGCTTATTATAAACAACTTCAAACATTCCAGAAATATGTAACAGAAAATGAAAGTCCATCTAACCTGGTTCCCAAGGTAACCATTGTCTTCATGTTATAGATATTCCCCTGGACTTTTTTGATCATATATGTTTGCATACTATACATTGAAAGTCTTCCTGAGAACCAAAATCCAGGCCATTGACTTGGCTTAGTATTGCTTTGCTCTTTCATCATTGGATCCTTTTCTCTTTGCCCAACCGTGAAGTTTAACCCCTTCTTCTCTGTAATGATGTAAAGGCTTGAGGACAGGACTTCTAAATAAGATCCAGAGACTTGGTTTTCTCGTCCTCACAACATCCCTGTGAGTGGGCAATTTTAACCACATCCTTAGTGAAGAAGCTCAGGGATGTTGGGGAACTTACCAGAGGTCACACAGTTAGTTGAACTTTCGAGCTTGCTTCACTAAAGTATCTTGCGTACCATGGATTTTCGCTTGTGTTTTCTACATAGTGGCAAAATCTAAAATAAAAAGAATTTAGTTGCTCTGGACATCCAGAGTTAGTATTATATTGTCCATGTATGTGGAATGGTTGGGTAGAGTTTGTTTTCACATTTGTTGTCAGCTAAGAATAGTGTTTGAATTTGAATTCAAATGTCAACACTTTAGTTTCCTTTAAAATAATCCAAGAGAAAACCCAAATGGTCCAGTTTGGTGGGATAAAGGCAGCATTGGTACCAGTAGAGTAGAAGTATGTATATTTATTTCAAAACTTATGTCACAGTAGCATAAGTTAAATTATTAAAAATTATCTTCAGAGGAGAAAAAAATTAAATCATATGCATTACAAAAAGATACATCATAAAATCAGTAATAAAGTAATTGCATTAAAAGGGTAAAGGACACAAAGATTTATCTAGAGACCCAGAGCTTTGCTGTTTCCCCTCTAACTGGTAAAGGTTTTATTTCTGTCTTCTTAAAGGAACATTTCAATTCCCTCTTAACAACCAGCATGTAAAAAAAAAAAAGTGAAAACATTTATTTGTAAGTAAAAATAAACTTGGTTGGCTTCCGCACATTTTAGAAATGCCTTTAATGCCTGGGTGTCCGTGTGTCAACGTGAGAGTTAGCTTGATGAAAGAAAGGATGCCCAAGACCATTACAGAAGAAAGATGGTGACTCGTCCTAAACCTTTAGAAATAGAAAGCTGTAGGAGGCTGCCTAATCATTTGTCTTACAAACAGCGTATGTTCACATACCAGGGTCTCATAAACCTGAAGGCATCAACTGCATTTGTCACGAACTCCAACCCAATATTTGTTTTCAATCATTTTTAACCGGAGAGGCCTGGATGATACAAACCCAATTTAAAGGCTAACAAAATTGCCTTCCCCTCTCCGTACTGCAACAAGTTATATCCCTCATATAAAGAGGGAGGCCTGTACTGTCTCTCTGATCTGGAAGCTCTTATTTTGTCTCAGCTTCTCAATAGTAGTCTAACAACGGTTGTGCCAAAGATTTAGATGTGTTCACGATGCCCAGTTTGTAGAATCGTTCTGTGTGCCCTGCCCCCTGCCACGTCTAACTTGTACTGTGGTCATTTTTATTTTCTTTGGTGCAAAAAGGAAACACAAAATGATTTGCCAGACATAAAATTAATGTGTCTGCATTGGTAATGGGTTCAAAGCGGTAGCCCTCCCTGGGCGGTGGCCTAGCAGGACATCCTGCCGTGGAGTTTGCAGCTAGAGAGGCCTCTCAGGAGTCCAGATATGGGCAGATTTCCGGTCTCTCAGCATCACATTTTTTTCTTTTCTCTAAAATGAAGATACAACTACCTATCCTATGGTGCTGTTGTGGGGATTAAATCAAAGAATGTAACACACAACATAACTGTGTCACATATGTCAACTTCCTTTCTCCTCCACGGAAGTCGATTTGATTAGCTTCCACTTGACAAAAATAGTGTTGACCTTTTCCTTTATCCTGAAAGGGATATGGAATAGAGTCTCCTGGATTTTAGCCTACCAGGGTTTTTATGCTTGCCAAAATAAACTATAGAGATAGTTTGGCTCTATCTTGAAGATAGAGCACTAAGAAACTAGGTCCATCGCTGTCATTTTCCTCTCAGATTCCTCTCATCTGTCACAACACAGTAGTTATGAAAAATGAAACCATAAATTCAATTTAGAGGGCAATTTGCAGCTAATCTTTGGAGTAATTCCAGTGTGAATAATGCAGCAATTTGGATGCATGGTCAGTCAGTTCAGCCCTGATTTATTAGTATTTAAGAAATCTTTCTTTCATTAATGATAATTACTAAACAAGAGAAAATAATTTCTCTAAAATTATCCACCTTCATATCAGTGCTTCCAGTTCTGAAAAATGGCTACATTGTTTGTTGAAATTATGATGACAAATACAAACTTTTGTGCTGTTATTTAAGACACAAGATGTGTATAGATTTTGCACAATAATTCTTTCCAGCTCTTGAGTGAACTGCTCAACCCTAGGTTATATCTGCCTTTTTTCTCTGATAGCATTCCCATTAGATTTAACATTTTGAATATCTCAGCAGAAGGACCCTGGGATTTGCTATTGATTTCCCACACTCCTTATACCTTGAAGGATGTATTAAAATCTAGCTGCAAAGAGAATGACATTTTTGTTCATGTCTAAGAGTCGAGTTTATCTGAGATTTTTTCCTAGTTATTAAAACTCTACCTTCTGACACATCTAATATACTCTGAGTCAGTGAACTTACAAGCATATGTTTAAATAGAGGTGACATCACATTAAAATCTATAAAGAGCAGTTCTCAGAAAATGTTTACACTCATTTTCTTTTCTGTATTTTATTGCATGGGCTTTAACTGTTATGTGTTTAACTATAGAAACAGGTATTTCAAAACAAAGCAAAGCAAAACAAAACAGAGATGTAATGCCTTCTCTTAAAAATGTTTTGTTTTGTTTTTTGCTTCATTAAAAAAAAAAATCTTATTTCCTATTCATTCTCCCCTCTCCATTTAGTTTGTCCGAAAGTCAGGGCCATGAATTGTCCAGATTTTGTATTATTCCTTTAAGCAGGGGCAGTACCTGCAGTCCTAGGTGTATAAAATCCCCTTCAGTTTCGGCATTCATTAAAACAAAGTAAGCAAGAGGTGAGAAATGGCCTCAGGTTGTAGGGGTGAGCCATGCCTCCCCTATAACCCTGGTGTTATATAAGGCCAGGACAAAGGGCACGTGCTCCGAGGAGGCCGGTGGTGCGCTGGCCAACAGCTTTCTGGGTATGGTCGTGTTCCATTGCATGCAATGTAATCTAGACTGCAAACTGATCAGCTTTGCCGCGAAGTTTACCCCGAGGTGCTATATTTGTAACTTTTTATGTATAGTAGCTATTCAGCAAACGCTGAGCAGCATCAAGCCTCCGCAGAGAGTGAGCACATTATTTTTACAGTCTGACTTTAAGTCACATGAGTTGATAGTGCTAAGTCCAGGTGATTAATCTGCTAAAAACAACAACAGTAACAACCACCACCACCCCCAAAACAAACAAAAAATCCAAACTAGTTCTAGGGCAGTTGTGGCATCCATTAAGCTCAGTAGCCGAGGGTGGGTACGCTTCCCCCTTGTAGGAATCCTGCTCTTGAATGTTGATTCAACACTCTCCCATCTCCACAGATAGAAGACCCTTAAACTTGAACTTTCCACACACTTGTTTGCTATGTCGCTGTGATTCTTTTGTAGTTGTTGTCTCTTGACTTTCTAAAACAAGGTCTGCGGTTGAGGTTATGGTTACACCAACAGTAGTGAGGAAAGGAGCATGTGCATCTGTATTCGGCCGTGCCTGAGCCTCAGCTCCAGCCATTTCTCACCTGCCCCGAGGGAAAGGTCAATTCTCTTATCCTGCGGGGTTCCACCCTATCTTCATTTCCTCCTCCAAATAGCACAACTTAAAAAAAAAAAAAATCCCCCATACATCATGGTATCTTTATTCTCTTCACTTTTATATTGTGAAAGTGACATGACACTCTACCAGAAACCATTTTTTCTGAACAGCTGACTCAATTATATCTAATTGTTTGTGTGACTGTTTTGTTTTAATTTATAAGTCATTTCTCTATTTAGAGAGGAAACACGGCTTTGTTGTCATTTTGTCTTAATTTTCTATTGCCCCCCCCCACACACAAAAAAACCAAAAACCCCAAGCCAAAAAACACTGGTAGCTAAGTTAGGGAGTCCACGCTTTCCATCATAGCAGAAAAAAATACTTCCTCATAGGCTTTCAATCATATAGGACTCAGCTGTCTACAACGCCTCAGAATGAAGATGCCCTTTCAGGAGAGGGAATGTTTGGAGGTGGAGATTTCCTGGCCAATCAGAGCACTGGTAGCGCTTTAAATTCGGTCCAGGCACCTCACTGGCGCCTTCTCTTTCTGGGACCAGTGAAGAAGCGGTATGTCTTTGTTTGCTTTGGCCTACTTGGTATTTGCTTTACTTAAATCTTGGGGTATCTGAGTAATTTTGTGGAGCATTATTTACCTTACTTGAAATCCTGTGGGTTGCTTATTTTATTTTTAAAGTGGGGCTTAACATGTCTGCTTATTTGGTTAGCTAAGTTTAGATCATTTTAAAGTGAAAATGGTTGTTTGCTTGGTCTAAGTATTTAAGGTAGTGCTTTTTTTTTTTTTTTTCCCCTTGCTTATTCTAGTATGCGTGTTAATTCAAACAAGTTCAAAATGTTTATACTGCATCTCAGGCTTAATTTTTCTTGGCCTTTTAAGTAAAGTACACAGTATTTACATTTATTCCAGAAAAGACCTGTCCCTCTGTGCTATTTCCAAACATCATACCCTTTAGTCAGAGCTGAGTGGGTCATGATTTGTCTTTCCGCAGTGCTTTTTATTATGCTTTTATCATTGTACTTATACGTGTTTAATTTTCTAATTTCCTCTATAAGCTTTATTGAGACTATAGGCAGGGTGTAATTAATTTGGGGGCCCTAGCAATTTTTATAGTGTGTGAGACATAGTAGGCAATCAATATGTTCGGGTTTCAATTTTGTGAGCCTCACAGCTTTCAGGTGATGCTTATAGGGACCCTTTCTACTCAAGGAGTGTTGTGTGGGCCGGTTGCTCAGGAAAAGCAATATCACCTGGGAGCTTGTTAGAAATGCAGAATGGCAAGCTCCACCCCAGACCTACTGAATCAGAATGTGCATTTTTTCCAGCATCCCCAAGTGATTTCTATAAACTAAAGCTTTAGAAACACTGTCAGAGATCTGTAAGTCAGTGGTTCTATAAGTGTGGACCCTTGACCAGCAGTATTAACATTGCTTGGAAACGTTTTCTAGCCATCACTTAACGGGCAAGTGCTGAGCCTAATCCCAGGTGTACTGAATTAGAGACTGGTGCAAAAAGCAAGATCTCCAGAGGATTCTTTCTGTTGCCTGCTAAAGTTTGAGTTCAAAATACCGTCCTCTTTCCCAGCCTCCTTTGGAAAAGTAAAGAAAATCAACACCAGCAGTGAACAATAATTAATGAAAAGTAGATTCATGACCTCAATTATAGGAATGACTAAAATATTTACTTTACATAGCAACTATAGAATCTGGCCAGTAACGTTATTGATGCAAATTTGAGAATGGAAATGAAATTAAAGGAATAAAATTTAAAAACACACATATTCATTTATTTTAACTCAGAGGTATTTTTATAGCCTTACAGTTTAAAAGAGTATTAGTTATTTTATTTTATTTTTTAAAATATTTTTAATTTTATATCATTTTTATATTAAATATACATTGGGCACTGAAAGGTGAAATCTGCATGAATTATTAAAAGATAAAACAGTAGCGCACAAAGAAATTCTGTGCTTGGAGCAGGATGCTGCGTGGCTCATCCTCAAACCTGTAAGGATTCACTCTTGGCCAGTTTGGCATTTTTTTTTTTGCCACCTACAATATTTATTTATTTTTATTATGTTATGTTAATCACCATACATTACATCATTAGTTTTTGATGTAGTGTTCCATGATTCATTGTTTGCATATAACACCCAGAGCTCCAGTCAGTACATGCCCTCTTTAATACTCTTCACCAGGCTAGCCTGTCCCCCACCCCCTTCCCCTCTAGAACCCTCAGTTTGTTTCTCAGAGTCCATAGTCTCTCATGGTTTGTCTCCCACTCCGATTTCCCCCCCTTCATTTTTCCCTTCCTGCTATCTTCTTTTTTTAACATATGTATTATTTGTTTCAGAGGTACAGGTCTGTGATTCAAGTCTTAAACAATTCACAGCGCTCACCATAGCACATACACTCCCCAGTGTCTATCACCCAGCCACTCATCCCTCCCACCCCCCACCACTCCAGCAACCCTCAGTTTGTTTCCTGAGATTAAGAATTCCTCATATCAATGAGGTCATATGATACATGACTTGTTAATTTTAGCCATTCTGACTGGTGTGAGGTGGTATCTCATTGAGGTTTTGATTTGGATTTCCCTGATGCCGAGCGATGTTGAGCACTTTTTCATGTGTCTGTTGGCCATTTGGATGTCTTCTTTGGAAAAATGTCTGTTCATGTCTTCTGCCCATTTCTTGATTGGATCATTTGTTCTTTGGGTGTTGAGTTTGATAAGTTCTTTATAGATTTTGGATACTAGCCCTTTTTCTGATACATCATTTGCAAATATCTTCTCCCATTCTGTCTGTTGTCTTTTGGTTTTGTTGACTGTTTCTTTTGCTGTGCAAAAGATTTTAACTTGATGAAGTCCCAATAGTTCATTTTTGCCCTTGCTTCCCTTGCCTTTGGTGATGTTTCTAGGAAGAAGCTGCAGCTGAGGTCGAAGGAGGTTGCTGCCCGTGTTCTCCTTTAGGATTTTGATGGACTCCTGTCCCACATTTAGGTCTTTCAACCATTTTGAGTCTACTTTTGTGTATAGTATAAGGAAATGGTCCAGTTTCATTCTTCTGCATGTGGCTGTCCAATTTTCCCAACACCATTTGTTGAAGAGACTGTCTTTCTTCCATTGGACAGTCTTTCAGCTTTGTCGAAGATTAGTTGACCATAGAGTTGAGGGTCTATTTCTGGGCTCTCTATTCTGTTCCATTGATCTATGTGTCTGTTTTTGTGCCTGTACCATACTGTCTTGATGATGACAGCTTTGTAATAGAGCTTGAAGTCCGGAATTGTGATGCCACCAGCTTTGCTTTTCTTTTTCAACATTCCTCTGGCTATGCGGGTCTTTTCTGGTTCCATACAAATTTTAAGATTGTTTGTTCCATTTTTTTGAAAAAAGTTGAGGTATTTTGATAGGGATTGCATTGAATTTGTAGATTGCTCTAGGTAGCATTGACATCTTCAGAATATTTGTTCTTCCAATCCATGAGCATGGAACGTTTTTCCATTTCTTTGTGTCGTCTTCAATTTCTTTCATGAGTATTTTATAGTTTTCTGAGTACAGATCCTTTGCCTCTTTGGTTAGATTTATTCCTAAGTATCTTATGGTTTTGGGTGCAATTGCAAATGAGATCGACTCCTTAATTTCTCTTTCTTCTGTCTTGTTGTTGGTGTATAGGAATGCCACTGATTTCTGTGCATTGATTTTATATCCTGCCATTTTACTGAATTCCTGTATGAGTTCTAGCAGTTTTCGAGTGGAGTCTTGGGTTTTCCACATAAAGTATCATATCATCTGCAAAGAGTGAGAGTTTGACTTCTTCTTTGCTGATTTGGATGCCTTTTATTTCTTTTTGTTGTCTGATTGCTGTGGCTAGGACTTCTAATATTATGTTGAATAGCAGTGGTGATAGTGGACATCCCTGCCGTGTTCCTGACCTTAGGGGGAAAGCTCTCAGTTTTTCCCCATTGAGAATGATATTCGCTGTAGGTTTTTCATAGATGGCTTTTATGATATTGAGGTATGTACACTCTATCCCTATACTCTGAAGAGTTTTGATCAAGAAAGGATGCTGTACTTTGTCAAATGCTTTTTCTGCATCTATTGAGAGGATCATATGATTCTTGTTCTTTCTTTTGTTAATGTATTGTATCATGTTGATTGATTTGCAGATGTTGAACCAACCTTGCAGCCCAGGGATAAATCCCACTTGGTCGTGGTGAATAATCCTTTTAATGTACTGTTGGATCCTATTGGCTAGTATTTTGGTGAGAATTTTTGCATCCATGTTCATCAAGGATATTGGTCATTCTCCTTTTTGATGACTGCTTCAATTTCCTTAGTGGTTATAGGTCTGTTCAAGTTTTCTATTTCTTCCTGGTTCAGTTTTGGCAGTTGATACATCTTTAGGAATGCACCCATTTCTTCCAGGTTATCTAATTTGCTGGCATATAGTTAGTCATAATATGTTCTCATAATTTTTTGTATTTTTTTGGTGTTGGTTGTGATCTCTCCTCTTTCATTCATAATTTTATTTGGGTCATTTCTCTTTTCTTTTTGATAAGTCTGGCCAGGGGTTTATCCATCTTACTAATTCTTTCAAAGAACCAGCTCCTAGTTTTGTTGATCTGTTCTACTGTTCTTTTGGTTTCTATTTCATTGATTTCTGCTCATAATGATTTCATTATTTCTCTTTTCCTGCTGGGTTTAGGCTTTATTTGCTGTTCTTTCTCCAGCTCCTTTAGTTGTAGGTTTAGGTTGTGTATTTGAGACCTTTCTTGTTTCTTGAGAAAGGCTTGTATTGCTATATTCTTTTCTCTTAGGATTGCCTTTGCTGCATCCCAAAGATTGAACAGTTGTGTTTTCATTTTCATTGGTTTCCATTACTTTTTTAAATTCTTCTTTAATTTCCTGGTTGACCCACTCATTCTTTAGTAGGATGCTCTTTAGCCTCCATGTATTTGAGTTCTTTCCTACTTTCCTCTTGTGATTGAGTTCTAGTTTCAAAGCATTGTGGTCTGAAAATATGCAGGGGATAATCCCAATCTTTTGGTACCAGTTGAGACCTGATTTGTGACCTAGGATGTGATCCATTCTGGAGAATGTTCCATGGGCACTAGAGAAGAATGTGTATTCTGTTGCTTTGGGATGGAATATTCTGAATATATCTGTGAAGTCCATCTGGTCCACTGTGTCATTTAAAGTCTTTATTTCCTTGTTGATCTTTTGCTTAGATGATCTGTCCATTTCAGTGAGGGGGATGTTAAAGTCCCCCACTATTGTTGTATTGTTGATGTGTTTCTTTGCTTTTGTTATTAATTGGCTTATATAATTGGCTGCTCCCATGTTAGGTGCGCAGATATTTACAATTGTTAGATCTTGTTGTTGGATAGACCCTTTAAGGATGAAATAGTGTCCTTCCTCATCTCTTATTATAGTCTTTGGTTTAAAATCTAATTTGTCTGATATAAGGATTGCCACCCCAGGTTTCTTTTGGTGTCCATTAGCATGGTAAATTGTTTTCCACCCCCTCACTTTCAATCTGGGGGTGTCTTTGGGTCTAAAATGAGTCTCTTGTGGGCAGCATATCGATGGGTTTTGTTTATTTATCCAGTCTGATATCCTGTGTCTTTTGATTGGGGCATTTATCCCATTTACATTCAGGGTAACTATTGAAAGATATGAATTTAGTGCCATTGTATTGCCTGTAAGGTGACTGTTACTGTATATTGTCTCTGTTCCTTTCTGGTCTGTTCCTTTTAGGCTCTCTCTCTGCTTAGAGGACCCCTTTCAATATTTCTTGTAGGGCTGGTTTGGTGTTTGCAAATTCCTTTAGTTTTTGTTTGTCCTGGAAGATTTTTATCTCTCCTATTTTCAATGACAGCCTAGCTGGATATGGTATTCTTGGCTGCATATTTTTCTCATTTAGTGCTCTGAATATATCCTGCCAGTCCTTTCTGGCCTGCCAGGTCTCTGTGGATAGGTCTGTTGCCAATCTAATGTTTCTACCATTGTAGGTTACAGATCTCTTCTCCCGAGCTGCTTTCAGGATTTTCTCTTTGTTTCTGAAACTCGTAAGTTTTATTATTAGATTTCGGGGTGTTGACCTATTTTTATTGATTTTGAGAGGGGTTCTCTGTGCCTCCTGGATTTTTGATGCCTGTTTCCTTTCCCAAATTAGGGAAGTTCTCTGCTATAATTTGCTTCAATATACCTTTTGCCCCTCTCTCTCTTTCTTCTTCTTTTGGGATCCCAATTATTCTAATATTGTTTCATCTTATGGTATCACTTATCTCTTGAATTCTGCCCTCATGATCCAGTAGTTGTTTATCTCTTTTTCTCAGCTTCTTTATTTTCCATCATTTGGTCTTCTATATCACTAATTCTCTCTTCTGCCTCATTTATTCTAACAGTTAGAGCCTCCATTTTTGATTTACCTCATTAATAGCCTTTTTGATTTTGACTTGGTTAGATTTTAGTTCTTTTATTTCTCCAGAAAGGGTTTCTCTAGTATCTTCCATGTTTTTTTCAAGCCCAGCTAGTATCTTTAAAATCGTCATTCTGAACTCTAGTTCCAACATCTTACTAATGTCTGTATTGATTAGGTCCCTGGCACTTGGTACTGCCTCTTGTTGTTTTTTTTTTTTTTGAGGTGATTTTTTTCTGTCTTGTCATTTTGTCCAGAGGAGAATAGATGAATGAGACTACAAAATGCTGACAGGGTAACAATGACCCCAGAAAAATATACACTAAACAAATCAGAAGAGACCTGAAACCAGGAAAAAGGGAAAGAAAGAAAAAAGAAAAAAAAAAAAGGAAAAAGATTAAAAAAAAAAAAAAGAAAAAAACAGAATATGATCAAATATAATCAGGCGAGTATTAGTTATTTTAGTCCAAACTACTCATTTAACCACTTAGGAACATGGAGGCTGGAAGTTTAAATGATTTGCTGCAGATGAGAGGTATAACATCTAGCTCAGTGATTTCTTCAGTTTACCATTTTGCCTGCAGATATCTTAACTTTATTTTTTCTAGCCATTGCATGTTTCCTTAGTGGAGCTATCACTTCTATTAAAAAATCATCATAAGTGGATGGAATTTGGAGACCTTGTATAGCAACTCCTTTATTTTGCAGACAAGAATACTAAAGTGCTGACAAGCCTTATGAATGCTTTCATACTACTGTATGACTGGGACATTTCCGGCAAAATAAATGCTATGCTATAAGTATAGAGAATAATATATAACTAAAATACTTTTTTCTAGATACATTCATTCCTCATATTTCAAGGGTATTAGAGTTAGAGTTGCTTATCTCTTTTATTGTGGAACCATCTGCTCTCATTCAAAGGATAATAAAACCTATTGCCCCCGGAGCCGAATGCTTGCCTCCTTCCTTCTCTTCCCAGTGAGAATTTGTTTACTTTATGAAGATGAAGTCTTTCTGTTTCTCCTCTGGAGGGTGGCAGCTAAGAGGACAGCATGTAGTCTACATAAACTCCTAGATTCATAATTTTGGGGTTCCGTTCCTGCGGTGGGGAAAAAAAAAATAACCTGTATGCATAGGATATATCTGGTTCTTTTTTCATTGCCCTGAAGGGGAAAAATGTTGCATAAGGAATCAATGTGCTTATTGTAGTGAATAATAGGTTGTTCCTGACCCAGAGACCTTGTGTTTCCTTTCAGGGTAGTATAAATAAACATATATATTAAACATGTGTCAGAAGGCTCACATAGGTGAGTGACCAACCTGAAACTCAGTTTATAAATGTTGCAAAATGGGGAAGCTGTCTTTCTCTTCTTCTGTCCTGTTCTAGGCTCATTCTGCTGTCATTTTGTTGGGGCTTGACAAAGTAGGTAAATAGTTAAACACTTGAATCATGCAATCAACAAGCCTGGTTAATTTAGGAAAAAAAAATTTTGACTTTAATTTTTTAAGCAATTAAGGAGTTTCAAATTACCTTGTTGACTGTAAGGTTCAGGCAGACCTAGCTGTTTCCCCACATCTCTGCCACCCTCTAACTCCTACAGTTCTGTTTGTTTATACATAAAATGGGGGTAATAATATTTACCTTATACAACTATTGTAAGAATTAAATGAGACAATAAATGGAAAATAGTGTCTGGTACATTGTATCTTAATTCTAGTTTTACTACCTAATATTTCAAATAAAACAACTGAGGTCCCAAAGTGTTTTCCCAAGGGTCATATAGATAAGAGGGAAAGGAAAGATTTGAACCAAAAAATTGTTGTTTTTCTGTAATGGTCTTTCTTTCAATATATCACATGAGCATAACTAGCCAAGCTCTTCTTTTGGCTTTGCAGGGGAGGAAGTTTTTCTTCATCCTCTTAGGGTTCCTGGCTCAGTCTGAAAATTGAACTGACAAAGATTAATAGGAGAAAAAATGACACATTGATTTAAGATAAATTTTACATGGCATGGGAACCTTCAAAAAGGAAATGAAGACCTGAAGAAACAGTTGAACCTGACTATTTTTAAACTGGGTTTGATGAAGTGTAGATGCTCATGGAGAAATATGATGGGGCAAAGAGTAGGAAGTGCTGTAGACTGGGGGAATTGAGCAAGGCTTGTTTGTGTGGATTCTTATTCCTCTTGATATGGGAAACAAAGGCAGAAGAAAAATTACTATATTTCCTTACGACCTACAGCCCACTGACAAGTCCTTGAAACAGGCAGAGTGATATCCCTCTAGGGATTCAACTGCCTCAATGTTGACATTTTGCTAAGGGCAAAAGTCAATCCTAGCCTCATCTGCACCGCCCCCTCCCCCCCCCCTTGCCCCAGGACCCTGTAAGCCTACTTTAACATATAATAATTCTTTTGGAAACTTTATCTCTAAACTCCCTAAGATACATGTTAGCAATCATCCCCCAAGCATATGGCTCACCAATATACCTCTGAAGGGTCTCATGATGAAGGTTTTATTAGACAGTAATAAATGAACCTTTTCCCAACAATAGCTAGTCCCCTCAAGGTCCTGGAAACCTTGCTTCCAAATTCCTTAGAGACTTACGCTATCCCTAACCCCCTCCCAACTTGAAAGTATATAATGGGCCACTCCTCATGACCCCATTGTGGCTTTTTCTGCCCACGGGTCCTGTCCCTGTGCTGTAATAAAATCACCTTTTTGCACCAAAGACATCTCAAGAATTCTTTCTTGGCCATCGGCTTCGGACCCTAATGTGTTTCCTACATCACTCTTAGAGATAAGGATGTTCCTTTCCTCTGGGTATAGGGAGGGCACCTCTCAGGGTCTTATGACCTGCTTCAGGGGAAATGGGGAGAGCCCAGAGTGACCTTCCTGCATCTGCTGTTTTCCCAAACTCCTTCAGCTTAAGATATTCGGTATACCAAGGTGCCATATTTTAGTGTAGCATGTTCTGAACCCCATCAGGTTCTAGTATATTAGAGTAATGGAGGGAGATGTCTAGAAGTATGGTCCAAGAATACAAATATAAATGAGGTATTCAAACAGAAGAGAAAAAGAGTTCTTGGCATCTGTTAGGGTTTGGAGTTGCTCAGATATAGAAGCAAATGTGGAAAGAAAGGCATTTTTGGTGAGTTATCCTTTTCCCTAAAATTGAGTTTTGACTTTTGGTCCTGATTACTCCATCTTTTTATCTGAAAGAATAGGATGAACATCATTATTGTTATTTAAGGATGTAAATCCATATTTTCAGAACCCTAAAAATTGGAGGAAAACTAATTCCTTCTATGGTTGATTTTCCTCAGGATTTAAGATACTATGGTAGAAATTTTTTTATCTAATCCTATCTTGATTCATCTTTAGTTAACTACTCAAGAACATCAGATAAAATGTAGAACATTAAAAATGATACACAAATTATTTTAACTTACAACATAGGGTACATTATGTTGACTCCTATTTGAGTAAAAGGAGACATTGTTCTTTGTGTTTGCTTTTTTTTTCCCCCCTGTAAAAAACCATGTTCATATGGCAGAAATGAATGAATTTGAGTTTGGTTTCATCCTGTTTATGGTAAAATGGGAACTTAGAAACACTTGTGATACAATCCAAAGGTAGATCTTTCTGTACTTTTAAAATTATTAGTCTTTTTTTTTTAAGATTTTATTTATTTATTTGAGAAAGAATGAGAGACAGCACGAGAGGGAAGAGGGTCAGAGGGAGAAGCAGACTCCCTGCTGAGCAGGGAGCCCGATGTGGGACTCGATCCCGGGACTCCAGGATCATGACCTGAGCCGAAGGCAGTCGCTTAACCAACTGAGCCACCCAGGCGCCCCTAATTATTAGTCTCTTATAATGGCTTCACCCACACCTAATTTGATAACATTTTTTTATTTTTATTAAAGATTTGAGAGAGTGAGAAAGAGAGAGAGAGAACGCACATGAGAGGGGGGAGGGCCAGAGGGAGAGGCAGACTCCCTGCTGAGCGGGGAGCCCGATGTAGGACTTGATTCTGGGACTCCAGGATCATGACCTGAGCCGAAGGCAGTTGCTTAACCAACTGAGCCACTCAGGCACCCAGATAGCATTTTTTTAAATAGCTCATCTTTTTGGAAAATTTCCAAAGCATTTATAGTAGTTATCATAAAACAAAATATTTCTATTTTGTGCTCATATTTCATCAGTTTATATTTTATTAAATTACATAATTAAAACTTCCATGAGTAGGTCTCAAAACAAAGATAATTGACTCTTAGTAAATATAAAAATCAGTAGAAAGGACAACATGTGTGCTGGTATACTAGAGAGACGAGAGAATTATGATAATGATTAGCTAATTTTATTCACTTATGTTTCCTTGGGATTTAATGAGAAGTCATGGATTTTTTAGTACAAATTCTCACATAAAAGTTTTTTAATGCCAAATTCTAAGTATGCTAAATTTTAAGATTTCTATCAATATTTTAGGCTGGCAGCCTTATAAACATATTGGGTGCAAACCTCTGCAATCAGCTTCATGGTCCTTTAAATGGTAATATTGTTGAACTTTGGCATTGAAACATTTTTCACTAACTGTTGGTCCTAAAATGTGTATAATTTTCATTATGTCCTAAGGTAATTTAAGAAATCAAAATTAATCTGTACCATACACTGACAAATTGCTTTGTACCACCAAATTCACATATTAAAACATTTCTCCCAACAATGATTTGAATCCTACTCAAAGTAGATAATGCTCAGGTTTATTTAAAAAAAAAAGTTTCAATTTTAAATCCTGTAACTATAGAGATAACATTCATTTCATAAAAGCACTGAGATGATTAATCAATGATTTCTAAGTGTATCACAGATAGAAATTGCAGACCTCAGGTGATGAAAATTATAAATTATAACTGTTTTCACCCTTCACCTTTTGGAGACAAATTTGAAATACCAGATGGGTTAAATTTGATGGTTGATTAATAGAAATGGATGCTTTTTGAAAATTTATTTTCCATGCACTCATTCTAAGTTGCTTAAAGAAAAAATTATAGGTTTATTCATTTACAAGAAAATTTTTATAGAATAATATAATGTGGTTTGCAACCAAAGGAGAGAGACACTAGGAGAAACTTAGTGTGAGATTTTCACTAGTTGTGTAATCTATGAAATCTAGTGGAAGAAACTATTCAAAGCTTTGAAGTTTGGCCTTGTCTAGAAGTTGGTAAAAACAGAAGTTCAAAACTGGTCCATTGACCCCCATGGTAATAATAAGGCAAATAGGCAAATGCATGGTAGATACCTAAAATAGCATTCAAGAGAAAGGTCCTAATTATTATTCAGAGGGCAAAATTGTTGGAGGAATGGAAATGTTTAAATGTTATCAGGATTACTGAATATCTAAAGCCTATCTACACTATTTATATCTCTTAAAAACAATTTGGGGAAGGATTTTGAAACTGCCTTCAGGCAATGTGGGTTCCCTGTGTTGTATATACTGTTGGCATTTAAAACAAGTCTAAGTGAAGAGCTCTACTAAACCAAGAGGTTGATTGCTATGTGAAGACACAATCTGTAGATGAAAGGGATTAATGTATTCACTATATTTGCATTTATGGTGTTTTAAATGCATTTGTCTCTTGTTTCTAAGATTTTTGGATGCCTAGACCTAATTACTTGCTGCCATGCTAAGCACCCTGTTCTCTGCAAAGTAGGTAGTCAATAAATAATTATGGTGTTTTTTTAGGTCCAGGAAATTGGAAACTTCTGGATTTTTAAAAAGGATCATGGTAACTACATTCTCCTGTTATAGGTGAACAGGAAAGGAAAATTAGTAATTTTGTGAATTGAGATGCACTTTCAGTTATTCAAGTAAGAGTTTCTCTTCCATCAAATTCTTTTTATAGAATTTCTCTAGTTTTAAAATTTGAATTTTGTGAACGTGTGAGACCTAGGTACAGAAAAGGTTTGAGGAGTTGTTTTTCTGTGTTGTTGGCAGTTCTGTTGATCTTCACCGAAGCGGTAGTGAGACCACAGTTGAGGGAAAGCTGTAGCACCATACTGCGTGTGGAGGCAGAGGGGCACAAAGGCACTCGAAGCTGAAGAGATGACCGATGTTGATGCTGTAGTCACAAACATATAAACATGGTGGAAGCAGTAGGACCGAGGCAGTGGTGGCTTAAGAATTTGTGATTTATAGTCAGAATCTGAAGAGTGTTGTTAGCGCATGGCCGAAGTGGTAGGAAAAGAGATGAAGGAGGTTGAGAGATGATGATTTAGGGAGAAAAAGGGGTGTGGAGGAAAGAAGGAAGGCTGTTTGGGAATGATGTTCTCTCAGATACAGGTTAGTTCTACTCTAGGCTGCGTCCTAAGGACTCTTGTATTATTTTCATCATGGGAAATGACTCTTGACCACAGAGTGTGATTGGGATATGGAAATTTTATGAACTGGTTTTAATGAGTGGCCTCTTCAGTGCTTCTGCTGACTCCTTTACGTAGAGAGAAATACTATTACAAAATTCAAACTACATAGTTATAGCCATCTTTTTTGCCACACTGCTCCTCCCCATGCCCCCCCGCCCCACCTCTTACCCCACATTACTCAAGTTGTCCATCTCTGACTAGAAGGATTGAAAAACACTCTTCTATTTCATGTCTGAATCTGGAAGAGATCCAGATGTGGACCAAAAGCTGACTTCTTGAAAGCTGAGTTTCTTGTTCTTTGGGCACAGTCTGATGCTATACATTAGGAAATAAAAAACTTTTCCCTCCTTTCCAAATTAAATAATTGGAGAAAGGAACCCTTAGTGAATACACATCATTCATTCAACTACCTTTTGTGGGCACCTGGATAAGCCATGCTCAATGATTGTAAGTATTTGCAAGATTTCTCTAAACCTGATTTGTTGTTTTTGGATATCCCTTTCTTTCTAATAATTCATAACAGGTCCCTATAAAATGAGAGAGGGCTTGTACAGAAAGAGCAGGTAACTGAGAAGACTCTATCTATCCTGGAGCCACACTTCCTCCTCTGCTGCTTGGAAAATGCTCAGACCCATTGCCCTGGAAAAGTGGGCTATTGGTGTCCCAGGAATGGTCTTTGATTAAAAATAGAGAAAGATACAAAAGGTGCTATTCTGGGACACTTTATAACTAACCTATCACCATTCAAGATAAATGCAGTAAAGGTTGTAGTGACTTGTTTATTTTTTATTTTTCTAAAGAAGCTTTTTGTCCAGTATGAAAAGGGAGAAATAAGTTTGGTTGCAAAGATTACTTATGCTTTCCTTGCCTATGTGAAGAGTAAAAGAGTTTCTGTAAAAATGTGTTAATCTATCCGGGAGGCCAAAACGCTTCTGCTATAGGATATATTCAAAACTGCATCAAGAAAATAATACATTAGTACAATTTTTAAAGACAGTTTCAGAACCAAAGATCCAAAGAAAATAACACAATAATTATTCCTGCCATTTAATGTTTGTTGGTTTCCCTCCAAGATCTTACAGAATGCTTTTCTTTTCTTTCCTGTTTTCTTTCACCAACAGAACATTTTTCACTTAGGGAATCCTGCTTTTTATCATGATTATGAGGATTTTACATTTGGAAGACTGTTGTTTCATTCTCTGAAGTCAATGAGATATTCCCCTGGCATACATAATTAGAAACTTTAAGATTTCATATTGTTTACTGTCCATCTTTACTACTAGACTATGAACTTGTTTTAATGCCAAGCACAGTGCCTGGCATGAGGGCAGTGGTTATGAATCCTTTGGGAAATCGATGGGAGTGTTAATCTGCTAGAGTTCTAGAAACATTCACAGGATCTGAACAATTTTAAACTCTTTCAATTGAGCAATTGATGTATAACAATACGATTTTTGCCCTTACAGCTACAATTTTGTTGGCTTAACGATAAGTGTTTATTGATGATGTTGTCGATGACAGTCAGCAGAATAAAAAATGAAGCCTAGATCCCCTTGCAAGAGAAGGATGGATAATAAGCTTCTGTTTCCTATTGAATTACATATTGTACAAACACAGAACAAATATTTATATGAAGAGGTAAATAATTTCTCTTGTTTAGACAGGTTAAAAGATTTCCTTCATGGTGGAGACATAGTCATTGCTTTAGGTAGAATGCATAATATCCTTGTTTGACAGTCTTAAGGGAATAATTGTGTGTGTGTGTGTGTGTGTTTTGTCATACTTGCTTTTATTTCATTTGCATTTCCAAAGTGATTCTTCATTTCAGAAGCTCAAATTGATTCATTCGAGTAGCCTACCGAATCTTCCACTGTGCTTATATTCAGTGACATGTATCATCCACCCCTCCCCATCTCAGCACTAGAAGAATGCTTTATCACCAATCCATGGTGGTTATTAATAGGCTGCTGGGCTAACTTGTCATTTCTTATGTTTATTTTTATATGAAAGAAGGGATACCATTTTGTTATTTTTCTGCTTATGTCATTTGCTGTGCTTAAAGTAAGAATCTTTTGTTTTTACAGTTTTCAAATTTTGTGAGTTTATCCATTAAACAGATTTGGAACAGGTAATGGGTATTGAACTGTGATTTGTGCATCCTTCATACCCTGCTGATTTTGAGATAAATCAAGATTTCATTTCCTCATTTTATGAGCAAGATAAAAATCTGATTTACAAAAGTAAGCAAACAAAACAGAAACAATTTACCCATGGCATTCTTCCTGTTATACCAGCGAGCTGTTTACATCCTAATATTGTAGCTTTCCGAAGAGTTCTTATATAAGCTATTAGAGCAACTAGTCTACAAAAGCATGCTGGGAATTGCATGCTGTTATGGTGTAAAATAATGCAAGTCCCATGAGGCCAAGTCCTGTACTTAGCTTTCTTTATCACTAGTGCCAACAGATAGTGTGGTGCATGGTGCACACTCAAGAAATGTTTGAGGAGAAAGAATGCAGCTTGAAATAAATGGTTCTGCAGGGAAATACATGTTAGTTTGCAGTCTTAAATTATTTGCATTTACATTTATACATATATATGAAGTTTCTTGAGTAATAAGAAAATAATAGTTAATTTTTTGAACAGCTATTGTATGCTGGGCAGCATGCTAAGTATTATGTATGGTTAATCTTTCAATTTTATGAGGTCAATTTTAGCCACTTAGAAGATGAGGAAAATGAGGGAGGAAAGTATATCTGGAGTCTTTTAAAAGCAGAAGGGTTTTCTCCATCTGAGATGGTGTAAATGGGGCTGGGTTTGAAGTCAGGTGAGAAATAAGATATGGTTTTATGCGTTCTGGTTTTGTGAAACCACTATTCAATTAATCTATATTTGACTCTGCCATGTTGACTTAGAAAAATGACTGCTAACTTATGTTTTTCAAATAAGTGGAATCTAAAATGAAACTAAAATGCATATTTTAGCAATTCAGCAAAGGTCTGATGGTTTTTTCTCTCTTTATAGAAATGGTGGTATAGGTTTATCACTTCAAACACCATTGAAAATAAAAATGTAAAATACGACAGACCGAAGGCCAAAACAACCACTGTATTATCTATTCATGCAATTTCAGGGCAACTGGCACCATGGTGTCTGTTTTCCCAGATATCAATATTACAATTTAATCCATGATTATAAATTTAAGAGTAAACATTAATAGTTTATGCCATTTGATTAAAATGAAAATCACCCCAAATCTTCGGGGATTGTCACCCATTCCTTGTCTACAGATGCATGAAACTTGAACATCTTCCTTTTCACATAAGCACTGGCCTTCCTTATAAATCACATCACTGACCCAGAGAGTGTTTCTGCATAGCTGTCAGGTATGGATAGGTTGAAAAGAGGCAGCAGAAAAAAAAATTAGCTTCCTATCAATTATTGGTGTCAATAATTACCTGTTTATCATGCAGAACTGAGGATAATGAGGATGGGGAAGAAAATATTCCTGGTGGACTTAAAATCCAAACGTCAGTCTTGACCACAATAAAAGTATATTTTTATGTGATTCATGCAGTAAGAAACAATGAAAACAGTAATCAGGTAGCAAAAAGACCTTGATTATTGGCTATTTTTTTGCGATAGAAGACTTTTCTGAGTGTCACAGTATCACTCAATCTCCATCTGCCCTAACCTTGAGAGGCATGTTTCTGTATGAGCTGGGCTTCGGTGGAAACACAAGGCCCTGCTTGCCACAGCACCTCAAAGGGCTTTCTGTTGGGTCCTGTTTATCGGGGATCTATTTCTAGCCAGCATTAGACCTATCTACTCCAACTCATTAGTTGAGAAACAAGTTTGACCCCTTAGTGATAGAAAGGGAGTATCATTTAACAAGCAATACAAAACTCTAAGACAACAAAGACTATCCCAAATTTAGGGAAATTCTGTATTTAATGGCTTATGTAAATGTACTTCTATGCTGTATATAAAGGGAAAAAGAAGGAATCCCAGCAGATACCCTAATTTTTAGTGGGATTGGTATTTATTTTTTAACTGTGTTGGTGACTTCTTTGTGGTTATAAGCAATAGTTCTTCCCATATTGAGAATTGGGGAGAAGGAAGGTAAATAGGGAGGTAGAGGTGGGAGGACGATAGGCAGTTAGGTGGTAGGTCAGTCACTGGGCCCTACTTTCCTCTGTGACCGCTCTTCCTGGCCACCTTCTAAATGTCTGTAAGAACTGGCATCGTGCTTTATTATTCACCCCCTTTCTAACCCCATTCAGTTTGGTTTCTACCACCTCCTATTGCTGTCTGAGTATCAGTGGTTACCACAACATGCTTCTAAACTAAGTGTCCTTTTAATTTTAGAGGCTAGGGAGCAAACGGGCTCAGGAAAGTTGTATCTTGCTCAAACTCACACAGCTTGTAAATAGTAGGCTGAGATTAAAACGGAGGTTGTCAACACTAAAACATGGGTTACAAAATCTCATTTCAGTGTCTCCCTTTGTCTTCACCCCTCGGTCTGGCATAACGCCTTCCATGTCTCTCCTAAACCTGTGTTTCTATCTCTCTGTAGTGCTTTATAAAGACCCCCTGCGAAGCCATGTTAGTTGCATAACAATTTTGAAAGATACCACTTATTGGACAGAGTGCTGGCTCCGCCCTCAGTGCGCCATATACGTTTAATCTTTACGAGACTGGTCAGGGTGAGGCTGAGACCTGTGGGTGTTTCAGGCAGGCTAATTTGGTCCCCCTCAAACCATATTCTTCACATATTTGTTCAGTGTTTAATTAGATGGGACAGTGAGTCTTGAATAAGGAATAGGCACAAAAATGATGCCCCTTAAGGTGACCATAGCAGCACAGTCCACTTTGAAGAAGGAAAAAAACAAAACAAAACAAAAAAACAAACAAAAACAAAACAAAAACTACAATTTTTTTTGCAGACAGTCAAGGGGATGTCAACTTTATGGTGAATGGCCTTCCCCAAGGATGGGGTAGGAATTTGTAGAGTGCTCATTATGCTCATTCCCAATCCAAATAGCTAATTAAAGTGTTCCTTCTAACCACAGAGAGTCTTTCTTCAAGAAGTTTCTAGAAGTGCACCGATCTTTATCATTGTATTTAGGAAATGTTCTCTGACCCCTTACTGATTGGTGCTCTGGATATCTGACCCAGATGACCTGACTGGAAACTCTCACTGATAACGGCATTATTATTTCCATTTAATGGAAGAATAACAGCATTCAAACCCAGGTGGGAGTTCAAACTCCGTGCTCTTTTCCAAGTCCTATATCTTTCCTCTGAACTTCAACTTTCCCACTTCAGAGTTTACGCTCACCGTTTGACCTGCCTAGAATGTCTATTTTATTTTCTACTATGCCTGCTCCATTGACAATAGCCACTCTTGCCATTTTTTTTCTTTCTTTAAATGAGGTATTTATTGGCATACAATATTAGTTTCAGATGTATAACTGACTAGACAATTTGGTAACATTACACAGTGCACCACCCAAGCTCTGCACTTTTTCATGTCTTATCTTTCCTACTTTGGTTTTTGTGATTGAATTCTTTTTTAATTTTTTTAAAAGATTTATTTGCGAGGGAGCATGAGAGTGAGAGAGGAAGAGGGAGAAGCAGGCTCCCCAAGGAGCAGGAAGCCTGATGCGGGACTCGATCCCAGGACCCTGGGATCATGACCTGAACCAAAGGCAGACACTTAATGCACTGAGCCACCCAGGTGCCCTTGTGATTGAATTCTAAGCTAGTTTTTTCTCTCTAGTACTGCTGCTCTTGGGTCTCACAGTTCCTGGTCCTATATTGTAAGTGTTCCATCTTCACCTACTCTTGTGACAGGAGTTATTTTGGGATTAAATGTTGACCAGTTGCACTCCTTCCACTCTTTCCACCCCTTCTCTCCAATATGTTCTCACTGCCTCTGTTTTCCCTCCCAGCAGTGGTCTCTCAGATTTTTATTTATGTCACTAAACTTTTTTTTTTTTTTTTTTTAAGATATAATTCTGCATTTTGGGCTGCTAGTGGACATTTCCAGTTGGACACCCTACTAAGACATCACTGATCATTTATCAAATTGGCCCCTGCCCTCTCCCCAGTTTAAGCCAGATTCCTCTCCATCCATTTTACCACTCCCGGTATAGACTGAGTTTTAGCAATTGTTGCTTCCCATGGCTTAATTTCCATCATGGCTGCTTTCTGTTCTTGCAACTTTCATAAAGCTGATCTCTCCCATCTTAATGTCAGGACTCTTAGGAGAGGTTCTAACTGATCTCTCTACCTCCATTCCCTCCTTCTACCAGCATACTTTCTATGTTCCTGTAAGATTAGCCTTTTGAAAATCTAATTTGTGTTTATCACCCCCCTGTTTACAAAACCCCAGTATTTTCCTCTTGTGGTAGACTAAGATCCATACTCCTTAGGCCCTCTAGGCAGACCCAAAATTACTTCACCTTATTTTGTTCTCAAGAACGCTTTTTTCCAGGGCGCCTGGGTGGCTCAGTTGGTTGAGTGACTGCCTTCGGCTTAGGTCATGATCCTGGAGTCCTAGGATCGAGTCCCGCATCAGGCTCCCTGCTCCCTCCTCTCCCTCTGATCCTCCTCCCTCTCATGCTCTCTATCATTCTCTCTCTCAATAAATAAATAAAAATCCTTAAAAACAAACAAAAACGCTTATTCCCACTTTACTCATTGATCCTCAGTGGACATGATCTCAGTGTCTCCAATCTGCCCAGGATGCCTCTTCTCTTTACCTAATCCTTGTCATTTTCAAGACCAAAATCCAATAGTATTTCTTCCATAGATCCTTCTCAGACAGCAACCCCCCTCCCCACCCCTTCACCCCGACCCCATCCTGCCGGAAAGGATCTCAGAGGAAAGGACCTCTGTTTTCTGGACAATCCCAATTTCAGCCAGATCTTTGTAGCCAGTGAGTTCAACCACAGCTCAGTCATTTCCAGCTGCCTGTAGGTCATTGCCTCTCATAGTGGCAGGCAAAATTGATCCGGGACATAGCTCCACCTGTCAGTAAGACAGCCAGAATGACTTGATCATTCGTGTCCGGTCACGATCCAGTCACCTTGATGGCAAAGACCGAGTCTGTCATAGTGTTGTCCTCTTGCTTCATTTGCATCCAGCTCTGGATTTTGAGGGGGGTGGGGGGGAGGGCAAATTATAACCATCACTGTTCCACTTCATACTTTATGTTTTAAACTGTCACATACATTTTGGGGCATAATTATAAGTCACTAAATTTTATTGGCATAAAGAAATAACTTTACAGTTTTAAAGAGATGAATTTATTTTTGGTTGCTGAATCAAATGCAATTTAAAGTTTCAGGATGTTTACATTTTATTAGTAACAAATTGATAGCACATGGGTTTCTTTCTGTTTCTTACAAAGTCAGCAGACCTACTTTCACTCTATTTTGTTCTATTACCAGAGGAGTTTTTGATACATGTATAAGCAAATATTTTCTTATAGAGCAGCAGAACTGAGATGCTAAAATGTTTTAACAAATCAGGTTTTCCAGTTAATTTGGGTTTATTCAAACCCAAGATAGTGAATGTCTTTGATTACTCAGGGGTATTTCTAGATATGAGCCATCCTAAGATTGTATTTCAGCACATTCATCTGCATATCATGAAATTTTTGTAAGTACAAACTTTTTTTGAGTTTCACATAACTGCTAATCACAATTTAAGCCAGCAAACCTACTTGTCACCAGTTTGCTTTATAAGTCTTTTAAGTAAAAGTACAATAAATGAATAGCTAATATTTACTGAATACCTAGCTCACTGTAGGTAGAGTTGCCCTATTTAGTGAATAAAAGTGCAAGATGGCCAGCTACATTTAAATTTCAGGTAGTAACAGTTTTTTTTTTTTTTTTTGTATACGTATGTCTCACACAATATTTGAGGGGTATGTGTACTCACAATTATTCATTGTTTATCTGAAATTCAAATGTAACTGGATGTTCTGCATTTTATGTGGCAACCCTAATCATCTGAATTATGCCATTTATTTTTCACAACAAGTTTATAAAGGGGTTCTTGTGATTAACCCCATTTCACAGATAGTTGAGACTGACCCTTTGAGACTTTAAAGGACTTACCCACAGGTCATAAGCTAATATGTGAAAGAATGTTTGTGCCCAGGTCTGCTTAACTTTGGAGCTGAAGCTCTCACTCATATTTCTTCACGTTAAATTCCTAGAATTGGAATTTAGGGGTGAAGTTACAGATATCTAAAGGTTTTTGATTATTATCAACGTGCTTCTAGAATGTGAACAAATTTATACTTTTACTAATATCTATTTCCCTGAATGTATACCAACACTGACATTGTAAAAAAATCTTCACTGGTTTATTAAGCCATTGAATAACATTGGTTTATTGTTGACTTGTTTAATTTTAGTGAAATTGTTCATTTACATGACTATTTGTATTCTTTTGTGAGGTTCTTACTCTTTAAAGTTGAAAATTTGAAAGCCACCATGTTTAATGGTTCTGCAGCTTGGTTCTCAAAATTGAGTGTGTATCAGTCTCCTGAAGGCTTGGGAAAGCACAGATTTCCAGAATTCTGGTTCAGTAAGTCTTGGGTGAGGCCAGAGAATTCTCATTTCTAACAAGTTCCCAGGTGATGTTGATGCTGCTGTTCTGGGAATCCTACTTTGAGCATCACGGGTCTATAGGAAGAGCCAAGGCTTATGGTACAAAGAATAGCTACATTTGTCACTCATTGTGTAGCACATTTGAAAGTTAGAACTCCATGCCAGACAAGAGAATCACTTTAATAAAAATATGAGTATTAAATTTGATAGAGGATATGTTATGATTAGTTTTAAATAATTCAATAAAATATTTTTTCAGCTAACTTGCTAAGGATAAATAATAAAAGTATCAGCTATTTAGGGGCACCTGGGTGGCTCAGTCGTTGAGCGTCTGCCTTCGGCTCAGGTCATGAGCCCAGGGTCCTGGGATCGAGCCCCGCATCGGGCTCCCTGCTCCGCGGGGAGCCTGCTTCTCCCTCTCCCACTCCCCCCTGCTTGTGTTCCTGCTCTCGCTGTGTCTCTCTCTCTGTCAAATAAATAAATACAATCTTTAAAAAAAAAAAAAAGTATCAGCTATTTAGGCTATGGATAGGACTTGAATACTTCTCTCCACTGCATTAAAAAAAAATAATAATAAATTCTGAGTCTATTAAGAACATGACACACCTTCCCCTCAGTGGTTCAGAGCAGCTATCACCAAATACATAGATATTTGGCATGCTTTTAATTGAGCACAGCATTCAGCCAAGTACCGGTAAGGAAGTAATTACAGATCTTCCTCAACTCATGTTGGGGTTATGTCCTGATAAACCCATTTCAAGTTGAAAATACCACAAGTCAAAAGTGCATTTAATGCACTTAACCTACCAAACATTATAACTTAGCCTAGCCTAAAACCTGCTCAGAACACTTCCGTTAGTGGGCAAAATCATCTAACACAGCCTGTTTTATAATAAAGTATTGAAAATCTTGTACTTCATTGAATATTGGAACGAAGGTGAAAAACAACGTTTGTATGGGTACAGAATGTTTGCAAGTGTATTGGCTGTTTACTCCTCTGATCTCGTGGCTGACTGGAAGCTGCGACTCTCTACCACTGCTCAGCATCACGAGAGTACTGTACTGCATATCACTAGCCTGGGGAGAGAGCAAAATTAAAGTAGGACTTCTGAATCCCTATCACTTTCACACCATTGTAAAGCAAACCATCCTAAGTCCTTGACCTTCAGGGAACTTCAGACTAGGAAAATGTACCTTTCTAAGCTCTGGGGCCAGGGACCATGGCTGTCTTGTTCATTGTTGCATTCTCAGCACCTAGCACAGTGCTGACATGGGGTCGGTGGTCATTGCATGTATGATGAGTGACTGTAGGAAAGAATTCCAAGTTCCCTAAAGCTTTGGCTCAAGATGGCTTCAGATCTTATTTCATAAGTTCCCCTTTCTGTGAAAGGGGAAAATAATAAGTAAGTTGCCAAGAATAAGGAATGTAAGCAGCCTTGGGAACACAGTTCTGGGGTGATGTGCTTTAGCAGAGTGAAGGGAAGACTTGATATCTTTGTGGAAGAAGATAAAGCAAGTGAAAAATATCATAATGCCTGCTTGCGCCTAGGAAGAAACTTCTTTTTAGGCAGAGGAGGGTGAGTTTTGGAAGAGTCAGGGATATATTAAAAGGTTTTGCTCTGTATTTTCGGTCAGAAGAGCAGGGATTTTTTTCATTGGTAGTAATGACATAAAGACTCCTATAAATATGACTGTTCATTTCTAAGGCACCGAGGCTTATACCTTGGAGGGGCCAAACTACTGAAGGGATAACTTCAGGAGAGAAACCTGGTCAATATTATCTGAAGTGAGGAGAGAGCTTTACTGCTGCTCGGCACCTTCTGTGTACGTATGATCTCTGGCTGATTAAAATCGACCAAGAGGCTTACTTACATCAGTACCCTACTATGAGGCACTGATATGCCCCTAATTGTTATGCCCCTAATTGTAGAAAAAGTTGCTTTTAATCAGTCAGACCAGAGAAAAAATATCCCTTTAAAAGTCATCATAGCGCCATCATCCTCTTCATCCTCGTTCATTTGAGGTCTGTATCTTAGCCTTAAAGACCTCAGTTCCCCAGTGAGTTCCCCTTGCTGACCAATTCCTTTATTTTTTATTTTTTGACCAATTCCTTTATATGGAACATTGTTCTTTGCTTCTCTGTTTCACTTCTTTCACATCCATGTTTTATTATAGCTCAAATTACACTGCGTGCCTTGCAGTTCCTTGGGCATACAATGATTGTTCTTGGAATTAAGACTGTCTACACTGCTCTTTTACCTCTGTCAATCCTCCATCTTCACATTTATCTACCTCTACCCAGCCTTTATGTTTTGACTTGGATTTTCCCTTATCTGGTCGGTCTTGACTTCCCCACCGCTAGGCTTCTGTTAAATGGAGCACTCACCCTTGTGTTCCCTTAGTGCTCACTTTTATCATAACATTAATTGTATGATATCACTGTATTATACATACTTATTTTCTAGCTTCTACCGTTAGCCCTGGGAGATTTATGAAGGACAGAGTTTCAGTCATCATCATTCATTGGATTCTAGACACTCAATAAGCATTATGGATGTTCACTACATCACAGTTGAATGGATACACAAATGAATGAAGACAGCAGAGCTAAGAAGTCACGTGCATATGAAGAAGTGGTTTGAGAAGGGGGGAAAATAGTCATGGGCAAAACTGGTACAGTGGACAAGACCAGAATATAATCTTTATTATAATTATACTCATCTCTTTCAAAAATCAGCTCTTTCAATTTTCTATTTAAAGCTAAACATTCTTAGGGTGCCTGGGTGGCTCAGTTGGTTAAGCGACTGCCTTCGGCTCAGGTCATGATCCCGGAGTCCCGGGATCAAGTCCCACGTCGGGCTCCCTGCTCAGCAGGGAGTCTGCTTCTCCCTCTGATCCTACCCCCTCTTGGGCTCTCTCTCTCACTCTCTCTCTCTCTCAAATAAAATCTTAAAAAAAAAAAAACTAAACTAAACATTCTTAGTTGCAAAAAATCAAACCTATTTAAGGTGGAAGGGATTTTATAAAGGATATGAAGAGGCATCCTTGTTTTTCAAGAGGTAAAGGAGTTAAACCCAGGTGGATAGCCAGGAACTACATCCCTAATACACATTAGTCTGCTTCACAGGAAACTTGACCACCACTGCCTCCAGGCACTCCAAGGAGTGCCTCTGCTTAGATCTCTACTGTTGCTGCCTCTGAGAACAGAACATCCTTCTGCCCTTTGCCCCTTTACACAATTCTGCCCTCTTCACATCACTCTCCCTAAAAGAAGCCTCAGGAGTATGTTTCTGACTGGCCCACCTACAAAATATGCATGCCTGTGCCCTGGCTGGAAGGGAGGCTGGCAAAAGTCTTCTCCCGGGGGAATAAGGACTCATGGGTAGAAAGTTACAAAACATAGAAGGGCAGGTTCAGAAGGTTTGAATGAGACAAATGTCCCCTATGCCTCCTTGATATGCATACATTAAGTAGCTTTTGTGATTACAAAATTTTCATATAGGGCTCTGTGGCATCCAATATTTCTTACTGCTGGCCTTGATATGGCCTGAATGCCTTTGAGTTTGGAATAGAGAGTTTATTTGCACAGATTATTGCATCTTTTTTGTGGCTCCTAACATCTCTGTGCTTATGTTCTCTCCTCTAGTGTTCTTTGGAACACGTACCAGTAAGTATTTTGTTTTCCTTCTGTGATCTCTTAGAATACCCTGGCAATCCAAAGTTTTTTTGTTTGATTCAGCTTGAAGAAGTGTTATTGACATTTTAAAAGTGAACAAGTTGACACTGAAATTACATAAATGATGGCAAATAGCAGAAGTTCACATTTGGTCGCCCCAAGCACTTGATGGCTATGTCTGAACCCAGGATCTTAAGGGAATAAAAAGGCCAAAATTAAGGGCTGACATAGGAAAAGAAGGATTTGGTGGTAATTTTAGTCCTCAGAGCCTCTCAAGGAGTCCTAAGGAGGCCCACTTAAAAGGTGAAATTAGAAAATAAAGCAGAAAGTTCCACTAGATTTGATTTTTTTTTTTCCCTTTTTTCTTTTTTTTCTTTTTTTTTTTACTTCACTTTCTTCAAGTGGTTTTGTGTGTCTCACTCAGAGTCAGTTGGATCTCATAGCTGTTGAAGCCAGCAGAGCTGGGTTACTCCTCAGCATGCTTACCAATAAACATTTGCTTTAAACAAACACACCAGCCTCTCAATTACCTCTTCTCTCCCTCTGCAGTCAATATTTTGATAAGATCATAAATCTGAGGAGAAATTGTTCAGCCAAACTCTTCTGTTTTATTAAAGAGAATAAATGCTAAAATGGTGGGTAGGGGGGGAAGGCATTCTCAAATCTCTGTGCAGACCCAGAGCTTTTAATGCATTGTCTGCAACACCACGTTTTCCCTTACTAATTTACATTCATTGTCTTTACTTTATTGTTGCCCACTTATTGATCTTGATCATACTCTCAGGTCACAAGAATGTCAAGTATTGCAGTATTTTCTTAGAACTCAGCCACTCAGGGACCACATTCCTGTTTTACCTTTTACCCCAAATTATATGGCAGTGCAGGCCCTCATTTGCCCTGCCTTTATGTCCAATTCTATCCTTGACTCTGCCTCCTTTTATTTTTAAAAGTGGAAATTTCCAGAGTTCTATCCCTCGTCCTTTTTCCAGTATTCTGTGCATATTGACAATCAGACATTGAACCCTCTCCAAGTCTTCAACAACCCCGTCTACTTAGATGACTTCCCAAATTTTTGCCATACTCTTAGTATCTGAACATGGTTGTTCAAGATTTAGGAGATGTGTCCAAGCAGAGTGGTTATTTCCCAGCTCTAACCATTATTAGCTGGTTGAGCTATGCAGCCTCTCTGGGCCTCAGTTTCTCAACTAGAATATGGGAACTGAAATAGCACACCTACCTTATATGGTTGTATGAGGAATTAAATCACCTAATATTTGTTAATGCTTAGACAAGAATCTGACTTAGTTAAGTGCCTGTGTGTGTTTGTTAAATGAAACATGTGGAAGTCATAAACATATAGGTGATAAAGTGGTAGACATGGAAGAAGACGCCAGGAGAACCTCAGAAATAAATTTGTAAGGTCAGGGAATAGAAGGGGAGGCCACATAGAGTGAAATGTCCTATACTGTACCTATGTTAGTGGATATTCTTCTGCTTTCCACCCTCATGACAGCTTAGCTCCTTCTTCCTCGACTGGATTATCACCTGCTGTCTTGCCCACCTGTTTAACATAATACAAATTCTGCTGGTTCTTCAGAGGTCATTTCAACTTCCTCACTAAAGGACTTTGTATTGATATCACCATCCCTGTTTATAAAACAATCTTCATATTAAGGACTATTGCTATTTGAGTATCTGCCCAAGAAATATGTAAAATTTCTTTGGGTATAAACTTCATATCCTATGTAAGTTTGTCTTCCTCAGGCCACCTAATGTTGAATCTTCCCTCTGGTTGGCATTTACTTTTCAAATAAACTTTTCAAATAAACTCAAAGAGTCACATTATGAATTGCTGTAAGTTATGGAAGAAAGGGTGGGTGTGTAGGTAGCGAAAATTAGACCACTGTCTTTCTCCCTACAGTTAGTAGGTGATATAACACAGCTGAGATAGTTAAACACAGGTGAGTACTTCAGCCAATATTCCATGTTTTCCTGACAACTATTACTTATTTCTCATAAAGAAATCTTGGAGTTGATGCCTTTAGAATTTTTCTGGCCCAGTACTCTCCTTTTTCTGAGAAGGAGGCTAGAGTGTGGAGAAGTAAGAGCCTATGTGAAGTTCTCCCAGGAGTCATTAACAGGCAGTGGGAGTCCTAGAGATTGGGTATATATGTTGCTTCAGCTACTTCGTAGCTATGTCATTTGAAAAATCTGAGCCTATTTGTTTTTACCTGTGGAATTAGCTGAATATCTGTCTAGTCTTGTAAGCCACTTAATGAGTATTCAAAGTAACTATCATATGGGTTTTTCAGTAATAGGGTTCAACAGTGGTGGTGTTGCCTACATGAAGCTCATCTGAAGTGACATTACTGATGTTAACTGGTTGTTTGTGTGGGAGATGACAGGTCCAGGCTAGGATCTAGGTTTCTTGATTCTTAATTTGGGAATGTTTACTATACTATGTTACTGGTGACTTAGTATATTTAGTAGACTAAAGATAGGCTACTTGCTGTAAAATCCAAAATTTCAGTGGCTTTATATAATAGAACTGTATTTCTTCCCTATGTCACAATCCAGTGCAAGGCAAGGAGGAGGAGCTCTAGTCTGTTCAGTTCTCTGTGGACCCAGGCACATACCAACTTGTCCTCCTGATCCAATTATAAGACTGCGAAAAAGCTGAGGGTCACACCAGAGGATTTATAGGAGCAAAGTGGCCAAGTAGAGGGCTTACGCCATCCTGCATTCCTCCAGCCAGATTTTAGCCCCATGGCTGGAATTGTCTGGAAGAAATGCAACACAGCTGGGTGCACAGGAGGGCGAGGGAAGTTGGTGAATGAATAAGCTGTTTCTATCACAAATTTTCCAAGTTTCCAAAGTACAGTGCCTATAAATGATCTTGTTTGATCCTAATCTTGGGGAAATTGCATGTCATGGGAATTGTATTTGCCTGTGTAAGGCTTTATCCAGTGCTGCTATCATACATTCTTTAAACAGAGCTCGTAAAATAGTAGCTAAAAGTTTTTAAGATATCCTTTGTGTTACATGGCTTTTATTTTCAATTTTTAATCATGACTACCACATGTCTTTCATGGGTTTCTGTTGGTAGGATGATTCCACTAATGTCCAACCTTTTTTTCTTTAACACAAATATGAAACTAATTTAAAAATGTATCATTTGCCCATTTTTCATTGCATTAAATGATTTTAGTTCTACTCAACTACATTAATTTGCTTCAAAATTTTCAAATACAAAACATTAAAAACTAAGTTTGTATGCCCTAAAATATCTTGAACAATTAGGTTGATTCTTAAAATCAGTATGTCTACTAGATCAATGTAAGTGTTTCATATGACCTGGAAAATGTAACAGAAAATATAGAAACTTTGCCTAAATATCCTGAGCATCACAAGAGTATCAGGACCACTATTTAAACAAAAACAAAACACTTCTATATCCTGGATCTGAACCAGAATTCAAAGTGTTTATCATTGGATATACATAGCAGAAATTAACAATTTCTACCTTACTCTTTATGGAGTGAATGTTTTAAAAATTTGACAAATGGGGCGCCTGGGTGGCTCAGTTGTTAAGTGTCTGCCTTCGGCTCAGGACATGATCCCAGGGTCCTGGGATAGAGCCCCGCATCAGGCTCCCTGCTTGGCGGGAAGCCTGCTTCTCCCTCTTCCGCTACCCCCTGCTTGTGTTCCTGCTCTCGCTCTCTCTCTCTCAAATAAATAAACAAAATCTTTAAAAAATTTGCAAATAACTCAGGAAATCATAAATGTTGCTTTTCAGGAAATGAGTTGATTTAAAATGACAGTGACTTTGGAAGCAGAATATGGAATATTTGAGAGCTTATTAAAAGGATAATGCATTTAAGGAACACAAAAATGTAGGGAATATTATAGAGAGAAATATAATAAAGATAGGTACGGTTAACAAATTTTTTACTAGTATTCCTGTAGGAATGATTTTTTTCTTTTTTCTTTTTTCTTTTTTTTTTAAAGATTTATTTATTTTAGTGTGTGGGGTAGGGGGGAGGGCAGTGGGAGAAGGAGAGCACATTCTCAAGCAGACTCCTTACTGAGCATGAAGCCCAACATGGGGCTCCAATCCCACGACTATGAAATCCTGACCTGAGCTGAAATTAAGAGTGGGATGCTCAATGGACTGAGCCACCCAGGTGTCCCCTGTGAGAGTGATTTTCATTAAAACCCAGTGTAGTTAGAATTTTTCTTTTTAGAATATCAAAGAAAATTAGAAAATAGGCTATTTGTATTTAAGTATTTGTATTAACACTATACTAAGACACTCTTAAAATTTTAAAAATAAGTGTGTCTGGGTTGTGCGGTCAGTTAAGCATCAGACTCCTGGTTTTGGCTCAGGTCTTGACCTCAGGGTCCTAACATTGAGCCCCATGTCAAGCTCAGTGGCTCAGTGCAGAGTCTGCTTAAAAGATACTCTGTCCCTCTGCCCCTCCCACCTGCGCATGCATGCTTTCTCTCTCTCATCTTAAAAAAATGTTTTTTAAATAAATGAAAATGATGCTTATAAAATACCTTAAAATCAAACTTAGTGTTGCAGAAAGATACTGGTTTTCAAGAACAAAATGCCTTATTGGGCTTGGTTATTTCAGCAACATTCTATTTGGATTTTAAAAAAGATGCTAATTCCTTAATGAAAAGTTATTTTGAATATGATATTGCCTTTATTTTTATGATGTTAGGGGCCAGAATATTTTATTAATACTTTATTCAAAGCACTACTCAGAAAGTTAAGAGAATGAGAGGAGTGTTTGAGTATCTTTTAAACAACACAGCACTCTCCTTACCCACCTCTGAGGTGTTTTTCTCACTGAAACCCTCTGCCAACCAAGGAAAGCCCATTAATCTACTTCAGACCCAACAACGTTATTCTTTTTGAATCAATGAGGCAGAGCTACATTACATGTGTTAGTAGCTATGTATGGATTTAGGCTAAGTAGCCTATTTATCTGTGTTCTCCATCAGCTATTTTGTGTTATGGCATTTAAAAAAAAAATTTAGAGTAAAAAAAAAAGGCTATGAATTCAGGTACAGTAGAAAAATACAAATAATCAAAAAGAACTTATGTAATAAAGCAGCAGTCTGTAGCTCCCAGAGCTGAAACAATTATTTTTTTAAATACTTGCAGCTCTGATAATTGCTTCTATAGCTATGAATACATTTGATCTTATATTCTTTTTTAAAAATTTTTTATTGTTATGTTAATCACCATACATTACATCATTAGTTTTTGATGTAGTGTTCCATGATAGATGAAGGTTTACCTTACCAGTAGTAATCCCATCCATCTCTCCATCTCTTTTCCAAATATAAATTTGATTGTCTTCAGTCTATTAGTTTACCAAGCATACTTAATACTCATAAACTTGAACTTCTTGTCCCAGAAAGCTTAGGCCATTTCTTTCCTATTGAATAGATGAAGATACTAAATACTCCTATCCTTTCTACCACCTTTCATCAATGATGAGTATCTATCAGCCATAAATTTATCTGTACACTATCAAATTAATACCGTTTAGATTCTTTTCTGTTCTTTTATATTATAAAGTTGAAAACCGTTTATTTACCTTATGATTATGGAAACCCTGCTCCCTAGAAAGCAAGTTGGTATGCCATGATTAGATATTTTCTGCTTTCTTTCTGTTTGTATAATATTTTAACCTCTATGAACTCTCTGGAGACTATTTCAAAGATCAAGTTCCAATGAATTTTCTTTTCTCATATTCTGTCAATTGATCAAAACTATGCTGCATAGTTTAGTTTGGTTAACATTGGGCAAAGTTAAGTGTTCTCTCTCTCTCTCTCTTTTTTTTTTTTTTGTTAAAGTACAGATTTCCATATTGGGTAACTGTTGAGTGGAATTCATTGTACCTTCTCTTGAGGATATTTTTGCTCCTAGCTTACTGACTTCCTGTTCTAATTCAGACCAGTATCTTTCCAAACCAGCTGTGTAGGCATCTTTTGGTATTTTTTTTTTTTTTTTTACCATGTTCTTATATCCTGTGTCTTTTTCTTTCCCTCAAAAGGATATGAGAAGTAAGCTATACATTTTTATATATTGAAATTTTTATTGTGATCTTATACTTGATAGTTTTTATTAATAGAATTACAGTTTAAGATTATTTTCTCTCCGCTTTCACAGCATGAAGTTTCGCTTATTTCAGATTTGATGGCAATATTATTTATATGTATATGCTTTGTTTTTTGTCATAGAAGAAATGTTTGAATCTTGTCTCTTGTTTTTTGAAACTGTATGGGATTGAGTATAGATCTTTTACATTCTTTGGGTCCTTTCAGTGTGTAGATCTGTGTGTTTACTGCTGGGAAATATTTTTCTACTTAAGTTTTGTGATTTTTCTATCCTCTCGTTGGTCTTTTCTCTCTCTCTCTGGAATATCTCTTAATTGGGTGTTGGACCTCTTTGGCTGATCCTCTGCCTCTTTTAATTTACAACACGTTTTTTTTTTATTCCCTGATGGCTTCTGTTTTGGGGTAACATCTTTATGTTCAAGGAACATTAGTTATTTTAGTTTGCTTCTCTCTCTCTCTCTCTTTTTTTTTTTTTGGTCTATTCCCTGAGTTATGTATGTTTGCTTCTCCAGGGACCAGGGGTTTCTGTTTTTGTTGTTTTGCTGTTCAGTCTTGATCATTCACTTTTCTGTTGCTATTTTTTTTTATATGGCTGGTTTCTATTGATATTTTATGACAGAATTGGATTAATTCTGGACAGTTAGTCTGTTTCCTCTTCTGTTGTGTGAATTTGCTTACATAATAAGCCTCCCTCTGAACCAAGAGGCTGACTGGTGCTCTGTGAGGAACTGCTAAGGTGGTCAATTTTGAGGCTTCACCTAGGGATAAGTAGGTAGTAGGCATCCAACGTTTGGAAATGTGGTGGTTTTTCTAACTGAAATTTAATACGGGGATTAACTCCTATTGGTCTCTTCTAAACTTACACTTACAATACAAAGTGCATGAGGAAGCTCCCAGCAATCTGCGTACTCTTTATTCCTGAGGAAGATTCTTATATTTTATCAATTTTCATTTTCATGAATTAAGTCAGCCAGTGCAGAAGAACTGCACTACCACCACCAAAAAAAAAAAAAAAACAAAAACCCTCCAAAAACAACCAAAAAAAAACCCAACCCAAATTCTTTGCTGTTCTTTTCTAATAGTTTAATCAAAAGTACTTCCAATATGGAGGTGTAGGATGCAAATTTTCTCCATTCTCCATTCATTTGTTCTCGGTGAAGGTCTCTCTATACTTTAGGACTAAATGTAACCCAGAGCTGAGGGAATTAGTTCATCTCCTTTCCCTGCCACATGATTCTTTCTAGAGTAAGCAAGTACTTATATCCATATGGAAATATTTTTTAATTACTTATTATATACAAAAATCAATTCCAGATGGATTAAACTACTATATATGAAAAAGCAAAATCTGAAAACTGTTAGAAGGAAAATCCTCTTACGATCTTGGGTGATGATAGATTTTTTTTTTTAATATACTCCAAAATCACAAACCATAAAAGAAAATATTGCAATATTCAATGACAGTAAAATATAAATTTTTGGTATTTTTCACAAGCTAAAATTGTAAGAAGAAATTGTCAAGACAATTTGTTATTAAACTAAAGATTGCAATGGATATTATAAAGAATTCGTCTCAATTAGTAAGAAAAAGACAAGTCCTAAATTCTTGAATATTTACCAAAGGAGATAGGTATAAGAATGTTTGTTTCACTTGAATTTTAGTAGTAAAAAAAAAAAAAAAAAAATGGAAGCAACATAAATGTCAGTCAGTAGAATTAGAATGTTATACAGATGTTAATGAAGATCAACCAGTGCTAACATATGTATATGGATAAACCTCACAAAGATCTTGCACAAAACAAATGCAAAAGAATATATATTCAAAGATTTTTATAAAACATTTGAGGCATGCATAAAGTTACGTGTGTGTTTCTTTTTTGGTTTATGGATTAAGTAAACAAGAATGAACACCAAACAAGTTAGTGATTATCTGGAGGGTAGAAAGAGGCCTGTAAGAGCAAGGGTTTAGTATATATACAGCATCATCTTAAGGTATAGCTGAACTATTTTGTCTTTAGGTTTTGATTTTAATGTCTAAATGTGTTTTGATTAAAAAATAATCTGATTTGGGTGAGGTCATTTGAACTTTGGCATCCATATGAACTACAAGTCAGCCCTAGCTCTTTGGACAGATAAAGCATTTTTACTCGGTCAGTTGAAAGAGAAAGCATGCCAACGTATACAGGCAGATACTGCTATCGTGACTGCTTTCCAGTTGAAGACTAGACATTTAAATTTGTGATTGAGAAATGTACAGTAGCGGAGACTTAATAGTGAGATCTCGAGGGCACTTAATATCAGGCAGAGCAGCTTCTGTGAGCATTGGTCCTGAATGGAGATCTCTAAACTTTCCTTAGATGGAAATGGAGGAGCGAGCCATGTTTTGCAATTCTGAGAAACTTCATTAAAATCTTACCACTCAGACAAGAAAAGTAGACATTAATACATTTGTGTGTGTGTGTGTGTGTGTGTGTTTGAAATTTGACACTTGCTAATTTTGATGCTTCCTCTAACAGACGTGTTGACCTGTTGCAGCTCAGTGAGTTGTTAGTGTCCAGAAAGATTCTTCCCAACTAGATTTGACATTATGTTCCCAAAGTATAAATCCCTGATATTTGACTTCTTCAAACTTGTGTCACTTCATTGTTCAATAAAATCATTATAATAACTTTAAACGTATTTACAAGCATTTCAGATTACACACGATTCTCCTTATAGTAATCTCATTTTAAGTGGTCAGTGACAACGTTGACTAAGAAATATTAACACAGCATCATAACTACTCATTTTTCAAATGTTTATATTAATAGCTTATTAGTGTTCTCAGATCCTACTCCAAATCCCTGAATTCTAATCTCTAGGGGACATAGCCGGGAAATATGTACTTTAGAACCATCTAGGGAGATTTTTCTAATCATTAGCTAAATTTGATAGAAAAGAAAAAGGTGACATGATTTGTATTACCACTCATATTCAGACTTTTGGTTATTTCATGTTTACTTGCATATTGATTTTAGGTTGATTATCTGATTTATTTACATTGCTTGATTGCAAGGTATGTTATTTTGTACATTGATTTGCTTTACTGTGCCATGTGAGTAGATTAGTTTTGTGAGCAGTCATAAACTACAACTCATCAGGACTCGTATCTATATATTATTAGGCACTGTGTTCTTTCACAAGCCACAACAAGTGATCAGCGTTTGCTATTTTTATTTCCCTAGTAAAGTACTTTCATTATTTAAAAAACTGAAGCAGGGTCTAGATAAGTGCAGCTGAACCAGATGGAGCTAAGATATTTAGACCTAAGAATATAAGAAATTTTTATTACAGTTCCTCAGAACAAAGTTGAATCCTAATTTCCTATCGCCGATAGGGGCATCCAGAAGATTTGGGGGGATTAGTTGGTCGTTGTTCTTCATGACACGAACCTCTAGAATTTCAGGATGGATCCTGAATCCTCCTATTTGTTAAATACTATTTGGGTATGGACTGATTTTTACCCGTGTATTTTCCAAAACCCTCTTAATTTGTTTCTATTTCTTAACTCGTCTGCTCTATACTGTTAATGAATTCTGTATTTTTATTACCTACTCTATAAAATAATAGGGCTGATTTTTGCCCTAATTTGTTTTCTGTAGCTTCAAGGATCATTCCCTCATGTAAACATCCTGGATAATTACGCACGTTTGTGTCCACTTTAGTCACGCTGTAATGATCTTATAGATACCGATACAGCCTTTTCAGACATTTTCTGTAGAGAAGAACATAGTTTAGGAATGGAAGCTACTGCATGTCTTTGGCTATTTTAATTTTCTGTTCTGTGGCTCTTTCTAAATCATGTGTTTCCTCATTAGCACACTCAAATAATAGGTACACAGGGTCTTTGGTATAAGGCTTCTACTTTGGGTTTCATTTTCCAAACCTCTCATGATGACCACTATTTATACATTTATAAACATTTTACACTTATATTTTCTATCTATTCAATCAGCAAACTATGATTTTTGCCCTCTAGAAGCTCGCAGTAGAAGACTGCAGTCTTCTAGAAAGTTTTCTTGACTAGGGAAAGAACCATTCATTTTTCATTCAACACCTGTCTTTTGGGTGTTTACTATGTGTTAGGCCATGATCTAGGTGCTGGGGATGACGAGGTCAATGATAAAAATGTGTCCTCATGGCACTTATATTCTATGTCTAGGAGACACAAAATAAAATTGGACAAGTAAATAATAGTATGATAGATATGCACAAAGGTGAAAAAGTAAAGAAGGCAGAATGTAAAATGTTGGAGGGAGATTGAGGTTTTAGATAGGAGCAAAGGAAGGCTTCCTAGAGAAGATGAGTTTTGAATGAAGGCCTGAAGCAGTTGAGGGGACTGACCAGGCAGCTACCTGAGAAGAGCATTCCAGATGAAGGAAAGAACATGTGCCAAGACCCTGAAATGGGAGCATGCTGTGTTGAGTGGTAGTGAGGGATAGTATGGTCTGAGCAAAGAACACAGGGAGTGGAAAGAGGTAAGGTAAGGGAGGTCATGAAAAGTCAGATCACACAGGCCTTCCACACAACATTAAAAAAAAATGTCTCTTACTCTGAGAAGGGAGATCATAGGAGGATTTTGAGAAAACATAGTCTAACCTATTTTTTTTTTTTTTTAAAGATTTTATTTATTTGACAGAGAGAGACACAGCGAGAGAGGGAACACAAGCAGGGGGAGTGGGAGAGGGAGAAGCAGGCTTCCCGTGGAGCAGGGAGCCCGATGTGGGGCTCGATCCCAGGACGCTGGGATCATGACCTGAGCTGAAGGCAGATGCTTAACAACTGAGCCACCCAGGCGCCCCGTCTAACCTATTTTTAATAGCATTAGCCTAGCAGCCGCATTTAGACAGGATCCAGGGACCCCAGGAAAGTAGCAAGAAAAGCAGACTATTGCATTAATCCAGGTGAGCGATGATGGTTCGGGCAAGGAGAGGGCAGTGGAGTGGTAAGAAAGGGTTAGAATATGGGTCTACTTAGAAAGCAGAACTGAGTAGACTTTTGGAGAAAAAGAGGCTTCAAAGGAATGATCATACCGTTTGGCCAAAGCAACTAGAAATAAATGGTATTAACCGAGATAGGGAAGATTATAGAATCTACTGGTTTGGGGGTATATTATAAGAGTGCCTATATTCAAAACATTGTTTTTGGGCATAATTATAATGTAGTGAGTTAGTTTTAAATTGAGAGTAGACACATATTCCAAAGATGTTGGTTGGAACATAATGCCGGTTAGAATGTGGGTCTAAGCAAAGTCAGTCAAAAGGTAAACCACATGCTCACTCTTTAGAGTATCAAGTCAGTTATTGGAAATGACCTGGAGATAGTTTTACATCTCTTTATCTCCAATTGCTCTGATGTGACAAACATTTCCTTATTCATTCCATAGCTTCCCAGGGAAGAGTGCTTCAGTGAGTCTTTAATATACTTGAAGGCCCTTTTATGACGCTGCTGAGTGGCATGCCCTCCCCCCATCCCCCCCCCCGCCCCAACCTCCGAGGGAGGCCCTGTGCTGGCTCCAGAGGTCCAGACTTGGAAAGAGGGTCTGCTTTCTCGTTACAGATTATTACACCATTTAAGAATTTCTCATGAAAGTTCTGTTGCTGACACTGGCCAAAGCAGTCAGTACCCTGAAGGTTATGTTGGCAGCCTTTGACCTTAGTTCGTGTCCATACCCAGTATGATAACACATTGAGTGGCATTCTGGCCCTTTCTGCATTAAGACAATAACAAAACTCCATATGCCAGTATCTTATTTGCTTGTAAGAATATATTTTCTATTTCCTTCAGGACTTTTCCTATTAATATGCAAATATTAATCCTCAGGTATTCTGGCTTCACAAATATAAAGTGGCTCCGGGTAAATGCAGGAAAGAAGTTCATTTTAAAAATATGGTTATCCCAGAGGGAAACTGGACGCTGAAGAGCAAGCCGTTCAGTAGGGAATGGGATTTGGTGGCTCTAGCAATGCAGGTGGTGGCAGGGAGTAGACTCATGCGATCGCAGCTGAGAGAAATGAACTCCAGTCATTTTCAATTTATTGCATGTCTCAAGAGTCCAAATGTCCCAAAAGAACACCCAATTCATTGGATCCATTAGATGAGTCAGTCCTTATGCCCAAACGTTGGGCATGTGACTGACATTTGCCCTTCCAAATGTACTTAATGGCATTATCAGCAAGAAGGAGGGATAAAGACTAAAACGCAAATATCACAAGTGTCTACCACAAGGGATATTTTGAGTCAAAAAAGAAAAGAATAATTGTTAAATGTATTATTGAGGGCTCTTTGGAAAAAAAAAAAAAACAACCTCACTTAGTAAATACACAGAGCTCTACCTTCTATGAGAATAAATTCTGGAGGAAGTACAGAGTGAAGTTATACAGGTTAAATTTTTAAAAAATCAGAGTAAGGTGGGGCGCCTGGGTGGCTCAGTCATTAAGTGTCTGCCTTCAGCTTGGGTCATGGTCCCAGGGTCCTGGGATCGAGCCCCACGTTGGGCTCCCTGCTCAGCAGGAAGCCTGATTATCCCTCTCCCGCTCCCCCTGCTTGTGTTCCCTCTCTTGCTGTGTCTCTCTCTGTCAAATAAATAAATAAAATCTTAAAAAAAATCAGGGTAAGGAATGAATATGAAGTTAAAAGTCAAGGAAAAAGCCAAAAGAAACAGACCTGGCAATATACATTGTTTTAAAAATGAGTGAGATTCTATTTTTCCAAAAAGGACCAGAATAATTAGAAGGCATCCTATAAGGTTGGGAAATTCATGTTATACTTAGCAAATAAGGAGTTAATATTTCTAAGAGCTTCTACAGAGAGAAGGCAAACACCCCAATAGAAATAAGAGTAAAGAACTTTAACTGACATTTTACAAAGAAGAAATGTAATGGCCAAAGTTGTATGTGAAAATATACTCCCTCTCCTTAGCATTCAAAGAAATAAAATGAAAGTACCAATGAGATGTCATTTTCACTTACTAAGTTGTCAGTGATATTAAAAATATTATACCAAGTATTTAGGCAAGTACAGTGGAAGGGAAAATCCCTTGCTGGTGGATAGAGGTTTTCTAGGCTGATTGGAAGGACCTGTCTTTTTAAACTGAGGTTTAATAGTAAAGATTTTGTTGCAGTTTTGTTGTTGCTGAAAGTAAAAGAAGCCAACTTTAAGCACAATAAATCCTTGTTGGGAGGGATTATGGTATCTCATGGAATCTAATGGTGCCCAACAGCCGGGCCTTGGCAATGGCAGGAATCCAGAAGCTCTAAGAAATGGATGCGACAGAAGTCTCGACAATGGGAAGATTTAAGCAGTTCTCAGGTTCCCTTCTCTCCAGAACACTGCCCAGCTCTAGCAAGGCGCCTTGAGATTCCTGAAATGTGGTTTCTAGACTATGCTAGAGGACGCTACATTGGAGCCTTGTCACGTGTGATGAAGTATCATTCTAGAGAATTGAGCCATCTGGCATGTCATTTTTATGTAAACTAGAGATAGGGAAGGGGAAGGAATAGGGAGAATGATCAGTAGTACTGCCACTGATAAATATTAACTCACATCTGGGAACCAACCAGTCAGTATATATTTGGTGCTTATTATATGTTAAGAATTATGGTAGGCACTGGAAATTAAGATACCCTCTCTTATATTATGTATAATTGTTACCGTTGAAGAAAAATTGCCTCTTGATATATTGCTAGCTCAGTTCATTAGATGTCTTCGTGAATGCTTTTTGGTGTCATGTTTTTGTGGTGGTTCTGCATGATTTAACTTGCAATTTATAGACCATATATCCTATATGCTTTATACTCCACAGATCCTGTATTTGTAGTTTTTTTTTTTTTGAAAAATACTGCAGTTTTATCTTTGCTTACATGTTAGAAAAATTTCAAGTTCACTCAGTAAACTTTGAAATTCCTACCTATAAAAATGTATTAATTACAAATAATTCTCTAATAAAAGAAGCCACTTGAGAGGTCCAGTTTTTAGGCAACACATACTATTAGTCAACTCTAAGTTATTCAAATATCTGTAGGTAGTAAACCTATATTTTTGAATATTTTATTTCAAATTTTTTATTAATGAAAGCAGCCCAATCAATTTTTAATGAGACATAACAGAACGATATTAGAAAAGAAGAATGATGTGGTAACTTATATATGAAAAATGATATATAGAAGTACAGCACAATAATTAATACTTATTAATAATTAAGTAATTAAAGTCAGGGACTCTGTCATTTAATAGCTGATGGCCAAAGGTAGAAAGGTTCTATGGGTCTAATTTTCACTATATAAAAAATGGAGATATTAATAGTTTATACCTCATAGTTGTATGTGATGATAAATGAGCTAATATATATCAAGACTTAGCACAGTAACCAGCAAATAACTTTAGTCAGTGTTCACATCATTATTAACACAAATATCAGGTGTACTGGAACAGTGATTCAGATGATAAGGAGGAAATACAGAGCGTATGTATTCCCCTAGGTTAATCTATGATCAACTCATTGTTTAAAGAGATAGATTAATATACTTAAACACTTGAAATATAACCTAAAGAACATTAGGGTTGAACCCAAAAAAAGTGACCATAACTTTTTTTTTTTTTTTTGAGAAGTTGTAGGTTCTCAGAAAAATTGAGAGGAAGGCACAGAGATTCCTCATGTATTCTTGCCCCACACATACATAGCTTCCCCGATTATCAACAGCCCCCACCAGAGTGGTACATTTGTTACAATTGATGAAACTGCATTGAGACCTCATAATCACCCAAAGTCCATAGTTTACCTTAGGGTTCACCCCTGCTGTTGTTTACTCTATGGGTTTAGACAAATGTGTAAGGACATGTATCCATAACTGGTTGTTTAGAAGTGTTAGTTGGCATCATGAATGGTTAAAAAGTGTCTAGAATTGATTGTTGGCCAAGTTATCCGAATGTACCTCCCGGCCTTTGAAGGCATTCTTTTCCAGCATGAGTAGCATTTACAATGACAATTATCGAGTCTTAAAGATAAGCTGTTGAAAAGGCAAGAATGTATTTATTCAACCTTTATTTACCTAGAGGCAGCTGTTGAGTGTTTTCTAGAATTACCTCAAAGAAAAGCATAGCAGTCAGACTTGGAAAGGGAAGAGGAAAATCTTCTGAACAGAGCGGTAAGATTGTGAATTTAAAAGTGATGGATAAGGAAGCCCAAAGATAGAATAGATGCATTTTCAAGGGACTAACTTGAGGGGGGAGAAATAAAACTAGGAGATCAGATAATCTGATTTAAATGTGTACATTGGCACTCTTTTGACAGAAAAAATATAATGGGAAAGGAAACGCAAGATGTCATCACACATCAACCAATTTGATATTCAGGGGATTCATTTGAATTCCCATTTAGATGGTGAGTTTAAAAAAATATCAACAGCAAAACAACAAACAGGTGGGAGTGGAAATGAAAATATCCTAAATTGAGTGAATTCATGTAATTATAAGATAGGCTTCAGGCCACTTATCAGTTATAGGTTTAAAGTACTGCAGGACAGGGATTGCAGCTGACACATCTTTGTATCCCCCAAAGCACTGAGCACAGGGACTTGCATAGAGCAAATATTCAGCAAATATTTGTTGAAAGAATTCTTCGTGGAATGCAAAATAGGTGTAAGACATGGTCCTTACATTCACAGAACTTATATTTTTCAGGGACAGACAAAATTAACAAATGTCCATTTACTGAACAACATTTATAAAATGCAAAATACATGAAATTTTAGGTGCTAGCAACATAAAGTAGTACACTCACAGTATTGCAGAATTCACAAATAGGATCACATGGATTTTTTTTTTTTTTCCCAGAATTCTGAGTATCTATAGATGACTATGGAGAAGATAGACATTGATTTGGGCTTTGAAGAATGGGAAATTTAGAAAGGTAAAACGAGAAAATTTAAGATAAAATGTTGTTTTAACACTATCAGCTTCAAGGTAGATTACAAAAATATTAATATTTATAGTATTGGAGTGAACAGAAAGTAAACAAAGGAACAGTAATGAATGGATATAGAATAGTTGATACTGAACTTTTGTCAATTCCATATGAAGCTGCTATTTAAAGACATAGTAATTTATTTCTGCATGATGGAACTGGTAACTGTCACACTGCTAAATCTATTAGAAGGAAATATGTCTTTTGGTTCAGTTAATTCAATTCCACAAGTATTTATTAAGCACTTATCTGAGCAAAGCACTATAGAATCATCCATGTACAAGCAATTAAAATTTAACTGGTTCAGAGAATGTTTGCTACATCATTTCACTTTAAAAAGAGTTAACTGTTACCATATCCCTTCTTGATCTTCTAGAAGTGCCTTAATTTACAGGTTTGAGATTGGAATAAATGTAATATCACTCAAGCTGAGCATCTCAATTTTCATATTCAAACTGGGTTTAGAGAAATGGCATTATTAAAAAAAATAATAGCTTGCCTCCTTAGAATGCGATTTATTATATATTTTACATTTATTACCTTATTGGCTCCTCAGAGCAACCCATTCAAGTTGACTGGATAGACATAATTTTTATTTTGCATATCAGCAAACTGAGGCTGAGATAGTTAAGTAATTTTTCAAGAGCTTTCTATTGGTTGTTTGGAAACCACACCTTGAACACAAGATCTTTAGAAGAAAATCAAACTTTCTTTCAACTGTATAATGCTCCAACAGAAGTAGCCATGCTGTCTTGTTATCCAGTGAGGAATTTAATTCACAGAAGGTTTTTCCACTGTTTATGAAGAGATTGAAGAGTAATTTGTAAGGAAAAACTCAATGAGATGGTCATCTGAATGGTCTGCTAGTGTCATGGGTCTAACTTCTCAAAGATATACCTAGGTGAGTAAAATGAAGGAGAAAATTACACAGAATTTGCAAAAAATATCTGTGTAGACTGGCTTCTTAGCCAGGAAATATTACCCTCTCCCCTCGTGAGATATCTTTGGACATTTTTGATAGTCACAACTGGAAGGCTAGGTGCTAGTGGCAGATAAAGGCCAGGGATGCGGTTAAATATCTTATAATGCACAGGTCTGCACACCCCACCACCACTGACATGCACACAACAAAATAATTTTCTGGCCAGAAATAGAAATAGTGTTGAGGTTAGAAAAACCTGGTACAGACTATCAAGACAATTCAGGTGAAAATCAGCTAATGTTTAAATTGTGTGAATATTTTGGTGCTTCTATTTAACTGTCAGTGTTCTTCATAGCCTTAAATCATCTGACATTTGGAAGTTGCCAAATTCACTTATTTCTCTCCATAAATATTTTTTCTTTATAGTGACAGTTGGAAAAAATAAGTGAAAGAAAAGCATTCCCTCATGATTCTCCCCCTCATGTTAGCATTATTATTTTTTTGAGTGTCAGTAATGCTTCAGGCTGGGGGTACAACTCACCTTTGTTCAGTTAGGTCAGGCATTCAGTAAAATGATTCCTAGTCTAGGGGGGGCAAGTCCTGGGACTGAGGAAACAAAACAAATGGAACACGGATGTCTTTGTTGTCAATCCATCACTTCTTGTTTCGATTTCCTGTTGAAATAATCTCCGAGGCTAAACTTGGTTTGGTCAGGTCACTTCTGTGGTGTATGGGTACATCTAGTAAAATTGGTTAATTTGGGAATCCTCAAACAACTGTTGTTTGTTCCCATCAATTTAATATTTGTAAGTGTAAATTTTGAGGACGAAAGGAAAACACCGAAAATGAAAGCAGAAACCATTTCGTGGAGAATCTTGTATGACCTGTAAAGGAGTAGGAACTTTATCCTGTGGCTGGTAGAAGACACACCTTGGGTTTAATTAGAGCCGTGTCCAGTGTGGTCAGCTCTGCTTTTTAGATAAATCAATTTTATGGTTTATGTGGATGATGGATTCTCCTCATCAAGAGGAAAGAGAAGGAGAACAATTAGAGGATTCTAGGACTGTTTTTATACCAATAAGTATTTGTCAAATGAATATACTAAATGATTAAATTGTGTACAGTAAACTCTTCTGATCAAAATACAGTTGGCCCTTGAACAACATGGGCTCGAGGTCCACTTACATTTTTTTCAATAAATATAGTACAGTACTGTAAACGTATTTTCTTATGATTTTAACACTTTCTTTAGCTTTATTGTAAGAATAGCTTATTTAATAAAAATAACATATTACATGTGAACTATGTGTTAATTGACTGTTATCAGTAAGGCTTCTAGTCAACAGTAGGCTATTAGTAGTTAATAGGTTTCGGGGAGTCAAAAGTCACACATGACTTTCAATTGCACAGGGAAGTCAGCACCTTAAAGGTCAACTTTAAAGGTGCACCACCTCAGCTGACTTTTACTTCATTCATTCATATAGGCAACAAATATCGAGTAACACATTTTGTGATGGTCTGTCTCTGTATGATGGCGGATTCAACTCATTGTAGAAACCTATAAGCCGAATAGAAAAGTTATCTTCCCCCTACATTTCCAACACACAGAGTACAAAGGAAAGCCAAATGTTAATAATCACTCCTATTCAAAGAGGGGAAGAAAGGGCATCACACGGTAGTCATTGATAGACAGCTATTGTGAAAGCCCACTGGGCAGATACTCTGAAGCCCTTTATTCTGGGTATCCATGACATTCTTTGATAGGCTCCAGTTCTGTCCTGTGAGGAGCTCTCAAGTTCATTGTTCTCCAAGGCTTTGACTCAGCCCTCTCAGTGGGCTTTCTTGTTCCACGAGACTTCTTCCTAACATCTGAGGGAGGCATGGAAGAAAGGCCCCTCCTTGGCGCTGAGCTGCATTCTCAGTCTGTCCCTTGTCCATAGAAAGTTGGGGGCTGATCATTATTTTACTCCTTTAACACTCAGTCTTTTTTGGTCTAGCTTTACAGCACTTTTGGCAATAGAACTCTCCCAAATGTTTTAATATATTTGATTCCACTCACGACCTTGTGCCAATAGGTCTATAGACTTACATTTTGAGATTATTAGACTTCTGTGGATTGTGTTCTTAGTCACTTTCCACTGAGACATCTTGTTGGGGGGAAAAATTACTGGCAGACATCTTAATCCAATCAGAGGTCTTCACAAAGACTGTGAATCTTGTCTTAGACTGGTCTTTCTCCCCAGCTCTCTCTCAATCTGACCACCATTTAAAGGCCGAAGAGGCTGGAAATGAGAATCAGTTGCATCTGTGAACTTCGAAAGTTCGGGAATATTTGGATTTTTTTCCTTCCCTTTTCTTCCTCCTTGTAAGTAGTCCAGTTCTTTCCTGAGCTCATTTCTTTCTCGTGATTTTTATCAACCTTAGCTAGTAACAAGCCACCTAGGCCAGCATTCTGTCTCGAAATCTCCTTGCCCAAACCTGCAGATTCTTGAGGTGTATTTTCTGCCTTCTGAGTTACTTCAGGTGACAGTGTTGCCAGATATCTGGCCATAAAATGTCACCATTTGCCTAGCCTAAAATAAATTTCTGTGCTGCCTTCCACTCAGCTCCAGAGCTGCATGACCCATTTTTTGGGTTTGTGCTCTTCTAGCATGCATCTTCTAGGGATCAACTTCATTTATACGCTGTGGCTACAGTGATGCTATGAGCCCAATACTCCCCAAATGCCAGTGGTTGACAAAAATGTGTACTGATTTCCCATTCACCAATCTGGATTGGCGGCAACAGCTCTACTTCAGGCCATGGGTCAGTTTCTGGTCTGCATCACATGTCCCGATGTTGCAGGATTGCAGAGTTTTGTCTTACGGAGTCGAGGAATGAATCTCACCCACACAAAAGGGTGAAGTGAAGTGAAAGTTTATTAAGTGAAAGTGAGAGCAGAAAGGAAAGAAAAAAGCTCTCTAGAGTGAAGAGGTCCCGAATGGGTTGCTGCTGAAGGCTTTTAGGGGCAGTCTTTTATTGAGAACTGACTGGGAAGCTTGTTTCCTTGAGTTTCCTGTGCCATCTTGGTTTGTTCCCTTATCTCTTATTCAGCTCTGTTGCAGTGTCTCCACGTGCCAGGAATAGTTTTGAAGCCCAATCAGGAGAGTCAGGGGCCTCCTATATCTCCTGCCTGTACCTTAACCCCTTCCCTATTCACGGGAAAAGATCTGGGGGCAGAAAGAGCTATACTGGGATTGTGAGTAGTTGACTATACTTTTTAATTAGTGGGGGTTAGGGATAGCTCTTCCAGATAGGAATCTGGAAGCAAGACTCTTCAGGACCTTGAGGGGCCAGCGCATGCCAAGATAAGGTTACTTTTAAACATTAAGGCACTAAGGCGGCCACGGGTTCCTTGAGGGCAGTCATGCTCTGCATGTTCAGGTATCCGTGGGCAGCAAGCTGTAAGGAGATTTTCATTTGAGCTACATTTCTTTTGCCTTTGTTTCCCACATCACTGTCCAGAGTCTAGTCTGAAGAAGCAGCTCTTACAAGGGCTTGCTGTTGTCAAGCCACAGCAAAGAGGCAAGGAGAGCTTTCAGTGACCTTTTTTGATGGATCACTAAGCTTTTAGTGACCCATAGAGTCTACTCAAAAATGACTCTTTCACTTTTACCCCTGTTTCATTGGCCAGGGCACATCATGTGGCCGAGTGCAACACCAGTGGGGTGGGGGTGAGTACTCCTCCGGGGCAGGGGCTAGGGGAGAGTGGATATTACTGAACTCTAATATAATCGTCTGTAAGAAATTAGTGTGTGTCAGGCATGGTATGTGTTGGAGTCTGTGGATCCACAGGAATCAGTGTTTCCCTGGATTTGTAAACGTTGTGTTAAAAAAAAAAAGGGGGGGGGTTGGTATTTGGAAACACCAGGGTTTCCTTTCTTCTGAGTATTCATACAAAAATATTTGCAAAACAATAAAGGATAATACACCTAATTCCTTTCACACTAAAATATAATTCAGGGTGTGAGGATGTATCTATTTTCTGTCAGCTGTTTAAAAAATACGGCCCAGAGTTATTGTGTGTTCTTTAAGGTCACTTAGACATTAGGAAACTCATAATTAAATTTAAAGTTTGATTTGCTAGCATAATGCTTATTCTTAATTGAATGAGATTAATTACCTTTCAAAGAAAAGTTTTAGAAAAGACTGTTTCAAATTATACATGTCCATAAAAACAGCCTGTTTGCTATGGAACAAAGAGCATAATTTGCAACAGATTTTGAGAAATAATGCTTATGCTGAAACATCAAAGAAATGATCAGGTTAATTCTGGTGCATCACCTAAGAAAAATAGAGTACTCAAGTATCAATTTAACATGGAAGGAAGATGACTTTGTCATTAAAAATCAATCAAAAGTAAACCTGCAAAGTTCAAAAAGGAAAAGTATTAAAATGAAAAATGGCTTTTATAAGTAATTTTACTTTAAAATTTTAATAAACGCATTAAAATAAATATAATTTAATGAATGAGAGAACACTGATATGTTGCCATGGAAAAACCTCTTTGATGCTATAATGACAAAAAATTTTAGATGAAAAGAAAATTTTCAAGAGCAAGAAGAAAATGATGCAGTGTTGAGGAAGACAAAAAATATAAGAAAGAAGCTTATATCAATAGCAATAAGTTACCATTCACTATACATCAGAGGAGGTTGCAAGGTTGTAGAGTAAAGCAAGAATCCCATCCTAAAACTGATCAAAGTGGAAAGGATTTTTTTTTTTCAGCTTTTTTTTTTTTTAAGATTTATTTAGAGAGAGCATGGGTGCTCATGGGGGGGGGGGAAGGGAGAGGGAGAGAATCTCAAGCAGACTCCCCTCTGAGTGTAGAGCCCAGTGGAGGGCTCGATCCAAGGACCCTGAGATCATGACCTGATTCGAAACCAAAAGTCCTATGCTCAACTGACTGAGCCACCCAGGTGCCCCATCTCCAGCTCTTTTAAGTGTTCTAATATGGGTTCAGTCTCAAGCTTAGGACTGGAATGCATAAACAAGGATCTGTGTCAATGCTTCAGTTTTGTTTAGTAGAACATCTGAACTATTCTTGAAATACCTGCTGTAGGTGACTGTTCACATCCATGTAATGAGTTATTTCTTACTGGGCTTTTAATTTATTTGCTTGTTTATGACCACTGCCATGTTTAGCCTGGTGCATTTGCCTGCCTCCAAGAGTGTGAGGAATATTATGGCATGAATGCAAAGAGGAAGGGAGACATGCAGTATTCGGACACTCAAAATAGAATTTTCAGGTCCTCAGCAAGGCGATAGGCTTAGGAAACATATTTTCTAAATTTCTTCATTTACTTCTATATCAAAAGTCTGGCTTTCTTAATCATAGAATTTTCATACTTAAGGGAACAGAAACTAATAATCCAGACCTCCCTGTCCCAATTCGTCTTGGTATAGAGGTAGAGTGAGGAAGGGGGCTTATTTAACCCTGTTCAGGTCTTCTGCCTTGTTGGCATTAAGTCACTTTTCTGCCATCTGGTGAGGTAGAGGGGAAAATGTAGACCAGAGGGTCTTTGATCTCATTTTCTGCAGGGGACACTATAGGGAGAATCCTGCATAGCCTGTCGGGGTGGGGGGCTGGCTCACATTGGAAGAGGTAGCTCACTGTGGGAAGGCAGCCATGTGCAGAAGAGTAGGCATCTGTATAAAGACCTTCAAATGAAAGGTACAGAAGGAAGCCTAGTGTGCTGGCTGATAAGTATGCTAGGGGGTTAGGAAGGTCCTTGTAGCTGAGAGGAAAGGCTTTGAAGTCAACAGCCACCCTGCAGCTCACCCAGGTGAGGAACCACCTAGGAGTTACTGCTAGACTTTTAGAGCCAGAAAGAGCCAAGTGGACTTTGTCGGCAAATGAGGACTTCCCTTGGAACACTGCTTGAATTCGTGAACATACCACTAGTTCACCAGCCAGAGATTCAAGGATTGAATACCTTTAGGGTGTCTACTTAACCCTACTGGCAAATGGCATCACAGCAGATGACCAGAGAGTGAAGAATATCCAGAAGGAGCCAAGCACCCCTCATATAAGCACCCTTTGCCATGTAGTCAGATATCATCTGCAGAGAGATGGGGGAAGAAGAGGTAATATATGACAGCATTATTCCCCTCAAAGATGAATTATCTAAAGAGCTTGCATTATTAGATTGGAGTACTTTATTATTTTTTTAATCTATGCTATCCAGTTGAATGTGCTTCTGTGAGGAATGGGCAGATTGGTTATGTAGTAAATACATTTAAAACACCACCACATTTTTCTTACACATACGACTATGTGGGAGTAACTCATGACCCCACAACTTAAGTCTCCAACTTGGTCTATGTGAAATTTAAGAAGTCCGTCATATCAAAGAACTGAAAGAAAACAAAACTTCCTCAAGGGCTTTCCTGGGAGGCCACTACAAATGTGTCTGATTCTTTGTGTTCCTAATTTGCCTAGTCATTAGTGGTTCCAGATAACCAATGAAAGTTTAAAGCATGGACTGTTAGTAGATGCCGAAGCCTGCATTTGGCCTGCAGATGTGTTCTGTTTGGCCTGCACAGTGTTGTAAAACCTTGAACTGATATTTATAAATACAGAGGTTTCACATAAAATGAGAATTTCTGGATTTCTTCTGAAAGTGTACGGAAGTGGTGACAAATGGTTGGAGCTGAGCAGAACTTGTCCTTGTAAGGAAAGATGCCTCTATTTTCTGCAGTCACTACCATTCCTATGAATTATTATTAATTTTTAAATGTCCAGCTCAGGACCCTCATTTGCATTATTTGCCTGCTACCCTATACTCTTTTGAAATTGCAAACCTTGGCTTAAAGCACATGGAGAAAACAAGGGCTCATGGACCTGTTGGCACCACTGATTTTTCAGACTGTCATTCTTATTTCTTAGAAGTATTTCCTAAGGGTGGAATATTTTATTTCACTTATTTGCTCTGAGGTTTGTCTAACTCAGCTTCACTTTCCAAGACATGCCCACTTGAAGGTTATTACACCTTGTAGGGATAGGGTTTGCAATTTGGAGTATCTTAACATAGTGCTGGTGCCTTGTTAGGTTGTAATTCTGTATTTTACAAATGCAGAATTTGCAAATAAGAAAAATATGATTTTTGCCAATAAGAAGAAACCGTCTGGTTTTGAATCCAAGGAGAAGTTGAATAATCTCAGTGTCAGTGGCACGGGGTTGCAGTCCCAACTTGGGAATGTCTGGGAATAGAATGGCCAGTATTTCAAGAACTAGGTATCAGTCCTCACACCCAAACTCCTCCCCATCTGTCTTCATCTCTCTTGTTTGTATCTTTCTGCACGAGGGATTCATTTTTGTTGTCATTGTTGTTTTATAGAATGATTCCCTCCATATAACTGGAAACTAACCTAGCTGTGTGTTCCTTCATAGCTTGTGATACTACTCCTTTGTGATTTCAGAGGGAGGGCAGTGAGTGGCTGAGCTTAGACAACAGTATATTTTCAAAACTGATTGCAGTCAGATTGTGAGGTCATGTGTAAATATACCAATTCCTTCTAGAGCCATGTGGAAGATGGAGAGCTGTGAGTTACCAAGCAAAGGGAAGAGTGCTAGGCAGGAAATAACATAGAGGCCCACAACAGTAACCAAAGTAGCAGCAAGTTTTAACTAAACAGGTCAGTAATTGATCATTGAGTAGTGGGGCAAAATCTCAATTGGAGTGGGTTTACCATAAAAATGAGAGCAGAGGAATTGGAGTGGGTAGGTTCAGGCAACTTAGTGGAGTTTTGCTACAAAAGGGAAAAATAAAGAGGAACATATTTGTACACTGTAGGAAATGATTCAGTAGAGAGAAAACATGATGTAGAAGAGATAAAGAATTTTTGGAGCCCTGAACTTTGTGGGTAAGAAGGGATGGATCCACTTATGGAGGGGATTGTCTTTAGATATTTAGAGAAGAGTATAAATAATCTACATATCTAGGATAAATGGGTACCTACTGAAGGGTGAGAGGCTATAAAACTTCTTTGATTTCTTCTATTTATTTTCAGTGAAAGAAAAAGTAAGATTGTCAGCAAAGAGCGAGGATAAGAAATCATTGTTAAGGAGAACAAGAACAATGAATGGCCCAGGGAAGTTTGTGGTCATGGATTTAAAATGGTATGAGTTTTCTTCAGCTATGTTCAGTGCATGGGGTGGTAAGGTCCACAGGAAGTGGACATTTGGAGTGACCCAGAGTACACTAAGAAAAGAAGTGTGTCAATTTCCAGTGGCTGCTGTAACAAATGACCACAAACTGGGTGACTTAAAACAACATAAATTTATTTTCTCACAGTTCTAGAGGTCAGAAGTCTGAAATCAGATGTTAGCAGAGCTGAACTCTCTCCAAAGGCTCTAGGGGAGAATCTGTTCTTGGTCTCTTCCAGCTTCTGGTTGCTGTTGGTATTTCCTGACTTGTGGTTGCCTCACTCTGGTGTCTGCCCCCATGGTCACTTTCTTCCTCCTCTCCTCTCTGGCCCATGGCCACATCATTCAAATTTGTCCTCATATTACCATCTGTCTTCCATGTGTCTTTCCTAAGGACACTTGTCCTTGAATTTAGGGCCCATCTGGATAATCCAGGATGATCTCATCTCAGTATCTTTCACAGAATTTTATCTGCAAAGACTTTCCTCCTCCCTCCCCCAAAGAAGATAACATTCACAGGTCCTTGGAATTAGGACATAGACCTATCATTTTGGGGGCCACCAGTTCGGCCACTATGAGGAGCAAGGAGCTGAGATTGGATGCAGTCACTCACATGATTTCATAAGCTATGTGAAGAGGAAAAGAAGACTTCAGGAGGGAATGACTAATATAAAAAAATGTTGGGATCGAAGGATTGGGCATTTAGGTGAGGCTGATTGGAATCACAGTGCTAGAAAAAATGACATGGAATAATGGAGGTGGTAGAGTGACCAATATCAAATTGAGACCTATGTTCATTAAAGAAAGCGAAAATACTGAATATTACAGACATTAAAGAACTCCCTAATACAGAGTAATTTCTCTTCCTAAACTATTTCAGTGCAGCTGTCATGAAAATTCCATTTTCCCTTATTGTTACAATAGCTATATGTCTGCATGTGGCCATAGGGAATTGAGAGCTTTAGGCTTCAGGAGCTCAGAGGCGTGAGTGAGAGTGGATCTGTGTTTAAAAACACAACGAAAGGCATTCCCACCTGTCTCTTCGTGGTTTCTTTCCATGACCTTGTACTTTAGGCAGGTGCTGCCTCAGGAAAGTGTTTTCCCAGTTCCTTTGTGCTTTTCCCCTCTATAGTCTTGCTAGACCACTCTGTGCATTCTCTCTGTGGTCTTTAATAACTGCTTGAAGAATTTTTCTTTACCATTACAACTCTTTTCTCTCTTTCCCCCATCGCCCCTTCCTTCTCTCCCAACTCGGTTTTCCCCAGGGAGTTGAGGCCAAAGGCACTTAATCAACTTTCTAAGAAAGAGCTTTCATTTCTTGTTATTCTAATACTCTATAATCAAGTGAGTTTGAAACTCATTTTCTCATTCTAGTTCTCAATTTAATTGGTCCAAGTCTGAATTTATTCAGCTAACAAATGTTTACTGAGCACTCACTATGTGCTAGACCTGGGAATATTAATACCAAGAAGACATGACTTCTGCCTTCAGCTTACTCACTTTTCTAGTGCAGAGATCAGCAAACTATGACCCAAAGTCAAATCTGACACATAGACACTTTTTGTACAGCCCTTAAGAAAGATTTCCACCTTTTTGAGGGGTTGTAGGAAAAAAAATTGAATATGTGACAGAGACCATATGTGACTCTCAAAAGCATAAAATATTTGCTTTCTTGTCCTTTGAAGAAAAAGTTTGCTGACCCCTAGTCTATTGGGAAAATAGTGGAGATAATACCAACTTCACAAATTGTTGCAATTTCTTGTGGACTGTGTGCTATTTTTGCCTAGCCAGCATAAATCTCTTTTTCTAATAAGAGTTTATTATTTGGTGGCAAAGCCTACCCTGATCTCAGACTGTAAGCTATAGGTGGGCCTGACTCCATTACTGTTTGCTCTTAGTGCTGGGTACCTAGCCTGGTTAACCCTGCTTTTCACTATCTCTGGTCACAGAAAATTATTCTGGACCTACACGGCCCAAGTAGGTCCAATAAGATCCAGTCATGAGACTTTTGCTACAATTTGGAAAGAAAAACTCCATTTCTCCTGGAATTAGATGCATAATAATGAAACTGTTCAAGGCACTGTTTCAAAGAGATTAACTCTAAGGAATGCAGAGACAAAAACGAATCTGAGAACAAGTGCTGAAGATACTGGTTGAGCACTGGATTCAATTGTACCTGGAGCTAATTCTTATTTCTAGAGGTTTCTTTTGTGTATGTGAAATAATAACTTTTTTATTTAAACTAGCTTAAAGTGAATTTCTGTTACTGTAACATTAGGTATTCCCACTGATATCAAATTAAATGAGATCATGAATGTTAAATAATTTATACATAATACATGTTTAAGAAATCAGTCCTCTTCTGCCTTAGAATCCATACTTAGTATGCTATAAAAAATATATAATATTTACATTTGGAAGGTATATTGAAGGTCATCTAATCCAATTTCCTTGTTTTGCTGAATTAGAGACTGTAGGGCTCCAGCAGATTTAAAAGAAATTGAAAAATTGGCTTCAAAATGGAAAAACACAATGGTGTGTGCTAATTACAAATTGGGAAGGATTTAATTTTGTATGGTAACTGTTATGAGCAGCATCTGATACATCCATGCCAGTCGGAGAAGACTTCCTAAAAAAGATAAGTCTTAGCTGGATTTGAAGGAAGAGTGTCTTTGCTCAGTTAAAAGGGGTGGGGTCAAGTGGCAAAACCTAGAGAAAGGGAGATTATCCCCCACAGAGGGAATACACTCCATAAAGGTCTGAACATGAAAGAGAGCACATAACCTTCTGAGAACTGCAAGGAGTTAAATGCAGGGAGAGTAGTGAAGCAGAAGTGGAAAGGAGGAGGTTGTGGAGGTAACCCAGGGTCAGATCATGACAGTCCTTGTGTGCCATAGTAAAGAATGTGGACCATGAGAAGAAATTCAGGTTTCTTTCTTAAAAAAAAAAAAAAATAGTTGACATGGTGTTTTATTAGTTTCAGGTGTGTAACATAATAATTCAACTTCTGTACATTATGCTATGCTCACAACTGTAGAGAAATTCAGGATTTAAGTTTGTTTTAGAATGAAAATGGTGCCATTGCAATTCAGCCACTATTCTAATCCAGAAGAATAATGTGAAGGGTCTAAGGTGTGATTGATCTGGGGATAGAAGGATAGAGAAAGGGTGGGAGCCCAGACAGAGCTCTCAAGGAGGCGAGAGGTATTTAGGAGGTGAACAGACAAGCTTTGGTGACTAATTCCATGTGGGAAGAAACATGGATGGAAGGACTACTGAAAGAGCTTAGCTTTGGGTGGCTGATGGATGGTTGCTGGCTCTGTACTCTAGTATTAGAGAATAAGGAGGAGAAGCCTGACCTGGTTTTTGTTTCTTTGGTTTTGTTGTGATGTGTGGGTGTGGCAGAAACAGGATAAATTCTACTTTTGAAATTTTGAGTTTGACGTGCTCATGGTGATTGAGTAGTGTTGACCATTACATAGTGAGGTCTGGAGTGCCAGAGAGATTTGGGCTGGAGATCCAGAGGTTTTAATAATCATCATGTAGATGGGAGTTGAAAACATGTGATGGAAAGAGATTTTGTAAGGAGAGAGAGTAGCTTCTGTTGATTTATTCCAGGTCTTTCTCTTTATAAAATTGAATATAATGAGCAAAATACTTACTTTAAATATAGGCTATAGCAATAAATTTTGAGCAAGTTTTCAATATAGTTTATCTCCACATCAGTACACCTCGGAATTCTAAAATTTCTGTAAAGAACTGTAGATACTATAACAACTTTTGTTAGGGATTTTGAACTCTGTAAAATCCACAACAATGTTATGCTCCTCTTACTGAAGAATGAAGAAATAGTATGGTATTATGGATAGAGCCCCAGACTCAGAATCAGTATAGATATACCTCATTTTATTGTGCTTTGCTCTGTTGTCCTTCAGGTATTGTATTCTTTACAAATTGAATGTTTGTGGCAACCTTGTGTCGAGCAAGTCTATCAGTGCCATTTTTCCAATAGCATTTGCTCACTGGTGTCTCTGTGTCATATTTTGGTAATTCTCACAATATTTCGGACTTTATTATATTTGTCATGGTGATCTGTGATCAGTAATTTTTGTTACCATTGTAATTGTTTTGGGGCACCACCAACTGCACCCATATAGGATGGCAAACATAATAAAAGTGTGTGTTCTGACTGCTTCACTGACTGGCCATTTCTCCATGTCTCTCCCTATTCCCTGAGACACAACAATATTGAGATTAGATTAATCAATACCCCTACAATGGCCTCAAAGTGTTCAAGCGAAAGGAAGAGTTGCATGTCTCTCACTTTAAAAGCTAGAAATGATTAAGATAGTGAGGAAGGCGTGTTGAAAGCCAACACAGACCAAAAGCTAGGCTTCTTCCAGAGAACATCCAAGATGTGAAAGCAAAGGAAAAGCTCTTGAGGGACATTAAAAATGCTACTGCAGTGAACATATGGATGATAAGACAATGAAACCACCTTATTGCTGATATGGAGAAAATCTTAGTGTTCTGGATAACATAAAAATTCAAGGTGAAACAGCAAGTGCTGATACAGAAACTGCAGTAAGTTATCCAGAAGATCTAGCTAAGATCATGAGTGAAGGTGGCTATACTAAACAGATTTTCAGTGTAGAGGGAACAGTCTTCTATTGGAAGAAGATGCCATCCAGGACTTTCATAGCTAGAGAGGAGAAGTCAATGCTTAGCTTCAAAGAACAGGCTGACTCCTGTGTTAGGGGCTAATGTAACTGGTGACTTTAAGTTGAAGCCAGTGCACACTATTCCAGAAATCCCAGGGCCCTTAAGAATTATGCTCAATCTACTCTGTCTGTGTTCTCTAAATGGAACAACAAAGCCTGGATGACAGCACATCCATTTACAACATGGTTTACTGAATATTTTAAGCCTATTGTTGAACTGCTTAGAAAAAAAGATGACTTTCAGAATATTACCGCTCATTGACAATGCACCTCACCACCCAAGAGTTTTGATGAAGCTGTACAGCTAGATTAATGTTGTTCTCATGCCTACTAATACAACATTCTGCAGCCCATGAATCAAGAAGGAATTTTGACTTTCAAGTCTTATTTAGGAAATACATTTCAGGGGCGCCTAGGAGGCTCAGTAGGTTAGGCATCTGCCTTCAGCTCAGGTCATGATCTCAGGGTCCTGGGTTTGAGCCCCGAGTCCAGCGCCCTGCTCAGTGGGGAGCCTACTTCTCCCTCTGCTGCTACCCCTGCTTGTGCTCTCTTGCTCAATAAGAAAATAAAAAAAGAAATACATTTCATAAGTCTAGAGCTGCCATAGACAGTGGTTCCTCTGATGAATCTGAGCAAAGTAAATGGAAAACCTTCTGGAAAAAATTCACCATTCTAGATGCCGTTAAGGACATTTGTGATTCATGGAAAGAGGTCAAAATGCCAATATTCACAGGAGTTGGGAAGAATGGTTGGTTCTAACTCTCATGGATGACTTTGAGGGGTTCATGACTTTAGCAGAGGAAGTTATCTGCAGATGTGGTAGAAAGAGCAAGAAAACTAGACTTGGAAGTGGAGCCTGAGGAGGGGATTGAATTGCTGCAATCTCATGGTAAAACTTCAACAGATGAGGATTTGCTTCTTATGGATGAGCAAAGAAGGTGATTTCTTGAGATGCAATCTATTCCTGGTGAAGATGCTGTGAAGATTGTTGAAATGACAGCAAAGGATTTAGACTGTTATATAAACTTAGTTGATAAAGCAGTGGCAGGTTTTAAGAGGATCGACTCCAGTTCTGAAAGAAGTTCTATTGTGGCTAAAATGCTACCAAACAGCATCACATGCTACAGAGAAATCGTTTGTGAAAAGAAGTCATTGTGGCAGACTTCATTGTTGTCTTACTCTAAGAAATTACCACAGCCACCCAGCCTTCAGCAAGCACCACTCTAACCAGTGAGCGGCCATCAACATCAAGATGAGATCCTCCACAAACAAGATTACAACCTGCTGAAAGCTCAGATGATGGTCAGCATTTTGTAGTAATGAAGTATTTTTAAATTGAGATACATACCTGGTGTAGACGTAATGCTGTTGGACGCTTGATAGACTATGGTATAGTGAGGGCATAACTTTTATATGCACTGAGAAACCAAAAAATTAATCTGGTTCACTCTGATATTTGCTTTCTTGTGGTGCTCTAGAACCAAGCTTGCTATATTCCCAAGATATACCTGTAAATACTGTGGTCTGGTCCTGCTTCTAACTGGTTGTGCCAACTCAGAGGTAGTCCCCTCACATCAGTGGAACCCTTCTTCCTACTTACAAAGTAGAGAAGCTAAAGCAAATATCCTGTAGGCATTCTTTCTGCTCAGACATTCTAAAAGTTTACGTACTTATTGATGAATGAGTAATTTGTCTTTCTATAATTTCATCCTAGTAACACTCTTGACATTGAGATGTGGTAAGCAGACCTGATGAGCTCAGAGTTTGTGCTTTAAAAGCAAACTAGAGATATGTAGAAATTACCAACAATTTTAGACCAAAAAATAAGCTGCAGTTTGTGGTGGTGTATCATTTTAATACTTCTGGTTGAATTGCCTTTTCTGATTTTCTCAGCTGAGGGCGTCGGTGTTAGCAAAGCCCCAGTAACCGGAGTCCCCATTTACTCCATGCTCCCCTGTTGCCAGTGGCTCAACGTACAGGGTTTGATTTTAGGGCTTCTGGGTAAGACTGCCTTGACATTTCACATTATGTGAGTTCATTGACACCATCATTATAAATTATTCAGAATATTGAAAGCAGTATTTGTGTCTTTTGTGGACAGATTTTTTTTTGATTTAGGCAAAACATTTAATATTCAAGTGTAAAAAAATAAAGTTCTAATCACTAGATAATTGGGTATACAGAGCATGTTAATTTAAACCAAAGTAATTCAATTATAAAATGTATTTTCATTGTGAAAAACTGACAACATAATGGATAGAAAATGTGTAAGGAAATGAATACATGATCAAATAAAGAATGATTGACTTTTCAGAAGTCACAGAACCTGACAAATATAAAACATTATAGGCAAAATGTCATTCACTTTTGAAAATAGGCAAGCAGATTCGGTTTGAATATTTTACTCAACTACGTCTAATCCTCTCCTTAGTAAAGTAAAATAAGAAATGTTAAAGCCATATGTGGAAACTCAAGATAGCTGAGCATGACTCACAGATGTCCTATGTAAATTATAAACCACCTATTTGTTTCCAGGTTCTGGCAGGATTACAACATTAGTGAATAAAGGCCATATAGTGGAGGTAATATGTATTGATCTCAGTGAGGCATTTGATGTAGTGTTTAATGAAATCTTATTCCCCAAATAATTTAAATTGGCTTGGCTATGAGAGCAATCACATGTGTTGAAAACCAGCTGAATGAAAAGGAACGAAAGGTGGTGTGAAATGCCCACCTGTCGGTGAAGAGAACTACAGTCGGACGAGGTTTACTGTTAGGCCCTTGAAAGAAACAAAAGAGAATGGAGGAACACATCTTGGAAAACCTTTCCAAAAAATAGGCACATATTTGGTAGTTTTTTGTCTTACAAGGATAAATTGAAAATAATACAATACTCTGATCTGATTTTTTTTTTTTTTCTGTTAACATTTATAATAGCCTTTGCCTGTGTTGTAATTCAGACTAGAAGGAGGACTAGCATAAAGCAAGGGCTCTTTTGTTCACATTTTGAGACGTTTAGGACATTGTTTGTGTCTGCCTTTCGGTATTTATCATAATCTGGCTTGTATTATTGTCTTATCTCCCTGCTTTTTTCTTTATTCATGGTAGGTACTTATTAATTATCCCTGGGCTTTATCACAACCATTTTCTGCCCTCATGCTTTTCTTGACTTGAACTTAGAAGTAACTTCAAATAAAAAAAGACAAAAGAAGCTTTACTGAATTATTTTATAATCTTAAGCAAGGTTGTAAATGGAAAAATTGATGCAGAGGAATAAGAAATCGGTTTTAATTTATTACACAGACATAGTGTATGCACCTTAGTTTTTAAAATGTGCGAAGGTAATTCTTTTTTTAAAAAAATCCTTCAACCCAAATACATATTTTCCTCTCCTTTTTTGATATCTTATAAGAAAAACATGCTTGAAATCATTTTTAACATGTTTTGGTGCTCATATTCATAAGACTGAAATGTAATTGTTAGTAGAACAAAGGTCTTAACATTTATATAGAATAAGAGCACTTACTACTAAAGTCTACAAGGATTATTTTTGGAATCAGTGGTGAATTATTCATGGTGTTAAATTTATTGTAGGTTTTCCTAAAATTTTTACACAGAAGATTCAAAGCTCTTTTCAGTCTGTGAGTTCTTTTATTTCATTCAAATATAGCAGTATTATTCTTTCCATTTTATAAAGAAAATTTGGACATAGGATGAGTAAGCTCATAAGGTATTGAGAAGGATGGTAAAATAAGGTCTGAAATTTATGTCTAATGTATTATTTTTGGATATTGCCAGGAAAGTAATCTTTTAAAATTAGCAGGTGTGTTCCCTTCAATGGCCACTTTAATTAAAATGCAATCTGTTTTTTAAGTATTTGAATTTTGCCTCTTTGTCACAGTAGCTCAATATAAATTGCTATAAAGTTATTGCAATACTTTGAATCAATAAAATTCTATTTATTTTGGCCCTTTGAAGGGATACTTATTTGTTTGGTTTAATTTACACCATCTTATTTTTGGCAAAAATCCAGGTGATCCTCGAGGTAATAGGAACTATGATTATAGCATAAGACATAAAAGAAAATACTGTTGTCTTAGAAACAGACTTTCCTGTGTTATCTTCCTCACGCGGTCTGCGGGCTGCCAACACAGCACTAGCGTGAGGTTAGGAGAGCACTTTGTAAGCCAGGAGAACATTCTATTCTTTTAACTTATATCATCATGTTTTGTATCTCAGAGGATAATTTTTTTTTTTTTTTAAAGCAGTGATGTAAAATGTGGACCCATTAATTTTCTTTTAACGTTTTATCAGCTGGGTATCCCCATTCATGAGATGCTTCATCAGAGACTGTAGGTTCCAAAGGACACGCCTGAGATGATTTCTGAATACTGCAGTGATATTAGGATATCATGATAGAAATGCGTACCTAGTGAAGCTGTGGCAGCATTTAATGGAAATTAGTGAGGATGCTCAAACCATTTAGAGAATGACTGTTGAAGGCACTAAATCTATTTCAACTGTGATGCATTAAAAAAAAGTGTCAAGCAAAAAAAAAGCAGGTCATAGGATAAAAAGGTCCTATTTTGGGAGAGTCTCCAAATCTATGCATTAGAAGATACTCATCTTGGCATATATTTATCAAACAATTCCCACTTGCTAGAAGCTGTTCTAGGTACTGCAAATGCGGCATAAAACAAAAAACCCCAAAACTACCTCTCCCCTCATGAGACTTACACTTTGGGAGGAGACAAGCACTAAGTCAATAAGTAAAATAAATGGTGTGTTACTTAGTGTTGTGATACAGGGATGATAAAGTAGCAGGAAAGCATCTAAAGCCAGGAAAGAAAATAAGCCTCTGTGTATATATATGTGTGTGTGTGGGGGGTGGGTAGATGGGGGTAGGAGGTGCCATTTTAAATGGAATGGTTGTGAAAGGCACCTCTGTTAAGGTAAAATTTGAGAAATGAAAGAAGATGAGAAATGAGTCTGTCTAGAGGATATTATTTTTACCTACATAGCAACATAGCTCTGATCATTCTTAAAATATTCAGACTTGAAAGACTACTCAAGATTTCACTTAATTCCAACTAATTATGGTCTTTTCCCATAAAATCATTGCATGTATATTACCATATACTGAGCAGAATCAAAATTCACAACATTTCAGTGTATAAACATGTAAAAATAGAATTGATTAAATGCATTGGAATATAACATGTTACAAGGTCAAGGGCTTATTGCCTGATACATAAACACAGTGAAATATAAAGATGTTGAACTCCATTTCGTAACCCGGAGAAGTATGTATAGGTGGTGGCTTTGTGATTCTTTGTTTCATATCACTTTCTCAGATATTATAGGGAAATATACTCTGAGTTGTACTGTTGTTGAATTTCTCGTATTCAATAAATACACAGAAGGATATTAGCAAACCAAAGAGGGGCATGCGGATATTCTGAGTCTTAGCCTTGCCTTTAATCATTTCCATGGATATTGGTTTCACTGGCCCTTACATTAATCATTTCTTAGCAAAAAGAGATAAGCAATACTATTACCCCTGTTTTGTAAATAAAGAAGGGGATGGTAGGAAGGTTAAAAGATCTGCCTCAGGCCATTCTGACTATAAGGCTTTGTAAAGTCCTCAGAAGAAGCTATTTGTCTTAAATGACAGTTCTGAGTTTTAAGCACTTAGGTCCAGAGTAAACCTAATCTGAAACAGTATATTGTAATAAAAAGATAACAGGACTGGGAATCAAGAGTTCTCAATTCTACTTGCCTTTATACCACTAACTAGCTCTTTGCCTTTTACAGTTATTATTTAAGTCAGGTGGCCATTAGATATTATTTTATCAAAAACCATTTATTGAGAGCCTCTTTTGTACTGGGTATGGTAGGAAGTGTTGGTAAAGCTGTGCTCCATATCCTAAAAGAGCTCATCTAGTGGAGCAGATTTACAAACAAAAGAGAGCGGGCAGTGAGCTCAGCACTACATAAGAGGCAAGTGGAGTGGGAAAAGGGAGGAGAAAGAGGGATACACAACCAAAGCAGGAGTCAGGACGGGAGAGATGGCTTCTCAGATACTGACCTACAAAGTAACCAGCTGAGATAAACTAGACTTGCAGTTGATTGATGCAAGAACATATATCACAGGCAGAGGGAACCAAAGTGCAAAGGCCCAGAGGCAAGAAATAACAAAATTTTAGATGTATAGTTATTTCACTAACGCTGTATGATTGAGGATAAAGACAAGAAGGGTGAGAAAAGCTTTTTTTTTTTTTTTTCAAGGATGGGTCAAGAAGTGCCTACAGACCACACAAAAGGTTTGCTTTGAACCTGAATGCAGAGGGATGTGTAGGGGTGCAATTTTGCATAGAAAGGGACCTATTGCATTTGAAATTTACAAGGTCCTGCTATAGGCGGAGTAAAGGATTTATTTGAAATAGAGGAGTTATGAGGCTGTAACAAGACTCCAAGAAAAAAGTTATGAGGGGCTGAACTAAAATAGTGAGTGTGGAATAGTTTGCAAAAGGTTGATTCAAGAGATACTTATCAAGTAAGAGGAATAGGATTTTATAAACATACGTGAAGGAGAAAAGAATGGATAATTAGGATAGTTAGGATACTTTTCAGTTAGTAACCTAGAGAGGGTTAGGTTTTGGAATTAGCTGGTAGTGGAGGAGAACGTGGGCTGAATCCATCTGTGATTTTTCTCCTGCACACCATTGAGCAAAGGTTTAGGTTAGGATCCACTTGGCCAGATTACTGATTTGCTGATTACTGATTACTAGGGTTAGTGGACCCCAGGGTCTAAAGTCATCACAGACTCAATTCCATTCATCCTCTATAGTCATCCTAAAGGCTGCTTTCTTTCCCATTGTTGCCGTAGGGATCCAGTGTCAGCATCCTCCTTCCTCAGCACACCTCCCATGACATTGGGAACACCTGGGTCACAGGCCTCCCCTCCCCTAATCAATGAGATGAGGATGATTAGTTTTGGCAAGTTGATATTTAGTGTTGGGGAGAGTCTCAGTCTCCTAAGTCAAGTTTGAGAAGGTGGAAAAGAAAAAAAAAAAAAAATTGGGGCTCTGCCCACAGAAGGAAAGGAAATCAGCATTATGATAAAATGTGGCTTAAGAATACCTACCTTGAATGTGTGTATGAAAATAGGGAAAGTGCATGTGATTTGCCAAAACAGATAGAGTGAGGTTGTATATGTGTGTGCATGGGGGTGGGTGGGGGGGAAAGAGGAGCGTATACCATGAAATACCAAATAAAAATGAGATTACTTAGTGTAAATCGAACATACCTAGTTCATTCATCTTCCTCCCCCATTGGACATTCATATTAAAGTATTTGAGGCATTATCATTTTCTAGGATTATTGCTTTAAAAGGTCTTTGATTTTTTTTCTCCTTTGTCATTTTCTTCATTTCCCTAAAACAGAAGGAAAACGGTGTTTCTGGTTTTTAATCTAAACATGAAGAGGTCTCTAAGTGGGAAGCAGATCCAAGGGAAAAATAACCCTCTTAGATATAGCTGTTATTGCCATTAAATTACTACCTTAAGTAGATGTACATATAGGAGATACAGTTAATTTCACAAGAAGATGGAAAGGACTACTAAGGTAATGAACTTTATTGAGAGTGCTTTTAATCCCATTATGCACGTTTGAGAAGCTTTCTAAGCAGAGAAGATCACTGAGTTGATAAAAGAAGCATTTAGTTAGCAAATACCTTTGTGCTTCCCTGCTCACTGGTGTATTTGCTTTAGAAATGAATGTTACTCGTGTGGTAGATACAGACCTGCTTCCCTAACTCGTCTCGGAGTGTGAGAGAGAGAGTGTGTGTGTGTGTGCGCGCGCGCGCGCGCATGTGAACAGGCGTGACCAAGGGGGCCATCGGTGTCATGAAGTAAGGGAATACATTAGGCAACTTTTCATGGATATGTGGATTGCATAATTTAAGACTATCCTGGGGCATCCATAAATGATGCATAGGTTTTGTTTTCTTATTTTACATTTTTAGAGGGGAGAAAGACACTTGATTCTGCAATTTCTACACCTTTGTCATTATCTACATCTCTCGCTGCCGAATGCTGTGCATCCAGAAGGAGCCATGCCATCTGCTGTTTAGACCATTTTCCTAAGATTGTTTCAGAGTATCCATTCTTCCTCAAACCCTTTTGAAGAGGAATGGCTAGGATGATTCCATCAGGCATCACATTTACTTGTGTTAAAACAGTGTCAGAGATCCGCTCAGCAGTGATTTGGAAATGACTTAGTAATTGTGTTTTGCAGTATTTCTGTATCCTGTGTGGTCATTTAAGATCCTATGAAAATAGGATTCAATAATTGCATTATTATAGTGCATTAGTTACATAGATCCTGAATTTTCCCTCTTTTCCAACGTTTTAGGATGAGTGATACCTTCGGTGGCTGTACATACTCTGTGCTAGGACATGTGCTAAATATTTTTCAAAGCTAATCTCCTTTTCACTTATAACCACAGTCTAAGCCTTCCCTGAACTTTGGATTCGTATATAGCTAAACAACAGATGGTAAAACAAACAAACTAAAAAAAAAAATAACCCCGAGAATCTAGGGAAGAAATTCAATATAAGGATTTTATTTGCTTGGGTCACTTTGTTTTATAAATCTCAACGATTGAGAATCCTATAATTAGTTACGAGCAATAGGGCATTTTGTTCGGTCGTTGACTGTTTAAAGATCTGGTATCATTAAAACATTACTTTTAGGTCATTTTTAATCACTACACTTGAGGACATGGGGTATAGGTTTTAACTGTCTCTTTTTAAACTGAAGCCAAAGTTTAACAAGTTGGTAGTTGGGCCCTACAGACCTATTTACATTTTTCTGATGAGTGCAGCTTTTGCTACGCCGCTAGGTGGCAGGAGAGTTTTACAGTTTCTGGCTCTGTGCTCCAGAAGCTAAGTATATTCTCCGCTCCTCCTGCAGCAGCTGAGGCTGATATAAATGCATAAACAAGCAGAAGCTATATGGGACACACACACCACCATTCTCAAAGCGGAAAGCAACAGCTCCAAGCCAAGTTTTTGGCTTCTGATGGGGTCTGGTGAAGGCAAGGCTTTGCTGATGTGCTGAGGTAGAGGAAGGAATCGGGACAAAATGACTCTTTGCTGAGGTTGGGCTGTGTGTGTGTGTGTGTGTGTGTGTGTGTGTGTGTGTGTGGTTTTGTACCACTGTCCAGGACTAGGGCGTCAAAACGAGGCAATTGGCAACTCCCATGCCCTGCTGCTGCGGGGGACTGCTGGTGCCTCCACCTGGTTCTGCTGGGCGCCATTACTGCTTGACCTCTGTTGGAAAAGGAGCAATGAGGCAACATAACATGGAAGAATAGTGAAATATGTAAAAACCAATTCTTGTACTTTGAAAGCACGTAGCTTTGAGGTTTTTTAACAGCGAGAGGTTAGTTACAGAGTTGAGTAGGAGTAGAAAATGATAGCAAAACAGTTGATTTGTGTATAAAACGATTTGCTAAGTTGATATTCAGAATATTACCCGGGAAGTATATGAATTCTTACAGCATATGGAATGTTTACAGTCAACTGAGGACGATGCTTGGGTCACACAGAAAGATACTTGCATTCACAGATTGTATATTTATGACTTTTGGAGAGGATTTTTTTTTTTTTTTGAATGAGACTACTGTATTCCAGAATGAATAAAACTTTTCCACTTAGGAAAGCACAGGAGGGGGTAAAGAGAAAGGGGAGAGTGTGTCCCCATAGGTAGGGAGGAGACATAGCAGCTGCATTGTTCTGGAAGGGGAATAATCTGTAGGTTGTCTTCTACCACGATCCACCTACATCTGCCATCGCAGCCGGCACCTGCTACAGGGTGAAGGACACACAATCCTCCCCGAATGTCACTGTCCAGCCGTGCCCACCAATTAAAACTAATAAACATTCCTCCCCATGCTGAAGATGTGCCGCCGGCCCAGCAAGCAGCAGCAGGCGAGGGCCGAGCATAATAGCAGCAGAGGCAGCAGCGGCAGCCAGGGCCCCGGGCAGCAGGTGCACTTGGCTGGGAGCCGGGAAGGGCGCAGTGTGGCGCTGGCATGGCCTGCTCACATAAGATGCAGGCAGAGCTGAGTTGTTTACAAATTGAGAGCAGAGGGGATTTGGTGGGAGACAGAGCAGAGCACGCTGCATGCCGTGCTCAGAGGAACCCGAGGCGGGTTCCATGCTGGTTGGTTGGGTGCTATGCACCAAAGAAACAAAATCCTATTCCCACCCCATCCCACCCCAACAACACACTCCCTTACCAGGTGGCCGAGGCCCAGTTCCCTAGGCAGGCAAAAAACACCTGGTGAGAAACTCCAAGATCTCCGATGCTGAGGGCCAGAAAGTCTCTTTCTCACTGAGTTTCTCTCTCCCAGGTCACGTGGATGTGCCAGATCCCAGAGCAGACCAGTCTGGGCATAGCTTGAAAATTGGACAAGAAAAAAGACGTAGAATCATAAAGGGCCGTTAAGTGGGAAGGAAATGGACCTCCAGGAAGGTAAGCGCTACAAGAGCGGAAGAGGCTCCACGAAGGTAAGAGACTCAGTGCGGTGTCTTCGCGTTCCGTGAGAGGTGCTTTACATGCTCCCCTGTGCTGGACTTGAGCTTCTCTGGGAAAGAACTGGAAAGTCATAAGAGAGGTGGTGTGTGTGTTGGAGTCATGGGTGCAGGGCTCTGGAATGCCAGCTTTCAGTGGATGGAATAGGGGGCCCGGGGAGCACAGGGGGTGGGGCTTTCCATGCGCAGATAATTACGGGTCGGTGCTCACATCCAGCCGTGGGGCATCATGGGCTTTTGTTGGTTTCAGTGTTATTTCTCCCAAAGGCACTCGGAATGTGTCCCTTTTCCATCTTGTCAGCAGTGCCGCAACCTATGTCAGTCTTTGTTTTCACCTCTGCTGGTTTCAACTCTGCTGTCGTGTGGCGTCAGTGCCGTCAATTTAGAATCGTGCTGCTTCTGCTAGTGCGGTTATGATCCAGGACACCTGAAGGTGTCATTTTCCAGTGGCTAATTAACCTTGAGACCAGAGGCACACCGGCACAGCCCCTTAATTACATTTCTGTGTAACCCTGCAAGCGTAGGGTGACGAGGTGACTGCCATCTGACCCATAATCTGGGGATTGCTATACAATCCTGATTTCTGTCCTCGACATGGATTGTTCTGCATTCTGAGTTCAGATGGCAAAGCTTTGAGTGGAACCTTTTGACAGGTGTATACAAACACTTGTAGTATCTTTACAGTAGGAAAAAAAAGGCAAACTCCTTTGCCCCTGCCTGCCATGGTTGCTTGACCCATAGCCGGAAAAATAGACAGGACGATTATGACTGTGGTCGTGGAAAGCTGTGGAGAATGTGTTTCTGGTACCACTGTTTTCATAGTTTCTAAAATGGAGTTTGTTCCCTAATGGATACCCTGCTCTCTCCCTTTCCCATGATCTGAATGAACAGAGCCAAAGTTCTTTTCACAAGATTAGGGGCCAAAACCAACTGGGCTCCAGAATGCTGGGTCTTGGGCTACAGGGATGAAGTGTTTGAGGCTGGGGGTTGGGGTGACGTGGAGGAAAAAGGAGAAAGGAGAGGAGAGTGACAGACGGTTGTGTTGTCAAAACAGAAAAAGTGGGAAAGAGAAAGAAGGAAGCCGATGATGAGGAACTGGAAGTTTAAAACCTAACCAGCTGGCGTGAGCCCAGTCTAGTAACCTGAAGAGCTAGATCCAAACTAAGGATGAAGGAACAAGACCAACACCTAATAACACACACATACACATAGTGGTTGGTTGGAACCTGGACAAGGGGACTGAAAAAACAAAGTGGGAAGTAGAAAGAATCTGTCGTGTAGACTGAGGTTCTCCAGGTGTACGTCTGCTGGTGCCTTGTTCTGTCACACACAAAGGAGGTTCGTCAGCCAACTAAAAGCCAAACAAATGACTGCATGTTCACTCACTACCTGTGTAGAAAAGAGGAGAAAAGACAAATTCCATGAACTATAAACCAGTCTGGTTTTTGGATTTCCCTCTGTAACATTGCCACCAAATTGTTTTTCATCTTCTGCTTGAATACATCCAGTGACAGGCTCCTTTCTAGTGATTGGTGGTTTCTATGTATTGATGGCAGTTTCCATTTTCTTCATTCCAATGTGACCTCTGTGCAGCACTTCCACTTCTGGGACCTGGTTCTGATTCGGGAGCTATATAAAGCAAACCCATCACTCCATCGCGTAAAGGTATTTAAAATCATCGAAAAGGGGGCTCATGGTCCATCATTTAGCTCATTAAGTACCTCATGAATGCCAAGTACTTTTCTAAACTCTGGAAATACCAGAAGGTTAAGATGGGACCTGGGTCCCCATGCCATTTGTATTCTTGCTCTGGAGACAGGCATGTGCCCACATTGCAGGATGCATGACCCTCAGGTGAATCTAAGAAGTGTTAGGAGGACATAGAGAAGCGGGGACTGACTGTGGTTCATATTTGCGAAGGAGTCACACCTTGTGGGATAAGCAGGGGTTTGTTAGGCACCACAATAGAAAGTTTAAATATCTGGAGTTTGTGGGGAGAGAGAAGGAGAAATGCCTTCTCTCCTTGAGCAGAAATAGAAAAATACTTCTGGATCTCTGTTTGAAGACATTAACCCTGTGAGCAGCATCCAGGCTCTTCCCAGAGGGACTTGAACTGACTCTCCACTTCTTTTGGCTTTTGAAATATATTTAAAGACTAGTGATTGCAGTTGGCTGTCTGGCATTAGATGGGGTTTACTGGCTATTAGGTCAGTAACCTTAGCTCTGCTCCAAAAGGAAATCTGGGAAGAAGGCAGAGACAGGCTTGTATGTTTGTTAGTTTTACTTCTGACTCTGGTTTGATGGAGCTGGAATGCAAGAGTAGGTGAAATTCATAAAGATTTTTCGTCTACATATTTTGAGGATTGGGGTCGTATCTTCGGTTTCTTGTTGACCTGAGAAATTGTGCATGGGCAGTCAAGAATATTTGTTGAATGAATGTCTGTTTTAATAAATTGAACAGCAAGGTTAATGCTATCATGCCTCTTTTATGAATTGAATTGGCTTGCCTTAAAACTGTAGTTTCATTATATGAGTTATTACTATAAAACACATATCCTGCTCTCACATGACTTCGCGATTTAACTTTCAAATCTACCCCTCTCTGTGTTACAAATGGATCATGTAGAGATAGTAATGCTGGTTAATTTAAAGAGTATAGGATGTTAAACTGCACATGGTTTATCCCAGGGAAATTCAGAAGGAGTCATAAATCACCATGGTGACATAGCACATTGTGGTCCTTAGGGGGATAAAATACTATAAACCTTTTCTAATGATTTACAAATCTCTCAAATGAATTGTTATATTGACACAACTTGGGCCACAGCAGGGAATAATTGTTCTCAGTTATGCATCCTAGAACAGAGGGGAAATCTTACACTAACATTATGCCTGATAGCTCAGACCACGCTTACTGTACTGTTGGCTCTTAGCTTGTCTCATAGTTTTAAAAGAGAAATACCATCCCTCCCTCCCTCCCTCCAGGGATTCTGACTAAAACAAGATTTCCTTTCACAATGAGGTGATGCAGTTAACAACATTTTAAACAGTCCTAATAATTTCTGCTTTTGTAACACTTATTATCTGATGATCCTCGGGTTCTTAGACATTAAAATTACATTAAGTCTGGATCCTCTGAGATATCAAGTATCCTCTGCACATCAAATCACAATAGCTCCATTTCAGAGATCGCAAAGCTGAGGAAATTTGTCTCTAAAAATGAAGCCTGTAACTTCCAATTTTTTTTTTTCCTAAAACACACAGAAGTGAGAACCTTTTCGTGACCACAAGTTTCTTTTAGTTCTCCTGTTATACAAACATAGCAATTCATGATGGGAAATTTTCGGAATTCAAGATCATAAAAACCAGCTCATCCTTGAAAACTTAGATCACGGTCAAGAAAAGCTTCTTTAATTTTTTCTAATTATTAAAATTAAGTAAATCTGTAGCAAGTATGGAACATTGTAAGGAGTAGGGAAGTCCCTTCCTGGAAAATGTGGGAAACTTACAGAAATGGTCCTGAATATTTGTTTTAAAGAGAAGAGGTGAAAGAATGATTATTCTATGTACAAAATCCTACAGCCTCAAGTAATGACAGTGGTCCACAAACACAGTTTCACTGTAGCTGATATACAGCTGTTTCCTGGCATCCCTTGGAATTATTCTACTTCTTTAATAATGCAAGGTACTCTGGGGACCTAATTTCTGCCTTAAATAATTCATAATGCATGCTTTGTATTAAATGAACAATTTTAATGAGAAAACCGTATCTATTTGACTGGGGAATAACTGTTGATTCGATTTGAATGTTATTTTGAATGAAGTAGCATTGGATTAACAAGATTTTACTATATTGTTTTCTTATTTATGCCCTAGCCTTATTTTTTGGTCGTAATTATTTATCTTACATCATAGTAAGTTGAGAAAGTGACAAGAAATTGAGAAAATGAACTTTAGACTAAATGATAGAAAATGTACTGGGGAGAATCACTGAAGAGAATAAATAACAAACGTGTCTAATTGGGTTTTCCTTCAGTTCTCTCCAACATTGAGATTCTGTGGATGACAGTTGTGTGTCAGGTCTGTTTCTCAATATGGAAAAATGATGAGGTTCTTGTCGCATTAACCCACTTTTCTTTGAACCACTTATCAGTCAAAATTTTACATTTCCTTGTGAGATAACCTGAATACTGGCATTAGTACCGTAATACAGTAGAAGATGCAGTTGAGAACGCATAGTGCGGAGTTAGGTGTAACAGTAGAAGTAATTAGCCACAAAATCCCTGAGAACAGAGATGTATGCTTTTGTGCAACTAGCACCTAGGACAGTGTTTTTACATAGTTGTCCCCAGTAAATATATGTTAAATGGATGAAGAGTGGGTCAAAGATAAGCAGTATTAAAGGAAGCATTAATAATATAACAAAACTATGACTATTCAGTCCTATCGAATGAGGAATAACCATGTGCAGGCACTGGTCAAAGTGTTGTACGTCCTTTAATGTATAATCTTTATCAAACATATCCAATGAGGTAGGTGGTTCTGTGGACTTGTTCCCATTCCATAGAAGAAGGGCCTGAGGATTCAATGGTTGAACTAGGTTGTTTAAGTTCACATAGGTAAGTTTGATTATGAACCTCAGTTTCCTAAACTCTAAATATTACATTCTTAACCATTGGACAATACTGTCTGTCTTAAAGTCCTGTAGGATTTGGTATTCGCCTGATGTCCCCTACTCAAACACTGGAAGATGGTAGGTCTATTCAGCACTCATCAGTTGAGCTGGGCATGTTCTGGCTGGTGTGAATTAGAGATTACTCCTACTTAATATCAGGCCACTACTGAGAGACTCTTCTGATTAGCTCTTGACTTTATAAAGTATGAGGAGAACATGGAGACAATTAACTGAAGTATGTGTGAAATCTTTGAAACCTACATGACTAAAATCAGACCACCATGTTTTACCAAGATCTCACTGTCTTCATCTCTCAGTACTTGTGAGGCATTACAGAAAAGAAAAAAATATGGTTCCCATCAGGAAGATGTTTACATACTATTTGAAATAAAGAATGAAGCACATGGAAAGATTTAAGAATGTTCACAAAGCAATTTACAGATTGGGCTTTATGCTGATTAGTGATTACATTTTTGCACATTCTCAAAGTTGACGATTTAAATAGGGAAAATAGAGGTGGAAAGTAGGTCTATACTGAATTCTAAAAATATTGTTTAATTGCAAAAAGTGATCCCAAATCTTAATTATTGGATGTGAAAACAGATCTTTTGTACTGTATGTGTATACATACATAAAAAGTATTCAGATACCTAGAATTCTTTTTATTTCCCTTATATCTCTAATTACTATAAATTAGATGAGGAAATATAATTTGGAAGTAATGTGGGATATATAGACAGAAGCTCAGGGTTCCTGTCCCAAGTCCCTTGCTGTCTTCCGAATCACAATGAAAATACATACACTTAAATACATATATACATTTATAAATGTATTATGCCCATCTTACTATGATTATCAATACTAAATAAAAATGGCTAATGCCACTTCCAGAGTTTTGACTTAAATAGCAATGTTACAGACTGTCTGTTCCTGTCTATTTTCAGGTCACAGCAAAGGAAAAAACATCCCTCCTACTGCATTTCTCCTTTCAGAGAAAATTAAAAAAGAAAGGAGTTCTGCGTAGTGTTTCTGACAGTAAATTTCTCAGAATCCAGAAGTACTTCTTCTCTCTGTAATAAGTTGCTGCAGATACAAAGGAACACTTACGATTGATTACTATCTCTGTTTGCAGGAGCGATAATTCCTGAACACACAGTTCTCGATTAAAATACAAATGCATTTTCAATTGCATATTTATCTATGTTTTATTTTTATATGACAAAATATGAAAAGAATCAAGTGAAGTTGGGCTCAAGTATATTGCAAAAGTGAAACTGAAGCTGAGGGGATCTTTAAGTGGGGAGGGAAGCTCTTTTGCCATCCATCTGGCTCCTGGGTCCTGATCTAGGTGTCGTTATGTGGGCTGAACACTTGGAGAAGGTGAGAGTCTTTATGTTGCTGAAGTATCTTATTTCCCAAATTGCTTTTTAAAATACAGATGATCTACATTAAAGTCAAAACATTTTATATGGTAATTTTATTTAGGGATTTGAAAACTTGGTATGTGTGCATTTAGGAACATTACTAAGAGGACCACCATCGCCTCCTACATTATAACCCACTGTATGTGCTGAACTTTAAACAGACTTGGCACTTGATGCATTTGAAAGAAGTTGGTGGCTTTCTCAAGGAAATTGGATTTAATTTTAGTGCTTCTACATGGTAAAGCAGAGATGAAATTACAACGAATTAATGTGGAAGGGATTATCAGAAACATTGAACATAACATTCCCATGTGAATGATCAGGCTGATTACTTGTATGTATAAGAATCTTAGACTTCTTGATCTAAACCCTTTAAGAACATGTAGACTATAATGCTATCATTTGAAAGTGAACAGTTAAAGCTCAGACCTGATGAGTGAATGGACAAGGTCCCACTGCTAGTAAGTATCAAAACTGAGACTAGAAGAGAGGGCAGTGTGTGCCCGACATTGTGTCAGGCACAGCTTACATCTCTCATCTCTTTTAATTTCTACCATGACCTTGTGAGATTAGTTACTAATTCATGGGTGAGACTTATACGGGCAGAGAAGCCAGCCATGCAGAGAGATGGGAACGGTAAGAAACTACTTGGCAAGTACAGTTTTCAAGTATTCAAAAAAAGTTTTTGAGAAGCCAATATAGCCAGGGAAAGTACTAGAAGGTACTCAAAAGGCAAGGAAGCCAGGATCAAGAGCATGGATTTTAATGGTAGTGCTGTGCCAAAAATGGAACATGGTGAGGTGGCAATCAACAGAGAGATTAAGGCAGTTGAGGCCCTGCAGTGACAGTGTTTTGAATTCTCCTGGCAGCCGTGCAGATGGCAGGACAGAAATGAAGAAATGGGTTTTGGAATTACAACTGAAAAAACTTTAAGAATTTGATGGATGGTATGAGAGAGAAATGAAGACTGACTTCAAACTTTTGACTATTTGGCTTGGGAAGCTTGGTGGAAGCTGATGGCACTTATTTAGAATGGAAAGGCTCCTTTTATGATTTTAAAATTCTTTGACCATGACTATTGTGTCTAAATCCCTTTTTTTTTTTTTTTGGTATAACAAGACTGGACTATCATTAAAAGGTTTTCAAGGACCTGGGTTGTCTTTGTTCATTATCTTGAAGATTTTGCCATTGTAGCCAGCAATTGGTTTCACATAAAGATGTAGAGTGTTGTGTGGGAGGTTCTTGGAATGAATGCCTGTGAGAGATGCTATTGGCAATGAATCCTATGTTATCACTAGCTCTGCACAATAAGGTTATGAAGATATTTCCAATTTTTTTTTTTTTTGCTCGGCTCCATAAATGGTAAAGAACTGATGAACAAACCAGGGAATAAATCAGAGATAATATGCAATTGGTCACTTTAGACACCACTGTTATACAATGGGGACCTGCCTTTCTGTTTGGAAGCGCTGTCTATATCCTTCTGGATGTAGTGAGAGTCAAGGACATTATAGGATACATTTATAAGAAAGCATAAGACACATGTACCGCGTAACTTAGTGAGGTAGAAACCATCTGTTTGTGGAAAGATCTTCAGTGCTTGCAGCCACAGTTCTAAGACAGAGAGCACTGTCAGGTTGCTATCTACAATTACTTACAGTTCCTCAAGGCTACTTAATTGTAGCTTCCAGTACCCTTGTTACTTGACTGTCCTACTCAAAATTCCTCAAGGACCCTTGACTCTTCACCTTTTAAACTCTGCTCTGTATTATAGATCTTTTTGGAAATCAGTCCAGCATTTAAGATGAAATATTCAGGGTGAAGAAGACAGAGGCCAGCAAATGAGCTGACCCCACCATAACACAGTCTCAAGAAAAACAAAACCACTATCTGGAAAAAGACAGCTTGTGCTTCTCATCAGAAAGGAGGTGTAAAGTTTTACATTTTTGTGTTTTAAACCTAATAAGCTGGAGCATCTTTCCCCTAGCTATCACTCTACCTGTTGTCCACCTAGTATTTCAGTCTAGCACTCCAGCCCAAGTTTTGCGAAGTAGGTGCAGAACCTGAATGACGGCATCATCGGACAGACTTTAACACTGCACTCCGTGGATCAGTGTCCTCTTTGACACACAGTGTGCTTCCTCTTGTCTTTGAGGGGTGTATACAGACAGCTTTTGCAAACTGCTGGAGTGCAGCCATTCTCCCCAAAGCTAGGATGTAGAACTCCAGGAGGCTGAACTGCTCGTGGAGGAGGGAGAGGTGAGCACGTGTTGTATACTATACATGCGTGAATGGAAACATGGCCAGCACGAGGAAGGGTAGGCAAAGGAATAACGCAAGTGAGATTATCCTGAAGTGGCCCTGGGAATAACATCCAGGTGTTAGGATTGCAGATAAGCAGGTGATGCTTTAAACTGACATCTTTGAGGGCGCCTGGGTGGCTCAGTTGGTTAAGCAACTGCCTTTGGCTCAGGTCATGATCCTGGAGTCCCGGGATCGAGTCCCGCATCGGGCTCCCTGCTCGGCAGGGAGTCTGCTTCTCCCTCTGACCCTCTTCCCTCTCATGCTCTCTGTCTCTCATTCTCTCTCTCTCAAATAAATAAATAAAAATCTTTAAAAAAAAATAAACTGACATCTTTGAGACACAGGTCTGTCTTTTATGCTTTGAGATTAGTTGTTACAGCAATAGAGAGATGGGAACGGCAATGTAAATGAGGGGATGGAACATGGGCTTCGGGTTCCTGTTCCTGTTCTGATTCTGCTGCTAGCCACGTGAGTCACCTTAGTGAAATTCCTTTAGTTCCTGGAGCTTCAGTTTTCTCATTTCTAAACTGAAGATAGGTAAGAATATCCAGCACTGGGGGTCAACGTGAAACTTAGCGGGATAAAGCATGTGAAAATAATTTTCAAGTATCAGATGCTCAAAGAAGTGGCAGTTGTCTCAATTGGTCATTAGGAGAAATTGGCTCCACCTTCTGATAGTATAGTGGCTATGTAGAATAACTTAAAAATAGAGGATTTAAGAGGTAACATTTATTGAGTACTTACTTTGGGCCAGGAACCTGAATCATCCCATTTAACTCTCACTACCAGGTAGTGTAGGTGTAGGTAGTGTTGTTGTCTACATAGAAAAATCAAGGCTCCAAGATGTTCAGTAACTTGATCAAGGTCACGTAACTAGTTAATGGCTGACCTGGCACCTGGTTTCAGGTATATCCAATTTCAAAGCAAGGATTTTAGTTCTGCATACTATTTAAAACTGCAGTTCCAAGTATATTATGAAGTAACAGAATAGTTACAAAATCTTTCCGACACTTTTAAAATAAACTAGTAATTAAAACATGGATTTCAATGCTCATGAGATAGATTATCATGGCACCACTGTACTTTATTGCAGAATTTAATATGGCTACTTCCTCCAAATCATTGGACTTTATAGCAGTTGTTGAGTGTATATACCAACTCACTTCAAGGTTGCCGGTTTTTAATTTGAAACAAAAATAGCCATGTTTGTGGGGAAGGATACCATTCCAGCTTTATTTGGAAGGGGATTTTAAGTTGAGGTGAAGTATGCATTCTGTAGTGTTAATTATGTGTTGCTGTTAGTAGCTGGGAAAGTAGCATTATTACTAAGAAAATCACTAGAATGCCATAATTTTCAACATAGCTCAACTACGTTTAAAGAGTAGACAGGGAAACAACCCATAAGAGACTCTTAACAATAGAGAACAGAGGGTTGATGGAGGGAGGTGGGTGGGGGATGGGGATTAAAGAGGGCACTTGGGATGAGCACTGGGTGTTGTATGTAAGTGCTGAATCACTGCATTCTACTCCAGAAACCAATATTGCACTGTACGTAAACTAAAATTTAAATTAAAAAAAATAAAAACAAAAAAAGGGAGGGAGAGTGGACAGGGAAAGCTCCCTGAGCGCTAAGCAACTAAATGACATTTGCAAGAATTGGGGAGCTGTTTAATATCTAAAAGTAGCCAGTGTCATTCTTACCTGTGCATCTCTGCTGCTGTAGCATCCCTTAGTGTCAGCATCAGAACCCGAAACTGATAAACTACCTGGATGGCGTTCGGAATATGCCACAGACCTTACTGAGTGTTTGTGGAACTGGAAGGGGATAATACAGTACACATGCAAACAATCTGATGTTGAAGTTTAGACATTGGCATTAAAAAAAATTTTTTTTTTGTTATGTTAATCCCCATACATTACATCATTAGTTTTAGATATAGTGTTCCGAGACATTGGCATTTTTATTGTTTTTACATCTTGGGCTGTTTTGTCCTGCTGCTTTGCAACCCCCTCTTCCCCGACAAAGTTCTCTGTTTCCTTACTCTTAAACAAAAGCCCTCCTTTCTCCAATCTCGTATGGGCAGCAGTTTCAGTTGGCTGAAGCCCATGTAGCATGGCTAATGCCTGAAGGTTCGCATCTTCTCTAAAGGTCCAACGAAGCTCCAGGATGCTAGAGTACACACTGGTCTGGGTACCTGTGTACCTGTTCCACTGGCTACATAACCTTGTCATTTTTGCATCATTGTATAGTCTGTTATGCTAAGAAATGATTACTCATTTAATCCTAGAGTGCTATGATTTATAATTTTTATTGAGTGTCCTAATAAATTGTATTTGGTGTGCTGCCACACTTACTATAGTCCTCTCCCTAAAACTAACTCGCTTTGTAGATTTAGAATATGAGAAATAATAGAAGAGAAAATAATGTTGGTGATAGAGGCATAATTTATTCATTCAGTTCCGTTTTCAAGGTATATTAAGAAGAAAGGGCACCGGAAAAAGGTCTGTGCCTTTCCTCATTGAATATTTTATTATCCTTTACAAAAATTATGCTTGGAAGGAAGAGAATTTCAGAGGACAGAAAAATTTATTACAGAAGATGACAAGTATTTTTCCTCTTCTGATAAGGCAGAGAATGGAAAGATGGTCTATAAATGCATGTAGCACAAGTAAATATATTAATAAACATCTGCTTTTTATTGAGAACCTACTCTAACAAAGTATTGAAACATGCCTTCTAATCTTCACAAATTAAATGATAGGGCATTAGTTATCTATTGCTGCGTAACAAATCACTGCACAACCGAGTGACTGAACACAATAATAATCCTTTATTATGTCTCCTGGTCTCTGTGGGTTGGGAATTCAAGAGCAGCTGGGCTGGGTCATTCTGGCTTTAGGGTCTCTCAGGAGGTCACAGTCCAAAGACTCCTTCATTCTCCTCTCTGATGCCTTGTCTGGGAAGATTCAAGCTGCTCTCTCAGGGGGTGGGGGAGCTCTCGCCCTGGTGTCTCTCTCATAGTAGACTCAGGGGAGCTGGACTTCTTACATGATGGCCCCAGGGAGCCATCGGGTCATGTCTCTAAAGGAGAGAAGAAAAATGGAAATCAAGAATTGATTCAAATAGATATTGAATTTAAATAACACTCAGATGTTATTTTAGTCTGTGACTTGCTTCTGTATAGATCTTCATTGTCTCAAACCAAAAATATTTGTTAATGATTTCTACCTAGAAGTTTTATAGTATTATTTTCTTCCTGAAGTTCAATTGGGTGCTTTTATGTTGGTGATGAGTTGGAGCTTCTCAAAAAGACAAACTTTATTTTTCTATCAGAATGGAAGACATTTATGACCTGTAGAAATGTCTTATTAATTTGTAATTCCTGGTTTTGCATTCTATGACCAAGAGTAAAGAAAAGTTTAGAAAACCACAGATTCTTTGAATGTTCAAGCGTGCAGAGTTAAATAACTTGTCATTATTGGGGAAGGGGAATGATATTAAAGAAGTAACCACATCATCTTTCTTGAGAAGTTCACTGCAGAACTGAGCCAACGGGTAAAACTCCCATCAGTTTCCTATTACTAAACCTCAGGATCTCACTCACCTGTACATATCCTTGCTCTCTTCCTCTTGCTATAGGACAGGTGACTTGTCTAACCACCTACCTAAAGTCAATCCTTTCATCACTGTTCTGAAAACTAGAGATGAGATATAGAACACAGTGGAAGAATACATACTGGATATGTGTATCCAAGGTGTTTTATGAATCCACAGCACTTCAAAAAGTGTGTTGTTCCTCACATTGATAACACACAGTGACAATATATATTACATTTTTCAGTGCACATTATTGCATTTAGTATTGCTTCTGAGACTAATGTAACATTGCAGCTTACATGGAGCCTATATATCTGCCCCCCCCCTTTTCTTTTTTTTTTTTTTTTTTACTAGTTCTGGTTTGATAATGTATCTAGTGTCTGAGAAATCTCTACCCATATTGAGTGAGCTGTGTAAACATAATTTGCTTAGTATGTGTAGAGTATGTATTATGTGTGCAATTTTGTCTAAGCATTTTCTTGGTAGGATGCCACGTAAACTTGCCAGCAACCCTATGAAGTAAGTAGTATGATCCTTATTCTAACAATGCAGAGTGGTGGCACAGAGAAGTTAAGTTTCAAAGAGTGTGAAACCAGTGCTGGAACCAGTATTTGAAACCATTTACTTCAGAACTCAGGCCCTTCATTACTGAAACGGTATGCTGAATAACAAAGATGTAAAGAGTCAAAATTGCAGGAAAATGCAATGATTTTGATTATTGTCAATCTATTAGTAAGAGGTGAAAGCACTAAAGAATCTGTTTCACAAGTTCCCCAGGTATATCTTTTTCTTTTTTTTTTTTTTTTAAAGATTTTATTTATTTATTTGAGAGAGAAAGAATGAGAGACAGAGAGCATGAGAGGGAAGAGGATCAGAGGGAGAAGCAGACTCCCCACTGAGCAGGGAGCCTGATGTGGGACTCGATCCTGGGACTCCAGGATCATGACCTGAGCTGAAGGCAGTTGCTTAACCAACTGAGCCACCCAGGCACCCTATCTTTTTTCTTTATATAATCTATTGCTCCTAACTCAGGGCTTTCTAGGTTTTATGGATATCTCATAAAGTGTTTTTAAGTAAAATGGAATTGAGATAAACTGCCATGTGGTAACGGGGCTTCGTATAATCTCCTTGACCATAGTTTGATTTTTTTTTTTTTTTTTTATCTCTTTGGTGTGTGCTGTCAGATTAGGCACATACTAAACTATCTTAATAACAAAATTAATGGTGCCCAACATCACTAGGCATGCATAAAGCTCATTTTTAAATGAACTTATTACAAGGTAAGTATAGATGCTGCCTTTAGGTTTTTGAGAAAAGAGGAAAAATATGATTGTTTTAAGCACTTTACCAATTGAAAACTGTCCCATAGAATATAATATTATGGTTTTATTTTGTTCAAAAGTGTTAAGCCTATAAGCCAACATTATTAACTCATGGTAGTACAGATTTTTTTTTTTTATGAATAGAAAACATGGTAGTAGAGAAGTTGATAACAGTTTGGCAAAAAAAAACCTGCAAACTTTGAGACACTTCCACACTGTAGAGCAAAAATCAATATTCATGGTAAAACTTTGGAGAATTTCATTTATTATGAGTCCTATAAAGTGTTATTCTAACACGTCTGTGAATTAATCTTTGTGCAAATATTCAATTTAGTTGTACTGGAAGAACATTATCAGGAGGCAAAAAATGATTCAGCCCCATAACAGATTTTTTATTTAATTATTATTAAAGAAAAGGATCATTTCCCACATAACTTATTTCTTCTATTTTGTTCTTATGTCACAAGGCAAGATTATCTTCTGAGATCAAGTATTGAAGTAATGGGTAGAATGAAGGTGTCAAAGATTTGAGACATGGTAATGGACATTTATTGAATTTGAATTAGGTCTGTGTTTTAAAACTGGTCATTTTAGGTATAAGGAGGAGGTCGTATGTAAGAGAAAACAAGATTAGGGTCCAGACAAGCAATTAAGTACCTTTCCTGATCATTTAGAAAAGAAGAGTGATGATATTAACTATGGGTTGCAGAGAGAATAGATGAGTTTCAGGAAAAAGTGTGGATAAAAAAAAATAGGAAATATATAGAACAATATGGTTATAAGGATTATATGGATATGAATGGAAGACTTTCGTCTGTCCTACATCCATTTGTTTTTCTTCTGAAAACAACAGCTCAAGTTACTCATGAAAAACCACTCCTTCCTCTGTTCCAGTAGATGAAGTTCAGTTTTCCCTCGAGGGTCGGCCAATGACTTAGGCCTGACATCTCATGAGTCCAACTGGGATGGACCAGTGCCTGAAAGAGCTAATTTGAGTATCGACAATTTTTTAGTTCCTGGATCCACCCCTTTCTGAAAGCAATTGTGCCCCAAACATTCCTTTCCTTGTTGTTTTTTAAAAATAGTTTGAATTGTGCTTTTGTCACTTACAGTATTAAGAATCCTGACTCTTCATGAGGCTGGTGGGTTTTCATTATTTCCGAAGTTGCTAATGTAAAGTATTATGGGGAATGTAATATGATGTAGGACAGAGATCTATAAGATTTTGATAAATCTTGGGGTTTTTATTTTTGAAATACTGCAATACATATGATTTCTTCTGCATTTTGCTTAAAGGTGTATAAAATCTGAATTGAAGTTTCTTCTAGTAACTGCCTGTATCCTTGGTTTTTGAGGCTTTGCTTAGTATATATGTCTCAATTATAAACTTTTGGTCAAATAACTTTATGATTTTTAAAGACTTGCATTCATGCAAAACATGAAATTAATGCTGATGCGAATAGCTGGAATTCCCACTTAAGCTTTTTTTTATTAGAGAAATAAAACGTATATTAGAAAAATGAACTAAGAAATACTAACCAGTAATGTTATTTTGTTGTCTTTGTAGATAACAAGGTGCCCTGGCCATCACAATTACATTAAATGTGATGCAACCAACGTAAAATCTTTGTATTGTGTTTGACTAAAAGGAGACCACTTAAAAACGGCTTCCTGTAATTTTGGTGTTCTCTTTATATTTTAACATATAAAAAAATGAGATGTTTGCTTGTCTTTTGACTTTGAATTTGATGGATTTTTCCAATGCAAAGTGTTTTGTTTATTTTTATTTTTTGGGTGGGGGCTTAACAACTTCATTTTTTAAAATTTTATTTTATTATGTTAATCACCATACATTACATCATTAGTTTTTGGTGTAGTGTTCCATGATTGTTTTTGTATAACACCCAGTGCTCCGTGCAGTACGTGCCCTCCTTAATACCCATCACCGGCTAACCCATCTTTTTTAATATTTTATTTATTTATTTGACAGAGAGAGAGCAGAAATGGGGAGCAGCAGAGGGAGAGGGAGAAGCAGGCTCCCCACTGAGCGGGGAGCCTGGTGTGGGGCTGGATCCCAGGACCCTGGGATCATGACCTGAGCCAAAGGCAGACGCTTAGCCATCTGAGCCACCCAGGTGCCCCTGTTTTGTTTATTTTTATATAGGATGAGTTACTACTCAAGTTTATGACTTCTACATATGGTTTCATACTTACAGGAGACTTTTTTCATCTAAAATTTTTCAGATTTTCTTCCAGAATTTTTTCTAGCATGTTTTCACTTAAATCTTTGTTTTTGTACATTTGAATCTTTGATTTGTATGTGTGTAAGATATGATTTTATTTTATTCCAAATTGCTACCCACTTTTTCCAGTGTCATTTGTTGAATAATCTGTCTTTCCCCCACTTACTTGACACATCATCACTTCCATGACAGCATGCACACAGGTGAATATATGCTCCAAGAGCAGAGGGATGTTTTTCTGTTTTGTTTTTGTAAATGCTCTCTTGCTGCCATCTAGGACAGAGCAGTCTGGCTCATGGAAGATGTTTTATAAATGTTGAATGAACATTGCTGCTTGTGTAGGGCACCATATAACCTGATATATTCAACTCTCTTGAATTTCTTCCTGTGTCCCAGAATATTTCCAAATACAGATTCATATAAAACAGCTAATGGAGTAAGTTGATTTTTCTGGACCTCCAAATGATTGTTCTTAAGCTTACCTTTGGGTTTTCTGTTTCACTTACTCTGCTGAAATATTCTTTGGACGTTTTTCCATAATTTTAAAAGCTTGGAAATTTAAGGGCACTTCATTGGAGGAGTGTCTTCAACCTTTTGAATCCAGCACATGTAGATAAGTGGTATTTATATCTACTGTGAGACATTCTCCCTTGGAGGGGACAGGGCCTTGGGAACTCCCAGTGCAGTACTTGTAACTCAACCCCTTTCATTCGCATTCAAAATAGCATCTTGAAAGTAACTTTCTTACACAAAGACCTTGAGACCTCACCAATTCGTCATCAAAACCAAAATCATTTACTAGCTTTGGCGCTTTCATCAAATTGCACCAAACATACCTGGCAGTGGAATGAAAGACAGTTGTGAATACGGCCACAGTAGCAAGAGGTTCACCACTCTGTGAACAGTTCTTACCTGGGGCTATGGAAGCTAAGTGTTGTAGCTGTGCATTCTGGTAAAGTATTTACTGACATCTTTAATTCCCACAATAATCCTCATGGGCCAAGAAAGATTAAATCGCCCGAGATCATTTATCTCGAAAGGGGTAGAGTCAAGAACTGTGGGGGTTTTATCTGATTGGAGAGACCAAGCCCTGGATACTGGGCAATCCTTAGGGTCCCTTCATGTATTAGCAGTATTTCTGGAGGGTCTACCCCTTCCCCTTTTTGACTCTTTTTTTAATTTTTTTATTTTTTAAAGATTTTATTTATTTATTTGACAGAGAGACAGACACAGCGAGAGAGGGAACACAAGCAGGGGGAGTGGAAGAGGGAGAAGCAGGCTTCCCACCGAGCAGGGAGCCCGATGTGGGGCTCGATCCCAGGACCCTGAGATCATGACCTGAGCCGAAGGCAGACGCTTAACGGCTGAGCCACCCAGGCGCCCCCCCCCCTTTTTGACTCTTAATGTTGTTCTCTCATTGAGATAACAAACAAAGCTCTGAAAGAGAGGTGTCTGGAGCCCGAACATATTTCCAAAGTTGATTTAATGCATTATTAAAGTGGTACATGAAATAATAAATAATCTATGTATTCTGTGACAGAAACTTAAATGTAGAAAATGTCCAGTTCTTCTGGATTGTGATTTTTGTTTGTATTTCTTTGAAGAGTGCACAGGGTTTAGGCCAGTGCCGAAAACTCATTTTAATTCTTGAACATGTCCCGCCCTTCTGCCAGAAAGATTGCAAAATGCAGGACCCTTTTCTTGCGCTGAGAGCCACAGCATGTGAGAACTAGGAGATGATGGGTTGGAGCGGCTGTGAGAAGAGAATGCACAAAGGGCTGAGCTGCAATAGTAAAGCCAGAATGCTAGACCAAATACAGCCAAAGAGCAATGTTTTTAGTACTACGTATGTGAATCTGTATTAATTTTTCTGAGAATATATAGATGTTTCTCAAGAAAATTGTAATGAAATTAAGCCTACCTTTGAAAAACTATGATTGATACTGAAAGATCTTTAGTGTTTAATTTTTATTAGATAGAACAAAGTCTTTATTATGTGAACTATAAACTTCCAACTGCAGGAATTTTTAAAAATCAGTCTTCAAGTGAGTGAATGTATTTATTTAGCATCCATACTACCTTGAATAGCTGTAACATGTATTTATTGTTGGTTCTGTACAATTCCCTTTACAGGTTACAATAAGAGCCTTTTAAAAAAAATCTATAAATGGCTCTTTACGATCACATTACTGAACACCTCTTCACATCTTTTGTAGTATTCACAGTGTATCTTTGGATGTATCTATTCAAAGATGATGAGAATACCTTTCCCATCTACCTCATTCTGTTTCTCTGAAAACATTTCATCACTGAGCAGCGCATTTCGCATTCATCAGTAATTACTTGTACACTGTCCAGTTTGTATCCCGTGAAGGCTGATGGAAGAATAGTTGCTGTACTATGTCAAGAGAAGGATTTAGCTGAGGCTAGCTTACAAAATCCAAGCATTCTCGCATTCACTGATGACCCTGAAATTCTTACTGGCTTTAAAATGTCTAATTATATCACCGCCTTTCTATAGAGATCATTTTGACTGAAAATTATTCACTTCTTTAATCCAGCCCCTCACAATTATTCCATTTTCATACCTGCTCGCACTTCATTCTTCCCCTCACCTCTCACTCTGCAGTCACTGTGATATCCCTGGTAATTTGAAGAAAGCAGTCAGACCAGCCTTTCAGAGCTTCATGAGCAAAAGGAACTTCACTCTCTCTTCTGCTAGTTTAGTTTCATTGAATTATGTTCTTATTGTGTTGGAGGAATATTATTCAGGCTAAGGACTATAGTCACAATAAATTTTCTTTTTTCTTTGGTGTGAAACATCATTTAGATGTTTAATCACCTGAAAAAGCCATTTACTGCTTTATATATACCTTCCCTATGAACATAATCCTTTAATTATTAATTGAATTCATAATTCTGGACTTAAATATGGCTTTGTTTGTACCAAATGTTATGGAATATCTATTTCTTAATCTCAATTATGTGTAAGTTTCTGTTTTTTAAAAATTTTGAAAACAGATTAACTAGTGGTTGTTCTTTATGGATAATCAGTAATTAATTTTATCCTATGGCAGAATGTATCTTTTAGACTTTAATTAGTAATTCAAAATTACCTTTTCAAATTCATATAAAAACATACCTTGCTTTATACCATAGGCTCTCTGTAGTGTCAAATCAGGCTTCCTTTCCTGATGTATTTTGGGAAAAACTGGGAAATCAGAAAAACAATTCAGCAAGTGAATGAATTCCCCAAAGACTACACTAACTGCCAGGAGTGGGTAAGTTGGAGGACATAAGGGAGAGTCCCATCACAAGCCTGCCTTCACTCTCCATTTCTCCCACTGTCCAAATTGGCACAGTTCTCCTGAGGACAAAATTTGAGTTTTTAGAGCAGCAACACAAAACACCAATCCATATCATTGCCTCTTGTTGGACCAAGCAGGGAGGAGAAGAAAAAGAGAAATCTCTGTGCTCAGTAGTTTTGACAGGTTAGCTTCTCCCAGAAGAGGAATGTGGACCAGTATTAACTACCTCCAACCACTAGGGTTGGAGGCCACTGGTGGTTAAGGAACATCATATCTAAGGGAAACGAAGAGCTTAGCAAAGAATTTCCCTCAAAGTTTGTTTTGGATCTTGGTGAATCAGTGTTGGGCACTTGCATTATATGGTAAATGTAGAGTGTAAAATATTTCTCTCATATGTATGGGTGTTTTAATGGATTGTCTTTAGGGAAAACTAATTCTCTATAATTTGTCTTCCTGTGAAGTGAAGGGGTTTTTACCCATAGTGGAACTATTGCTTCTAGCTTTTTCCAAACTCTGGTGTTCCCAAGATAGCAACATAAAAGATACCCCATGCTGTGTGTAGGTAGGGACATCTGGCCTTTATCATTCACAATTGAAAACAGATTTTTTTCTTCAGGAATATTTTGAAACACAGGAATCAATCATTGATGGGCTCAAAAATTAAATTTCATATATTTCCAACATGTACTCATTATAGGCAGGTAGTTCCAGTAAGAAATGGATGAATTTCATATAGCATTCTCTGATAGTCGGGGTTTGGAGACTAAATGAAATTTCTCTAACAATTAAAAAATACCTGTCTTTTGGGAAAACAAGGAGCAAGAGGCTCACCTTAACTTCCTGGATATTCCTGGAGCTTCTGAGGATCCTGCAGATGTTGATGAAATCTGGAGTTAGAGGCCTCAGGGGATCTCTCTCCCCACCCATTCCCCTTATCTCTCTGTCTCAATCTTTCCCTGTCACTGGCTCACACATACCCCATCATCATCATCTGTGTCTTGAAGTTTTTGATCTTGAACAGCATCACTTCTTCCTTTTATCCTTGAAGAGAAGCATGTACTGTAGACTCTTTTGCCTTGAAGAGCTTGTCTTTTAATTTCCACAGAGTAAAAGTAAGCAATACTAAGAATAAACATAGCCAAGTTACAAAGCTTTCAGAAAGCTTCCAAAGTTTGTGTGCTTGTCTATCTGTAGATTTATTTTCTTAGATTAACTGTTTTCGTCCTGAGGTTATAATTCATCAAACCAGCTTCTCTTGGTGCTTCTCCAAGTAACAAAGGTTCTTCCTTAATGAAATTCTTGTTTACAAGACCTGTGTGAAGAGGTCATTGAGGTGCAATAATAAATACTGGCTAATAGGCCTTCCATATTCATCCACTCCCAAGTAAAATTTATGTTAGAGGAAAACTAGACTGAAGGAATGTTTATGCTAGAATATTTCCCTCCTAGTCAGCAACTACCATTGACTGAAAAGAATTCGACAGAGATGATCGTCAAATGAATTCATATTTATTATGGCAGTGGTTTTCCTAGAAGATATGTGCCAACATAGAAGGCATATTTCTTTCTCTTAATAAAATTAAAGCCAATGTAAGAAGACATGAAAGAACTGGATTGCCGTATTTTGTATGCACATGGTAACGTGTTGACTGTGTGTGCAAAGAGCATTAAGAGAAGGCTATACCGGATATTCACATGGCATATTTATGTCCAAATAGAATCATTTTAAATAGCTTAAAAGGGGCGTTTTTCCCTAATTCTATATATTTATGGTGTTTTTTCCTAATTCAAGCATAATTAACATAGTGTTATATTAGTTATAATGTACAATATAATGATTCAGCAGTTCTAAACGTTACTCAGTGTTCATCACAACAAGTGCATTCCCTAATCCCCATCACCTTTTTCACCCATTCCCTCACCCACCTCCCCTCTGGTAAGCATCTGTTTGTTCTCTAGAGTTAAGAGTCTGTTGTTTGTTTTTTTTTTTTTTTTTTTTTTAAGCAAAGGACAGTTGATTCTGAGGCAGAGAATGAAGTTCATCCATGCTACAGTGAGACTGGAAGTAGAAGGTTAGCAACTAAAGCTAATTTTGCCTGTTTGATGGAGACACAAGGCCATGTTCTTGTTCTCTATTCTCTCCTTTCCCCCTTTCCCACCTCTGCAGTTAGATTTGAACTTTCTCCCCAGAATTCAACTGGTTGTACATGCTGTTGGCTGGCCATGGCGCTGCCTTTAGTACCACGACAAGCCCTGTCCATTAGGGACGTGCCGTTATCTAACAGATGCAGGTTTTCAGTGTCCTCATTCCAAATTTCTGGTAGAATCTACCTGAGAATTTTTAGTGGGGTCATAGGTCCTGACCAATCAGCTTTGAGTCCATCTAGTTGAGGTCACTTGATACCTAGGCTATTTGTTGTAGCAGCTTTGGGTGATAAACTTTCTGCCAACGGGAATGGTCGGAAAACAGAATCCACATGTCTACGCAGAGTCTGACCAGGCTTGACCTCTTTCAGCTGACTTAATCCTCTCCAGGACTAAGTCTGCTCACTTGCCTGACTGGGTGGTTTCCTCCCTTCCTCACCATTTCATACTGAGTAGAGTGGGACTATTCCTGAATAACTCACATTTATATGTATGGCACTAAAAATATTTAGAGTTGTTCCGCATCCGACTTTCTTTTTTTTCCTAACACTTGAGAATTTTGGATTTCTTCAAATACAAATTTGATTTGTTCAAGGGAAACCACCAAGAATCAGTGGCCAAGACACTGAAGTTTAGATGAAGGGAGAGATGGGACCAGAGTTGATATTCCTTCACTACTCTTGTTGTGGATTCTGGCATGATTCTAGGAAAACATTAGCTTGTATCTGGTGTCTTTTTATAATACAGAAGCATCTAATAATCCTCCTCTTTTCTTCTCTTTCCTTCACTTTAATTATGCATGCTTATCATTTAGAGAAGTCAAAATAAATTAAATATATTTTTAAATATTAACTGACCAAAGAATTAAAAATATGAGCAGAGATTTAGGACTCCTGCTTGACTGCTCATATAGACTGATCTGAAAGAAGGTTCCTTTTAGTCATGCTGTATTTCACAGATAGATGTTGAGTACATGGCACTTGTAATAATAGCTTCATCTCACATGGCAAGAAGTGCACAGGGCAATGGTTCCTACTCTTCCCTAGAGGCTGGAGGTATTACAACAAAGTAGGTTTTAGGACAATTAGTGACCTGTAGTCATTTTTTGCCTTCAATCTGCCTTATTGTCTTCTCCTTGACTATCTTCTGGCAGGTTGACAAAGAAATACCCTATATTTTTCACTTGGAGAGGGAAACCATCAAGTGGTTAGGGGAAAAAGAAAAAAAACAAGGCCAGTTATCATTGTAGGAAAAATGAAGACGCAAAAGGGAGTCAGCTCAATCTCACCCCTCAGGGAAGCAATAATAATGCATACTTAATTTAGTGCTGGCATCCATAAAAATACCCCATTAAGGTTATTTTATTTCCCTATACATGCATACATGAAAATGCACTCACAATCATGAGAGAGTAAGTATTTTGGAACACACATGGAGTTCCCCTTTTCCCAGATCCTATAAAAATGCCTTCACTGTAAAAATAATTTTAAGTTTTTTAGTGCAATCTACAAATGTGGCCTTTGGGCCCAGTGTTTATGGCAGATGGAGTGGCTCTATTTGGACTAGCTAAGAAGACATCCGTGTTCTCTAGGTATTGACATGGCAACCATAAGCTTCCATCTGGCCTTCCGCCTGCACAGCAAGGATGATTTAGCGTAAAATTTGAAAACATATCTTAATGTGTTGTTGCAGAGGGATTTCCCCATTGATACAACAATTTAGTCATTACAAATTCTTGCTACGTGTATATACATATACATGTGTAGATGTACCCATACATATGTGTGCATATATACGTGTGTAAATATATAATTTCGCATTGGTCTTAGCTTTTTGCATGTCTTTTCATATATTCTAGAATCTGTATTTCCTCTTCCTCTTTCATGTCTTGAAGTGAATTTAATATCCATCTCTAAATCATCTTTTTTTAATGAGGTTATTGATAGTGTACTTTAATAATCTTTTTTTTTTTTCTTAGCATCCTGGCAGAGTCCTTCACAGTCACAACACACTGATACACAGACCAATATATTTTCATTTTATTTTTGTATTTCACTTATTGTACTGAGCATATTTCTGATGCGGTTAAACCCGATTTTTTCCTCCTCATTGTTATCAAACCTGCTGGAATTTAGCACCACCCTTTTTCTATCTAATAAATAGAATTCTCCAAGGATGTGATCAGAAAAGGCTCCTTTCAGTGTATTTCTAAAACGAGCTGTCTTCAGAAGAAAATATTGCTGTGTGACTAAGTAACTATTCATTTGGCAATATTGACTCAGATTAGTTTCTTAACCCACAAGTCATTAGACAGTTGAGAAATTTGGGGTAAAACTTCACCCCTTGTTTAACTGCCTCAGTTTTCTTATCTGTGAACACGAGTATGTCCACACAGGCAATGAACTGGTAGACATAAGAACATGCAAGGTGAAACTGTCGGTGCTCGCTGAAAGATGGAAATTCTTTTTGCAATTTTGTAATACAGAATGCCATGGTCTGCACTAGATAATTTTTCTCCCATGAGCTAGAGTTGGCTCACCTATGCCCACTTCCCCCAAACTGAAACACTTTGCAGCATGCAATGCAGTTAGGTATCCTGGCTCGTGTCGGAGAGATTCTGCCTCTCTGGGAGAAGGGCTTGAGGTGGACTTGAATGGGCCCTGGATTCAGCCCCAGCAGAAGTAGGGATAGGACTGTGATTGCCTTCCCAGTTAATTTCACCCCACCGCTGCTTCATCAGGAGAGGGATGGCAGTTAATTCTCTCTGCTCTGTTTTTAACATTTGATAGCAACAGACTTAAAGATTCTCTCTCTCACTTTTTGTTGTTGTTCTCCCCTTTTCTTTCCTTCCTGCAGTGTGAAAAGAGACTGTGTTTATCAAAATAAACAGCACAGGACTGTAAACATTCCTTCTATTCCGAACATTCTCTAAGGCTGAATTTACACGGCTAAGATGTACTGCAGTGTTCTTTTGTGCTGAAGACCATCCTGGAAATTGTTTAGTAGACGTTAATGAGTTCCATGTAGGCCTCAAAATATGCTAAATATTCACAAAAGGCTATAGTATATCTTCAATACAAGTGAACTTTTGTTCAAATAGATCTTTAGTTAATTTTGACCCTAAAATACTTAAATCTTGGGACGCCTGGGTGGCTCAGTGCATTAAGTTTCTGCCTTCAGCTCGGGTCATGATCCCAGGGTTCTGGGATCGAGCCCCGCATCCGGCTCCCTGCTCCCAGGGGAGCCTGCTTCTCCCTCTCCCTCTGCTGCTCCCCCTGCTTGTGCACGCTCTCTCTCTCTCTCTCTGACAAAATCTTTAAAAAAATAAGTAATAAAATATTTAAATTTTAATTTTCAACTGTAACCCACTCACAGCTACCCTTTGAATATGTGTTGAAGTTGAGACCTTCAATGATATTTTTATGCTTTTTATTTGTAACCCTAACTATGACCATCTCACAGAGTCTCTAAAATGAGAAGAGGATGGAATAGGAAAGAACAAAAGGAAATGGTGTTTCAGGGGGAGAAAAGAGAGGTTATCAGTTTGATGACCAAATTTTTATTTCAGGTCACTTACTAGGCTACTGGGCTTTGCTGTAATTTGTTCATTCTTGTTTCATTAAATTGTAATTACTTCTGATATCTCTGGCTTTATCCTTTTGGCTGGCTCCTCCATTAATTAAGTCTTAGGATCCTTTAGGAGATGAATAATTCTCTACTGGACAGTGTTAAGTTGAAGTCAAGAGGTGATAAAAGAAAATTAAGAGTAAAGTCAGAAGTAACTACTTAAAATAGTTAAAGGTGTAAAAACGAGAAAGGACAATGTCCTTCTTTCTCCCCCTTAATTCGTTTTTCCATCATTTTCATTCTTTCTATTCTCTTGTGTCTTTGAAGACACCTGTAGTCTAGCCTCTGACAAGTATTGTTTGTGTGCATGCATGTGTGGGTGCTGTTATATGTAGTTTCTTCTAGGAACTGGATGAATTGCCTCAGTGCATTAACTTGGGACATGTCTCCTATCTAATCACTAAGACCTTTCTGGAGCTGGAATTTTAACAGTTGAATAAGTATGATAGTAGGTGGCAGATCTAGATCTGATACCAAGGTTTATGGATTAAATGCTATTGTTCTACATGAATGAATGTTGATTTACTTGGAAATGTGTAATGCTAATTTTTCACGATTGTCCACTTCATTTATTTTATAATTATCATAGGGTTTAGAGGATTAGATGTAATCGACAAGGTATAATTTCATCTGTTCTCATGTTTTTGCTTTATTTCCATTTACAAAATTCCAGACTTGGAAATTGGTGATTATCTCATTCAACTCTTTTATCTTCAAAGGGAAGAAATAAAAATGTGGAGCTTAAGTGGCTTGCCCTTGTTATAAGCAATCTGAAAGGTTGTGACTGACCTTAATAATAACAACATAATGTTCAAGATTTTTCACTCTTGAATAAATGATCTTTCCATCCTGTCTCTTGGAAGGAAGATATTACAGTCATAAGTTCCAAGAGTTTGGGACCAAACTATACATGCAAAGCGATTCCCTTCAGGGAAGAGTTCCTGATTCACAGTGTAATCAGAGAATTCTTAAATAGGCTCCAGTGTTTGGGGCAAAAAGATGAGTTATACCTGGAAAGTTAGGGTGTAGTAAAGAAGGCATGCTGTTTCTAAAAGATTTCTTTACCAGTGCCCTTTGATCAGATTGTCTTTTCTCACCTGGTTGGTATGTTATTTTACTCTCCAGATGAAGGCTGTGAGATCTTTTCAGACTTAAATAGAGATAATTTTCTTGCTGCCTATTCTTTAATTCCTTACATTTTCCATAAACTTGAATACCATATACATGAAGTCCCAAGTTCACATTATAACTCCCAAGGCCCTCTGCAATCTTCCTACTTCTCCAGTCTTAGTTGATACATTGAGATAGCCTATCTACTCTCCACACTCCAGTTTTACTTGCCTTGTTTTAATTTCTCAAATGTTTAATTTATTATTTCCCCTAGAAACCTTTGCACATTCTGTTTATTTTGCATCCACACTTATCCCACAATTTGCTCAGGCACCTGTTATTCATCCTTTAGGACTGAGCTGACATATGCTTTCCTCTGGAAGAATTTCCCATAATCCCCAGACCAAGTAAATTCTTCATGTAATGAGTTTCTATAACTCTTGGTATGGATGTTTTTGCCACACTCATCAGGATAGTGATGGTGGCAGTGCACAGGAGTGAATAAATTAAATATTCATTAGGAGACAGTATATAAAGCATTGTGATCAATTAGCTGTATCTAGGGAGCAAAGAGGAGTCAAGGATAATTTTTGGTTTTGGCTTTGCTGATTGGGTAGGTTCTGGTGTCAGTTTCCAAGAGAGATAATGTAGAGAAAGTAAGGTGGGAAGAAAATGACTTCAGATTTTGTGATGTTGAATTCAAGAAAGAGATACCTTTAAATAGTTGAATGTATGAGACTGGCCTTGGAGAATATATTTATACTAGAGACACAGATTGGGGAATCACCAGGATAGGAGTAATAATATATGCCAAGATTGAAGACAAGAAGGTGCTAGGATCAGGAGGATGTTTAAAGAATGTGAAGTCAGGAGGATTCAAATTGGAACCCTGGAGAAAAACCACCACTAAAAATAAAGGCTGGGTAGAATGTCTTCTGCTAGCTCTTTCAGATTAACTCTCCACTCCTCTCCACATTGCTCTGTGCCTTGAGAAGTTGACTTGTTTGGACCACATAAAATCACTCCTTTATGCTGTAGCTTTTGGTATTGTTCACCCAAATAAGGAGGAGGCACTTGGAAAAAAAAAAAAAATTGGAAGGAAGAGGAGTGAGTGCAGTTTTTATTCCCCACATCCATCCTTGTGGGTTCTCAAAGCATCGACATGTCCCATGAGCAAAGGTCACGTTTCTTGTGGGGCTCCACAAAAGCCTCTCCATCTCAAGATTCTGGCAACCCTTTCCTTTTTTTGCACTATCTGCATAGGACTAGTGACACCCACAGATGTTAAACCTAGGGAACTGCGCTATCCTATTGTCTCCTTTGCTCACGCTTTTGTAAATAATCCCTGTATTAAAATCTTCTCAAAGTATCCAATTTAAGTGTACCATCTGTTTCCTACCATGACCCTGCCTGACACATAAGCAGAGATGCAGAAAGAAGAAGTGTGTCATAAAAGGCGAATGTGAAGAGTTTCCAAAATATAGGAATGGTCAACAGTGTCAAATATTGCAGAAAGGTCAAATTGGACCTGACAATTAGGAGGTTCTTCATGACCTCAGGAAATAAGTGTCCAATTGAGTGTTACAGTAGGATTTTGAATGAATTAATTAGGTCATGAATTAGTAGGAAAACACTGGAGAAGGGCAGACAAAAAGTACAAAGTAGTGTTTTGGGAACTGTGGCTGTAAAGACAGAGAGCGAGAGTGAGAGAGCAAAATAGAGGGTCAGAAATGGTATTAGAAGGGACCGGAACATTTTCATAGGCAGAAGGAAAGGATCAGATGGAGAGTAGAGGCTGAATACAGCAGATGAGCAGGGAGATTTGCGAGGAGCCCCCTGAGTGGATCAGGTGAGAAAAGGTAGATCCTTGGACTCTGCTGGAGGCGGGAAAAATGAAGTGGACTGAATCAAGTTGCATTTTAGAAATAGAAACATAAAGCAGGATAATGGCGACTTGACAATTTCTGCACATTTCCCCAAATTACTATAGAATCTGCTCCCTCTGTGTTGTTAATTTAGGTGGGCAGTCATTTATTTTGGATTGCCTCCTATTTTAATTTTAAACTTTTCAAAAAGTTAAAATTATGTTTAATTTTCTTTATGTGCTTGAGTTATCTATAGGGTGAGTTGTTGAAAGGTCTTTTACATTTGTGTCTAACGCTTTTGATTTTTTGGACATTTCTGCAGATCTCTTCTGGTCTTTAATGAAAAAAGTACACATTAATATAGTATATGTTACTATAAATAAAAATTTTACTTATATATAATATCATTTCTCTGTTAGCCTTTTCTATAGCTACATTAAATAAATTCCTGTGTATTTTTTACTGTCATTCCTTTAGGCAACAAACCCTCTGCAATTCCCATCTTACTAATCTAATAGAACAATATTGTTAGTAATAATGGGTGCAGAGGTTTAGCTGGAACCGAATAGCACCATGTTAAAAGCAAAATTGCTATCTAAATAGACTACCGGGATGAGAAAGTAAGTTCAGCATGCTGTTTTTTTCCTCCCTTCCCCCCCCTCGGATTAACCCTTGGGAAGCTAGATATGAAGGAATCATGGATTCCAGGACTCAAAACACCACAAAAATTAGAAAACATCTTGAGAAATTGTGGGAAGACTGAAGGCTTCTTGAATTGGCAGTAATTCTTTCAAGAAAAAGTCCTGTTTGGGGATTTTCACAGGATGTCATTTCTGCCTCCTCATGGTTTGAGTTAGGAGAAGCAGCATCCAAAATTTTATATAAAACCACTGATGATAAACACCTTTGACCAACACCTAATAAAGATAACTTTAAATCGAAGGAAGTGAGAGATGATTTTCCTCTTCCACGTGCCTTAGTTGAAATAAACATATGTTTAGGAATGAGACAGGTACCAGCCAGTGACTGTAGAAGTAATGTAGTATTTGACAGTGCTCAGAAAATATTTTTTAAGTATATGTCAGAGTTTTGGAAGTGGACTGCTAAATTTTTAAAATATGATTGTAATAAAGTATTTCCATAAAGGCTAATTTTGCCATGATAAAAGTAATTTCTATTTATTATGGAAAATATGTAAAATACATACTTGTGCCATTTAGAGAAGTAATACTCTTTAGACTTCCGAGCTTTCTCTCTTCTTACCTATGTTTTCACACAACTTTGATCATGTGTCTCCTAATTGTGTGTATTGAGCAAAACTTTTTTGCCAACTTGATTATTTTAGTGAACTGGGAAGAGACTAACCCTAAAATAGTTGACATCTGGTTCATTGATGTTGTCTTAATGAACATCCAGTTACTGGGTACTTTAAAGTCTTATCTAAAATTACTAACATTGCCTGTGAACAAACAATGCCAACAGTGGTCTTTGGGGAGCTGGCTGTGGTAGGTAGCGCTTACCTGGTCCGCTCCCTCCACAAAGACTGCCAGAGGCTAGAGTGTTGGCTTTTGATTATTGAAGTGGCTGAGAATTTTGGGAACAAGTACAGAGGGCAGTTAAATGTGCCATGATCATAAGATCTATAGCACATAAGAAGCATGAGAGACTCTACTCTCATTTAGTAGACATCCAGTGAATTAATTCCTATATGTAAATGACATAGGAAACAAACAACAAGTAAGAGGATATAATTAAATGGATACATTCTGAAGCTTTAATGACCTAACTCCCACCTCCATGGTGTCTGTAACCCCTTCAAAATCTCAGTGGGCTATAAGGTTACACTTTTAGCCTATTGGAAATATTTGTAAACTATGCTAGTCAAACTAAAGGAAATTAGAGAGTGTTATGATTATTAATAATAATAACACTTAGAATTACTGAAATGTTATTTCCTAATAGGCTGAGTTAGTTCAAGCACTGAGTTTCCTCATAATCTTAAATGAAAATTGTGGATATTACATTCAAATTGCTGGTTTTTTTTTTCTATTTGTGATATGAGTGAGGACTGCAAAGTTTATTTAAGTTGCTTCATTACCCAGAATATTTCACATAATTGCCATTAACTATAGCAATCTCTTCTCTATAATATGGCTGAAAGAAAAGAATTTTAATTCTCTTCTCAATTATTAATCAATTTCAGTATTCATTTCTTAATAAGGAATGTTTAATAGAGTGCTGCTTCCCCCTTCCTTGACATCTTCCCCTTTCGCATCACTGATGAATGGGAATCAAACTACAGACCACTTACTGATTAGCTGAAAATTTCTAATTGTGTCATTTTGGAATGAGAGTAATTTGTGCAATGGGATAATAATTTCTTCATAGTCGAATGAATATTGAACAATGATTGGTAGGGGATTAAAAAAAAAACAACAACACGACTTAAAAGCGAAACAAGGGAAGAAGGTGTTTTGATTTTATCAACTGCCTGAAAAGTTTGCATTGCATCTGTCCTGTGTTTTGGAATGATATTCAGTATCGGCCCTTAGAAATATATATAAAAAAATGAGATCTTTAAGTTTTAATGACATAGGTGTTGGGATGGCAGGACATGGGGATAGAACAGAGAAATTGTAGTCATTTTGCCTTTCTTTTGCCTGCGTTTGTTTGTTTGTTTGTTTTTTTGCCTCCCAACTATGGGCAGGGGCAATCTCCAGATTATTCTTGCTATGTTTCCTGATATGTTCCTGAGTCTAGCAGATAGTAGGCAATGAGCCATTATTTATGATTACATGAGTGAGTCAGTTAATTGCTACATTGGATTAAAACTTAGTGTGGTCTTTTTTCTCAGTTCAAAGGACAATTAAGTTTCTTTTGTATCCAATTATGAGATTAATAAGCATGTTAAAAAAGTTACCAAATTTCAAAGTACTTCAATCTCCTGCTCCAGGAGAATGAAATTTGACTGGTTTAAAATGGAAAGGAAGATACAATGAATCTTTATTTGGTAGATTTTAAAGGGAAAATGGGTTCTAAGTTCTCTGGTGTCAATGTTAGAAAATTTCATGAAATGTGATGTCCCTCCATTGAGGGCAGCAGAAGCGATTGTGAGAGAGTGTTGTACCTGATTCTAGAAGACAGATGGAGTTAAAGATTCTGGAATGAGAGACTATTGTTTACAAAATAGTCCCAAGGTCATCTGTTAGAATTGTGCAAATAATTTTATATGAATAACAAACATTTTAGATAAACCTGTTTAACCTTCATTGAATGGACAGCTTTATACGCTGTTGTCATGTGCCAGTGGAATCAATCTCTCATAGTTTTCATTCATTTTAATACCTCCAAAAAAAAAAAAAAAGTAATTGACAATGTCAGACTTTCAGGATGGCAGTGCCAATGTATTTCCTAGTATCCGTACCAATTCCTTTCCAATAATTTAGAGAACTTTATTCGGAGGTTTTCTGATGATCAGGTCGAGGAAGTTTCCATATATATTAGAGATTTTTTTTCTAATCCAAAAGGGTTGGAATAAATATATTTCACTTATTTATCTAAAAGGCTAGTTCTGAATAATTTAAGTTGACATCTTTATTCGACTAACTTTCTTGGTACTGAATTGCAAAATACAGCATTTTTACGGTGGTGGGAATATAGTTAGGGAAAGTTGACTCAGAGCCGCAGAGTAGGCCAGCAGTTTCTCAGGTAGTGTGGAAATCTACTGGTCTTTTGCAAGCGGATCTTTGCACCTTCTAAAGCACGTAAGGAGTAATTTAGGTACAGGTAAAATCCAGCTACACAGATAGGACTTTTTCCCCTAAAGTCTTTTCAGATAGCATTTATTCTTCCATTTCAGAGGCAACTGAGGCGGTGAGATTTATATTTCTTCCAAACTAGTCATGGGGCTACGACATTTAAGTGTTACATGGTACAGTAAACACTATGTGGTAAAAAGAAAATCCCTCTCCTTTTGAACGGTAACTCTTTTAGGTTTTCAGGGTGACCATATATTACCATATTTTTATTATCCAGACCAAGAGATTCTGAGAATAAAAGAGTGCTTTTCATAATTTAGGTCATAATTTAGGTCAGCACAGCAAACCTAAATGAAAATCTTTCTGCAGTTAGAGATGTACCCCCACCCTGTGCTTTGTTGGAGTGAGAATCTCACATGTAATTTAATCATTAACCCACTAGAATAAATTGCCCAAGAATGAAATACAAAATTCGTTGAGGTATCTATCTATCCTGGTTGATTCCTTTTCTCTGTTTTTGGTGTTCTAGCTCAGTTTAAAGGACATCTGTAATCTGAAAGGGAAAATGGGTTGCTGAGTCAAAGGGTAAACAAAAGACAATAGTCTGTTTTGGTTGAGCCTAAGAAACACCTTAAACTCGCTTTCATCACTTTGACGTGAAAATTGGCTTCTTTTACTCAACTCTGAAGTAAACAAACATTCAGAAGAATCCAACTTCATGATTAAAGTGTATCCTCCTCCTACCACTGTGGGCCTTCACCTCCTTTTAAATTGTTTAAAAATGTCCCAATAGAGCAGATTACATCTAACTACTTGCAGAGCAAAAAAAACCAACCATTTGTCACATGTCTTTTTCCTCCTCCTCCTTCTATTTTTTTTTTTTTTTCCATATTTTGTATTCCACTGTTTTGTTTTAATCCCCCTTTGTTTTATTTGGCTGCTGAAGCCAGAGCGCCTTCCCTTTGGCAATAAAAGCTTATGAGTAAACATTCTCTGTGCCTTGGAAAGCAAAAGCATCACCCCAGTCTGCACATCCAACAGTGCCCCTCTCCAAAGTCCTGAGCCTGTTCTTAAATTGGAACCTGAGGAGCTTTGCCAAGATTGCACGCTACCAGGCAGGTTCCTTTGGGCCGGTCTGTATCGATTCGCGTTGGTTCCCCTGTTTTCTGTTGGTTAGCGATCCTGTCCTAAGCTTTGATTCCTCATTATCTCAATTGCAAATTCCATGAACACATCATCATGCTGCCAGTGCACCCAGGATTTGAAACTGACAATACTGGATCAATGTCTCAGGGGCGCAGCCCTGAATTTCAATAATACAATTAAATTCCTTGAATGTGAGATTTACCCAGATTGTCGATTTTGCATTTTCAGCACGTTCAGCATGTGAAGCTACCCACCCACAGAACCTGAGCACAGTGTTCCTGTCAGTGCATAATGAAGGAAAAAGACTTGATCGTGAACCTGAGGGAAAGATAATCAAATGTTGAACCTGCTGAGCCTGTTAGATGAAACTGTTAACAAGGCTTGCTCAAATCACCAGGGAAATCCTGTGCAGGGATGAAGATTGGGGTTCAGTTCTGAAATATGTAAGCAGGGTTAGGCTGGATAAGGAGGTCTCGGTGCTAGTTGCTGAAGCTGTGTAGCAATTCTTTCGAAGGATTTGTATTTTCCCTCAGGAGTCACTTCAGCACACAGATTCACTTGAATCGGTTAAGCTCAATTCTGAGAAACATGCTGACAGAGAAAGTGTCATAAAAGGATACCACATGCTTTAATTCTAATTTTCACCAATACCGAACAACAAAAAGTAACAAAGCCAGAACAATTACTTCCTTTTCTGTAATTTTAAAAGTGTAGGCGAGGGAGAAAGAGAAGTACAAAGCGATAGTTACTGTGAGCAGGTGCTATCTATCCTTGATGGAATCGGGAAGACTCGAGTAACATAAAGTGTTTCTTTCAGTAGACTTGACTTTCAATTTACTTACATACTTCAGACAATGAGAACTTAATAAACCTGCATCCTGCCTTTACTGCACAAAACTCAGTATTCTTTGCTTTTATTTCCCTAGCTATCCCCCCTGGAGCTCCTTCTCTCTACCTGTGACCTCACTGAAGGATATTAATGAATATGGTCGACTTCCCGCATCTGGTGTGAGGCAACTAAGCCTCTGGGACTGATAAAGCATTTCCAGTCCTGGAGTCATTATCAATTTTTATTCGAGATAGTGCACCATTGAAACCAGAGCACGTGTTAAAGTTCCTCTACCTCTGAATTTCCTACTCCAGGAAACCTTGGCCATTCAAATTTGACATCCAAGGTCATTTGAAATATACATTTAGCAATAAACTATAAAATTATCTATTATGGAAACATGTTAAAATTTTATTTAGGCTAGGAGGCTATGTGTGACCAAATACTATGGAGAGCAGTGATCTATTTTAATAACATTAAAATATTAAAAATATTTAACTTCTCATGTTAGATAAAGGACATAGAAATATACTTTGGTACTGTGCTACAGTCTCTTGAAATGGCCCTGACTTATTTTTAATGCATATGTAGAATCCTGTTTGGAGGGAACTATTTTCTAAACAACATTCATTCTTAATTTTTATTTGTCCATATTCAGGCAGTGTGTGTGTGTGTGGGGTGGTGGTGGTGGTGGTGAAGAATTCATGGAGCTTAGGATGAGAACATTTGGCTTAAAATTCAGTGATAGCACTTTTATCCTACATGATATTGAGAAATACACTTTAACTCTTATTGCCTCAGTAATCCTGTCTACAGAATGGAAATAATAGTAATACCTGTCCTGCCCGCCCCTAGGTTGTATGAATTAAGAAACATAATTCTCATGAAAGCGCTCTGTAAATTTTAAAGTACTACACAAATGTCAGTTTAATGTTAACCAAATTTTATTTGAAAGAATTCAGGAGTCAGACTTCATGTCTTTTTCCAACACAGTTTTCTTCATTATGTTTTTTTGACTGAGGCATTGCACTATACCCTATTTGCCCCTGATGAGTTCATTGACTCTGAACAAATTTCCTTTGACACCCAGACCTTCCTCATCTGTGATTTCTGGGTACCCATGAATTCTGGCCAAACCAAGTGTCTACCACCTTGATGACTTCTTGAAGATTTCTCTGCTTTCAAATTCAGATTTTAGTCCAGAATTTTTAATTGCACATAACCAACTATCTAAGGACATTTTCAAAGGTGTTACACAGGTTTTTGTTTTAAAGTTTAAAAAGCTGAGATTATTGTCTCTTCCTCCCCCAACACACTATTTTCTCTCTCCGTTGATAAAAGGAGGAATCCTTGTTTAAGCCAAAAGAAATCCAAGCATTGGGGCGCCTGGGTGGCTCAGTTGGTTAAGCATCTGCCTTGGGCTCGGGTCATGATCCCAGGGTCTTGGGATCGAGCCCCACATCGGGCTCCCTGCTCGGTGGGAAGCCTGCTTCTCCCTCTCCCTCTGCTGCTCCCCTTGCTTCTGCTCTCTCTCTCTCTCTCTCTCTGTCAAATAGATAAAATCTTTAAAAAAAAAAAAAAAGAAATCCAAGCATTAATCCTTGACTGGTCCTCATGTTCATGATCTCATAACTCCTTAGTGGTATAGTTGGATCCAATTCTACCTCTTAAACATCTTGTATAATTAGCCCATTTCTCCATTTCATGGACAATATTTTACACCAAGCCATTTGTCTGGAGCATTATAATAATTTGGATTCTGTGCATTTCTTTATATATACTTCTAGTACAACATGGGTAGTCTTCCTAAACAGAAGTAGTATGTTATCAAGCTTAAATTCTTTCAATGATTTCCCTTTGCCCTTAGCATAAAGTCCTAGTCATGTATATGTTTTAATCTGGCTTTATATTTCTGCCCTGATTTGTTTGTCCTTGATATCTGAAATATTTCGTGTACTTATTTCAGTTGGAAATTTAGGAAATCCCCCCCTTTTATCTTTAATGAGGCAGTGAATGAATTTATGTCTGAATGCATGAGTGAAATTTGTAATTAAAGCTATGTGACTTTAGACAAGTAGAAAGCTAAATAATTATTTTAGGCTTGGAGAATAGAATTTAGCAGTAAAATAAGATAGTCTAACTCCAAAGGTGCCTGGGTGGCTCCGTCGGTTAAGCGTCTGACTCTTGATTTCAGCTCAGGTCATGATTTCAGGGTCCTGAGATTGAGTCCGCATCCGGCTCTGTGCTCAGGGCACTGTGCTTGAGAGTCTCTCCCTCTGCCCCTCCCCCTGCTCATGTGCTCTCCCCCTTTCACACTCTCTCAAATAAATAAATCTTAAAAAAAATATTGTAACTCTATACTATTTCCCTTACTTTTGTTCACCTGTGTCAGGATTTCTCAACCTTAATACTGCTGACATCGTGGACCAGATAGTTCTCTGTTGCTGGGAGCTGTTCTGAGCATTGTAGGATGGTTAGCAACTTCTCTGGCCCTTACCCATTAGCACATGACCCCTCCCCCAAGTGGTGATAATTTTAAATGTCTCCAGACATTGCCAAATACTTCTTGGGGAGCATAATCAACCCAAGCTGAGAACCACAGCTTTATCTGTTTAGTTCCCCCAAATTTTAAAAAGGTAATCAGAGGAGGAATTACATTGCTATACCAGTGTGATTATTCGCACTGATGACCTAGCTATCAATCTCTCATTTAGGAGATTAAAATGACCCCTAAAAAAGCAGAGTGGGTAAGGCACTATGCAAGCTTAGCCATTCTCAGTCCTCCTTTAGATCACTCTATAAAATTTGGATTTCAGAAACTCCCTAGGATCAAAGATTTGAAACATAGTATAATTTCAATTCAGAATCTATTTTTAGTATCTTGAGCAATGGGCCTGAGAATACCACCTTTGTATGATATGAAAATGTAGACGGGTACTTTATATTTTACAAATTACATGAAAAGATAGAAAAATTACTTTAAGTAAAATGGGAAAATATTTCCAGGGAGTCTGCTATCTACTAAACATTGTCCACCCTCCACAAGGTGTAGAAATCATAAGGAGAATCCCAAATACGTATTAAAAACAAAAAGCACTTTACTGAAGTAACTCATTTAAAAAATTGAGCCAGCTAGAAGTCAAATGGTTGTGAAGCATCTATAATTATAAAATTTTTATGAATCTTTGAGAGGGATATACACAATACAAGAAATGATATTGGTGGTGGTCCTTTAACTGACCTACCAAGTTGCATTCTAGGATCTTATCATGGAAGAAGTTTACTTTTTAATATCCATGCTCTGTGACTGCTCATCATATCAAGAATTATATTGCAAATAATCATGATCTGGATTGCTTTTGTCTGTGGCTGAAGCTGAAGCCATCCAATTAAAATATGGTGTTCAGGGAAAATAGCTCATTTTAAACCAGGGTCTTAGGCAAAGGAAGGGACAGCCTTTTATTAACTTTGTCCCTTGTCTCTAGACATATTTATTGCATTCTTCTGGAACAGAAATAATAGAAGCTCAGGCATAAGGCCATGTGTGCAAAAAAAAAAAAAAAAAAAAAAAAATCTCTTAGCTGCCCTGAATGTTAATGGCTCTGTCATTTGATGGGAAACACCATGGTTTTAAAATTTGAAAATGACTCACATAAGATTTAGAAATCTCTCCTATAAAATGTAGATATTTGATGATTAAAAGATTATGTGGAAATGATAATATCTTGTTTTTGTCCTTGCACATAGCTGTGTTTTGAGTTTGGTTTATATCTCTATTGCTACCCAGTGTGGTCGGTAAATTTTTGTTCTTTAATTTGTCTATGAAATGTGACAAACATTCACCTGTCACTCTGAATTTAAATAAAATTCTAGTGTATATGCCACAAGTTCATAGTTATCTATACTCCAATTTCACTTTAGATTTTTGGTGTGTGTTCATTGTACAATGTAGGTCTTTCTCCACTATTATTTAAGTTATTATATCAACTACTCTAATCAATTTTGTGTTTTCCCCAGATGTGTCCAATTTTTCAGATATGTCTCAATATGGGACTGTGGAAGAAAGTTGTAAAGTACAATTTTGGTGGATGTCAACGACATTAACTTAGAGATAAAGTGTTATTAGCATATCTTAGGCAAAATACTGCCCAGGTAGTTGAGTATTTGGGTGCAGAAGACTGAGCCAAAAGTTGTAGAGCAAAAGGCAACCAGCTAAGGGACAGAATGTTGGGAATAATTTTAAATCAATACCAGGCAAAGTGGCAGACTATGAATAGATTCTGCCTAGTTAAAGGAATCCTGATAGTAGATACGGTCAGTGAAACAGAAGCCCAAACCTGCCCCCACTGGTCAGAGTTAAGTCATGTGTCCTTAATGAACTAATCCCCACAGTGGGTGGGATAGGCTGTGCTGGACCAGAAACTAAGGATGAGTTCTTTCTTGCCCAAACAGTGTGGCCCAAGAGGAGCTGGTCCTGGGTGATGTAAAACAAAACAAAAAACAATAAAAGGACGAACTTGGAACACAGAAAATATTTTCGTCTTTTCCTACCTGCTACCACAAATTTGAAAAGGAAATGTAAGAAACATTTCAATCGTTGCTTCCTTACCTGTATCTTTTCTGGATGAAGTATTTTTTAAAATTTTTTATTGTTATATTAATCACCATACATTACATCATTAGTTTTTGATGTAGTGTTCCATGATTCATTGTTTGTGCATAACACCCAGTGCTCCATGCAGAACGTGCCCTCTTTAATACCCATCACCAGGCTAACCCATCCTCCTACCCCCCTCCCCTCTAGAACCCTGTAGTTCCAGGAAGGAGATACCTATATCAATAAATATATCCAAAGCTATTTTGTTTTAGCTATTTTCTAGTTTGCTAGTTTCTAGAAAAACTAGAAATTGTTAGCAGGGGTTAAGTGGGGGAAGTGTGGGAAGGGGACTTTGACATTTCCACTTTGAAGCCTTCCATACTGTTTGAATTTTTGTAATTTTAATACTTTCTTAATAAAACAAAATAAAATATGAAACAAAGCAAAAGAAAACACCTGTAAAATTCTCCTGGTTCATTGACTTATTGGAGCAATGAAGAAAACTTGAAAATAACACTAGTAATCCATTTTTGTTTAACCCTTAAAACATAGAGCATAGTAACATTTCCAGTAGTTTGGATAGGGATAAATTCTCAGATATGAAAAAAAAAAAAAGTTTATGCATTCTATTTGCTTCCTTGTTGAACCAGTATGTTGTTGTTGTTGTTGTTGTTATAAGGTATATGGAACTTTTTTATGATGTTGTGCATTATGGGATCTTTTCTAATGTCATCAGAATTTGGCATCAGGCAGTAGGGATGAGTCATGAGTTCGAGATCAGACAGTGATTACAGGCAGATTCAGGCATATGAGAATGAAATCTTAGCTCCACCACTTAATGGTCTTGTTGAGTTATAAAGGGAAAGATACCCTTTTTATGCTTCTAGAAAAATAGACTTGATTCCTAACTCACAGGATTTTCTGTTAAAACAGATCACTCTCTTTTGGGGATGTTTTCTCTGCCTCACCCCCCTCAACTCTTGCTTTTTTGCCATATGTCATCAAATAGTTTTTAATGTTTATTTTCAGACAATAAACATGGGAATGGCTACTGATTTCTTTAAGAAATTACCCAAAATATTTTCTAAGATCAAGGAAGCATTAATTAATTTTTTACTTTTATCAAGCAAATGTTTGTCAAATAAATACTTAGAATATAGCTGGAATTGTTGCAACTACAGTTTAAACAAATATTTCAAGATAGCATGCATCCTAAAACAGGATAAATCGCTTAATAACCTGAAAGATTTATGGGACATCTTTTCTTTTTTTTTTTTTTTTTTTTTTTTTGGGTCTGTGTGTAATTTGAAGAAATTGGAAAGAGTTTAATTTCTTTTTGTTTGTTTGCATGCAAAGAAATTCTAGTCACGAAGTGTTAGAAATGAGGACATTGTACACTTATGTATTTTTTTCTGATTATAATAGTCAATACATTAAAATAATTGGGGGAATTTTAAAAGAAATATTAAACAGTATTTTCCTGGTTATTTCCAATTTAATTGGTATATTTCATTACCTAGTTCATATACTTTGTCTCTCACAAATGGCTATAATTAATATTATTTGAATACTTTTTCAAGGGTATCGTGCAATTAGGTATTAGGAAATACATCATATGATTATGAATATTAATATTTCTAAAATTAGAACAAAAACATAAATTTGTCTTCAAAGGAGTCATATTTTCATAGCTATAACAATCACATAGGATGAAAAAAATGTAAAATTCAATCTGTTAAAAACCCAAGTGAAGCAAATGCAGTATTTTTTTTCTAATTTCATATTTTATGATGATCGAATTAAAGGTGAAGACATGCAATTAGCAAAAATAACACAATGTACCAGAGCACTTAAATTCCATAAATGAGTACTAAATAGGAACAAATGTTGGGAAAAAGTTATTCTGCTGCTGCATACAGCTAATGATGTAACTAAATTATTATGTGATAAAATGTTATTAAAAGTACACTTATTTTAAGATGGGGTAAAAATGATTTTAGAAATCAAAAATACCTCAGAGTACTATAATAGCTGGCAGAGGAGGCCTCCTAGCAACTCTTTGGTTTTAGTTTGCACAGTCTGAAAAGTGAGACTATAAAGAAACAAAACAAAATGAATGAGGATAAAATTTTAAAAACCTTCAAAGGAATCCTGGAGGAATTTTTTATTTGTGAGTAACGTAAGAAGATCCTTTGAATCCAAATGATCAATCTTACAGCAGAGAAATTCTGAATGAAGTAGAACTAGGAGATACAAAATCCAGAATAAAGTTTTTGGTAGAAAAGTATCCTCTAGTTTGATAAAGCATATGTGAGCCAGTGATGGCTTCATTTTCTTTAACATCTGATGGGAAAATTTCTGATCTCTCCACTCTATGTGGATGTAAAAGGTGGATCTTAATCTTCTCCATAATACTGTTAAAACCCTTAAAACATGATGAGTGTTCCAGTTCCAGCCAAGTTGAAGTGAAGTTTCCAGATTTATTCTCTTTTCTAAAGCAATTTTAAAATGGACATAATAAATAAAACTGTGGTTTTTAAAACACTGGACTTCAGGCAATGAGAGACAGCTATAACAGAAAGAGAAAAAAAAATGGGTACTCCAGTTTACTGATTTGACAGCATTTTCAGGATGTGACACACAAAGAGGTAATCCAAATAGAGCTGGGAGAATCCAGAAGTTGAGCATTTAGGAGAGTCTGAGGAGAAAGGATGCTAGAATTTACAAAACACAATATGGAGAGTAGAAAGCTACACATACACTTAAGGAAATTGCAGAGTTGCACTTGAATATTCAACGGAATACTAAGTAGCACGTTTACACAAGGCTAGGTGGGGAAACACACCAGAAAGAATTAAGAGGAAATCATACTCTGTGCTCACACAGGACTGGGATTAGCCAGTTTCCACCAGCCAGACTGGAAACCTCATTGTTTATGGGGAATTGGATAGATTCCTTAGACTTAGTTAAATCTCTGGTCTTTCCTAACCAACCTTGAAGAAATTTCTGAAAGGATCAACTGTTTCCAAGTAATCTAATTATATCCTTGAACAAAGCTCAAGAATATTTACAGAAATATAAACATATCCCTCACATTAAAAAAAAAAATCAAAATATCCAGCAATCAAAATTACCAGGTATGCAAGGGAGGTACAAAATATGACTAATAAGGAGGAGAAAAATCATTTAAAAGTAATGCAAAATTGGGGTGCCTGGGTGGCTCAGTCATTTAAGGGTCTGACTCTTGATTTTGGCTCAGGTCATGATCTCAGAGTTATGAGATTGAGCCCTGCATTGGCCTCCATGCTTAGCATGGAGTCTGCTTGTCCCTCTCCCTCTTTTCCTCCCCACACTCTCTCTCTCTCTCTCAAACAAACAAATAAATAAAATCTTGAGACTAATGCAAAATTAATCCAGATTTTAGAATTTACAAACAAGGACATTAAAACAGTCAGTATAACTGAATTCCATATGTTCAGAAGTTGAGACAAAGAGATTAAAAAACATGAAGACCCTGATCAAGCTGCTAGAGGTGGAAATACACTGCAAAGAATTTAGGGCAAATTATACACTGCAGAAAACAAAATGATTAGTGAAATTAAATATATAGTCAAATAAACTGTCCAAAATAAAATACTTAGAGAAAAAAGAATAAAAAAAAAAAAAGAAAATAAATCCCCCATAAAATCCATGAGCTGTGGGTCAGCACAAAGCAACCCAATGTCCTTGAAATTAGAGGATAGGAGAGAGACAGTGTGTGATGTATATATTATTTATATAATATATATAAATAATTTATGGTTGTATTTCTATATAAAGTATATATTGTATACAAATGAACATATTGTATAAAGTATGTATAAAATGTATTTTAAAATAGAAAATATTAAATATATGGAAAATAGTACCTATGTAGTTTATATATATTATATATGAAGATATGCATGATAAGCACAGAGGAACAAATATGAGAATGATTGATTTCTTGTTGGAACAATGCAAAGGAGAAGAAAGTGGGACAACAATTTAAAGTACTGAGAGAAAAAATTGGTCGTTGCAAATTTTTATACCTAGAACAAATATATTTCAAAAACAAGGACAAAAATAAAGATGTTTCAAACACAGGAAAAACTGAAATAATTTATGTCTATCAGACATACACTGCAAGAGATGTTAAAGGAAGTCTTTTTTAAAAAAATTTTTATTGTTAATCACCATACATTACATCATTTGTTTTTGATGTAGTGTTCCATGATTCATTGTTTGTGCATAACACCCAATGCTCCATGCAGAACGTGCCCTCTTTAATACCCATCACCAGGCTAACCCATCCTCCTACCTCCCTCCCCTCTAGAACCCTCAGTTAGTTTTTCACAGTCCATCATCTCTCATGGTTCGTCTCCCCCTCCGATGTCCCCCCCTTCATTTCCCTTCCTGCTATCTTCTTTTTTTTTTTTTTCTTAACATATATTGCATTATTTGTTTCAGAGGTACAGGTCTATGATTCAACAGTCTTACACAATTCACAGCGCTCACCATAGCACATACCCTCCCCAGTGTCTATCACCCAGCCACCCCATCCCTCCCACCCCCTACCACTCCAGCAACCCTCAGTTTGTTTCCTGAGATTAAGAATTCCTCATATCAGTGAGGTCATATGATACATGTCTTTCTCTGATTGACTTATTTCGCTCAGCATAACACCCTCCAGTTCCATCCACGTCGTTGCAAATGGCAAGATCTCATTCCTTTTGATGGCTGCATAATATTCCACTGTATGTATGTATATATATATGTATATACACACACCACATCTTCTTTATCCATTCATCTGTCGAGGGACATCTTGGCTCTTTCCACAGTTTGGCTATTGTGGACATTGCTGCTATAAACATTGGGATGCACATACCTCTTTGGATCCCTACATTTGTATCTTTGGGGTAAATACCCAGTAGTGCAATTGCTGGGTCATACGGTAGCTCTATTTTCAACTTTTTGAGGAACCTCCATACTGTTTTCCAGAGCGGCTGCACCAACTTGCATTCCCACCAACAGTGTAGGAGGGTTCCCCTTTCCCCGCATCCCCGCCAACATCTGTTGTTTCCTGACTTGTTAATTTTAGCCATTCTGACTGGTGTGAGGTGGTATCTCATTGAGGTTTTGATTTGGATTTCCCTGATGCCGAGCGATGTTGAACACGTTTTCATGTGTCTGTTGGCCATTTGGATGTCTTCTTTGGAAAAATGTCTGTTCATGTCTTCTGCCCATTTCTTGATTGGATCATTTGTTCTTTGAGTGTTGAGTTTGGTAAGTTCTTTATAGATTTTGAATACTAGCCCTTTATCTGATATGTCATTTGCAAATATCTTTTCCCATTCTGTGGGTTGTCTTTTGGTTTTGTTGACTGTTTCCTTTGCTGTGCAAAAGGTTTTTATCTTGATGAAGTCCCAATAGTTCCTTTTTGCCCTTGCTTCCCTTGCCTTTGGCGATGTTTCTAGGAAGAAGTTGCTGTGGCTGAGGTCGAAGAGGTTGCTGCCTGTGTTCTCCTTTAGGATTTTGATGGACTCCTCTCTCACATTTAGGTCTTTCAACCATTTGAGTCTATTTTTGTGTGTGGTGTAAGGAAATGGTCCCGTTTCATTCTTCTGCACGTGGCTGTCCAATTTTCCCAATACCATTTGTTGAAGAGACTTTTTTCCATTGGACATTCTTTCCTGCTTTGTCGAAGATTAGTTGACCATAGAGTTGAGGGTCCATTTTTGGGCTCTCTATTCTGTTCCATTGATCTATGTGTCTGTTTTTGTGCCAGTACCATACTGTCTTGATGATGACAGCTTTGTAATAGAGCTTGAAGTCCGGAATTGTGATGCCATCAGCTTTGCTTTTCTTTTTCAACATTCCTCTGGCTATTCGGGGTCTTTTCTGATTCCATACAAATTTTAGGATTATTTGTTCCATTTCTTTGAAAAAAGTGGATGGTATTTTGATGGGGATTGCATTGAATGTGTAGATTGCTCTAGGTAGCATTGACATCTTCACGATATTTGTTCTTCCAATCCATGAGCATGGAACGTTTTTCCATTTCTTTGTGCCTTCCTCAATTTCTTTCATGAGTATTTTATAGTTTTCTGAGTACAGATTCTTTGCCTCTTTGGTTAGATTTATTCCTAGGTATCTTATGGTTTTGGGTGCAATTGGAAATGGGATCGACTCCTTAATTTCTCTTTCTTCTGTCTTGTTGTTGGTGTATAGGAATGCCACTGATTTCTGTGCATTGATTTTATATCCTGCCACTTTACTGAATTCCTGTATGAGTTCTAGCAGTTGTGGGGTGGAGTCTTTTGGGTTTTCCACATAAAGTATCATATCATCTGCAAAGAGTGAGAGTTTGACTTCTGCTTTGCCGATTTGGATGCCTTTTATTTCTTTTTGTTGTCTGATTGCTGTGGCTAGGACTTCTAATATTATGTTGAATAGCAGTGGTGATAGTGGACATCCCTGCCATGTTCCTGACCTTAGGGGGAAAGCTCTCAGTTTTTCCCCATTGAGAATGATATTTGCTGTAGGTTTTTCATAGATGGCTTTTATGATATTGAGGTATGTCCCCTCTATCCTTGTACTCTGAAGAGTTTTGATCAAGAAAGGATGCTGTACTTTGTCAAATGCTTTTTCTGCATCTATTGAGAGGATCATATGATTCTTGCTCTTTTTTTGTTAATGGATTGTATCACATTGATTGATTTGCGGATGTTGAACCAGCCTTGCAGCCCAGGGATAAATCCCACTTGGTCGTGGTGAATAATCCTTTTAATGTACTGTTGGATCCTATTGGCAGTATTTTGGTGAGAATTTTTGCATCCATGTTCATCAAGGATATTGGGCTGTAATTCTCCTTTTTGATGGGGTCTTTGTCTGGTTTTGGGATCAAGGTAATGGTGGCCTCCTAAAACGAGTTTGGAAGTTTTCCTTCCATTTCTATTTTTTGGAACAGTTTCAGAAGAATAGGTATTAATTCTTCTTTAAATGTTTGGTAGAATTCCCCTGGGAAGCCATCTGGCCCTGGGCTTTTGTTTGTTGGGAGATTTTTGATGACTGCTTCAATTTCCTTAGTGGTTATAGGTCTGTTCAGGTTTTCTATTTCTTCCTGGTTCAGTTTTGGCAGTTGATACATCTTTAGGAACGCACCCATTTCTTCCAGGTTATCTAATTTGCTGGCATATAGTTAGTCATAATATGTTCTTATAATTTTTTGTATTTTTTTGGTGTTGGTTGTGATCTCTCCTCTTTCATTCATGATTTTGTTGATTTGGGTCATTTCTCTTTTCTTTTTGATAAGTCTGGCCAGGGGTTTATCAATCTTGTTAATTCTTTCAAAAACCAGCTCCTAGTTTCGTTGATCTCTTCTACTGTTCTTTTGGTTTCTATTTCATTGATTTCTGCTCTGATCTTTTTTATTTCTCTTCTCCTGTTGGGTTTAGGCTTTATTTGCTGTTCTTTCTCCAGCTCCTTTAGGTGTAGGGTTAGGTTGTGTATTTGAGACCTTTCTTGTTTCTTGAGAAAGGCTTGTATTGCTATATACTTTCCTCTTAGGACTGACTGCCTTTGCTGCATCCCAAAGATTTTGAATAGTTGTGTTTTCATTTTCATTGGTTTCCGTGAATTTTTTTTAATTCTCCTTTAATTTCCTGGTTGACCCATTCGTTCTTTAGTAGGATGCTCTTTAGCCTCCATGTATTTGAGTTCTTTCTGACTTTCCTCTTGTGATTGAGTTCTAGTTTCAAAGCATTGTGGTCTAAAAATATGCAGGGAATAATCCCAATCTTTTGGTACCAGTCGAGACCTGATTTGTGACCTAGGATGTGATGTATTCTGGAGAATGTTCCATGGGCACTAGAGAAGAATGTGTATTCTGTTGCTTTGGGATGGAATGTTCTGAATATGTCTGTGAAGTCCATTTAGTCCAGTGTGTCATTTAAAGTCTTTATTTCCTTTTTGATCTTTTGCTTAGACGATCTGTCCATTTCAGTGAGGGGGGCGTTAAAGTCCCCCACTATTATTGTATTGTTGTCGATGTGTTTCTTTGCTTTTGTTATTAATTGCCTTATATAATTGGCTGCTCCCATGTTAGGGCATAGATCTTTACAATTGTTAGATCTTCTTGTTGGATAGACCGTTAAGTAGGATATAGTGTCCTTCCTCATCTCTTATTACAGTCTTTGGTTTAAAATCTAATTTGTCTGATATAAGGATTGCCACCCCAGCTTTCTTTTGGTGTCCATTAGCATGGTAAATGGTTTTCCACCCCCTCACTTTCAATCTGGGGGTGTCTTTGGGTCTAAAATGAGTCTCTTGCAGATAGCATATCGATGGGTCTTGTTTTTTAATCCAATCTGATAGCCTGTGTCTTTTGATTGGGGCATTTATCCCATTTACATTCAGGGTAACTATTGAAAGATAGGAATTTAGTGCCATTGTATTGCCTGTAAGGTGACTGTTACTGTATGTTGTCTGCGTTCCTTTCTGGTCTATGTTGCTTTTAGACTCTATCTTTGCTTAGAGGACCCCTTTCAAGATTTCTTGTAGGGCTGGTTTCGTGTTTGCAAATTCCTTTCGTTTTTGTTTGTCCTGGAAGCTTTTTATCACTCCTTCTATTTACAATGACAGCCTAGCTGGATATAGTATTCTTGGGTGCATATTTTTCTCGTTTAGTGCTCTGAATATATCCTGCCAGTCCTTTCTGGCCTGCCAGGTCTCTGTGGATAGGTCTGTTGCCAGTCTAATGTTTCTACCATTGTAGGTTACAGATGTCTTGTCCTGAGCTGCTCTCAGGATTTTCTCTTTGTCTCTGAGACTCATAAGTTTTACTATTAGATGTCAGGGTGTTGACCCATTTTTATTGATTTTGAGAGGGGTTCTCTGTGCCTCCTGGATTTTGATGCCTGTTTCCTTCCCCAAATTAGGGAAGTTCTCTGCTATAATTTGCTCCAATATACCTCTGCCCCTCTCTCTTTCTTCTTCTGGGATCCCAATTCTAATGTTTCATCTTATGGTATCGCTTATCTCTTGAATTCTGCCCTCGTGATCCAGTAGTTGTTATCTCTTTTTCTCAGCTTCTTTATTTTCCATCATTTGGTCTTCTATCTCACTGATTCTTTCTTCTGCCTCATTTATCCTAGCAGTTAGCGCCCCCATTTTTGATTGCACCTCATTAATAGCCTTTTTGATTTTGACTTGGTTAGATTTTAGTTCTTTTATTTCTCCAGAGAGGGTTTCTCTAATAACTTCCATGCTTTTTTCAAGCCCAGCGAGTATCTTTAAAATCATGATTCTGAACTCTAGGTCTGACATCGTACTAATGTCTGTATTGAGTAGGTCCCTGGCAGTAGGTACTACCTCTTGTTCTTTTTGTTGAGGTGATTTTTTCCATCTTGTCATTTTGTCCAGAGGAGAATAGATGAATGAGAGAACAAAATGCTAACAGAGTAACAACGTCCCCAGAAAATATACTCTAAACAAATCAGAAAAGACCTGAAACTGGGGGAAAAGAAAGGGAAAGAAAGAAAGAAAAAGAAAAAAACAAACAAAAACAGAACAAAACAAAAAAAACCAGAATATGATCAAATATGATCAGGCTGGTGCATAGATCAGTGCCACACACTTGATTTTGGGTGTATTTTGGTCTGTTAGAAGAAAGTGCCTCCCAAAATTTTAAAGAAGGAAAACCTTATATATGTACAAAAATAAGGGTCGATACGATGAAGGGATGGAATATGACTGTAAAGATGAAAATTATAAAAAATTTTATAAAAGGAATTGATAAGTGGTTTGAAAAAAGAAGAGTATTAAAAAAAAAAAAGAGAATGTGATCAGGCAGGAGACTAGAACAAAGCCATACACTAGAGATTTAGGGTATATTTTGATCTGTTAGAAGAAACTGTATCTCAAAATTTTAAAGAGATAACAACTTATATATATATGCCAAAAATAAGGGTAACTACTATAAAGGGATAGAATATGACTCTAAAAATGAAAAATAAAAATGTTTTTTAAAAAAGAGATTGATAAGATGTTGGTTGAAAAAGGGAAAAAGAAAAATTCAAAAAAAAAAAGTTAAAAAAAAAAAGAACTTTGAAAGACTAGAGAATCATGGTAAAAAAGCCATGAATTCTATGTGCAGTATTCCCCTAGCGCTGGAGTTCTGCCGTTCTCATTGATCGGTAAACTTGGTCTTGGCTGGCTGTTCTCGCTGATCTTCTGGGGGAGGGGCCTGTTGCCGTGGTTCCCAAATGTCTCTGCCGGAGGTGGAATTGCCCCACCCTTGCCGGTCGAGGCTAAGTAATCTGCTCGGGTTTGCTCTTGGGAGCTTTTTTTCCCTGCAAGCCTTCGGTACAGCTTTGGAGGAGGAGAGTGAAAATGGTGGCCTCCCGATCTCTGCCCGGAGGAGCAGAGAACTCGGGACCCCACTCCTCAGTGCGCCCCAGAGAAAAGCAGCCAGTCACTCCCATCTCCCCGGCCGCACTCCGTGCTCACCCGGCCTGTGACTGCGCGTTTCTATCTCTGGCACCTGACCCCGTGTGGAGTCTCCAAACCCAGCAGATTCCTGTGGTGCGCTCCCGCGCCGCTCCTCCCGGGGGAGGAAGGGGAGTCTCTCCAGATCTGCTGCTTGTTGGGTCCCTGCTGGAGGAGCAGTGGCCCGACTGTGCCGTGGATCACGGTTTATGGCAACCCCGAGCTGAGAGCCGCTCCTCGGCTCCGTCTCTGCAGCTGGCTTCCCTGCTCTGATACCTGGGAGCTCTGCCACACTCAGGCACCCCCAGTCTTTCTGTGACCCCGAGGGTCCTGAGACCACACTGTCCCAGCGAGGGTTCCACCCCCCACTTAGCCACTGGAGCGACGTCCCTCAGTGGAGCCGACTTCTAAAAGTTCCGATTTTGTGCTCTGCTGCTCTATCACTTGCCAGTAGTGTTTGAGGGAGGCCCCCTCCCCTGTCGTCTATCCTCCCGAATATCGCCTCGGATTCACTTACCCGCACATCCTACCTTCCAGAAAGTGGTCGCTTTTCTGTTCAGAGAGTTGCTATTCTTTTCTTCCATCTCCTGTTGAGTTCGTAGGTGTTCAGAATGGTTTGATCCCTATCCAGCTGAATTCCTGGGACTAGAGGAAATCCAGGTCTCCTACTCCTCCACCATCTTGCTCCTAAAGGAAGTCTTTTAAGCAGAAGGAAAATGATAGTGGATTGTAATCTGTTTATACACAAAGTTAAGGGTTCTGACAATGGTTACTCTGTAGATAAATATATAACATTACATATAATACTACTTCTTATCTTTAAATATCTTTACAACTGTGTAAATATGAACGAAAAATCACAATGTATTATGAAGTTTATAACATGTGCAAATATAAAACAGCAGTAGAAACACAGAGATCTGGGCTAGAGAAATGGAAGTATACCATTATAAAGTTCTTAAATTATGTGTAGAGTGGTATAATAACTTGAAGACAGATTGTTCTAAGTTAAAAATGTAAACTATAAATACTAAAACTACCACTAAAACTCAAAACAAAGTTATACATAATAAACCAGCAAAGGAAATAAAATGGAATTTAAAACATAGTAAATTTAAAGGAAGGTTAAAGAGAAAAAGGTAACAAATGTCTGAAATTATTAATTGGATAAAAAACTGCCTACAGAAAACACTCTATGTAGATAAAAATAGGATAAAAATAGATTAAAAAGATATACCATTTAAACACTAGTCAAAAGAAAGTTAGAAGAACTATGTTAATATCAAATAGATTAATTAGGAGAAAGTATTGCCAGGGATAAAGATATTTAAATAGAAACAGGGAAACAATAGAGAAATATCCATGAAACTAAAAGTTCACTCTTTTTTTTTTTAAGATTAATTAATTAATTTATTTATTTGGCAGAGAGAGCAGGAACATAAACAGGGGGAGTGGGAGAGAGAGAAGCAGGCTTCCCACTGAGCAGGGAGCCTGATGTGGGGCTAGATGCAGAGCTTGATCCCAGGACCCTGGGATCATGACCTGAGCTGAAGGCAGATACTTAACGACTGAGCCACCCAGGCGTCCCTAAAAGTTCATTCTTTGAGGTCAGTAAAACTCTAGCAAATGATTAGGCTAAGAGAGAACCAAAAAAAAAAAAAAAAAAAAAAAAAGACACGTTACCAACGCAAAAAATAAAAGGTGATAGTATTACAGATTCTACAAAGATTAAAGGGTAAACAAAGGAGTATCTTGAACAAATTTATGCCAAAATGTGTCTGCTTACATGAAATAGCACAACTACCAGAGCTCATAGTTGTTCCACATACTTGCCAACACTTGTTATGCCAGGCTTTTTCATTTTAAACTTTGTCGGAGGTTTGGTTGCAATGATGTAGAACAATTGGAACTCTCGTGCTGGTGAGAAGGTAAAATGGCATAGTTACTTTAGAAAAGATTTTGACAGTTTCTTAAAATGTTAAACATAACTTTCCATATAACCCAGCTATTTTTCTTCTATGTACTTATCAAAGAAAAATGAAACCCCATGTCCCTGCAAAGATTTGAAAACAAATTAATAGTGGCTTTATGTACAATAGCCCAAACTGGAAAGGACCCAAAGGTCCATAACAGGTGGAGGGGTAAACAAGTTCTGGTATACCCATACGGTGCAGTATTACATAGCAAAACACAAAGCAAAAGCAACCTATCTATACAAGCAATAACATAAATGAATCTCAAAATAGTTTTTGTGGAGTGAAGTTAGACAAAGAATAGTATATGCTGTGTGATTCCACTTTTTTCCATTTAGATAGATTCTAGAACTTGCAAACTAATCTATAGTGACAGATCAGTGGTTGCCTTGGTAGTGGCATGAGGATTATTACATAGGGACGCTAAGAAACTTTTGTGGGTAGTAGACATTCATATCTTGATTTCAGAGGTGGTTGTATAGGATTTACATGTGTCAAATCTTAGCAAAATGTAAACTTTACATATTCGTACTTTGTTTATATAGCTTTTAAAAAAGTTGTTAAAAAACTAGTACAACTCTTGGAGAGGTTGTAGAGAAAGGAGAACCCTCTTACACTGCTGGTGGGAATGCAAGTTGGTACAGCCACTTTGGAAAACAGTGTGGAGGTTCCTCAAAAAATTAAAAATAGAGCTACCCTATGACCCAGCAATTGCACTACTGGGTATTTACCCCAAAGACACAGATGTAGTGAAAAGAAGGGCCATATGCACCCCAATGTTCATAGCAGCAATATCTGCAGTAGCCAAACTGTGGAAAGAGCTGAGATGCCTTTCAACAGATGAATGGATAAAGAAGATGTGGTCCATATATACAGTGGAATATTACTCAGCCATCAGAAAGGATGAATACCCAACTTTTACATCAACATGGATGGGACTGGAGGAGATTATGCTAAGTGGAATAAGTCAAGCAGAGAAAGTCAATTATCATATGGTTTCACTTATTTGTGGAGCATAAGGAATAGCATGGAGGACATTAGGAGAAGGAAGGAAAAAATGAAGGGGGGGAAATCGGATGGGGAGAAGAACCATGAGAGACTATGGACTCTGAGAAACAAACTGAGGGTTCTAGAAGGGAGGGGGTGGGGGGATGGGTTAGCCGGGTGATGGGTATTAAAGAGGGCACGTACTGCATGGAGCACTGGGTGTTATACGCAAACAATGAATCATGGAACACTACATCAAAAACTAATGATGTAATGTATGGTGACCAACATAACATAATAAAAATAAAAGTAAAAAAAAACTAGTAGAGCTCCAATTTCTAGAGACAGCAGGTGTTTGCAGTTCTACAATTTCCAAATTTATAAGGTAGGATATGGATATTATTTTTCTTACTTGAATTTGGTACAGGTCAGTCTCTCCAAAATCTGGATCACTTCACAAACTTAGTCTTTATTAAAGTGAAATAAGTTAGCAATTATAGGTTTAAGAGTGAAAATTTTTAATTCATTAATAAAATACAGCATTTTATACATTGATTTCAATTTTTTCTTATCACAGTTCTTAAAAACTTTTGTTTAGTCTTTATTTCTTCTGTTACCACCAGTTAATTGGCATGCTTGCAACTAATGCATGACTATGGGTAGCAATTTGCCTGCATAAAGATATTCCATTACCCCCACATTTTAATTAGATGCTTCATAAAGCACTTTGGAATATATATTTTTTAAAAATCCCATGTTACCAGAATTATAGTTTTTGAATAGATATATATCTAATTAATTAGTGTGGTTTGTTTTATCCATAGTGCGTTGTTATGAATGTTTAATGATATACTTAATTTTTCTTTGCCTATAATAAACCATCATCTCATACTTTGCATTTTTACTTTTTTTTTTTTTGGTTAAAATGATCTTTGATTAAATTTTTATAATAAATTATATCCACAATATGTGTGTTCTTATTTTTTTGTGGTAGCTGTGCATTCAGAAAGATGACTGTTTTTGGTTTTTCTTCATGTCTAACATGACCTTAACATGCTCTTCAGAGCAAAGGAAATTAGACAATACCCTATTTTCAAGAGTTTTCTAGTTGGCATTCTAGATTTCTCTGTGGTGATTCTTAAAATTGATTAGAATTTGGGAATTCTGGCTGCCGTGATCCCAATATTTGTATTTGTGCAGCCCACTGCATGGAATATCCATTGTGCTTGCACTGTCTTCTGGTAGAGATCAGAGAAGAGGACTGCGCTAGCTGACACGCTAACTGTGCTTTGGGAAGGAGGAACAATAGAAGTATCTTTTGTTAGTTGACCAATATTGCAACAAATTCAGCAGTATTTCTTTTTTTTTTTTTTTCAGTAATATTTGAGATCTGGCTTTTAAAACATTGGCTATCAGACTGTTGGTCAGAACACAACTCCTTATGAAAATACTTGGGAGATTAGTCTTGAATGATATTTTGACTTCTTGTGTTCCAAGAACTGTTGTTCTGAAATCTCATTAGCAAGCTTGGAAGGATTGAGGGGAGACATGTTTGGCTGCTGAATTGTAATGTGTGTTAAAGTGTATCAACTAAGTCATGTTGCTGCAAGTCATAAGCCTCTAACCTAGCCTTTCTAATCTCTTTCTCCTTTTCTGTGTCCTTTCCCTATTGATGTCACTGAATCCTGGGAGACCACCAAAACTTGATTTAAAAAAGGGATTTGAATTTCTAAGTATTGCTTAAATCCATTTTCTCTTCTCTAACCCCTCAGTCTCAGTGCAGACCTTCATATTTTCTTCCTATAATTTTGCCATCATCATTTAACTAGTCTTACTTAGGGCTTGCCATCTTTAATTTATCATAAATGTTTCTAAAATGACAACGTTACGTTCTTGATTCCTTGCTTAAAAGTCTTCTATGATTTCCAGTACCTTTGCACCCCCAGCCCCCTCTTACATTCTTCCACCATTGTCTTCAGCTACTTTAATAGTTTTCTAACTGATCAATATCAGCTCCGACCTCATTCCAGATCTTATGCCTTAGTGAAGCTTGTGTAATATTTTGCAATCTGATCATGTCAGTGCTAGCTTAAAACCTATTCATGCTCTTAAGATGAACACAGAGTTCCATGGTGTGATCTCTGGGTCAGGACTGTTGTGGCACCTGCCTGGGTACCTACCCTCATCTCATGCCACATAGCTCTTGCTCTGTCTTGTCTTCTCTTTCCTTCTCTTCTCTCTTGAATATAGTTGACACACAATGTTGCATTAGTTTCAGGTATACAACATAGCAATTGAACAACTCTGTTATCTGTGCTCACCACAAGTGTGGCTGCCATCTGTCATTACACATTATTATTACAATATCATCGACTATATTGCCTATGCTGTACGTTGTATCTTTGTGACTTATTCATTCCATAACTGGAAGCCTGTATCTCCTACTTTCCTTTACCCATTATGCTCATCCCCCACCCCTTCCCTCTGGCAACCATCATTTAGTTCTATTTATAGGTCTGATTCTGCTTTTAGAATAGGTCAGATGGAGAAAAACAAATACCATGTGATTTCACTTATATGTGAAATCTTAAAAAAAATGAACAAACAAAAAGGTATTTCTTTGTGTGTGTGTGTGTGTGTGTGTGTGTGTGTGTGTGTGTGAGATGTTGAGTCTTCAAAAAGGAACAAATGTAAAGTTTTATAATGATTACCGAACTTAGATATACTTTTTGTTAGGTAGAGAACAATGCTGTTCTATTTTTATAGAGCATTCTGTAATCCTTTTGACCTTTCTTGGGAGAGAGAGCAGTAATTGTCAAAATTACATTTATCATCTGAGTAAAATGATATGGAAGAGACAACTCGAATACTTACAGTACAAGGAAAATACTCAATGACAAAAAGTAAGGATTACACTCAGCATATAACCTTATTTTACTCATAAATAAACCTCATTTTATTCATAATATATGCCATTGAATAATTAAGGTGTGTGTGAGTTGTAGATACCAGCTAAGATTCTGTGGTGGTTTTATGATCATAGCTACCAGAGCAAGAAACCACACTTACTTATTCACACAAAGGCATAGACACGGAGAGTCACAAAGCTTACAAGTTTCATCCTCACTTGTGCCAGAAGACATAACTAGATTTTCAAGATTTTCTGCCAGTAAGTGTAGCAGCTTCCACATCCATATTTTGAAAAGGAACATAAGAAGATGTCATCTGAAATTATAGACAATCTGCTAGAGAGATAACATATAACCTATGGATCCAGAAAACACAGATTCTATTTTACTATATCAACCAAATGTGGTTGATTATCATAAAGGCAGACTCTCTGGTCAAAAGACTGAGACTAAAATTCATTTTGTACTTCAAAAGCCCAGGCAATTTGTAATTGTTTCATTTTTTAGACAGCCACAGCTTGCTGGTTTGAAGACAGTTCAAGGAACTTCAGGAATTCAGAAACAGACAATATGTACTTTTGCTCAAGATATGAGAGCACAGTGTATCCAATTTATTTTAGTAACTATGTTGAAATATTTTTGAGTTCTGGAACTGGGTTATTTGCACATAAATACTCTTCATGTATAAATAATAACTGTCATATAATTTCTTTTGTACTATCTTAAAGTGACATCCCTAAAAATAGAGTATCATTCCTTTCTGTTTTGCTATTTCTACATGCAGACCAAGATGCCGGCCTCCACTCCTCTACATAATCTAAATTCTACCTTCAGATCAGAAGTCTGTATTCTTGGATGATATTTATCTTAGGCCCTTGTAGAATTGCTATTGGCAGTGTGTTTGGTAATGTCGTATTTCCAGCTTTTATCTGGGAACACTACAGGAAAATACATTGTTCCTACATTTGTTGCAGAAATATTATTGAGGCCATTGTTTACTTTATGATATCACACTGTACTCTGACATAAAATTCCACCTGAGAAGATTCTTGAGTCAGTTGCTAAAATGAATGTTGCTGCTTCTTACCGTCTCAAATGTTTAACATTTTTTTTGGAAAATCAAATATGCAGATTATTACTTCTCATATGCTTTGTTGGTAATACATTTTTTTAGTTTCTTGTTAAAATATTGGCATTTATAGCTAATTTATTTCTGTACTTTCAGCTTAATTTCCAACTTTTATTTATAGCTTGTTAGATTTTGACATAGTGGAGAAGATCTAGTCATGTGCCACTTTGTAAGAAGTCATTACTGATTCTTGAGTACTAAGTTTTATGGAAAACTGAATCCAGAGAAACTTAAGGGTTGTGATTTTTAGGATGGGTCACCTACAGAACAGGGACATGTTTTGACCACTGTTTCTTTAAAAATTCTTACTGCCTTTTTTTTTTTCCTCCATCATCTTAATTATCTGAAGTTGTTTTTAAATGAGCTAGTGGCTATACCAGAGTATTAAGTCAAGTAATCTTTTCTACAAAGGTAAAAATTGCTTGTTGATCTGTTTCAACAAATAATCGGGCCTCTTAGCTAATTTTTTATTTCATATTAAAAGTACTTTATTAAGGTGTGCTTTATGATTTATATGTAGTTAAATGCTGAAATCTTAAATATACAAGATGGATTTTGACATATGTTTACACCTGTACCAAAACTGCTGTATCTCCCTGTCTTTTCAATACCCTCTCCCAGAGGTGACCATTATTTTGACAGCTATCACAATCATGTTAATTCTACCTGTTCTTGAACTTGATGTACACAGAACCACGCAGAAGGTATTCTTTTGTGTTTGGCTTCTTTTACTCAACACGTTGTTGCACTATCTGTATCCTATTCCATTTTATTTATGAGTAGTAAATTTTACGTGTAAATTTATTTAATCTATTAATGGACATTAGCTTTGTTTACAGTTTGGCAATATTATGAGTAAACCTGGGAATATCCTGGAAAGGCTTTTGTGTGGACATACACGTTTATTTCTATTGAATATATATTCCTAGGAGTGGGTTACCAGATAGGCGTGTGTCAAACTTTATTAGAAATTTGTAACTATGTGAAGTGAGAGATGTCAACGAAACTTACTGTGGTAATCATTTTGCAGTATGTACCTATATCAAATCATTATACTGTACACCTTAAACTAATACAAAGTTATATGTCGATTACATCTCAATAAGACTGGAAAAAAAATCTAGGTGGCTGTACCATTTTTACACCCATATAACAATATATGAAAGTTTTAGTTTCACGTTTCACCAACATTTGATATTAATTTTTTTAAATTTTAGGTATTTTGGTATATGTATATTTTATCATGATTTAAATTTTGCATTTCTCTGATAACTAATATTCTTTTCATATGCGTGCTAGCCACATGGGTATCTTCTTTTGTGAAATGTTTCTTCAGTTCTTTTGCCCAGTGTATTGGATTTCTTGCCTTTTCATTACTGATTTGCAGAATTTAAAATTTTTTCTTAAATATATTCTAGGGAAGAGTTCTTTGCCAAGTGTGTGTGTATGTGAATGTGTATGTATGTTATATATATATTACATACATTTATGTATATATGTATGTTTTTGTCCTATATATGTATGCATACATATGACTGTGAATGTGTGTTATGTATGTTATATATATGTTTGTGCATATGTATTGTGTATTGTGTTTATGTGTGTTGTGTTTATATGCACATTCCCCATAGGTCCATAAATGGTGAATTCCAGGCGGTTTATATATCCCCGTGTTGCGCTCTCTCCTCAGCAGGGAGCCTTCCTCTCCCTCTCCCTCTCTCTGCCACTCCTCCTGCTTGTGCTCGCTCTCTCTCTCTCTGTGTCAGGTAAATAAATAAAGTCTTAAAAAAAAGTTTCATTATTTTTATTACTCAATATTATTGCATTGTATGGATATACCACCCATTTTTGAAATCCATTTACCAGTTGATTAACATTTGGGTTATTTCTACTTTTTGGCTGTCATAAGTGCTACTATGAAAATTTGTGTGAAAATTTTTGGATGGACATATGCTTTCATTTATCTAGTTAGATATATAAAGGTGGAACTGGTAGATCATAAAATGTTTATGTTTAAAATTTTAAGACCCTCTGAACTATTTTCAAAGTGAAAATACATCTTTATACCAATGGTATATGAAGATTGTTGTTTTTTCCATGTTATTTTGCCTTAATTTTGAAGGATGTTTTGATGGATTTAGAATTCAGTGTTAGGATTTTTTCCCTTTCAGCACTGAAAAAGTTGTTCCATTATTATCTATCTTCCATTTTTCTTATGACGAATCAGCTGTTTTCTTGTTTTCCTGCATGTAATGTGTATTAATTTTCTTTGGATACTTATAAGCTTTTCTGTTTATTTTGTTATTCATTGTTTTACTCTGATGTAGCTGGATGTAATGTTCTTGAAAATTTTAACCTGTTTGAGTTTGGCTGAACTTCTTGAATATGTAGATTGATTTCATTTATTAACTTTGGAATTTTCTCAGTCCTAAGCTCTTCAAATATTTCTTCTAAGTAAGTTTCACTCTCTTCTCCTGGGACTACAATTATACACGTGCTAGATCATTTGTAATGTCACTCTGACATTGTATCCTATATAGTGCATTTTTTTCTCTTCTTTAATTTGAATAACTTCTGTTGATCTGAGTAAACGGATTCTTTTGTTTCATCTTGTATGCTGTTCAGCCATCCAATATATTCAGCATTTCAGATATATTCTTTATCAAAGTGAGAATTTCAGTTTGTATTCTTTTAGTTTACATTTCTCTTCTGAAATACTCCACATTTTACCCAATTTCTCTGTCTTTTCCTCCACTTTATTTTTCATATATTTCTAGTAGTTGTTGCATTAAATCAGAGGTTTATGGTAACTGTGAAACCCAAGGAAAAGTACCATAATTTTCTAGCCAGTGTCATTGTAGACAGAGTTATTATAATCTAGGAATCAAGAAATATGGTGAATCCATTGAAGTATTTTTGAGTATAAGCACAGAAAATCCAAGTCAGACTATATGTAGCATATGGAATTTATTGGCTTTTTAAAAAAGTCCCCAAATATGCAAGTATCAAGGAAGGTTTGATCAATTTGTGCAGACACTAATGTTCTACCTTCTCTTTTTCTATTTCTTTGCTCTTCTTCTGTGGTGTTGGTGCATTTCTTGGCAGACTGTCCCTCGTTTGACAGATGGCTGCCAGAACATTTGTAGCTTTCTCATTTACGTGTAGAAATTTAATTAGTTTTCAATTGCTGTGTAACAAATTGCCACAGACTTAATAGGTTAAATAATGCAAATTTACTATCTCACAATTTCTATAGGCCAGATGTCCAGTGTGGTATGTCTGGGTTCTCTGCTCTGGGATTTACAAGGTTGAAATTGAGATTTTAGCCAGACTGACTTCTCATCTGGAGACTCTAGGGGAAAGTTGGTGTCCAGACACTTGTTGGAAGAATTCAGTTCCATGTGATAGTATGGCTTGAGGTTGCCTTTTCCTTGCTAGATGTCAACTAGTCTCATCCTTTTAGAGTCTCCCCACATTTATTACCACATCACCCCCTGGATCTTCAGCCCAGCAACAACATGGCAAATCCTTTTCTGGTTTCTCTGATTTCCTTTACTCCTACTAGCCTGAGAAATCTTTTTGCTTTTAAAAGACTTACATGATTAAGCTAGGTCCATCTAGATCATCTCCCTACCTTAAAGTGTATCTGATTAATAATTGCATTAATTACATTGCTGCATACTGTTTTGTCATGTCATGGAATCCTGGCAGTAACACTAGAGGATAGAGATTGTGGGAACCATGTTATAGTTACACTAGTACAGAGAGTTTATTTCTTTTGGAGCTCAGTGTGTTCAATACTGAAGCAATCATTGTTGCCAGAAAAATGGTATAGAGTGATTTTCTTTGGCCAGTTATAGCCCATCTCCATATGTTTGGGAAAGTGAGAGTCCTGTTAAGCTGGGGGAATAGACACTGAGAATGCAACCAATAAATATTGACTGTGCTGGACTTCTGGTCCTGGCACTGCCACTTATCAGCCATGTGAGTTTGGGCAGAAAATTCTGATTGTTTTCTTGTCTGTGAAATAGTGATGATAATCCAAATGTAGCAGACATTGTAAGTGCTCTGATAAACTCCCCTTATATCTCTTTTACCATCCTCGTGTGGACATTTCCCAGGTTACGTGTGTTTGCTTCTAAAAGCTGTAGCTATCACTCTCTTCATTACACTGACTTTGTGCTACTGTTTTCCCCACAAGGCCAGAGAGGAGCTGCACATCCCCAGTGTTCTTAGTGTGAAGAGAGAATCTTTCATCACTTTCTATATCCAAGTGGATAATGGACATAAATTCAGATGCTTTAAAATAAAAAAAAATCATTTCATTTGGCAGATATTCTTCTTAAAAATAATTTCCAGACAGAATTTTAATTTGCAACTCATTCGTCTTGGAGGGTACACCAGGAAGATAGATGGTTTTCATTAGAAACACAGTGTGGACTCTCTTGAAACACAGACCCACATTTTTTTTTTAAGATTGTGGTTGTTTATTGATGATACTAGCCTTAAGAAACTTTCAAAGTAACATTGATGATGCTTTCTCTAATCAGTTGCCTGATTATGTATTTCCTGTTGTAGACCCAGGACGAATTTCTAAGGAAAAAAAATGTAAAAACTTCACCAGGTGTACTCCTCTAAAATGGTTGGGTGGGCATCCATTCAGGCATAAATCTTCATTAGACTCCTTATTTTATATTTACTCTTCTCGGTTGTTTGGCAGTGTATGTGAATGTGCTTTGATCAGAAGAACAGAAGTTCTCTTCTCTAGATTCTTGCCAAATAATACAATCTTGAAATTCCTGCTGTCAGGTTGTTATTAAATGCCCATTGTGAGATATCATATTTATGGAAAATTTCCTGAAGGCCATGCAACATATGCTCTTCTGGCTGTCCTGAATGTTACCTTTGGATAAAGTCCAACCATCAGCGGTCTATTTTACTGTGTTGGACAGTATTATTTTGACCCCTCTTAGGGTTACTCTTGCTGAATTATGCTTTAGTGCTTGGCCATTGACCTACATTGAAAGACTTTATTTGAAATAGCTATGTGAAATGCATTGTTATGGGAAATGTAAGGAAGCATAGGGAACATTGAGTTCTTTATTATGGAGAGTCCTCTTTATATGAAAACAAAGAAGAAATTTTCCTCAGGTTTATCAATCAAAACAGCTCTCCTTCTACTGAAAAACTGATTTGATTTCTTATGGCCCCTGTGAATCTGTTAACAGATCATGCTTTTGTCACTAGGAATGATATTTGTGGACCCTCACCCCCCCTCTGTTGTAATAAAGTGTAGAATGCTTTCTTAGTGTGCTTATCCAACCCAAGGTGTGATTATTTCCCCTTTGTAATGATTCTCTTGACTATATATTTCATCCTTTGTACTGAAACATTTTTGTAAGCTACTTCAAATCCTTTGTGAAGTGAGAGAGGGGATTTCAAGAACAAGTCAAATACTGCTGCTTTATTTGCCTTCTCTTGACTTTGTTTCTTTTTATTTATTTATTTATTTTTATTTATTTATTTTATTTTTATTTTTTAAAGATTTTATTTATTTATTTGACAGAGACAGAGACAGTGAGAGCAGGAACACAAGCAGGGGGAGTGGGAGAAGGAGAAGCAGGCTTCCCGCTTAACAGGGAGCCCGATGCGGGACTCGATCCCAGGATTCTGGGATCATGACCTGAGCCGAAGGCAGCCGCTTAACGACTGAGCCACCCAGGCGCCCAACTTTCTGTTTCTTTTTAAAAGTTGGTAATTACCTAGTATATATGTTGTGTATATTCACCATTTAAAACCTGTCATTCTTTCATTAAATAGTTCAGATATTTTTATATGGCTCCTATGCCAAGCTCAGTACGGGAAAAAGATAAAAAATATAATTCCTGCTTGAAAAAAACAACAACAACATAAATTTCAATGGTAGATGAAAATAAACTAACAAAGGATAATGTGAGGCTATGAGACCAGAAAGGAGGGATACCTAACTCAGACCTGTGTTTAGTCAGACAGGTCTTCACAAAATCTCTTTGAGTTGAGATTTGAAGGATTTCTTGTAGGCAGGCCAAAAGGGATAGGAGTGGTATGAGGGGGAGAGAGTTACTGTCAGAGGGAACAGCCTATGGAGATTCACCAAGACACGAGAGATGGCATGTGACCATTTCAGAAAGGCTTGAGAACAAGCTACAGGAGCACTGACAGTAAATGAGACTGGGTCACAGAAAGCCTTGCGGTCAAACCAAGGACTCACATTTTTTTTTTTTCTTTCCCCTGAAGCATCAGGGAACCACCAAAGGATCTCATGGAAAGAGATGAAGTCAAACAGATGAATTTCTTGTATCTTCCCCAACAGTTGGCATTGTGACTTGAAAATATTAGGTATTCAATGAATTAATAAATTGGGTACTCCAAGGAGTGTAATTGCATACTTCACTCATAATCTTCTCAACGTTGTTTCCTTCATAAGCTTTTCCATTCATGAACTTTGTTAGAAAAGGAAGACTGTTCTTCTTCTCCATTTTGTCATCTTCCCCTTTCTGCTCATTTTTGTAGGTGATTCATGATGAAGGTGAGCTCTAGAGTCAGGTAAGCAGAGGTTGTACCTTGGTTCCACCACTGATCAGGTGCACAGCCTGGGACAAACAACATATCCTCTTTGGGCCTTCCTCGTAAGCCAGTTTGGGGATTAATGAGCTAAATGTGTGTTGAAGTATGTGAAAAGTGTGTGGCCTTCAGTGAGTTTACAGAGTTAGTGCTATGGCAGAGTTATTCTATTTCATTTCACTAGTTTTGGATGCATTATTCTTTTCCTTATTGATGTGTTTGCTTTGGCAATGTGCAGTCTCTTCTATATAATGTCTGTAGTAAAGAAACTGTTTCATCCCACAAGCTTCTGAAGAATATATGTAGTCAGTGAAACTTTTAGCCTACATGGGCTTTATTTCCCTGACATGAAGACAGCTTTTGTCTCAGTATCTCTATTTTTTGCTCTGATTCTAAAACTTTCACATTATGGTTTTTCATTTTCATTCTAAGAATCTGAATCATTGCAAATATTTCCCAATTTTTATTTCTACTAGGTGCATTGTAAGTATTCTCTTAAAGTAAGCTTCACATGAAGACAGTTGCTAATCTTTCTTTTTAAAGGGAGTCACACAGCTACCCTCTTCCTGTCAGAATATATATATATATATATATATATATATATATATATATATATACACACACACACACACACACATGTTTGTATTTACATTAAATATAAAATGCACTTATATATTTTATGTAATATGCACTTCTTTTAATCTTGATTTTCTTTAATTTGAAAAACCTAGGGAGCACCAAGATTAGACAGTATTTTCAAAAAACATTAATTTATACTGTGCTGTTTCCCAAAAAGGATTTCAGGTCATTTATAATAAAGAAAAACGTTGTTACCATAAAACCCAAACCCATTAAAATCAGTATACCCATTAAAATCAGTATAAAACAACCAGAGCCCAGTAATAAAGGAGAAAGAGGAATATTGGGATCTATAGAAAAGCACTCTTTAAACATTTTCTTGGAACAAAGAATCCAGAGGGTTCAGTGAAATGTATTCTCTGGAAAGCCTTCTTTTATCATCACTAACAGCTTGTTTTAAATTACCCTTGCAGGGGGAGTTTGGGAAAAACAATTTTTTAAAGATTTTGTTAAGTCATTATCTTGTGGCCTCTGTTTGCCCCAGCTTTCAGGGGCTAGTCTTTGTTTTCTCCCTGACCTGCCCAGATTTCACTGCTCTCCAAAGGGGCCTCCCCATGCTTCTCTCACTAGACATTTACCTATCCGTCATTGCTCTCCTTTTTCTAGATACAAAGTGGCCTTTCCTTTCTAAAGCAGGGATCTACTCTCCTTGATAAGATATTTTTGTTACAATAGTCTCTCTATCAGCATTTTCTTTTGTCTAGAAGAGAAGCAGGATTTGCAGGCAAAACTGGGATAGGAAATATATTTGCCAACTCCTCCCTTTCCGTAGGTGACCCTTCATTCTGTACTCATCCCACATGCCCATACAAGGGTCTTCCATTTCCTCTTCTCAATTCTCTGATCCTGGACTCTCAGGCTTTTTTCTTCTTGGTCTCAAGTTAGGGTTGGAAGTTTGATTGGATGGAAGGACAAAGGGGAAACATAGACAGCTCATTATATGTAAATCTTCATTTTTGCCATGGGGATCAGAAATGCCATAGCTGTTATTTACTCTAACACAGTGATAGGTAAATGCAGAAGCTTTCCGTAGATCCCTGTACAGATCCTGGTGCCAAGACTGGACTTTCATTTTTATTCATGCAATATATCACTTGTAATGATTTTGTCCAATTCCATACTTTTCACACTGTTCACTGCTCCCTGATCTTTCAGCACGAGCAAACAATCTTCTGAAAATACCTCTCTCAGTTTGAAGGACAATTAATGAGAAACATACCAGAAAGGTTATTATGCCTATTTTTTGGCCAGAGCCCTTTGAATCACCCAAAGGGAGGCTAAGTATTATTTTGACATTCATTATTGGCTGAACACCGACTATGTGTTTATGAAGATAAGACTGGCAAACTGCTTCCACAGCCGGATCCACACAGCATGGCATGTGCTTGTGAAAGGGACTCATCTGGTCTAAGTCCTCCTGCCCTTACGGCATGCAGAGTTCAGCTGGAATTTGAAGCTTGAGTAGTATTTCTTTCCAAAGGCCATTAACTGTCCATGAGACCCCAAAGTTATTATGAGCTGGAATATTCCATTCATCCTAGACTATTGACTTATCCTATGTCTAATTGCACAGTAGCACAATGGACCACAACAGTTACGTCTTCACTTGCTAATTCAGGGATTTCCTTTTAGGTGAAAAACCTCCAATCACTAGGTGATAATAAAATTAAAATTGTAGAGAATGTTTCAAGAGAAATATGGAGAAATAAAGCCTTCAAATTAAAATGTGTTTCACAGTTCCACGATGCCAACTTTCCTGATTTCCACTTTCCTGATGCCAACATTTGCTTTCCATTCTCGCTTTTTGTCTAGGTCTCTAAACTTCTATGACACTTCTACGTGTGTACGCTCATACCTGTCCTGCTTGCGGACCCCGAGCAACCTCTGCTCACACTCCTGCCGCCCTTGGAATGCTTAGGATAAATCCTCCATGGTGAATTTCCATGCCTCACCTTGTCCTGTGACCATTTTGCAGAGCCCTTTTACCCCACAGTAAATAGCCCAGGAGGGTGGTTGGAACAGGTGTGAAAATTTAAGCATCTTTCCTGTTCCATTGCCTGCTTCCATCATTTCTCTTTTTTCTTCTTAAGCTGATACTCCACTCCATCATGCTGCTTTTATAGCTGCTGTTCAAACTTTAATGAGGACAATCAATGCTTGCTCTGCCTTTTTAAAAAACAGATTAGAACTCAGAAATTACAATGTCCAACAACTCCAATTGAGTAAACACAATTATATTAAAACTGTGAATTAAAAACAGTATCTTACAAATTTAATACCTTAATTTACAGACAACCAAGGACCAAATGTCTCTGTTTGACTGTTATGCATCCTAAATTGCTATTCAGCCATGGTGACCTTGCTTCAGCAAATAGCATTCAAACCCATTTATTCATTTTCCACCCCGAGACCAGTTACAGCCTATTTCCATAGGGATGATCACTATGAGGGCAGCTCGCCTCACATCTGTCATTATAAACCTTTTGAAGCCAGATCACCCATGTTTGAAGCACCAGGTACAACCAGAGATCAATGGCATGAATGCTTTTTCTCCTGGCCGCATTTCCCAAGCAGAAGACCTACAATAAAAATAAGTGTAAGATGCTGGCAATTGAACATCACCAAATACCCACCTTCACTGGTAAATGCGCATCAGTTTTAGTTGCTATTTGTTTCGATACTTTTATTCCATGGCCTGACCACAAGACAAACTCATGTGTGGAGATGAAAATGAATTAGAAACTGTAGCACCAGATATACCTTTTCTGGGCTTTAATACAACAAAACCATCCAGGGATGGTCTCAGTGAGGCCCGAGGGCTTGATTCAGGGGAGGGTGAAGGCGGCCTCCCCACTTCCATCTGCAACCACTTTTTGATGGTGAGTGCTGACAGAGATATGGTGAACCCCTCTTTTCCTTTCTGAGAGTTGAGAATGGAGGAACCTGAATTTCTGAACATAATGAATTTGTCTCCAGTGGCAGGGATGGCAGACTCTGATTGCAGAGTGGTTGGAGAGGGCCACGGTTTTGTTATACATTGTGAGGATTAAATATAAAACCAAGACCAAAACACCACCACTCAGCAACATGCCCTTGTATCCCGCATGATGTCTGCTTGATTGGCACAGCGTGTGGAGTACTTTACTGAAGCATAACTGAGTAGGCATTGCATATTATCAAGTACAGATCCTTCAGCGAAGGCTAGGGGATTGTGCATCAGCCTTCCCCGTGTGTGCATTCTTTTTGTCCTGATTTATGCCAGTGCTTTTGTGTCTCCCTGATTTTTCATGCTGTTTAAACAAGGCCTCCTGCTTCTCTGACCACTCTCAGTATGATGATTAGAAGGGAAGGCAGCCAAGCCCTGGGAGAATAGGAAGAGACTGAGACATCTTTCATCAGCTCCACCGTGTTAGACAACCTTGCATCCTTCTCTTCTCCATTAAGAAGAGTGTTCTCAGAGTTACCTGGCTTCACTTCTCTACACATGGTAGCTGATTTCCATCTTTGTATTTTTGCTTCTATCTAAAACACTTTGCTCCTTTTCCAGTCCATTTGACCATGTACCACAAAGCCCAGTCTCATCAGACATGCCCTGCCCACCCCTAAATTCAGCAAGCCCTCATCACATTGCTCCTCACACCTCTTTCCTATACTGTCCTTCTCCTTTACCTAAAGGACACTACCAGTCTTGCAAGGTTCCCTTGGTGGCCTCCCCTCCCCTTACCTGTCGCACCTCACAGATGGCAGGCCTCTGCAGTGGGTCTCCTCTTTTATTTCTTTCTGCTCCCCAGGTTCCCAGTCCAATGATACACCTCTCGCTCCATATGACCTCCCATGTGACCATGGGATTCCACCCTAAATCGCAGGTGTGATCATGTTAAAAAGAAAACTTAAATAGCCCTCAGCCAGAAGACTGTGCACCTCATGCCCACTCTGTGGATCTTGATGATCATTTTCTCTTCTGCCTCCCTATAACTTCTCTCTTCTTAAGCCAGATTGAAGCACTGCAATTACCTAAACACATTTTGTCTTTGTTTTTCCTCATGCCTTTCCCTTCAAGTCCCCCGAACACCCTGCACTGCAAACTGTTATAACACTGGTTTAAATCTTGCTGCCTCCATGAAATGTCACACAATAAACTTTTTCTCTGCTTCCCTGTTCTATGGAATGTATACAATGCCCTTATGGTGTTCTGTACTTTCTTTCTCTATTTGGTCGTCACCATATGTTTATGTTACCGTGTCACAGAATTTTTGGAGCTGAAATCTCTGCTCACCTGACTCTACCCTAGCTTGTCCTGGTACCGATTTACAGAGGAGGAAACTAAAACTCAGAAGAGTTGTGACATGTGCACATCTAATAGCTATTGTCCAGATGGAACTAGAATCCAGGTCTCCTGACAACTGCTCTTCCCAGTGGTCTTACTAAATTGTGAATGCAGACCAGCTCATGGCAAGAAACAGTAAACAGTTCCTTCATCAAATGAGCAACCTCTGAGGCAGTTGGGTATTTTTCAGCTTGCTTTTGTGTGGGGATTCCTCAGTACCACTTTTTTGAACATCAGTTTCTCATGCATTAACATTTTAGAGTAAATCTGTTTTTCTTTGTGCATATTATTCTTTTCTAATTTTTGTATTTGTGTACTAATTCCTCGTCCACCATTTTCCTTTGTTCCTGCCCTTTCTTCTGTCCCCAGCTGTTCTTGCCTATTTTTTAGGTCTTGCCCCTTGATCTGTCCCTGTTCCTTCATTGTCTCTGATCTTTCCTTGCCAAATATTTTGACTGGCCTCAGCTCTGATCTCCAGTGGTGAAATGAATGTATCAGTTGTCTTAGATCCATGTTATAAGTACTGCGAGTTAGTGTTTGCTGTTTGTTTTTCAGTTAATTGTTTGGATACAGCTTTTCCACTAAATTGATCTAAGCGGTGAATTGTAAACTTTCTGTGGAAAGGGATAATTTCTTGTTCATCTTTGAAAGACCCAAAACACCTAATAGAAAATCTTGCAAATGTGCCCAGTCAGTGCTTGTTGAAACAGGAAATAAGTGCAAGGCCAGCTCTTACAATCATGAGGTCTTTGACTCAAGGGAAAACTAAAGCGAACTAATGCATCTTAACAAAAAGAATTTAGAATATTTCTCTTCTCCCTTAGTACAAAAAATATAGAAATGTGATATGAGTCCGTTCTTATTTGTTGATTTATCTTGGACAAACCAAACATACCTAAATCTGCAAAATCAGCCTGAACAGTGTAGGGATCATGAAGTTAAGTGCTTTAATGTTTTTGAAAAACTCATGTCTCCTTTCTCATTTGAAAAAGGGAAGGCATACTCATAATTTAATAAATACTGAGAAAAGAAAAAGCTCCGATAGCAGAATTTACTTGACTGCCATGCATCCACTCATTAGTGTTGAAGATTAGCCATGCTTCTAGATCTATGTGCTCCTGAGTTCAATATGTACAGTGAGGGAATAGGCAACATCATAAAACTTCAAAGCTTCAGTTCCCGTTAAGCCTCCTGCATGCAGACAGTCACGTCAATGGTAGTTCCTACTTCTTTGGACAGAACACTGGCCACATTTTCTATTTCTCTCTAATACTGTTACCAGACAAAACTTTGGAGCTACCTAAATTTAAATGTAGAGGCAAAGCAGTAACCAAGGTAATTGGTAGAAGTAGTGTATCTGCAGAATAGAACCCTAAAATAAGGGGTGGACCTCAGGGAAGACTTCCTCTTTCATCCGAAAAGAAGGGAAGTTCCTGTGTCCAAAGTTAATGTCATGTCCAGTGTTAATATTCAAATGAGCAGAAAAGCAGGGACATGGATTATTATAAACTATACCAATTTATTTCTTGTCCAGTGCTGGTTTTGGTTGAGATTTAGCTCTTTTGTGGACATAAGAAAATATGTTTGGAATCCTGGCTTTGCTCCTTGTTGTCAAATCAGTGTTTCTCGTACTCGGGGTAAACAGTGGAGAGGTTATGAAAACTGCAGACTGAAACACTTAACTGGAAACTTAGGTGCTGGAACTATGGTGCTTGGATTTTAAACACCTCTACAAGTAACTCTACCGCACTCAGGACTTTGAGAACTATCAACGTGTGTGATTTGGGGCAAGTTTCCAAACCTTCTGAATCTTCATTTCTTTGTGGGATATTGGAGAAAATAATACTGATCAGGTTGTTGGGAAGGCCACATAAGATCACATAATGTAAACGGGTAGTAAAAGGTGACGTGTTCTCTTTTCTGCCACCCTATAGCTTGAATGTGATCTTGAATATATATACATACACACATATACCCAAGCCGGACACATGGTCCTGTCCCACCTTGTCAGGCTTTTGTATTATATATTTTTTTATATTTGTCCTTTATTCTCAGTTTGACCTTGTCATATTCCGTTTTCAGTCATTAATCTATTCCATATTAATAGGAAAATAACTCCTTTTAATGGACAAAATCTTACTATATCTCTAAAGCTATTCAATTGAAAGACTGTTCGATTATTAGAAATGTACCCAGGAAAACACCAGCAAAAATCCCAACTGAGAGCAAAACCGGGAAAGAGAAATTTTGAATAAGGGACAGTAACTATGCAAGCCTTCAGAAACATTAGTTTCTTAACTGATTTCTGCTCCAATATTGTTAGTTTTGTAGATATCATTTATGTTGAAGTCTCCTTGGTAAGAAAGTCTTGGTAAATGCATTCTGATCTGGACATCAGGTAGGTAAAGGTTTGTTACTCTTTATCAAAGTATTACTTAAATAGCCATAACACAAATGCAATAACTAATAAATGAGTAGTAGTGCTAAATGACTAATAAATGACAAAGAAGTCATAGTCATAACATCACTTTTTAAGGACATGAGCAGAAACTGTTAGTTGCAGGTTAAGGGAGAAGTTCTAATTTTTGTTTTAAATAGTTTCATCTTTAAAAATAAAAATGAGGTATTTCCTATTTTGATATCTAACTTTGAAATCATGAGAAGGTGTCATGAACACTTAGTAGGCGCATTCACCAGACTATCCAAATTAGAGATCAGCTGTGTAAAGCCCTCCTTTTGATGCCCAGAGATACTGAAAAACTAGCTTTGGTAGTGATGTCATAAAATAGATTTGTAGGCTTAACTTTAGGGTCTGTTCCTGTGTCAACAGTGGAGTGATCAGTACTGAGGCATGACTTACAAATGTGGAGACTGATCCTTCATAAGTCCCTCAAATAGTATGTTTTTAATTCAGATGTAGGAGTGTTACAGAATATTTTGTTTACTGAATAGGCATAGATTTTTTTTTTTTAAGATTTATTTATTTACTAGAGAGAGAGTGCAGGGGCCAGGGGAAGGGGCAGAGGGAAAGGGGGTGGGGGAGCAGACTACCCCTGAGCGTGAAGCCCAATGTGAGGCTAGTTCTCAGGACCCTGAGATCATGACCTGAACCGAAGCTGAGAGTCAGACACTTAACTGAGCCACCCAGGCGCCCCTGAATAGGCATAGATATTGAAAGTTGGAGCATTACTGTTTGGACTTAACGTGTTTGAGCAGAACTTGCATATTCAACCATCTAGCTATCTGGTTATTTCTTCTTAGGTCAGCTCTGTGTCCAGAGTTGTATGTGGACCTAGGAAGTAATGGTAGCCCCATGCAGTAATTTGGAATATAAAAGCAGGTTTTCTTTTACTTTATGGGAGAAAACGTAGCACGCATGCCTCTGAAAACAGCTTAGATGGCATGTTTTCCCAAGACTAAGCAAGGAATTTGTTCCCTTTTGTTCTAAGCTACATTTACCTCTGAGGAAGTCAGTATTCCTCGTTGCCCATCTTCAGTTCCACCACTATGGTTATGAAGGCAGAACCTCAACTTTGGGAGGGGATCGTTGTCATTGGCGATTATCTGTCCCCTGAGTAGCTGGTAATAGAAATCAGTTTTTGCTGACCACCTGACCACACCCTCACAATTCACAATTTAGCCTTTGATAGAGCAGCTTGTGCAAGTCCATTTTCAAGTGTTGTAGGATTTCTTCACAGCATAGCATTTTCTCCTGTACTTTTACCAGGTCTTTAATAATTTGTTGTTCAAAGCTGAACATTCATCCTAGGGCAGCCAGCTAATCTCTCCACAAGTTAGCATTATATTGCTAATTAAAAGGAAGAAACAAAATCAATACATGTGTTTTCCTGAAAAAGAGAAATGTATGTAGTAATTGTGGCTTGAAATATGGATGTGACCGTTTTTTTACAAAGTGGGTTATAAAAATCACATCCTAGGTACCCTTTCAAATTTCCTCTGACTTCCCTGACTCCTAGACACTCAACCTCTTGCTCCTCCTCAGCAGCTACCCTGACCTCCTAACCCTCTCGGTGTACATGGTGTCTCTGCCTGAGGCCAACCAGACTCATGTATTTGGCTCCCTGAAATACTAACAAACTTAAATAAAACACCACACCACAGGATTTAAGATCTGACCTTTCCAGCAATTGCAGAAGAACCAAATAATGCAAACCAGGAAGTTCAGGGGCATTAAATCCCCCAGCAGCTAACTTTGACCATTGGGAAACATGAGATAGGAGTGAGCAGAGTAGATCTATTTGCTTTCCTTTCTCCCTCTAATAGACTGAGCCAAAGTAAGATTTCCCCATTTGGCCTTTCAAGAGATGTTCAATGTGCCTAAGCAAAATCACCTGTGAACCAGTCTTCTGGGTCTTTCAGCAGCTCTTTGTGAAACAATGGAGAGCACTATAATGCATCACCCTATATTGCTTTTTATAATATTCTCATTCACTTAAGACTTTCCTCACTCTTAATGAAGATTTAGACTTTCTTAGCAAAGTATGGTCACTTAATGCTTTCCTAAGACTCTGTTCTAGGAGATCCAGGCTACGACACAGATCATCCCTAAGTCAGTTGAATGCAACTTAAGTTGAAGAGAAGCAATCCCTTTTTTAATTACTTTTCATCATAGATGTTACTCATTAAAAAATATATATATTTACAGGGTGTCTACTATATAAAGGCACTGCTGTAGGTTTGGGGAGGGAATCTCTGTCTTCGTTGAGGGTATATTCTGGTGTGAAAACATTCTCAATAAGCAACATAAGTAAAGACATTATATCGATCTTATATATTATAGATGGTCATAAGTGTTATGTTGAACAATAAATCAGGGAGGTGGATAGAAAGTGGATGGTGTACAATTTAAAACAAAAAGGTTGAGAATATGCCATTTATGGAAAGATGTAAAAGTAATGAGAATCTAAGTGTATTTCTGGGGAAGAACATACAAAAAATGGGAATAGGATATACAAAAAGTCCTAAAATTGAATGGTGTCTTATGTGTTCAAGAAATAGCCAGGAGGCCAGTATGGCTGGTGCACTATGAAAGATGGGAAAATAGTAGTAGATGAGGTCATTGAAGTGATGGGGGGCTAAATCCTCATAAGTTTTATGTTTAATATAACATCACACTTTTGAAAGTGAAAGATGAAACCTAATGATTATATCTGGATACTGCCCTAGCAGCCTGGAACGAATGGTTACCCTATTGCCAGGCTATTATAAGAATTTTGGACACTTGCTAAATAGATAGAAAGCCACTGGAAAATTTTGAGCAAAAGAATGACATGATATAGCTTATGTTTTGATAATATGATACTGACCTTTGAGGGTGAGAAAAGGATTCTTTTAAAAAGGAAAGGGGGGCAGTTAGGAGCCTATGGCAATCATATGTACCTGGACATCTGGAATGAACACGTAAATCTGAAATTTATGTTAATCAGTATAGACAAGGTTATATGCTGTGATAACAAAGAAACCCCCATATCACATTGGGTTAAAGCAGGGGTTGGCAAACAATGACCTGTAGGCCAAATGTAGCACCCCCCCATTTCAGTAAATGCAATTTTATTGGGACACAGCCACATACATTTGTTTACAGAATTGAGTATTTGCAACAGAGACGGTATGGCCTGTAAGCTTAATATATATTTTGCACAAAAAGTTTGCTGACCTCATGCTTAAAGCAAAAATGCTTTATTTCTTTTTCAAGCAAGGTCTTCTATCCAAACACTCTTCCCATAGCAGCTCATTTCCAAGCACTGGATTCAGACATCAAAGCTGATCCCATCTCAGGACTCCATTATTTCCATGAGGCCTTCTCTATCACCAGGTATCACCATCACCATCATCACGTGTATGAAGGTCTCATACCAGTTCTTAGGTGCTTTTCCCAGAAGAGATAGACATTACCTTTTGGTGATGGCCAATCCCAGTAGACTCACCTAACTGCAAGGAGTCTGGGTGATTTGAGGGAGAACTTGGATAATTGGTCAACAGTAAAAATTCTTGCCCAACAGTCATCAGTCCAGCCATGAGACTGGAGTAGCTCACTGAAGGGGAGAGAGTTTTGATAGCAGAGAGAAAATGTTCAAGGAGTGTGTTGGGCCATTCCTAAACAACAGTAAGAATTTAGAACAGCCAAAAAGGTAAGTTTGAAACCATTTACTTGTAAATGCCCTGCATGCCAAGTGAAGGAAATGTATCAAGGGAGGAATTATATGCCAAATAATGATAGGCCATGGAAGAGGACAGGGATTGGATGTTGGATTTAGGGAGATCCTTGATAACCTTGACAATAGGCAGTTCAGGGAATTGGAGTGCTTTTGAAAGCCTGATTGGAGTGACTTTAAAGTAGATTGAAAACAAGGAGTCAGACTTGGAAAATACACAAGTTATTTTGAGGAATTTTGCTGTAAAGAAAATGAATAAAATGGGGTGGTAGATAGGTAATGGAGTCAAAAGAGTGGGTTTTTCCCCTTTTTAAATGAGATGAAAAAAACCTCACATGTTAACAGAAATTTTTTGATAGAGAAAAATGTTGATGCAAGTATGAGAGACTACAGTTGCAAAGTCCCTGATTTTGGTAAGTGGAGAGAGATGGTAGACATGTGGAGGCTGCCCTTAGTAGGAGCTTGACTAATGAAAGGAAATAAATTAACACTAGTCATGTCTAATCTCTTTGTTAAAAAATCAAACACTCTCACTTCTCAACAATTAGAGATCAATATTTTCTCTCTCTCTCTCTCTCTCTCTTTTTTTTCCCTTTTGAGCAAAGTTAATTCCAACATACTCCCTTATTCTGAAACATTTTGGGAAAAATCACCTCCAATTAGGTCAACAGCTTTCTGACTTTTAAACACGAATGTTTTAACCCTGGTAACACTTTATAATTAGTAAAACACTGACTGGATTTCTTTTAATTACTATAATCCTACTACCATCCCCATGGTGCTAGGATGGCCAGATGTTCGGCTTATATTTTACAATAATTGTGTAACTGAACCTCTAAAGAAGGTTTAAGTTATTTCTTTCCATGGAAGGTAGCTCTTTTCATGGTGAGCTATAAAATTTCAAGTGGAAACTGCATATTCCCTCTCTAAATGCTATTTAATTTTTCCAGTAGCAATGCTCAGCCACTGTATTTATTTCAAACCGTAACTTTTCTTTTTACCCTAAATATGAAAAAGTGATTTTTCATAATAAAGAAGAGAAGGTAATATTAGAAATCAATGACAGTGCAGCCCTGTAATTGTACCTAATTTGTACCACACGGATGTGTGTGTGTGTGTTTTAATCGTGAATAAAACAAAGAGTATAATTTAACAATCCCTTTAGCATGTTAATTTCTCATTTTAACAAGACTTTTTTTTTGAGATACAATGGTTGACATGAATCCCATAAGTTTTATTACCTTTTTTCTTGCCCTTTTTTAAAAAACAGCTTGCACATCTCCAGCATTGCATAAAATACCCATTTGTAATTATGCTTAACCTTTCCAAAGCCTCTGAGTATAGTCTGCTCATTAATCTTTAACCTGACAAGCCTTGGGGGTTGTGAAATTAGTACCTCCATGTATTAGAGGCACAGAGACCATAGACAAGGGGTACAAAAGGGGTAATTAAGAGGAGGTATGAAAAGAAATAGAACAAAACTAGAGGGATATGATTATATTATGGTAGGTGTCAGTGAACAGCAGGGATAGTAGAATGCAAATCATAGACAGAGTTCAGGAAATAAACCAAGCTGTACATTTTTAGAACAAAACCAATTTAATCATATCCTGTCCTACTCAAGTGAGAATAACTTGTGCCAAATTGATCTAAAATAAAGATTTACAAATATAATCATACAAAGTATGGATTGACTATGCTTTTATAGAAATTCCCCATATGCATTTTCCCATGTTCTACTAAAGTATAACAAAGGATATATTTTAAGTAAAACTAACACTGTTGCCTAAAAAGTTACTCTGCTGTGATGAAGGAAGTGTCATGTTTTTATCTATGCAGATGTTCATTACTTTTGTGTTGGGTGTTGATGAAGAGAACTAGTATGAATAAGATTTCTTTGTATCATATTTCCCTACATATCTATCAAATTTAGCCTAGACATTTTTGTGTCAACTGTTGAAGATTTGTTGTGGTAAAGATGCATATAAGTTTATGTAAATATTTAAACATACTAAAATATTGCATCTGCCTAATAAGGCAAGATTTTTAAAAATTTCGTGATTTTATTTTTAACCAATATCATTCTTCAGAAAAGAGTCACTTTATGATAGTTTTTATAAATACATATGATGAGTAAAAATGGGGAACTATCTTTTTGCCTTTATATCAAACAAATAGTATAAACCAATTTTGTAGTCACTTCCTACCTGAATTTATTGATATTTAGAAAACAGCTAAACTGCTATCATAGACTACAAAATATAGTGAGTAAAATAAGTTAGAAATTGATGTGTCTCTTATACCACATGATCCAAAGGATAACTGAGCCAGGATGGCAGGACAGCTCTGTCAACTTTAAGCAGCCACTCCAGGGTTTAACATTTCTCACCCAGTGGTTAGGAGGGATTCACAGAGTCCTGGACAAGCTTCTTCAAGGGGATGATCTGGAGTTCCTACCCATTGTTCTACTCCTATCCCATTGGCCCAAATTTAAGCACATGGTTAAATCAAACTAAAACAGGAACTGAGAAATATTGTACGTAGGTGTCCAACTAAAACTAGGGGAATCCCTTTACTGAACTGAAGAAGAGGATACTCTATACCTAGATACTTTGAAGTCTCAACTCCTTAGGTTTATACAGATACTATGTGTTAATCATTTAGAATTTGGTAAAATTAGAGAAGTGAAAAAGATACACAATTTATTGCACACATAAAAATAAATATGGTCAAACATACGGATGTATTTCCAGTGTTCTTTATAAAATATATTTGTATATACTTCTATAGTCCATGTGTGAGATAATTCAGTATGTAGACTGACTTTTTATGCTCTGCTTCTTCATTGTCTGCAATTATCCCTTGGAGCCTTTTCTTGCCCATTCTGTGTCTTTTCTTTTTCTTGACTTCTTCATTAATTAGAATATAATTTTGGGCCTCTTACTTATTTATTCATTAATTTGATAAGTATTTAGTAAACACCTTTTATATAACAGACATTATTTTGAGAACTTTGGATGTTGTAACAAATAAAACCAATAAAGGTTCCCTGCCCCTTAAACTCATGATCTTGTTATGGAAGACAGACAAGGAGTAGTAAATTTAACAAATAAGCAGTATAGGTTAGAAAGGCTAGAAGTGCCATGGTTTAAATCACACCATCGCCTTGCCAGAAGAAAAGAGAGCCCAGAGTTTCGGGTAGGTGATTAATTACTCTGGCTTGGAAGGACCACACCTCCCTTCCATTCAAAGGTTATTGACAAGAACTTGTCCTGTGGTCCCATCCAACCATTAGAGAGCCAACCAAAAAGTACAGTCTTGCCAATTGCTTTGTAGCAGGGAGAACAGGAGCCCTTTGGTATAGTGTGCTAACAATTGCCATGGCAGGTATATTGGATGCTAGAACTCAGGGATTATTAGCCGTGGGGAGTTGGAGGACACAGATCTCATTGAGATGGTGACATTTGAGAAAAATTAAAGGAAATTTTGAACTTAGTAATGCAGATATTTGGAAGAAGAGTCCTCAAGGCCAGTGCAAAGATCCTAAGGCCAGGCTGCACCTGCCCTATTTGAGGACATTTAAAAACATTTAGGAGTCCAATGTGGCAGGAGCAGACTGAGTGAGAGAAGATTGGAGATGAGGCCAGTGATGTACTGAGGCCAGAACATCTTAGGCACTATAGGGCCACTGTGATGACTTTGCCTTTACTTCAAATAAAATGAGGCATTATTGTGGGGTTTTGAAGAACTGTGTGAAAAGATTTGACTTATATTTAAAGGAGGCTGTTGTATTGAAAATAGAATTATAGGAGAGCTAAGGTAAAGGCAGGGAACCAGTTTAGGGGCTATTTTAATCATCCATGTGTTGAAGAAATTGCTCATTGTTTTCCAGACTGCCTTTTCTTCTGGATTCTCAGCTAGACTACATTTCTCAGCGTGCTTTGCAGTTAACATGGCTATGGCTTGGAAGTAAAAGTAACATACACACATATTAGGTCTGGTCCATAGCAAATTACGTGTAACTAACCACTTCCTTCTCATCTGCCAGCTGAGTGGGGAAGTTGCCAAGAGTAGGACTTACTAGATACAAGAAGCCTAGATTTCTTAGTGATTGCATAGAGTTAATAGTATCCCTTCCCCAAACTTGCCACCAAAGGTAATTAGTGTAAGATACAAACTTCTACTGAATTTAGCTGTGGAGATTTGGGGTTTGTTAGTTTTGGCTGTTAGGATTACATTACCTAATACAGAAATGGTACATGGAAGTAGGGTTTTGCTTAATCTATGGCATTGGGTTAGCAATTAGGAGACAGGTGGCATGGAAAAGAGACTTATGTCAGAGATTGAGAAGCTGATGGTTCATGTTATGTAATGGGAAAACATTTGGTAAAACTCTCCCATGAGAAATGTAGAAGGTAAATCACCTATCTCTAAGCATATAGTTCTAGGAAGCAATTAGAGAAAACAAAGTTTTGGGATATCTTGGCCATCATTGGCTGATTTTTGCCAATGTGTTATAAGAGATGAGCTCAAGTAAGAATTGTGTGGTGTCAGGCAGAGATGGGGTGATAAGGGGGGGGTCAGATATCAGGGGTAGGCAAAGCTATTGTTTTTGGACTTAAAAGAGTGAGAGATATGGTTAAAAATGGTTTCAAGACACAAATACCCGCTAAGATTTCTGTTGAAAAAAGATTAGACTTTGCAGCAAAGATCGGATTAAGTTGCTTCCATCCTTTCAATGCCAGCTGGTTCATATGATTTCAAGGTCTCAGATGTTAAGTTGAGAAAGCAGAGGGCATAATGGGGAAGGGGTAGTTTGAGAACAACAACAAAAAAAGACAAAAAAACCCCTGCAGATTTGAGAACTGTAGGTAAGAACTAACTTTGGGTCGTTACTGATAGGAATGAAACTGATAGAAATCAAACAAGTAAAAAGCCTGATCATTGTTTTTAGGTACAATATTGCTAAAGAAATGATGAGCCTAGATTAAAAATGTCTTTGAGATTGACAAAAATGGTAGGCCTTGAAACTTGTACAGGAAGGAAATATTAAAATATTTATATTCATTTTCCACCTAAAAATGAAATTAAGCTTTATCATGTTTTAGTACATTGATTAACCCTAGTGCCCTCAAAGGTTGTTAGGTCAGACAATTAGTCATCTGTCACATGTAGTCCCTGAGAGATCTTGTGGGAAGTGAGGGAGTTTTGCAATGTGGAATGATGGACACCTTTACACCTATTTTCTTTCATTGTGTTGCTTCATATTGCAGTTTACATGTGATCATTTGAGTGGATTTATAGATGATATTTAGCTTTGATAAATTTTCCTTAAAAGATGAGAAAGTAGATTAAAATATTCTTGCAAAATTTTTTTCAAATTGAAATAATATTAATCATGCAAGCATAAGGAACCAACAAGGGAATGGCTGACACTTTTTATTTTAGTGTGAATTCTTTGTAAGTCACATTACAAAATAAATAAAATGATGATCTCATTAGATCTGACACATAGCCAAAATTTTAAAAATTAAAATTATCAAGAATACTTTTGAAAATATGGATTTATATGCGGTCATTACGTATGACCCTTCTATGTGCATATTGCACCTTGAGACATTAGCTAAACATAGTATAGGAATGTAATTATATGTGTATTATAGATGTGTGTGTGTGTGTGTGTGTGGATGTGGAGGGGGGAGGAATGGAGGGAAAAGAGCAAAGCATTTTGGAGATTATAGCTCTAGATACCATGTAGCATGTTAAATTTTTATTGTGTTAAAAACCCAAAATTTACTACTTTAACCCTTTTCAAGTATACAGTTAGGTAGTGTTAAGTATATTTATATTGTGTGAAACAGATTACAAGAATTTTTCAACTTGAAAATCTGAAACTCTGTACCCATTAAACAGCTCCCTTTTTCTGCCTCTTGCCAGATTCTGTAACTGCCATTCTACTTTCTATGAATTTGACTAGAATAGATAATTCATATAAGTAGAATCATAAAGTCTTTTTGTGACTGGCTTATTTCACTAAGCATAACATCTTCAAGATTCATCCATGTTGTTGCCAATGGCGGTTTGTCCTTTCTCATGGCTGAATAGTATTCTGTTGTTTATATATACCAGATTTTGTTTATTCATTTATCATTGATCATTATCAAAAATCAATGGAGGGGCGCCTGGGTGGCTCAGTCGTTAAGCGTCTGCCTTCGGCTCAGGTCATGATCCCAGGGTCCTGGGATCGAGCCCCGCATCGGGCTCCCTGCTCAGCGGGGAGTCTGCTTCTCCTTCTCCCTCTCCCCCTGCTTGTATTCCCCCTCTCGCTGTATCTCTCTCTGTCAAATAAATAAATAAAAATCTTTAAAAAAAAAATCAATGGATATTTGGTTTGCTTCCATGTCTTGAATATCGGGAATAGTACTACTATGAACATGGGTATAAAAATATCTCTTTGAGACCCTGTTTTCAATTCTAGATATATATCCAGAAGTGTGTTTGCCGGTCATATGGTAGTTCATACTATTTTCATAGGAGTTGCACCATTTCACAATTCTACCCACGGTACATAAAGGTTCCAATGTCTCCACATCCTTGCCAATACTTACTTTCTGTTTTTTTTTTTTTTAATATAGTAACTATCCTAATGGAAATTAGGTGATATCTCATTGTGGTTTTGATTGGCATGTCTCTTATGATTAGTTATGTTAGCGTCTTTTGATATGCCTGTTGGTCATTTATATACCATCTTTGGAGAAAAGTCTATTCAAGTCCTTTGCCTATTTTTTAATTGGGTTACTTGTTTTCTTTTGTTGTTGCATTATAAGAATTTTTCCTATATTCTGTAAATTGACAATTTAGATATGATTTGCAATGTTTCATTTCATAGGTTGCCTTTCACTTGTGTCCTTTGACACACGAAAGTTAAGTTTAATATAGTTCCATTTGTCCATTTTGGCATTCATTGCCTATACTTTTGGTGTCCTATTAAAGAAATCATTGTCAAGTCCATTGCCATGAAGCTTTTTTTCCTGTTTTCTTCTAGGAGTTTTATAGTTTAGATTATACTTTAAGGTCTTTAATCCATTTTTTTTTTTTTTTTAAAGATTTTATTTATTTTTTTGACAGAGACACAGCGAGAGAGGGAACACAAGCAGGGGGAGTGGGAGAGGGAGAAGCAGGCTTCCCGCTGAGCAGGGAGCCTGAGGCGGGGCTCGATCCCAGGACCCTGGGACCATGACCTGAGCCGAAGGCAGACGCTTAACGACTGAGCCACCCAGGCGCCCCGGTCTTTAATCCATTTTTAGTTAATTTTTGTACATGGTGTAACAGAAAGAAACTACTTCGTTCTTTTGTATGTGAATATCCCAGTTTTCCAAATACTATTTGTTAGAAATTGTCCCTTCCCCATTGAGTGTCCTTGGCACCTTTGTGGAAGATCATTTGACCAGATATGCAAGGGTTCTCTATTTCTGGGTCCTCTATTCCACTGGTCTATTTGTATGTGTTTGTGCCAGTACCACACTATTTTTATTACTTTAATATTGTGTTATGTTTTAAAACTAGAAAGTGTGAGTCTTCCAACTTTGTTGTTGTTCTTCAAGATTGTTTGACTACTTTGGGTCCCTTGGGATTCCATATGAATTTGAAGATGAATTTGTCTATTTCTGCAAATAGTGTCATTGGGATTTTGGCAGCGATTGCATTGAATTTATATATCACTTTGGATACTAAGAACATCTTAACTTTATTATGTTTTCCAACTTATGAACACTGGATATCTTTCTATTTATTTGTTTCTTGATTTTCTTACAGCTTTTGTAATTTTCAGGGTACAAATCTTTCACCTCCTTGGTTAGGTTTATTCCCAAGTATTTTATTCTTTTTTATGCTATTATAAATGGAATTGTTTCTTAATTTCCTTTTTGAATGCTCAATATTAGTATATAGAAATACACTGATTTGTGTGTGTCAATTTTGTATCATGCAGCTTTGATAAATTTATTAGTTCTCACATTTATTCTGTGGCATCTTTAGGGTTTTCTGCATTGTAAGATGATGTAATCTGTGAATAAAGATAATTTTACTTCTTTCTTTCCCATTTTGATGCCTTTGTATCTTGCCTAATTTCCCTGGCTAGAACTTCTCATTCTACATTGAATAAAAGTGGTGAAGGGTGTCATCCTTGCTTTGTTCCTGACCTTAGAGGGAAAGTTTTTGGTTTTTCACCATTGAGTTTATTAGGTATGGGTTTATCATAAATGACCTTTATTATGTTATATTTGTTATGTTATTCCTACTTTGTAGTTTTATATCATATGAGTGTTGAATCTTGTGAATGATTTTTCTCCATCGATTGAGATGATGATTTGGTTTTTGTCCTTCATTTGTTAGCATAGTGCATTACATTGATTGAATTTCTTATATGGAACCATCTTTGCATTCTAGGAGTAAATTTCACTTGGTCATGGTGTATAGTCCTTTTAATGTGCTGTTGAATTTTATTTGCTAGGATTATTGCATGAAATCAGGGGTATTGTTCTATAGTTTTCTTCTGTTGTTTTTGTTGGCTTCAGTACCATGGTGAATGAGTTTGGAAGTGTTCCTTTCTCTTCAAATATTTGGAAAGGTTTCAGGAAAATTGGTCTTAATTTTTTAAATGTTTGGGAGAGTGGCCTCATAAAGATAGCTGGTCCAGAACTTTTTTTTAATTGGAAAGTTTTTCTGTTTGTTTTTTAAAAGATTTTATTTATTTATTTGACAGAGAGGGGAAGAGCGTGTGCATAAGCAGAGGGAGTGGCAGGGAGAGGGAGAAGCAGGCTCCTCGCTGAGCAAGGAGCCCAATGTGGGGCTCAATCCCAGGATCCTGGGATCACGACCTCAGCCGAAGGCAGATGCTTAACTGACTGAACCACCCAGGCCACCCCTATTGGAAGTTTTTTTAATTATGAATTCAGTCTTTTTATTTATTAGTCTATTCATATTTTCTATTTCTTTATAATTCAATTTGGTAAGCTTTGTATTTCTAGGAATTTACTTCTAAGTTACCCAATTTGTTGACATATGATTACTCATAGTATTTTCTTATAATCCTTTTACTTTTTCTTTTCTTTTTTTTCTTTTTAAGATTTTATTTAGGGATGCCTGGGTGGTTCAGTTGGTTAAGCGTCTGCCTTCAGCTCAGATCATGATCCTGGGTTCTTGGGATCGAGTCCAGCATCTGGCTCCTTGCTCAGCAGGGAGCCTGCTTCTCCCTCTGCTTGAGGCTCCCTCTTCTTGTGCATTCTCTCTCTCTCTTTCTGACAGATAAATAAAATCTTTAAAATAAATAAATAAATATTTTATTTATTCATTTGAGTTAGAGACAGCAGGAGTGGGGGTAGGGGCAGAGGGTGAGGGAGAAGCAGGCTCCCTCCTGATCCGGGAGCCCAACCTGGGGCTTGATTCCAGGACCAGGAGATCATGACCTGAGCCAAAGGTGATGCTTAGCCATCTGAGCCACCCAGGTGCCCCCATAATCCTTTTAATTTCTGTGGCATTGCTTGTAATATCTCCTCTTTTATTTCTGAGTTTAAATGAGACTCTCTCTCTCATTGATTTTTTTTTCCTATTGTTTTCCTATTCTCTGTTTCATTTATTTCTGCTCTAATCTCTATTATTTCCTTCCTTCTGCTAACATTGGGTTTAGTTTTTAGTTAAAGTATGAAGTTATATTGTTGATTTGAGTTTTTTTTTTCTTTCTCAATGTATACATTTACAGCTATAAACTTCCCTCTTAGTGCACTGCCTTGGCTGAATCCCATAAGTTCTGGTATGTTATGTTTTCATTTTCATTTGTTTAAGGTATTTTCTAATTTCCCTTATGACTTCTTTGACTCACTGGTTGTTTAAAAAAGTGTTGTTTAATTTATACACATATGTATATTTTCCCATTTTCTTTGTGCTGTTGCTTGAAATCATACAAAATATCTTTTCTGATTGCAGTGGAATGAAACTAAATCTTTAATTTCTTAAGACTTGTTTTGTGTCCTAACATATGGCTTATCCTGAAGAATGTTTCATGTACACTTGAGAAGAATGTACATTTTGCTGTTGGGTGGAGTGTTCTTTATATATCTGTTAGGTCCAATGGGTTTATTGTATTGTTCAAGTTCTCTGTCTCATTACTGATGTTCTGTCCAATTGCTTTATCCAGTATTGAACATGAGGTATGGAAGTATCCTCCTATTATTGTGATACTATTCCTCCCTTCAATTCTGTCAATACTTGTGTCACCTATTTAGGAACTCTGAGGTTTGAGGCATGAATATAAGTGTTATGTCTTCTTGGTGAATAGGCCTTTTTATCATTATATAATGTTCTTCTTGTAATCATTTTTTATTTAAAGTCTAGTTGACCTAAGTAAATCTGCTCTCTTTTGTTTACCCTGGAATATCTTTTTCTGTCCTTTCACTCTGCCCGTGTAAGTCCTTAGATGTAAAGTAAATCTCTTACAAACTGCATATAGTTGAATAATGTGTTTTTTTTTTTTTAAAGATTTATTTATTTGACAGACAGCAAGAGAGGGAACACAAGCAGGGGGAGTGGGAGAGGGAGAAGCAGGCTCTCTGCGGAGCAGGGAGCCCGATGTGGGGCTCGATCCCAGGACCCTGGGATCATGACCTGAGCCGAAGGCAGATGCTTAACGACTGAGCCACCCAGGCGCCCCAATGTGTTTTTTTTTTTTTAAGTGCATTGAGCCAACCTGTATTTTTTGATTGGGAGTTTAATCCCTTTCTATTTAAAGTAATTACTATAGGGAAGGACTTACTGTTACCAGTTTAATTGTTTTCTGTATGTTTAATAATTGTTTTTTTTTCTATTTTTTTTTTGTCACTCCTTTCCTCTCACTCTGCCTTTCTTAGCATTTCATTGTTTTTCATAGTGATATACTTTAATTCCTTCTTACTTTTGTGTATATTCTATAGATGTTTTCTTTATGGTTACCATCACAATTATATAAAACATCCTAAAATTATAGGATTCTATTTTTAATATTTTTAATATGATAACACTTTACAGTCCCCAGACACACTTCATATTATTTTTTTTATTATTGATGTCACAGATTACATCTTTATATATTGTATGCCCCTTAACATAGATTTATAGTTTTTTAAATTATGTTTATGTCATTTAAATTTTATGTACTAAAATTACAGTACTACAGGCTAGAATATTTGCTCATGTGTTCACCTTTATTGGAGAACTTTACATTTTAGCATTGCTTCATGTTGCTGTCTATCATTGGTTCATTTTACTTTGAAGGAATCCCTTTAGTATTTGTTGTAGAAGAGGTCTAGTGGCAATGAATTTCCTCAGCTTTTGTTTTTCTGAGAAAATCTTAATTTCTCCTTCATTTTTGAGAAATAGTTTTGCTGGATACAGTATTTTTGGTTGATATTTTTCCTGTGAGCACTTTGGCTATATTAACCCACTCCCTTCTAGCCTATTTTATTTTTTTTTAAAGTAGGTTCCATGCCCATTGTGAAGCCCAGTATAGGGCTTGAACTCATGACCCTGAGATCAAGACCTGAGCTGAGATTGAGAGTTAGACACTCAACTGGCTGAGCCACCCAGGTGCCCCCCCTTCTAGCCTTTTTAAGGTCCCTAAAGTATATATTGGGGGTTAGGGCTTCAAAAATGAATTTTGAAGGAACATAGTTTAGTTCATAACAGTTTAACAGATTATAGTTTTTTTTTGTAAATTACAAAGTTTACATTTTTGCGTTTTTTAAAAATATAGCTAGATTGTTCTGATATTGTCAATCAAATGCAATTATTTATAAAACAGGTACCTTACAGTTTCAAAAATATGAAGCATTATGTGTATTGAGATGGGTGGTAATAACTAAAACCACATATATTATCTGCTAATGCTTGGGGCAGTCACCTTCATATTGGCAATGTTCCCAAGGAGATAAGTCTACGTCAGTATTCAGTAAACAGACATTTGTTTAGACATACCCTGGTAACTGAAAGGTTGCTTTCTAAAGCAAATCACTGCTTTCTTTGTTCAACATTTAAAAATGGAAATGCTTGCTTTTATCACCAAAGCCAAACACGTGTTTGATTATTAAGAGAAATCCTGATGCCTGGAGACTCTCCCCAGAGATGAGCTGTTATGCACAATATACTTACAAGGCTTATTTTTTTTTTTTTTTTTTGTCATGTACTACTAGAGATCTCTTAGATGATCTTGTACAAAACTTGTGTGGACCCTATCTCTTAAGTCTTAAAGATAAAATTCAAATACCAGTTAGACTGGAGATATTAAAGCACTAACAATATTCTTATTATATATTATTATATCCTCCTCCTTGGGTGGAGGTTAGGAACAGTTTTTCACTCACTTTGCACTGCATTTAATTGAGCAATTTGTGCAGTTAGGCATATGAGGAATGACCAGGATGATGATGATGGTGATGATCTATTATATATTACTGTTGACCTATGAGTCTGCCCTTAAACAGTCTTTGTGAATCACCATTAACTCCATGTGGCTAAGTGAAGTTTGTCCCCTCCACTCATTTGGATATATCACTTGTTTACAGTCACATATTTTTATTGTTTTCTGTTTATAGTTTTTTCAAATTTTATTTTATTTCATTGCTTTGTTTCATCATTTTGTCAACATAGCCTCTTTCATTTAGGAAAATTATTGAATTTTCATCCCATTGGGCTCTTATTATCAAATCAGGTATTCAGGCCTTGCATTCTTTTTTCATAAAATTTTCATAGTCAGTGTGGATCATTTAACATACAGTACCAAAATGCTATCCTCTCCTATCTTAAAACTTCTAAAAATTTATGTTCATGTAAAATATATCAACAAACACACTTGAAGATGGAATGTAGACATCAGTTGGATGTTAGACAAAGGATATTTGGTCTGTGAAGGGATACTAAATGACTAAATTTATTTTTAACTGTGATTGTGCAACAGAAAAATATACCTTTTCTTCAGAGTGCTTTCCACAAATGTAATTAGACAATTGCTATTATTTGTTTGGAAACTTTATTCTGTACCAAATTATATGATCACTGAAGACAGGGATTTGTCTTGATCACTTGGTCATAGTGCTAACACATATTAGGTTCCCAAGAAATATATACTGAAAAAATGAATAAAACATTAAGTGAATGATTCATGTTTGGAATGTCATTCTAACTTCTTACTATATATATTCCAGTGGTTCTTAACTAAGGATGATTTTGTTCCCCATGGAACATTTGACAATATTGGGAGACAGTTTTAATGTCACAACAGGGGGCACGTGCTACTCGCATCTCTTGGCCGGCAATGTTGCTAAACATCTTTCAGTAACCTGGCCAGCCACCCACAGCAAAGACGAGCAATCTGTCAGTAGTATGATGGTCAAGAACCCCATAATGTCCTGGTTGGTCAAGCTGCTATATTCCTCTAAACATATCTTTGGCCTATTTCTCTTTACTACACTCAGGCTGTCTTGAACTTCTGCCGGTACTTGTCTACACTAAGCTTTTAGGGTGTTCTTCTGCTTGGAATTTTTTTTTTCTTGTTATCTTTTGAATGGCTGATTCATTTTTTTGTTTGTTTCAGCTTAAGTCACCAACCATAATCTATTTTCTGTCCTAAATCCTTGTGTTTATTTCCTACACAATAGTATTGAAATCTGTAGTTGTGTGTATGTGTCTGCGTCACTATTAGTCTCTGTATTCATAAGGACAGGAACTTTGCTTAGCATAATGGTAGCACATAGTAAATGCTAAAAAATTTAAGTAACTGAAAAAAGATCAGTGTTGTTGGAATATAGTGAGTTGTTGGTAGGACACTTATACACAGTAAATATGGATAGTTAGGCAAGGCCCTATAGGCCATGGAATATCATTTGGAATTTATCCTAAGTGCTATAGGAAACCATTAAATTGTCTTAAAGGGAAATAGCCAGATCTGATTTTTTTTTTTTTAAGATCATTGGCTGCTCTGGATAGAATGAATTAGAATGGGAGAACATAGGAGCAGGATAACCAGTAAAGATACGAGAATGATCTACATGGTAATGGTGGCTCGGATTCTTAGTGCTAAAAGTGGAAATGGCAAGAAGCGAACAGATTTTAGATCTATTTGGAAGTAAAAGCAAGACATCCCTATGTTGGATATGGAAACAAATGGGATTATTAAGGATAATTTCTTAGTTTTTAACTTGAGCAACTGGTAAGAATTGATTCCAGTTCCTGTCTTGGAGAAAGCTAAAGAAGGAAAATGCTTTAAAAGATAATAAATAAGGGGTGCCTTCCTGGCTCAGTAGAAAGAGCATGTGACTCAATCTCAGGGTCATAAGTTCAAGCCCCACATTAGGTGTAGAGATTATTAAAAAAATAAAACAAAAAGGTACCAGGTTTAAAAAATATAATAACATCATCTGAACCACATCATGTTTGTGTTGCTTCTACAACAATGAAGGAGAAATATTAATTTATTGCATATCTGGAGTTCAGAAGTATCACATATCATTTTGATAATTTGAATTTGGAGTTTATCAGCATATAGACACTGTTAAAAAAAAAAAAAAACAACTTAAGCCTACATCAGATTTTTATGGAATGAGTGAAGTTATAGAAATGTTATATACCAGGACCAAAATCTATTACATACTATCATTTAGAAGTGAAGTAAAATAAGAGACGTTAAGTACAAAGGACTGAGAAAGAAGCCAATGAAGAGAACAGGAATTCATGGAGTCCACAAAGGAAAGTGTTTCCCAGATGAGAAAGTAGCCACTTGGGGCAAGTGCATAAAAGTTGTCTGCACAAAGCAGGATCCTTGGCTTTGGTAACACTGGTGAGACTCAGTATTTATGAATTGTGCCAAAGGATGGGAGTGAAGGCCAATTGAAGTGGCTTCATATTTGAATGGTGGTAAATTGAGTGGAAGTAGACTTCTAGAGAGCTCTAGAATTTTTGTTATGCAGTGGACTAACAATATGGGAAAGTAGCTGTAGAGAGGCATGTGAGGTCCTAGGAGGATCTTATGGACAATTTGAGAATATGTTGGAATGCTGATGGAATTGTATCATAGAGAGAAAGAAACTTAAGGTGTAAGACATAAAATAACAGAATATTCTGGTTATAAATCTCCACATCCATTCTTCCTTGTTCTACTCTGTGAGGTTTGACCAGTGATGCTGCAGACACATTTTCATTTACCTGCTAGTTTCCTGTTAGGTTCCACCAATTGGAGGCACTAGAAGAAGCTTGGAAGTAGGACTAATGGAAGAAGGGACTTCCTCTGTGTTTATTTGTTGTTCCTTTCGGTGCCCTCCCAGCATCAGCAGGTTCCAGTGTCCAGCTTCCTGCTATACCTTCACAAACAGTCTCACTGAACCCGCACAAGCTGGAAACTCATGTGGAGCTCAGAGCTGAGAAGTGTCCCATCCTCAGTGAGCCAGGTTCCAGTTCAACAGGGCTTTTCTCTGAGGTTCTGACAACCCCAGGCTTTGTCCTGTCTTCTTCAACTGTAGAGAAGCTGCCTCCTGTAATATTGACCTAAGTGTTCTCTTCTTTTCTAGTCCTCCAGCATGTGTTTAACTGATTTACTATATTAAATTCTCTACGTTGAAGTAACTAGCATAGTTTTGCAGTTCCTGTGGAAGCACTGGCCTTTTTTGGGAAAAAAATGATTTTGTCACAACTGTGACCAGAGAAAAGATGGATATAGTAGCAAGATGATATACATTCAGCAAGGTCATCAGCTGTGAGAGAGGGAAGTGAAGATGGAGGAAGGGTATTCAGATATTTGAAAGTGGAAGAGATTGGAAGGCCATCAGGAGAACTCTAGAAGGTTGCCAGATTAGTGAATGCCCTTGTGCTTGGGATCATGATTTTAAAGAGAAATTGATCAACTCACTGTAACGTTTTCCTCTAGGAGATTCTGCTTGCTAGTCCATGGTATGTTGGGACCAAGCCAGGAAGGGCTAGGGATAACATGCTAAGTAATTTCAAATATGTACTATAAGTCATAAGCCAGCCACATGGTAAATATACTGTAATTCCCCAATACTGCTTATAAATCATTGTATTTCGTCCTTATGAGCTTTGTAACACCAGGCAGTCACAAATAAAATCCATCTCTATGGTGTGATAGGAGGCAGTTCCAACTGCCATAATAAAATTCCATAGAATGAGTGGCTTATGCAACAGGATTTTTTTTTCCTTACAGTTCTGGAGGCTACAAGTGCAAGATCAAGAGTCCAGCCAATTTAGTTTCTGGTGAGAGCCGTCTTCCTGGCTTATAGACCACCACCTTCCTGTGTCCTCACATGGCTTTCCTCAGTGCAGGCACACAGAAAGTGAGGGTGAGCTCGCTGGTGTTTCTTCTTAAAAGGACATTAATCCTAGTGAATCAGGACCCCACACTTATGAGTGCATTTAACCTTAATTACTTTTTTTTAAAGATTTATTTATTTGAGAAAGGGGGAGGGGGTGAGGGGGGAGCAGAGGGAGAGGAGAGAGAGAATCTCAAGCAGACTCTATGCCAAGTGCAGAGCCCTGTGTGGGGCTTGATCCCATGACCCTGAAATCATGACCTGAACTGAAATCAAGAGTCAGATGCCTAACCAACTGAGCCACCCAGGTGCCCCTAACATTAATTACTTTTTTAGAAGCCTCATCTCTGAATACAGCCACACTGGGAGTTAGGGCTTTCACACAGGAATTTTGAGGGGACACATTCAGTTCATAACAGCATGGAAGTTGGAATGTACTTACTACCTCTTACATAAATAATTTTAAGAGATGACTGTGTACACACACACACACACACACACACACTTTTTCAGAAGGATGTCATTTATGGCAGTATGGACATAAATTAGATGAAAGTTTAAAATAGAAACAAAGCCACTACTTGGGAGTCTATAGTAGCAAAAATTAGGAAGTTCTGGATAAAAACACTATCAAGAAAAAGCATGCTGCTTTCACTTTCTGATGTTTTGATCTAGCTTGTACTTCACCACTGACTACTGAGGAAATAAACCAATAAGTGATAAGCCCAGTTTTTGAAGTAATATCCTTACGGGAAAGAACCAATAAGGAGCTGGTATTGACCTAGTGGATAAGAATACGGAATGGGATTTCTGTGAAGCTCAGAGAAGGCTACCATATGCAGCATTTCTCAATCTTTTTAGACAAAGTTACTCTATTTTTGCAGCATGTCATAAGACTATTTCACAGAACTAAACATTGAAAAATGTTAATTTTGAAGAAATCTGACAGGATATAACCTCTCATGGAATGGCTTTGATGCTCAACTCTTAGACCCAAGGAGAAGCAGTCTCCAGGAAATGAAACCTTATTAAAAAAATACATATGGGGGGGCACTTGGGTGGCTCAGTTGGTTAAGCGTCCAACTCTTGGTTTTGGTTCAGGTTGTGATCTCCGGGTTGTGGGATTGGGCCCTGTGTCAGGCTAGACACTCAGTGCAGTCTGCTTGCCCCACTCCCCCCCTTTGCCCCTCCCCCTAACTTGCCCCCCCCCCCCGACTTGTGTGTGTGCTGTGTGCTTGTGCTCTCTCTTAAATAAATAAATAAAATCTTAAAAAAAGAGAGAAACCTATGGAACAGGAATAGCAACAAAATGCCCACTTATTGGCAGTAGGAGCTCTTGCACACAGACTAGAAATGTGGCACTTCATGGCGATTATTTAATGGCATATATGTAGCTTGAATGCATATAAGCTATGTAAGAGGAGATCATTTATTAATTTATCATGGGAACCACTGCATGGGGCCATATAAATTATCATTATAATAAATTATATTTTTGAGTGCTTACTACATGCCTTTCCATTCCACTGTGTTACATCCATTTAATCCTCCCCAAAACTCTATGAACCAGCCATTATTAGGCCTATTCTATAGGTATGGAAATTGAGTCACAAAGAGTTCAAGTAACTTATACAAGTTGTACAGATAGTAAGTGGTGGAGTCAGGTTATGAATCGGGGTGCCTGTCTTCAGAGGCACTACTTCTATACTATCCCTAGTTTTAGTCTTTATCACATTCTTTTGGAGGGAAAGAGACATTGGGCTGAAAGCTTGTGTAGAGATCAGGGATCAGACAAAGGGAGGTTGAATGGATCTATATTTCATAGCCAATGAATATCTTAGCTGCTTTCCCTGGGAAGCCAGGGCACTGTCATTTTCCTCTGATACTCTTCTTTACGGTTCCTTAGCAACCCATACCCTTGCTGAAAAAAATACATCTTTTATTTAAATATACTGATAAATTCAAACACAGTTTGGTCTGGCAAAAATCATTCGCTCTCATTGTAATTTCTAGATTTCTATCTTTAAGATTAATGTTCAGCAGTTAATTTTGTTCCCTTTATTCCAAATTTTGGATATCCCATTATCAAATACTTATAAAAAGCCCCATTTTTCCAGACATGCTCCAGTTCTATATATTTTTCTTTTTTTTTTTTTTACAAAATGTCCTATCATATCCCAGCTTCTTCTCTTAACAACTTTGTCTTTGCAGGTAATTTCATGTATTTATCATATAATTTAGTCTTCCAATAGGAAACCCTTAAATACAGAGCTCTTTTCATTCTGTGATAGCTCCTAAATCACTTAGCATAATCAGCATGAGTTTGTAGAGTAAATAAACCATCTTAGAGACTACTCATTAACTGACTGAAAAGTCTCTATTTTCAAAAGTTATTTTTGATAATACTACCATACATAATGTCTTGATTTTTAGTCACATTTTAAATGAAAATTTACTGCTTTAATATATTTGTTTATTCTTGTATTTGGATATAATATTCACTGAATATTCACTTAGACATTCCTAATATGTAAATTTTGATAACTGCATAGTTTTATATTAAAATCAAAAGTCAGCGTATTTAATTTTAACTTCTGATCACTAGGGAAGTCAGCTTAACAATTCCTAAGAGACACTGTTTGTCACCTTCTAGAGAAAAGAATGATCAGGTTAGTGTAGGTGGAATTTGCTCTTTTAAATTTGGTGATTCTATAGAGATACAGAGAGCAAACATATGGCTTATATTAAAATCATATTAGGTTTAGATAGTGTTGCTTTACACATCTTCTCCAGACTGAAGTATAACGTCTGCATATTTATACTATGAGACTCTTCAATGCTGCTCTTGTCAGGGGCTGATTTGTGACTTGGAAACTCATCTAGAATTTCTGCAACCAGCCCTCACTTTATCCCCACTCCAGGTGCTTTTGTGTTTCAAAAATGTAACATTTTCCTATCCAAATGGATCAGTTATTTATAAAGGAAAACTTACCTGTGTGTGATATTTCTGGTTAAGTCAATAAATATTTCATTGCCATGTATCCTCTGTATCTTTAAAAATCCAGGCATCACTTTAATTTCTCAGTGGAAAGGGAAATCATTATGGTGGCTTTTCATCTTATTACAGGATGTGTACTTGGTTTCTATTAGGAAATGTATTTGTAATCTCCTAAAAGTTCCAGCATCACAAGTTTTGAAGTGAAACTACCCATAGCAACATTTCCTTAGACAGAATTTACAAATGTGTCATAAATATTTATACTTATAAGTAAACATTCTGAATCTATATGTGTGGAAAACTATACACTCACATACACATGCAAGCCTATACACATACAGATCAGCAATCAGCTAGTTTATGTTATTTAAATCCAAAATCTAGATATTTCAACATATTGCCCAGAGAAAAGTGGCTAAAAATCATTCATTTTCATTTTTGTTGTTGTTCTCCTAAGATTTAATAGAAATGGCAAGATTTCTTGCCCTATACTTCTCTCCTTTCACTTGTCCCTTTGTTAATTAATGGGTAAAGTTATCGAGTCTACAGGGCTTATAAGTTAATCAGGGAGTTTCATTTATTGGTTTAGGTAAAAGCTTTCAGAATGTTAATGCATCACCTGAGGTGAGCCTGGGAGCATACTTTTGGCAGGAAATACTTCCAAAGAGAATAGTCTGGAAAGAACACTTAGCTCAAGCTTGGAATTTTACCTCTCCAGGAACCTCACATCCTTTCTCGTCTTTCCCTATTAATTATTCATTCATTTTATATACTTATATTTAGTAAAATGGATAATTTTATGTAGGTTCGGTTTTTTAATTTTTTTTTTTTATATTTGGATGCTCAAGCAAACACTATTTTCCTCTTCTTTAATCCTCCCCCTCATCCTCCCAGAACCAACCATCAATCTTCTGATATATTTTATTCTCACTTTTGATACTTTGATTTGGCAAAGTATTATATTCCAGACAGAAGTTTCCAATGCCCTTTTCACTGAAAGACCTTTACCTTGGCAGATGTTTCCCTAACCTAAATATTTGCTTATGATCTTGCCAAATGTTCCAACAATGCTGGGCAAAGTACAATACTTTTTCTCAGCGGAGATACTAATATTTCTTTTGGCCATTTTGTTAAAGATTATTGTAGCGCCCACTTAGTAAGGCACCAAAGACATGGCAACCTATAAATTCAGTCTGTAGCAGACTTTATTTTATTTCTTCCTCTTTCCCCAAAGAGGGAGCAATGTTTAATATGCACCCAGAAGTGGTGTCACCCAGTTTGTTCAAAAAATGCAGATTTTTGAGCTTTCAGATTTTATATGTTATGCCATGGGCAGAAAAATACCAGGGAAAGGCAGCACGAGGCCTGGTACGTGGAACTTGCAGGCTGCTGATGCCTCTTTGGTTTTGCAACTTCTTTTTTGTGTCAGGAGTGAGTCTTGCAGTTGCTAGCATGCCCTACCTGTTGGCAGTACCCCCCTCCCCCCAGCTAGTTTCTTTCCCGCTGGGTTTGCTGTTCAGACATGCTGGCAAACCCGCATGGTACTGAGGCTCTTTCACGTCGCAGAAAACACACAGAGCAGGACTCATCCACTGATTCCTTTGGTTTCAAAGTTTTTGAAACAGCTCCGACTTGGAGAGCTCTGTAGTGGAAAGGCTCGACTCCACAGTTGTTAAGTATTTTGCAATCCAAGTACATCACCACACTTCCACTCTAAAGACACACAGGCAACCTGTTGCTTGTGAATTGCTGGAGCAGCCAGTGATTTAATTTCAAGCATGGACTTCAGATCTGGGAGTAAAGACAGAGTGACTTGGGACCTGCACAGACACAAGCTGTGTCTCCCTCAGGGGGTGCATGCCACATAGAGACCGACAACTGAAATATAGGAGCAAGGACGGCGTTTAGACATTGATCTAAGTGTTTCTAGAATTGTTTCCTAGGAAGATGGGGAAAAGGCTAAAAGAGAAAGTAGAGGAGTTTTAAGGATCTATGAGGAGCGACCTGTGGTAACTTATTGAAGTTTCTAAAGGACATCTTGACTCAGGAGAAATCGCACTTGCTTACCAGCTTTGTTCTCTATTTACTGGTAGAGAGAGGATAACAACATGCATCTTACGTGGCTGAGGAAATCCAAATTAAAAGACAAGAATATTTGTTGTTATTAATGCCTATAATGCCCACTGAGGAAATGATAGACAAATGTTGTCATGAACACAGATATGTGATCCACCGCCCTGGCCATAGATGATTGGGCCTTGGTTGGGCACCTAACTCAAGGTCTTCCAATCCAGGTGCTCCCCACTTGGCTAAATGGAAGACTAAGTAGATTGCATTTTAGATTTGTGCAGGTTAAAATTCTGCATGTGCTTTAGTTAGCCTTCTGAGCAACGCCAGCTTTGGCGCTCTCTGGAATCCTGATGGTTGCCAAATTGTCCTGTTCCTTTGTTTTTTCCATCCCACAATTTGTTAAGTAGGTAGATCTCTTGTTACGTGTGCTTACCTTAATAATAATAAAGTAAAAAAATATTTGTTGATATGTTGGGGTTTTTTTTTTTTTTGTTTTTTTTAAAGATTTTATTTATTTATTTGATAGAGAGACACACAGCGAGAGAGGGAACACAAGCAGGGGGAGTGGGAGAGGGAGAAGCAGGCTTCCCGCAGAGCAGGGAGCCCGATGCGGGGCTCGATCCCAGGACCCTGGGATCATGACCTGAGCCGAAGGCAGATGCTTTACGACTGAGCCACCCAGGTGCCCCTGATATGTTGGTTTTGTTAAGGGGACACTAACCACCTCTCTAAGCTGTGGCTTCTTGCTAACTAAAGCTCTGATTGCATGAGCATTTAAAAAAAACTTATTCTAGACCTGTGCTGTCCAGTGGTAGTAGTCACTGTCTACATTGATGATTTAAATTAAGTTAAATCATATTGAAAATTCAGCTTTCAATATGCTTTAACTAAAATAGTCAAACACATGCAAGTAGTAGAATGGCGGTTTTTGGGGGGGGGAGGGAAACAGAGTTGCTACTCAAGCATTAAGTTTCAGTTATGTAAAACAATTAAATTCTAGAGTTCTTCTGTACATCTTTGTGCTTACAGTTAACAATTTAAAATTTTAAGACGGTAGATCTTTTATTACATGTGCTTCCATTAATAATAAAATATTCAGTTCCTCAGTCATGCTGGCCAACTGCCAGGGGCTCAATAGCCGTATGTGGCTATGCCTGTCATATTGGACAGTGCAGATACAGAACATCCGCATCATTATAGAAACTTCTATCAGACAGTACTGACTAAACTGGAGCTTTTTTTACATGCCAAGGCAAAGCAAATTCTTTGAATCAGGGCACATAGATTGTAAGTAACAGACCCACGTAATTCAAACACGTTTATCAATAAAGGGAACATATTCACTCATGAAGCAGGAAGGTTTCTGCATTGGTCTGATTCAACTGCATAATAGACTTTTCAAAACTTGGGATTTTTTGTCTTACTCTGATGTGTCTCCGTTAGTCTAAGGGCTATCTTCTCAACAAGGTCACAAGGTGTCTTCCCATGATTCCCACATCTAGGTAGTTCTACAGACCTAGTAGAATTACTTATCTTCAGACAACAGAGGAAGAGTTTTCCTCTAGATGTAAACACAAACCTCTCCTGAAATTCATCAATCCAAATTTCATTACTTTCCAGCCTCCAAACAAATCGGTAGCCAAAGAATAGGATCGCATGGCTTAGTTTAGTCACCAAAGCAAGGCATGTGTGGATGCATGAATGAAAATCAGGATGGATGAAGAGGGGGGGAATGGTTGGTAGGGAGATGCCCAAAATGTCTATTAATGCTCTATATTAGTAGTTATCAACAGTAAGTGAATTTGCCCTGCAGGGGACACTTGGCAATGACGGAAGACATTGTTAATTGTCATGACTGGAGGCGTTCTACTGTCATTTAGTGGGTAGAGGCCAAGAATTCTGCTAAACCTCCTGCAGTGCCCAAGATAGTCAACAAAGATTTATCTGGGCCATTGTAAACAGTGCTAAGGTTAAGAAATCCTGTTTTATGAGATTGTATCATATGGGATCTAGTTTAAATTTAAAAACTAACTTTGATGATTTGTATAACTGAACAATATGGAATTAGATCTGGCCACAGGCAAGAACTGATCTAGAAGTCTTTGCAAAGTCTTACACACTCTGCCTGTACTTGTAATTGCCTTGGCTCTTTCACCACCTAGATTCTCCAGTTATCTTCCTCATGACAGCACCAATAGTTGTTAGTCTCCCGCTTTTTTACATACATGCAATGAGACATTTAGTGAAGAATTATTTTTCCAGCAGCTTTTTTCTCAGAACCTGCCAGCAAATAGCTTCTTGATTCCAATTGGCCAGAATTGTATCACACGTATCACATTTCTGAATCAGTTTGTGATTAAGAACTTGGTCACTTTCACCTAAGCTGTTTTATACATCAGAGTAAGAGGTGGGTCATTTTACAAAGAAAATCCTGTATACACTGGTGGGATTATGGGGAGACTGATTGTACATAGACAATTAACAAGTACAACTGTGTTGCTGGATTGCATCAGTATTGACTCTAGACAGCATCTGGCAGACTAGAATTTGTGTGTCACTCCAACAGAACTCACAAGTGTAACTGCAGAAATGGGATGGGAGCATCAAGTAAACTCACAGTAAACTTGAAGTATATGCTTGAACAGAGAGAGCTGCTTTCCTGCTGGTTCCTTCGAATCTGATTCTTTTCAAGCATCTACTGCATTTTATATAATATTCCATTTCAACAAAAAGAGCTAATATCTGGAGAGCAGTTTTACTTCCTCATGTGAGATTTTTAAGTTCATTTGTATCTCCACCTTTCATTAGTTGCAAGACTTGGAAAGGTCCCTGAATCTCTGAGTGACGTAGTTTCCTCATTTGAAAAATGGAGATATTACCTACTTCCTAGAGTTGCTTTGAGCATTAATTAAAAAAATGAGTAATGATTCTAAGGAGTAACTGTATGTTTATAAATGGCTCATCAACATTAGCTCTGATTATTACTCAACAGTATTCAGATATCTAATGCCAGAAATCTCATTGCCATTTCATCGTGTTTAATCTAAGAATTATTTGGAAATATCTCCATGATGCTTATGTCTAAATCATATCTATTGAACTCTGTAATATCTTATTTTATATGATTTCTGGGTATTCTACTGACTCAAAATTATCTTCCTCATTCCTGTTATTTAATGCAGGCTCTTTTCGGGAAGCTTTGATTTATTTTTTAGGCAGATGAATAGATAGAATTATTTAGCATATTTTCTATTTCCCAAAATCATAATCTTCAATTAACAAAAAGAGAGGAAAACATTAACCATACTCCTAAGACTGAAAGGTAGAAATGCATAGCAGGTATGTGCTGTTGTTTTTAATTTTCCTTCTTTTACACATGAATAAGCAGAAAAAGAGAATGGAATGTGGCTTGAATAGTTAGAGACAGTTTTCAATTTAACTTCTCCAGGAGAGAAAAAATAGCTTACCTCTACATTAGAATGATATATGGTTAGAGGTAGTCTCCATATCCCTTAAGGGAAGGAGAAAGTAGCATTTCTTGGGTGCCTACCTGTTATATCTCAGGCAGATACTGGGTAATTAACTAATGAAAGACATGTTCTTTTCATTTGGAGTTAATAAAGTTGAATCTCTGAAAAGCAAAGTAACTTGCTGAAAATTGAGAAAGCGGAGAAACTGGGATCTGAACGTGGATCTGATTGACTTCAAGTTCTTTGTTTTTACTATGTTCATCCTGGTGCCTCAGAGACCTATCCACATACACCACTATAATTTTATCCTATCAGGAACTCAAAAAGGATTTCTTGTATTTTATACCTATGTTCATCTTACTGTTTTTTATATGGAATGTTGGATGCTGTGTCTTTAGCTAGGACGCATAGATCTTTCATGGGAGGAACTTCTCATCTCTTAGGAAGGCATACGTTATATTGAATTTCTCCCACTTAATGTTTCTTTTTGTGTATGTTCTCTTATTTCCTAACCCTCTTGATAGCAGTTCTGAATCCCCTGTGCCTCTCAGAATTTTTTATCTTATATCACACTGAAAAATTAACTCAAAATCGATTGAAGACTTGCATATAAGACCAGAAATCATAAAACTTCCTAGAAGAGAACATGGGCAGTAAGCTCCTTGACATCGGTCTTAACAATGCTTTTTTGGATCTGACTCCAAAAGCAAACACAACAAAAGCAAAAATAGGTGAGACTCCATCAAACCAAAAAGCTGCTGAACGGCACAAGAAACCATCAAGAAAATGAAAAGACAACCTACAGAATGGGAGAAAGTATTTATGAATCATATATTCAATAATGTCCAAAGTTAATGTTAATGTCCAAAGTATATAAAGAACTCCTATAACACAGTAGCAAAATAAATAATCAAATTAAAAAATGAGCAGAGGATCTGAATAGACATTTTTCCAAAAAAGACATATGCATGGCCAACGGACACATGAAAAGATGCTCAACACTACTAATTATCAGAGGAATATAAATCAAAACCACAATGAGATATTACCTGTTGGAATGGTTATTATTATAAAGATGGGGAAAAAAAGCAAGTGTGGGTGAGAAGATGGAGAAAGGGGGAACCTTGTGTGCAATGTTGGTAGGAAGGTAAATTAGCGCAGCCACTTTGGAAGACAGTATGGAGGTTTCTCAAAAAATGAAAATTAGAGCTATCACCCAGCAATCCCACTACTAGGTATTTATCTGAGACAAACAAAAATACTAATTTGAAAAGATACATAATTGGCCCTGTGTATCTTGCGGCTTGGAAATAACCTAAGTGTCCATTGATGGATGAGTGGATAAAAAAGATGTGATATACACACATACACATAGGATACTATTCAGCCCTAAAATAGAAATCTTGCCATTTGGAACACTACAAATGGACCTAGAGGGTACTCTGCTGAGTGAAATAAGTCTTACAGGAAAGACAAATACCATATTATTTACTACATGTGGAATCTGAAAAACAAAATTGAACAAACAAAACAAGACTCATGGGTACAGAAAACTGAATGCTGGTTGCTAGAGGGGAGGTGTGTTAGGTGGTGGGCAAGATGGGTGAAGTGGGCTGAGAGGTCCAAAGATCCGAATATAAAACAAGTAAGTCATGGGATGTAAAGTACAGCATGGTGACTACAGTCAGTAATATTGTAGTGTATACTTAGAAGTTGCTAAGAGAGTGAACCCTGAAAGTTCTCATAAGAAAAAAAATAGTGCCTTTGTCTGGTGACAGTACCTCTATGGTCATTAGATGTATTGTGGTGATGATTTTGCAGTGTCTACAAAGATCAAATCATTATGTTGTATACCGGAAAGTAGTATAATGCCATATCTCAGTTATACCTCAATAAAAAGCAATGCAAAACCAGTTTACTATTATAAGTTATCTACTCTTAAATACATTTATAACATTATAGTATGTAAATGTCCTATTTTACATGACTTTCAAAGATCTATAGTACAGGATCTTTTGTGATTTCAAAACCGTTTCATTTGCCTGAGAAAAGATCATTACTTACTTTATGAGTTTTAGAATGAAAAGAAAGAATTAAATCCAGAATGTCAGTGGTAAGGATGGTGCTGAAGAGGGGAAAAAAAAAAAAAGTGGGTGGATGAAATTTACATTTATTTTTACTAGTAGAGATAAACTGACAAAAACAGGTTTGTAGCTGAACAGTAGAATAAACATTTTGCAGTCTAACACAGAAAAAACACAGAAGAAAAACCAAACGGAAACAAAAAACACAACATGGACACCTTGTTTTCTTATTTTGGCTTATATATTGCTGCATAACCAACCATCCCAAAACTTAGAGTCTTGGAACATTAACCATTTTATTAGGTTTCCAGATTTTGTGGGTCAAGAATTCGTTCAGGAGTCTGCTGGCAAATGTTTCTACTCCACATGGCACCAACCAGGGTAACTTGATTATATTCATCTGGTGGATGAACTGGTTTGGAGAGTTCAGGATGGCTTCACTCACAAATATGACATCTTGGCAGGAGCACACTGAAGCTAGGCTCAGCTGGGACAGGCAACTGAAGGTCTCACAAATGGTCTTTCTAGTACTGTGGTCTCAGGGCAAGTAACTTCTTACTTGGAAGCTCAGGATTCCCACAGAGTGTGTTGCAAAAAACTGGGGCAGAAGCTGCAAGACTTCTTTTGATTTAGCTTCATAAATCCCAGAACATTACTTCTGTTGTATTTTATTACTCAAGCAAATCACAAATTTAAGCCCGGATTCTAGGCAAGAGGGATGAGCTCAATGGGAGGAGAGTCCAAGTATTTTTAACCATCTTTAATCTATTACATTCATCTTTTGCTGTATACAGTGTACTTTAAATTAGGTAATGGGTTAATTTTCAGCAATAGTTTTTAGCTTTGGTAGAATTATAATTGTTGAGAGGGACATAACAACATATAATAAGGCAAAACCCCAAAGGGTAAATATACAAAATCACCTAAGTGCTTACAGTTAACATCACTAAAATTGCGTTGTGACCACAAACTGATTTCTAATATTCATATAGATTAATCAACTAGAAATATGTTGCCCTGAGATAGAGCAGATGAAAATACTGGCATTTAAACCTCAGAAGAGAAAATTACTTATAGCTTATATTTTCCCCGTACTTTAAATTTCTCAGGCCTACTAAGTGCTCTAATTTGCATATTCAATGCTTCTGTGCCATGCTACGGTTCAGTGGGTAAGACCGTCATTTTTAGGAATATGACACCTTTTTAGAGAGGAAAAGCAAAGGGCTATATAATCAAGAGTTCTAACCAGTTGATAAACTTTGACCTCAAGGCAAATTTCCCCAGGATGCCAAAATTGAATTCTTTTATTCTTGTCTCCTTAATGAAGTTGCTGAAGGGTAGACATCTCAGGTTCTTCCTCCAGATGCCATGGTTCCTGTTCATAAATTTTTCACATTTCTACTATTGGCTAAAATGATACCTACTGTAAAAATTAAACCGAACTGACAGGAACCAAGATTAGATGAGGCCTCTTTGTTGGTTTTGAGTAGAACATTTTTTGGACCTTTCTTTAAGGTTAAAAAGCATCAGGGAATGAAATGAAGATGGCCCAACCTGTTTTGATAATGACTACAGAATGGTTATGATTGCACTTAAATTTACATAAACATGAATATATTAAGCTAGCAGACAAGAATTTTACAACTGGAGAAAATTGAAATAAGGCTGGAATACACTTAATTATCTAAATTACTATCGATATCTATCATTACAAAGTACCAACAGCAGTATAATTTTGTCCTAAGCCTCTAAACACTCAACAAAAGAGCGAGACTACCTATATTCCTATAGCCCCCAGTGGAGGTATTGAGATTACACATGCTTTCACTAATTTAAAGAGGGACTTTCACACTGGGATGCATTAAAAAGAGAACATTTAAATAAAAAGCAATTTGCTTTGCCTGTAATTGAATTCCCCTTGCTGTTATTGCTAATTATTGACAATATTTGTGATTGACTAAGAGGCTTTTACATTTAGAGACAAAATTATTTTTCTGCTGGATCTTAGAAGACAGTGGCTCTTTTCAATATCACAGACTGTTTCCATGGAAATGATTGTGATTTGAGAAATGTATCAGCAACATGCAAAAAATTGCTCTGTTCAGAGAATTCCCTTCCCTTCACTGCTCTGGGCATTGTACAGTCTTGCATAGTAAGTACATGATAATGACTTCTCACATCTATATAATGTGCCTTTGTTTTACAAAGTCCTACACAACAGATAGAGCATGCTATATTCAACTATAAAAGAAGAAGTAGAAAAGTACATTGAAGACAGTGAAATGGAATTATTTATTTCAGGACAACTTACAATTAGTATTATTGAAAAGATATTTGTGATAGTGATCTCAAGAAAATATCTAATCAGTGTTTTATTTCAAAACCCTTTTCCCGTTCCTGGAGCTATTACTATTTCTCTGTTTTTGCCATTTATTATTTTTGATGTGAATAGACAGACTATTAGTCCACTTACCTGGCAAGACAAACATCTCTGCCCAGACGATTAGAAGAGGCTCCCCTACCTTCCATATTATTCAGTCCCACTTGGTGTAGATTCTGAAGAGATTCTCAAAAAAAATCTATGCCATAGAGAATTTGGCCTAGGATAGCCTTATTTATTAGAAGGCTAATGCATACAGATCTGACTTGGAAAAAGAGGTAATGGAGAAAATAAATGGAATATTTTAGGATGAGTGAGAAAGTCAGAGATTTGATATCCACAAGAACTTCAGTTTCTAACTTTTTTTTTTAAATTTTTTTTATTGTTATGTTAATCCCCATACATTACATCATTAGTTTTAGATATAGTGTTCCATGATTCATTGTTTGTGCATAACACCCAGTGCTCCATGCAGAACGTGCCCTCCTCAATACCCATCACCAGGCTAACCCATCCTCCCAACCCCCTCCCCTCTAGAACCCTCAGTTTGTTTTTCAGAGTCCATCGTCTCTCATGGTTCTTCTCCCCCTCCAATTTCCCCCCCTTCATTCTTCCCCTCCTGCTATATTCTTCTTCTTCTTTTTCAAAAAGTTGAAAATAGAGCTACCATACGATCCAGCAATTGCACTACTGGGTATTTACCCCAAAGATACAAAAGTAGGGACCCGAAAGGCTACGTGCACCCCGATGTTTATAGCAGCAATGTCCACAATAGCCAAACTGTGGAAAGAGCCAAGATGTCCATCAACAGATGAATGGATAAAGAAGATGTGGTATATATATACAATGGAATATTATGCAGCCATCAAAAGGAATAAGATCTTGCCATTTGCAACGACGTGGATGGAACTGGAGGGTATTATGCTGAGCGAAATAAGTCAAACAGAGAAAGACATGTATCATATGACCTCACTGATATGAGGAATTCTTAATCTCAGGAAACAAACTGAGGGTTGCTGGAGTGGGAGGTGGGGTGGGAGGGATGGGGTGACTGGGTGATGGACACTGGGGAGGGTATGTGTTCTGGTAAGCGCTGTGAATTGTGCAAGACTGTTGAATCTCAGATCTGTACCTCTGAAACAAATAATGCAATATATGTTAAGAAAGAAAAACAGTTTCTAACTTTTTGATTTATTGCTCTAATGCCTAGAAGGTAGGATGGTCCTTCCCTTTTCAACTGAGTTCCATGAGTGGATTTTTTTTTTAACCTTGCAAGTATAGAAACTGTAATTCACACTGAAATAGATAGGAGTATGGGATAACAAGTAGCATGAAGACAAACAAACAAACAAAAAACCCCAACCAACCAAACAAACAAAAACAGAATTAGATAGGAAATAGTAGTGGGGGCCAATGAGAACTCTTCTGCTTAGAATCTAAATCTGTGAGTCTGTAATGTACAGAAGTGAGATAGCTCATTATATCCTGTGGCTCTTAGAACTCATACCACATACCTGATTGGGGGATTCCACTTCCATGGTACCAGGCATACTTGGAAGTGAACACAGACAAGGACAAAATTTATATATAAACTCCTCGGGGAAGCCCTTCTGTACTCATGGTCAGTTTCTGTGCCTAATCCAAATTTGCTGACATACCAGGTGTTTTTAATTAGTATTTTTGCTTTTTGGCAAAACTAGACACTCTGATAATTAGAATGTCAGTATTTGGAGGAACAGGACCATTTGAAGAATTCATGGCACTCCAATATACTGCCAAGCCTAATCAACAACCAGTAGTGAAGAAATTGGGTGATTCCCTTCTCATACAAGGCAGGACTAGAGTTGCTATTCAGTTCAGGTTCATTTTCCCAAGCAGTGTTGGGGAGAGAAGATACTTCATTGCAAGGTTGTAATATTGCATGGTTCCAAGGATGATTATCAGTTAGTCTGTCACCCTTTGCAGCAGCCTGCCCCCTCCATCCCCACCCGAACAGACACCCTTGCAGTTATCCCAGCCCTTTTCTAGCCCTAGAAAGATATTATGGGAACATATGATTCCCCCAAACTTTGACCGGGGGAGAATTTACTTTAATAAAACAACAGTGAAATAGTTACAGGAACCCAGTGTAGACACTACTTATCAAAAGCACTAGAATAATAAGAGCTATTTGAAGAATGAAAAGTGTCAAAAAGGAGGAGATAGAGGCAGAGGAGTTTAATTCCAAAATAACTGCAACAAAAGAAGAGTAGGATTTTGACTTTCTCATCAGAAGGTGAGAGTGCTAGCTAAGCCCCATGGGTGTACTGGGTATATGTTACCAAAAATAGCATTGAGAAAAGCTACAGTCTTACCAGCTAAAGTTACAAAGGTCAGAAAACAGGGCAGTGGTAGCTTCCAGAAACTGAAGTGAAATCATGGTAGCATGAGGCCTGAAGAAGAAATGGGATCTAAATTCAAAGCATAAACTGCCCAAAATCCATAGCTGACAGCTAAACTACATGTGAATAGCAGGGGCTTCACTATTTACATGTAGGAGACCAATTGAAAAATCAAAGGATCAGAAAACATTTGATTTTTGAAAAATATCCCTGCACAGAGCCATATCTGTGAATTTAATGTTTTTCTAAATACTTATATTCCTCAACAGTGTATAGCCTGAGTGGGAGAATGGTGAATCCTGATAACTGTAAGTGTCAAAGTACAGAGAATAGATAACAATTTGGAGTTGTAGAGAGTGCTAGAAGCAAGGAAATCATAGAAAATGTGTATTACATCTTTGCCCAAATCCTTGGTTGACTACCATATTTTGAGACTGGGAAGAATTCAAGCTAAGACAGCAGCAGTAGGAAGCCACAAAAATGGAATTATCAGCAGCTACATGCCGTGAAAGAAACTCCATTTGCAGTTTGAATCAGCAAGTCCACTACCTACTAGGATTATTTTTTAATTATCAGAATAATACAATAGAATATAGAGTTGCTAAAAATATTAAAATGTTTAATATTCAATCAAAAGTTGTAAGAAGTGGAGAATGAACAACTAAAATCAATAAAGAATGAAAAAAATATGAAATCACGGAGTTGAAGGAGATTAATAAATAGTAATTCGGTACACGTAAAAACAACTATGGCAATAAGTACATAAATTACAAAGTTTTCTAAATCCAATCGCAGAGGTTTTTAGACTGGTTTAAAAAGGCAAGAATCAATTACCTGTTGTTACAGAAGACAGGTTTTAAATACAGAGACAGATTGAAAATATGGTTGGAAAAGAATATACTATGAAAATAAGAAGCATAAGATAGTTGAAGTGGTTATATTAATATCAGATACAGTAGACTTCAAGGTAATGAGTGTTAAGACAAAAGAAGGACACATCCTGATGATGAAAGGGTGAATACATCAAATATAAAACAACTATATCGGGGTGCCTGGGTGGCTCAGTTGGTTAAGCGTCTGCCTTCGGCTCCGGTCATGATCCCAGGGTCCTGGGATTGAACCCCACATCGGGGCTCAGTGGGAAGTCTGCTTCTCCCTCTCCCTCTGCTGCTCCCCCTGCTTGTACTCTCTCGCTCGCACTCTCTGTCTCTCAAATAAAATCTTAAAAAAATATATATATAAAACAATTATAAATATTCACATAATTAACAGCTTCAAAATACAGAAAACAAAAACTGATGGGAAAATAAGGGAGAAATGAGCAAACTTTAACTGAACTTTGGAGATTTCAACATATTTTACTCAGTAATTGACCAAATAAAAATAAAATAAGCATGCAGAAAATCGAAATGACCTCCTTAACCACTATACTCAACTATAACCAACAACTGCAGAATACACATTACTTTTGAAAACACATGGAACCAAGATAGACAATATTATCATGTAATAAAACATATCACAGTGGACTTCAGGAGATTGAAACCTTATAGAACATGTTCTTACCACAATGGTATTCATCTAGAAATCCCTCTTGTGAGTGTACTCCCTCTATCCCTCCTTCCCTCCTTTCTCACACACACACTAGAAAACTCCTAAATAATAGAAAAGTTCCACTCTAACTAGCCTTTGGGTAAAAAAAAATAAAGGAAATAAAAATATTTTGAAGATACAGCAAATGAAACCTCAACATAAAACTTATGGGATACAGTTAAAGCTTATTTAATGAGAAATTTATACAATCAAATACACATAAGAAAACTTGGAAGATCTCAAATCAATGATCTAGTCTTAACACCTTAAACTAGGAATAGAAAGGCAAATTAAATCCAAATTAAACAAAAGAAAGGAAATACTGTAGATAAAAGCAGAAGACAATAAAACAGAAAACAGAAAAAAATAGCATCTAATTCTTTGAAAAGATCAATAAAATCTAAAAACCTGCAAACAGACTTAAAAGGAAAAAAATATGAGGGAGGGAGGGCAGGAGAGAGAATGAGAGCACAGATTAATAATGCCAGGATGTTAGGAAAGTAATAGGGAGAACCAATATAGAACCTACATCCATTAAAAGTATATATGGGAATATTATGAAAAACTTCTTGCCAGTAACCAAAAAAACTTAAATGGACAAACTTTAAATGCTCACTCAAGAATAAATAGATAACATGAATAGCCATGCTGCTATAAAATAAATTGAATTCATTTTTTTTTTTTTTTTTTAAGATTTTATTTATTTATTTGACAGAGAGAGATACAGCGAGAGAAGGAACACAAGCAGGGGGAGTGGGAGAGGGAGAAGCAGGCTTCCCGCCGAGCAGGGAGCCCGATGCGGGGCTCGATCCCAGGACCCTGGGATCATGACCTGAGCCGAAGGCAGACGCTTAACGACTGAGCCACCCAGGCGCCCCAAATTGAATTCATTTTTAATAACCACACATAAACTACCTTTACTGATTTCTAGCATATATTTAAAGAAGAAATAATACCATTTATACATGAACTCATCCAGAAATTAGAACAGAAAGGCATGCGTACTCACACATTTATTTGATAAGGTCAGCACACAAAATCACAGATAAGAGAAACCTATTACAAGGAAAGAAAATACAAATATACGACACAAGCATAGACAAAAATTCGTTTAAATCTTAGCAAATTGAATCTAGTGATTAACCAAATGGGTAGTGTCTCACAAACTAATGAATTTAATTCCAGAAACACAAAAGCAGTTTAATATTCCATAGTCAATCAGTGTAATTCCCAGTACAAACAGAATAAAAAAAAAATAAAAACAGTACATACAATCATCTCAGTAGATGCAGAGAAACACAATTCAACAGCACTTCATGATGAAAATCTCCGGCTAATGAAGTGTATCTGTGAAAATCCCATAGCTGATACCACACTTAAACACTGGAAGACTAAATGTTCCCACCTAAATTCAGGAATGAGACAAGGATAACTTATCTCTGTATTTCCACTTAACATTGTGCTGAAAGTTCTAGTCTGTGCAATAAGGAAAGAAAAAAGATATAGAGATGGAAAAGGAAGAAGAAAATCTCTATTGACAAAGGATAGAGCCATCTCTTCAGAAAACTATAGAATAGGGGTGCCTGGGTGGCTTAGTTAAGAATCTGACTCTTGATTTTGGCTCAGGTCCTGATCTCAGGGTCATGGGATTGAGCCCCACATCAGGCTCTGGGTTCAGTGGGAAGTTTGCTGGAATTCTCTCTCTCCCTCTCCCTTTGCCCCTCCCCCTGATCTCATGCACATGTACTCTCTCAAGTCTCAAAAAAAAAAAAAAAAAGCTACAACAAAAAGTAATAGAAATTATATATGTGTTTAGCAAGGTTTTAAGATTCAGATCAATATTCAAAAATTTTATTTTTATTCTTGTTAACAACCAAAATTATAAATACCATTCATAATAGCATAAAATACAAAATACATAAGGATAAATTTTACAAAAAATATGTATATGTACTGAATGTTACAAAAAATTGCTGAGAGAAAGTACAATATTGGATGACTCGATATGGATAAATTGTCATGACTGTCCCAATTGATCTGTAGAGTCAATATAATCTCAAAATCTCAACAGGCATTTTTATAAACATTGACAAAGTGATTATAAAGTTCAAATATAAATGCAAAGAACTTAAAATACCAAAAGCAATACTGAAAAAGAAGAAAATATTGGAGAACATATATTATCTGGTCTCAGGACTTTGTATAATCTACAGTAAGACCATGTAATTTTGGTGTAAGGTTTGATATATTGTTTAGTGAAACAGATAATCAAGAAACAGACCCACATATACTTCAGCTGAGAATCAGCAATGTGTCAATGAAGCTTGATTATTACTAATGCATATAAAAACTTTAATTCAAAGTTGGTCATAGACTTAAATGTGAGAGATACAATTATGTAACTTTTAGGCAAAGATTTGTTTAGAAAGAGGACAAACCATGAAAGAGAAAATGGATTAATTGGATTTTATTTGAATTAAATACTTTTTATATTTAAAAAAAAAACAGTTAATAAAAAGACAATTCAAGCCACAGACTGGGAGAATATTTTGCAAAACATGTCAGAAAGAGACCTATCGAGAGGATACATAAACTACTCTTTCAGCTTATTAAGAGCAATGCAAACAATCTAATTAAAAAGAAAATGGCAGATGATTTAGACATTTTATCAAAATATATGAATAGCAATTATTATTTCAAGATGTTCAATATCATTAGTGTTTTCTGTGGACTATGTATCTTCCCAAAATCTATGTGCTGAAGTCCTAATTCCCAATGTGATGGTATTTGGAAGTGGGAAGGCAATTAGGTCATAGAGGGGTGGAGCCTTCCTGGATAGGATTAGTGCTCTTGTAGGAAGAGACATGACAGAGAGACCATCTCTTTCTTTACCATTGGGGGAATACAGCTAGAAGGCAGCTGTTTGTAAACCAGGGACAGGACTTTTACCAGAAAGCAAACCTGCTGGTGCCTTCACCTAAGACTTCTCTGGAACTGTGAGAAAAAAATACTTGTTGTGGAAGCTACCTAGTCTACAGTAGTTGTTAGAATAGCCCACAGGAAGACTGCTGTCATGGATGCGCATTGAAATCACAAGAAGATACTACTGCACGCTCGCTAGAATGGCTAAAACTTAAAAGTCTGACAATTCCGGGGCGCCTGGGTGGCTCAGTTGGTTAAGCGACTGCTTCGGCTCAGGTCATGATCCTGGAGTCCCGGGATCGAGTCCCACATCGGGCTCCCTGCTCAGCGGGGAGTCTGCTTCTCCCTCTGACTCTCCTCCCTCTCATGCTCTCTGTCTGTCATTCTCTCTCTCAAATAAATAAATAAAATCTTAAAAAAAAAAAAAAAAAAGTCTGACAATTCCAACTTGGCGGAGAACTGGCGCACTGACGATGCCATGTATTGCTGGTAAGAAAGCAGAATGGTTCAACCACTTTTGAAATCATTTGACAATTTCCCATGAGTACAGTATATACTTCTGTTATGATCCAAAAATTGTATTTCTAGATATTTACCCAAGAGAAATTGAAAACACGCATCCACATAGACTTACATGTGTATTTATAGCAGCAGCATTGATAATTGCCAAGAACTAAAAAGAATTTTAAATGCTCATCAAGTAGTAAATGCACAAACAAAGAGTAAAATATTCATACAGTGGAATACTACCCAGCAATAGAAGGGACATCAAATTATATATCTTAAATGGTTGAATGTTTTTTTCCTTCTACTGTGATTTAATTCACTATCCTAAAATTCACCATCTTAAAGTGTACAATTCAGTGGTTTTATTATATTCACAATGTTGTGCAAAATCAGAACCGTCTAACCCTAGAATATTTTCATCACCACACACACACACACACACACACACACACACACACACAAATGCTGCCCATTCCTCCCACCTGACCTATCCAGCAACAGCTAATCTACTTCTTGTCTTTAAAAATTGGCTTATTCTGGACGGTTCATATAAATAGAATCATACAGTATGTGACCTTTTATATCTGGCTTCTTTCACTTAGTGTAATGTTTTTGAGGTACATACATGCTTATAGCATGTATTAGCATTTTTATTCCTTTTTATGGATGGGTAATAGATGTTTTATTTATGTATATACCACAGTTTGTTTATCCATTCATCCATTCATAGGCATTTGGGTTTCCACTTTTTAGCAATTTTGAATACTGCTGCTATGTACATTAGTGTTTAAGTTCTGTATGGGCATATGTTTTCAAGTATATTGGGTATATATCTAGGAATGGGAAATGTTGGGTCATATAGTAACTGCCAACCTATTTTGCGAAGTGTCAGCACTATTTTACATTCACTCTAGCAATTTATGAGCGTCCCATTTACTCTCTATCCTCATCATTTCTTGTTGTTACTATTTTTGTTGCCATCTTGTGGATATGAAGTATCTCACTGTGGTTTAGATTTGCATTTGACTAATGTCAAATGATACAGCGCTCTTCAAGTACTTATCTGCCATTTGAATATCTTCCTGGGAGAAATGTCTATTCAAATCCTTTGTCTATTTTTAATTTTTTTTTATTTTTTGATTTTGAGTTGTGGTAGTTCTTTATATATTCTGAATATTGGAACTTTATTGTATGAATTATTGACAAATATTTTCTCCCATTCTGTGGGCTGACTTTTCACTTTTTGATAGTATCCTTAGAAGTAAAAAAAATATATATATATATCCAACTATTTTTACCTTCATTAAGTGTGAAGGGAGCCATTTCCATTTATCTCCCTCCTAGAAATTTGACATTTTTTCCAGAATGGCTCTGAAAGAAAAGTTGAAAGAGATAGATAGATGGAGGATAGATCTATCCATACATACATTTTTTTTTTCCTAATGGGTGGAATTACAGCAATCAGATCTCACCAGAGAACAACCTTCATTGCTAATTTAGAGAATAGAGACACTGATTCTGTTTTTATACCTTATCATCCATAAGTAACTTATTTTTTCCTACATGACAAAAAGTTCACATTCCAAGTCTAGGGTATTTCTTAGACCTAGTATCAGTGTAGGTATCGATTAAATGGATTGACATAATACCAAAATTTTCCCTCTCTCTCATCTGTATCTCAGATGGACTGACAAATAGCTCTTTAATTGGCCCCATGACATCACTCTGAATATAACAACTGATTCAAACATTTATACCCATTTTGGAGCAGACTAGGGATGTTTGTTACACATGCATGTGCACACACATGCACATATGTATGTGAAAAAACATGTATTAGAAATATATATATGAAATTATGTATATTATATAAAATGTTATATATGTATATGAAAAATATTTAGAATTGTATGCAGCAGTGGTGCATGACAGGCAAGCAGGTATGATGTGTCACATTGTTCTGGATCAGCTGGACTTCACCGGCTAACTTACCCTTCTGGCTCCACTCTCCAGGCCTAAATTTACTGATACTAAATTTGAGATTGAAACTAAATGGAAATCAAGTAGAAATCTGATCTAAGGGTAACTTAGCCATAAGTTTGGTTAAAGTGAATCATTCTGTTTAAAACTGAAGTGAAAAACAGAATTTATTACCATATTGTTATGAACCTGAGCTGCAAGATAAGGAAGAGTTGAAACCAAGAAGAGGGAAGCCATATAATGGACCGTGCTCAAGAAGAACAGACAGAGAAAACTGTGTCCTTTCATGTCACACCTATTAATAGCTAATAGAATACAATCTGGGATGTATTTGTGTCATTACATGTGTTACAATCTTAATTCCAAGACATGGAGTATGATATTAGAAATGTTTTTGCTTTTTTTGATCCTCCATTATTGTAATTTTAAAAATGCTTTCCCCAAGATTTTTAGGAGGGATAGATGAGCTTTTTTTTTTTTTTAAGATTTTATTTATTTGACAGAGAGAGAGTACAAGCAGGGGAAGCAGCAGGCAGAGGGAGAGGGAGAAGGAGGCTCCCTGCTGAGCAAGGAGCCAGATGCGGGGCTCCATCCCAGGACCCTACGATCATGACCTGAGCCTAAGGCAGATGCTTAACTGACTGAGCCACCGAGGCAACCCTGAGTCGATGAGCTTTTTATATGAAATGAGTGGCAAATAAATATTATTTAACCAGTAAACTGCATGTCGTTGTGCTTTTATTAAAAATACACCTGTTTATATTGTGTCATGCTGAAACATTTTGGATACCTTACACAATTATTAGCTTGGAAAATATGCTTCTAATAATTAGATAGTGTTATGGAAATAAAAACAGAACAGCTAATTTCTAATATTTCTATTGAAAGATTGAAAATTAATGATCTTTTTCTTATGAGTTCACTACAACATTGAATAGAATCCACTAACTGTGGAGAACAACTATAGATACCATAGAGACTTAATATATAATAAAGTAAGAATTTGGTAGGCTACCATCTAGAAAAAAATGGATTCATTTCTGAAAAATAATACTAGAATTGGAGGGAGAATAAATATTCCAATAATCAAAAAAGGAAATTTCACCTCACCTCACTCCAACCCTGTCCTCCACCTTCTAAAAATCTCCAACTCAGGCAGTTTTATACATAAGTTTTAACAATTTTTCTTTTTTGAGTGTAGTTGGCACACAATGTTACATTAATTTCAGATGTACAACATAGTGATTCAGCTTCTCTGTATGTTCTTTTATGCTCACCGCAAGTGTAGCTTCCATTGTTGCCATACAACACTATTACGGTATCATTGACTGTATTCCTTATGCTGTACCTTCTGTGCCTGTGACTTACTCATTCCTTAACTAGAAGCCTGTATTGCCCACTCCCCTTCACCCATTTTGCCCCTCCCCAGTCCCCTCCCCTCTGGCAACCATTGGTTTGTTCTGTGTATTTATAGATCTTATTGAATTTTGTTTATTCATCTGTTTTATTAGATTATACATATGAGGGAAAGCATATGGTTGAATAGTTTTTTTTAAAAAAAAGTTAAAAAAAGTTCTTATATGAACAATTTTTTTTTTTTTTAAGAGAGCGAGAGAACATGCATGAATGGGGGAGGGGCAAAGGAAGAGGGAAAAAGAATTTCAAGCAGACTCCCCACTGACCACAGAACCTGATGTGAGACTGGATCTCCCAACCCTGAGATCATGACCTGAAGATACACTCCATAATCTAGAAATAAAGAAGGAAGTTCCTTAATTTATTAAAAGCTATATACCCAAAATTTATAGCCAAATCAGGAGACTTCAGCAATCCTCATTTTATTTTTACTTATTTTTTTTTAACTTAGAGCTGAAATTTATCTTTTTTAATTTAGGTTCGATTGGCCAACATATAGTACATCATTAGTTTTTGATGTATCAATGATTCATTAGTTGTGTAACATCCAGTGCTCATCAGGTCACGTGCCCTCAGTGCTCATCAACCAATTCATTTTAAATTGGAAATAAGACGATGTCTGCCAACATTGTTGCTTTTTTTTTTTTTTTTTAAGATTTTTATTTATTTATTTGACAGAGAGCAGGAGAACACAGGCAGGGGGAGTGACAGAGAGAGAGAGGGAGAAGCAGCAACCCCCTCCTCCCCCCCCCCCCCCCCCCCCCCCCGGCGCTGAGCAGGGAGACCCATGTGGGGCTTGATCCCAGGATCCCGGGATCATGACCCAAGCAGAAGACAGTCTTAACTGACTGAGCCACCCAGGTGCCCCTCATTATTGCTTTTTAAGATGGAATTGCAAACATGGTGAATGCTATAAGGCCAGAAGAAACAATTGCAATGTTTGGAGGGGATAAATCTGTCATTTTTCAGGTGCTGTAATCAACTAGTAGAAAATCCAGCAGACTCAACAAACTATTAGAATAATATATTTTAGTAAGCTTATTGAATATGAAAATAATAGTTTTCACCCAGGAATGATAGCACTAATAACACCAAACTGAAAGTACCATTCCTGATAGTAACCACAACAAAAGTTTTCTAAGAATTAACCAAGAATTCCAAAGTTATTCAGAGAAAAAAAATTAAGTTTATTACTGATTTTAAATTAAAGAAGAGGTTCACAATGAACATGGTGTATTTCAACTGGGTTTTTAGAGGTACCTAACAAAATCATTCTACAATTTTGGGCTTTAAAGAAGGTACACAATGAGCTAGGGCATGTTAGAAGAACAAAGAGCGTAGGACTTATCTTACCATACCTTAAGACCTAGTACAAAGTCATTGCCATAAAAATTAGTATTGGCATAGTAACGGATTAACAAGTATTACAGAATATAGAGCTCAAAAATAGAGCTACATACATACAAGAAGTTGAAATACGGTGACATTACAAAGCAATGGAGGAAAGGCAGCCTATTTATGCGACATATGGAAAATTGTTTTCCATGGAGAATAAAGCTGAATCCCTATTTTACCATATGTAAAGGTGAATATCAAATGGATTGAGATAATAAAGCTAATTGGAGAAAATGGTGAAGAATATCTTAATGACCTAGGCTTGAAAGACTCCTTTAACAAGACTCAGAAAGCACAAACTAGATTTTAAGATAATGCATTTTATTACATCCAAATTAAAAATTTGTCACTTCATTAAATTTGCAGATATATACTATAAGATATTTCCATGTCTAAAACAGGTCAATATCTAGAATATATAGGGGAACTCTGGCAAATAAAAAATACAGTAACTAGAGTACCAGTAAAGCATGGAAAGTGCATTGAACAGGGGTGTGAATCCACAGAAGGGGTGCTCAAAGGCTAGGAACTGTATGAAGATTTGCTCAAACTTACTAACAATAATCAGAGAAATGCAAATTAAGCAGTCGCTTATATACATGAGTCACAAAAATTGGAAAGAGTTCTCAGAATTTTCAAGGATGTACAGAGAAACTCAGCAGCCCTCATTGTAAATGCAAATAATATCCCCATGCTTCTAAGTGATATGGCAGTATTTACTGAAATGAAGAATGTCTATTCCTTATAGCATAGCAGTTCCTTTCCTGGCTGTGTATACACACACATAATTAGAATACTTTTAATAACTCTTACAATTCATTGTATATTTATAATTACCCCACAAGTCTCTGAAAAGATACGATTATATTCATCTTTATGTTGTCTCTGACTGCTAGGAGTTAAGAATGAGAGATGTCTACCACTAAGTTATATACTACAAAAATGTAGAATAATATGTGGCAGTTAAAAGCAAAAACTTAAGTTACAGCAGTTTGGAAAGAGCTTAGAAACAGTATCCAAGGAATCCACTACAAGACAAAAAGAATTGTAAGAAAGAAATGAATTGGAAAATAATACTATATAAAAAAGAATAAATTAAGAACAATACCACTACATGCTATACAAAGATGTCTACATATTTAGAATAGTAACTTGAATACATTACGGTGGTCATCATCAAGGAGAAATTGGGATGAAACTGGGAAAAAAACGCAAGAAAAACGCATGGCCGCAACAGCTGGTGCAAATGTATGCTGTGAACTGAGAATATGGTTATCTGTGTATATATGATTATAAAATTTGAGAAAAATCACAATACAAATGTTGATAATTCTGAATTTCACAAAATATTTCATATAAATGTTAACTCTTACAGGAAATTCTTATTATGTTATTAATTATCTTATTAAATGTTATTCTGAACATTCACAGAAATGATCTTATTAATTCCCAGAATTCTTTAGGCAAAAGGAAAGGTTTTTTCCAATTACATCATTATGTGTGGTTTATCTGCATTATCTCTTCTCATTACCATCTATGTGTTTTAAATAATATAAAGAGAAAGAGTAGGTATGGACCTTGTTTAGATTTAGTGATTTGATTCTTATTATTTTACTATGTGGTAAAGTGATGTCTACTGTTTAAGAAGAGGGATTTTTTTTTTTTTTAAGAAAAAGGCATAAACAGATTTTTGAAGTCAGAAAGTTTTTTTTTTTTTAATCATATTAGTCTCTGGGGAGGAGAAAGTGACATCTCTGTTTTATAAGGGATATAGGAAGCAATTGGCTTTAATAGTGCAAGCTGCACATTAAGAGGCAGAAGACAATTAAGTGTTAGGTGTTTATGTAAAGCAATTTTTATGGTGGTTCTTAAACTATTTTGTGTGCACTACTGCGTATTTCAAATTTGCCTTTATTCAGTTTCCTTCACTTTTAGTGGCTGAATATAACATTAATGAAAGAGAGAAAATGAGACTGGAACTTAGAAGCCTCTAAATAAAACCTTAATATTTGTTTTGTTTGAAGCTGCGCTCATCGGAAGAGATGCACAACTCATCACAGAAACCTTTATGAGAAACTTCCACACTTCCTGGGATGGGCAAAGTTCATTGATTCATCTTTACTCTTCTTTTTTCTTACTAAAATAAGATGTGTTCTAAATATATTTCAGAAAACTTAGAATATAAGAAACAATAAAATGGCCCATATTCCCATCATCCACATAAAACTATGGAGATGTAGAAATTTGTGTAAATCTAAGAACAGTCTGAGTGACAGCTTGTAATCTGCTTTTCTGACATTTTTTAACACTTTTTTAAATCTCAATAGCATGCTACAAATATTATCCTTTCAGATGGAAATGCCTTAAGTTATTCAAGAGTGTCCTATAGACTGATTAAACTTGTATTGAGGATTTTGCTGTTGTCAATTACATGGTGATCAGCATTCAAACATGTAATTCATTCAGCAAATTAACCCTTTCATTTTAGGTATGTATTTTGTCAAGAGTGTATCATGGAATTTTGATCCCCTCCCCCATTCTAAGTGTCTGTGTTTTTATAATTAATTTAGGGTTATCAGGGAAATAGATATGCTTGTCCATTAACTTTGCTTTATGCTTTCTCTCATTTCCTATTTTCCTCCTTTCGATGTATTGATTTGGCGGGTAAATATCTATGTTTTTTTCTACTAGTGGTTGCCTTCAAATGTTTAGAAAAACATCTTTTTCTAATTACAAACAACAGCATATATTCTCTTGTTTAAGATTTTAATGTTTAAAATTTCTTCCAACTTTCCCTCAATTTATAGTTTTTACTGATATAATTTACACTTAAACCCTGACTGTTATAAAATTTTATTTTGTTATATGTTACATATTCTAAGGCAAAGTTTTCTTTCTAATTTGCATTGTTATAACCAAAATAGTAATACTTTAAAAATACAACTCTAATATTTCCAGGTTTTCTTTGTTGTCCATCATCATGGCCTTATATCTATACCTTCCTGTTCTTGTAGTCTTTCTTTTAATTCTTCAATCTCTAAGTATATTTTAAGCATAAATACAGATGGTGTTCTTTCTTACCTCTTTATGTCTGTAGCTGTCTTGATGTAGCTATCACACATAAAGACAACTTCCTAGAGAATTCCTGATAAATTTTCTTCTTCTTTCCTAAAATTTTATCTTCATACATCTTGAAATATTTAAAGTAAACAAGTCATTTTAAAATTTTTGATGTATTATTAAATTTCCCTTCTCCTTGGATCTGTATGTTTTTCTACTATAGTTTTTTTTTTTTTTTTAAATCTTGATACATATTGGTCTCTTGATCAGTTTCTCCTGCTACTTCGTAAACCCATTCAATTTGTCTGCAGATTCAGTTATTTCTTCAACTCTGGAAAGTAGTGTGTGTGTGCGTGTGTGTGTGTTTTCTCCTATATTATATTTTCCTTTGTTTTAAGGCTTTTGAACTCCAGAATTCCAATTATTAATACGCTGGAAATCCTGGGTGTATTGTATCTGCCCATCTTCTTTCTCAAATGTTCATATGCCTCCCCAGTTCTGGGTGATGTAGTTCACTGTTTCAGTTCTGCAGTGTTCCATGTGTATTTCATTGTCTGTAACATAGCTTAAGTCATAACCATGATTTCCATCTTTAGTATTCTTTCCTGATTTTGGATCAGTCCTTCACTGTGACTGTGCAAGTTTTGCAGACCCAAAGCAGCATTTCCTGGAACATTCTGCAGTACGTCTGTTTCAGAGAGTGACATTTCTCTTGATTCTTCTGATTGTGCAGAGCGGCCTCTTCCACCTTGTATCTTTTCACAGGTCTGATAATTTTTACTGCTTGCTCATTTCTTCGTGTTGCAATCACCCATGCCAGAAAGGCATCAGGACTCTGCAGGCTTGTAGCCCCAGACAAGATGAATTTTGACAGTGTAGACTTTTTGCTACTCATCTGATGTGAACGATACCCTACTGAAGCTCTATTCTGTTACTTTAAGAAGAAGTTTTGATAGGTGACTTTCTGTTCGTTTTACACAACCTCCATACTGGAAAGTCTTAACATCACACTGGCGTTCATTCATGGTCTGCCGTCTCCCTTTCAAGTTAAGAAGTAGCTCTGAGGCTTTATCGAGATTCCTTCTGCTTACTCTCTTTAATGAAACAAGTTGGCTCTTTTATCCTTACTTCAGTTCAGTCTGTACCTAATCTGGTGGAAGTGCCTTAAGGTGTATGAAATGTGAATGGTGGTTATCCTTCTAACTTTTCAGCACTGACACATGCCCTCTCCCAATTTTGTAATTCATTGCTCACATGTATAGGGCTTAAGAGACACTTTTGGTGGGTGCCAAAATGTCGACTGCCTATGGTCACATGACCCCATTTATGCCCCTGTCTGCTATTGACTTGTAATGTGACAAGAGCAAAACTCCTTGTTATTGGATATCAAGCAGGTGTGATGAAAGATAGGATTAAGCAGTCACAAAATTTCTAGCCTGCAAATGTATGGGGATGTATTCAGGGAATACAGCTTGCTTTCTGGTGGTGAGGATGATTTGCCCTGGTTGATCGTCTTTAGTGATTGCCAAAAGTTTTAGTCAATTTAGAAGGAGACTCTGTGTTGACACCAGGAGAAAGCCTTTGCAGATCAAGTCCGACTGTGGCATATCCCCAGACCTGTGCCTTTCAACCCTCTCCTTTCTCCTGAGGTTGGTTTGCTGGACCTCTGTCCCACAGCCCTTTGAAGATAAGCCCTGATACCATCCGTGACTAATGATCAATCCTTGCATTGGGAGCTGAAGAAAGTACCTCAGATTCAGGCCTGCTTTTCCTAATTAAAAGTGGTTAATAACTCTTTTATTGAAACTAGATTAAATTCTTATTTGGGAAACTTAAAGTATGACCTGTCAGCTCTGTGGCACTTCTATCCAGTCTCATCTCCACACAAATTGAAGGAGAGTGAATTGTGTTTTAATATTCTCCAAAAGGACAGAGTGAGGAGAAGAATTATAAAGTATAGGATAAAGCAGAGTGGTTGCTTTCACTTGATTTGCAGAGAAATCATCTATAATGAAGCCAAACAATACAATCTTCTGAATTGGTGTAGATACGCTATTCTAAAAATGCTGCTGTGACCGCCCTAGGCAGATTATTCTTTTATCTTAAAACGGCTGAATGGGCACCTCCTCTTGCACACTTGTTTTTAGCAGCACCCATCTGGTTTGACTCCTTCTCTCCAGGCTTATTAAAGGCTCTTCAATGCACGCAGTCTCTGGCCTTGACTTAGACTTCTGTCCTTCCATAAAAGCATTCAGCTCTGTTTGTAAGGGGGTCATTCAGATTGGAGGCAGCGTATGGCTAGATTCATAACACCCTCTGAAGTTCTGAGTCCCTCTTTGTAAGAGCAGCATGTGGGGGATATTTCTGGATGGGGAGGCAGAGCACAGTCCTAGGAGTCAACAAGCCTGGCAGGGAGACCACACAGGCCTGACTGTGACCTCAAAATCTTTGAGAACAACCACAATAAATGATGCTCCTAACTTTGTCTACACAAAACTCCTGTGAAGAAGGTCAAGACACTACACATCTTTCTATAGAAATGAGAATAATCATGTAAAGAGGAAAAAAATCTGCCCAAGTCATTGCTTGGCTTCACGGATCAATGAGAGAAGAGAACAATCCTCAAAATTGTTCCTTTTTATTCTTTTTCTTGTTCTTTTCTATTAACTAGATGCTGAAGTCCTTTTAAAATAGAAAGTTATACCTTTTCAAATCTTTCATGGAATTTTTCATGAACTGGTTTTATATTCTTATGAAAATATAGTATCAAAATGTGAGTAAAATATTTCCATTAAAATATTCTTAAAAATTGACACTATAATTCTACCCCTACATATTTCATATTTGTACAGTTATTCTATATTTGTCTTATGTCTCTCATTTGAAATACACTTAGAACCCCCAAATGTTTTTTGAGTTATAAGTACTCTATGTCTTACCATGAAAAGTCTCCCGCTATTGTTTTATGACTGAGAAGCCACTTTTCTTGTCATGGCTTTTATTTTCTCTAATTGTTTTGAATGTGTTTTTAATTTGTTGGTATAATTTCATTAACTTATTTTCATGGAAGTCTATGGAGATTAATTACCTGGGCAATTATTCAGTCTAGATCATTTCTTGTTTTTATATTAAATAAAAAATCATGTCTTTTTATATATATGGGATTTAAAAAAATCCTTTCTTTTTCAGGCATATATGTTCTATATCCCCTAACCAGTGCTTATTAAATGTCTACACTGGTACTTAGAAGTTGTTATTTTTATGTTTTTAAATTTTTTTTTCATTTTTTTTTACTATAGTTTGGAAGTTTTCTAAGTTTCTAATGATGAGAATATTTCCTGCCTTATTTGTTCTCTTGTTAAGAATGAGATAAATCTGACTATGACACATGAACATGTTTCTAATGTTTACCTATTATATATTCTCCTGGTACAGGTGTCTTTGATGTAAATATGTCCATTAGGATTTTAACCTTTCAGGTGCTCATGATAACTTCTATTCATTCTTTAACAGCCATTATTTGTCTCTATCTAGAATTTATCTTCATTTCCTAATTTATAATCATGAGTTAACAATTTTTGATTTCATAACTACTCATAATTATGAAGCTTGATAATGCTAATTTGTGTCAATTTCATTTTCCTTCTTATTGGCTCACTTTCCTTGGGGGCATTTTGCTCACTGAATGCTTGAAAATGTGTGTTGTCTGCTTGAATACATGTATGTATTTCCTGGGTGTAGGGTATCATGATTGTCAGGCCAGTACCACTTTGGAGGAAGACTATTTGAGAAAGCAATTTGAGTTCTTTATCTTCACTGCTATTAAAACTCTTACAATTTCTCTTTCTTTTTGTAGTACTGTTTTATGTAATACCCTTATTTTTTAAAATATGGAATCATGAATTCCTAGTGTAAATTCATTTTTTTTCCACTGAAGTCTCAGTCATAGAACTGCTAGTTTTGTAAAGAACAACCAACATTTCCAAAAGTTACCAAGTGGTATTACCTGGTTATATCATGTTTTACTTCACATTTAGTGATACCCCATTTCTTAAAATGAAGGGCTATTTTACCACAGGTAATATCTTTTTTATGGGGTTATGCATAAAATTAGCAAAGTAGAAGAATACTTAGAATTGGTATGTAGGGCGCCTGGGTGGCTCAGATGGTTGAGTGTCTGCCTTCAGCTCAGGTCATGATCTCGGGGTCCTCGGATCAAGCCCCATGTTGGGCTCTCTGCTCAGCGGGGACTGTGCTTCTCCCTCTCCCCCACCCCCATCCCCCGTCGTGCCCTCTTTCTCTCTCTCAGATGAATGGATAAAATCTTAAAAAAAAAAAAAAAGACTTGGTGTGTAAATATTTGATATATGAAATGAATATCTGTCTCTTTGTTAGTAACATTTCTCATTATAACATCCTCACCAATATAGTATTTTCTGTTAAACAGCCATTTCTGAGACCTTTCATATGGAATATGAATGACCACCTTTCTTAGGAAACTTATTGCAGCCACAGTGATGTATCAATAAGACCTAACTTTTAAAAATAAATTTAAAACTATTTTCCTGTGTTTCTCCCATGTAATGTCTTTTTGTTTAGCTGATAGCCTCAAATATAGCTATGACAGTGTTGGTAGAATTCCAAGAATGTATACTTATTTTATGTTAGAAAGGCTCATTTTCTTCCTGTGGGTTAGTCAGATCTCAGGTTATCGTCGGAACTGGATTAAGGACTCCAGGTAACCTGCCACCATGAGTGACCCTTTGCCCTTTTGTAGCTAAATGAATTATGAAAGACAACAACATGAACAAAGAACATGAGGAAAATGGACAGTTGATAAATCTTCAGCTTTATAACATTGTATTTCTGTCCTGAGATGAGTCTATTCAACCTAACACCTGCTCCATCAATAGGACCTGTACTTTGACCTCCCTTTTCAGTGGGTGGTGATAGATTTGCACTGTTCCATCAAAACTCTTTCACCCAGGTCCCATTGTAACTGACAGCAGATGTTTCACGGATTCTGATTTGGGTTAGGGGTGAAGTCCGTGGGCTTGGAGCACAACCAGAGTAAGTGGTCCACTCAGGATCCTCAAGCATGGCTTCATTATCACTCCACTCTAATAAACTGAGCTGCCAAGTTGCTGAGGCTCTGGTGTCTCCAGAAATCCTATTATGGCTCTTTGATTTACTTTTTATGGTATTTGAGATTTTTGAGTAACCCGAGTACTCCTTCCTTGCTGTGACCTCATTTTTTTTTTTTTTTTTTTTCACTCAGGGCTGTCTTTTTCCTTATGTTGCTCCAGTGAGTTAGACAACTTTTCCAATTTTTTTTTTTACAGGCTGATTTAAATGGCTTCAGTGAGTTCTGCCTGTCTATAGAATTCTGCTCAATAAAAAAGCAAATCTGGTGCTAGTCTTGGAGGCATAGTCTACCTCTGAGTTAGAATCTTGATTGGCATGGCTTCAGTTTGGGATTTATATGTGACTGTCAGAGGTGAACATTTTTGGCTAAGTAAATAAGCCCTACATTGGAACAATTATGGATCTAGACTGTTACTTTTTCAGGAAATCAGGTGGGAGCAAAGTGAACAGGATGTCTGTATGGCATATAAGAAAAGTATGTAAGTTCATTAGCATTTGCAAATTCCAAGTAGAGAGATAAGTCACAGTTCAGTAGAGCCTTTTAATCAGAATCCTATTACCTGCAAAGGAATTATTACATATGCACTTGCATTTTCAAAGGACAAGAACGAAAAAATAAAAAACCACCAGTGAGCTAGACAGGACATTTTCTTCTAGTGGTTACAGATTTAGCACAAGAAGGCACACCCACCATTCCAGCACATATTAGCAAAGCAAATCACATGACCAAGCCGAAGTCAAAGGTTCTCATTATAATAATTTCTTACATATTACTCTTCTGGTATTCTGGTCTTTTATGTTTCTGTAGTTTTCTCTGATACAGTACTATTTAACAAGTCCAAAATGTCTATGATTTGAAATAATTTCAAAAAGAATCATTTAATAAGTTTGTGTTTGGCTCTAGTGATTTTGTGCTGCCTTTAAATTCCATCTAAAAATATGTAGTCATTGCTCTAAACCTTAGGGATGTATATAATTTCCTATCCTCAGTGAACTTATATCTTAGTGGGGACTTAGAAAAGTAAGCAAGTACTATAAATTGATGTTTTAAGTGTTATACAGAAAGCTGTACAGACAGTGAGGGGAAGTAGTCCCTCCTTACCTCGTAGAAGAGATGGTGACTAATAAAAATGAGAAAAACTTCTGCTTAGGAACAAAGCTCTATGTAGTGGTACATCTCTTGATGGGTGCATAGAGGAATGAGAGAAGATGAGAACATTGTGTTCAGAGAGCTTAAAAATAGTAGAATACTCAAGACCTTGTATACACATTTTAATGATACATCAGGAAGCTGGGTAGATAAAGATGAAAAAGCTCTTGGCATGCCATGCTATGGAGTGTTTATTTTATTCCAAAGAGAGTAGAAGTCATTAAAGCAAGACAGACATAATCAGATTTACATTATACGAAGATTGTTCTGAAGAAGTGTAGAGATCAAAGCCACAGTGGAAAGAGAAATACCATCCTGAAGGATGGCTCAATACTCCAAAGACAGAGGGGGAGAAAGAGGGGGAGCGAGAGGGGGAGAGTGGGGGGGGCGGCAAAAAAGAGAGAGAAAGAGAGAAGGGAGGGAGGGAGGGAGAGAGAAAAAGCCATGGGTATAATATATTTATGAATGGAAATACTGTACCTATCATTGTTGAATGCCTAATAATAAATGCATTGCCTGGCACGTAATTGCTCAGTAAGAGTTTGTTGACTGTATCTTGAATAGTTTGACGTAGCAATATAATTTTATTTTTTCCCGTGCGAACATAATTTGTCCCAGTATCATTTATGGAATTGTCCTGAGTGATCTGCAAAGTCACTCGTGTCATATATTATTTTCCTTCATATATAGGTTGGTCTCCTTTTCATTCTTTTTCACTGGTCTCATTCTATTATCCATGTCTCTTTTTTTTTTTTTTGAAAAAAGATATATTTCCCATATTTGTATCTCTCTGTGCTAAACCCTGAATCATTTCTAAAGATCTTTTTCAATTTTTTTTTAACATGCATTCATTTCAGATTCCACCAATCCCCTGCCTTTTGGTCACAATTTTCAATATTTTACTGAAACAGCCTACTGCAGTTAACTAATTCTTTTATTACCCATATCCAGTTGGCTGTTTAACTTGTTCACTGAATAATTTTAATTATTTTTAAAGTTCTGTTTTATGCTTTTCCAATTTTGCCCATTCCTGTCTGAAATTATGTTGATGCTTGATCATTATTATTTTGTGAATTCATATTTTTATGCTTTTATTTTTTTTTTTAAAGATTTTATTTATTTTAGAGAGAGAGAGAGAGAGTGGGGGAAGGGGTAGAGGGAGAGGGAGAGAGAGAATCTCAAGCAGACTTCCCACTGAGCACAGAACCTGATGCGGGGCTTGATCTTATGACCCTGAGATCATGACCTGAGCCAAAATCAAGAGTTGGATGCTTAACTGACTGAGACTTCCAAGTGCCCCTGTGTTTTTAGATATCATTTTATATTCTTTCTAAAAATATTAATATCTGAATTTCTGGAGAGTCTTATTCAGTTTTCTTCCCCTAATGCTCATTCATGGTGATTAATCCTTATGTATTTGTTGATTCTTTCACTTGAGCTCATAGCTAGGACACCTTTCCCATTGGAAATCTGAAGACAGATTTTTCTTCTGTTGTAAGTGAAGAATACATTGCACGTGAGAGACTACTTTTAGTTCCCTTCCAAAATTAAAACTTGCTGCTGTACCAAAATTTAGCAGTGAGCTGTAGTAGTGATCCTAATAGGCATTTGTCCTCAGAATAATACAAGGTCTAGTTTCAGCTCTTTTTTTTTGTTTGTTTTGTTTGTTTGTTTCCATTTTTTAATGCTTCTCTGAAACTGCTTTCAGTACAGATGACCTCCTGACTGTCACTTTGTCTTTCTTTGACTTAACCTCTTAGCAGAATTTGTTAGTTCCATAACCCCTCCTCCACCTCCATCTCAAAATATTCTCTTCCTATGGCTTCTATGACATTGCCCTTTTTTATTTTCCTTATGCCTTCTTAGCCACTTCCTAGTCTCATTTGGATCTTTCCACTATGATTCCTAGCCCTTAAATATTGCTGTATTTGAAATCCTGTCCTTTATTCTTCCTATACATGTATCAAAGTAAAACTCATCCAAAACTATGGAATCGATGCCAGTAATTCTCATCTTTATTTCTGGTTTAGGTCTCTTTATTGAGACCTGTATTAGTTATCTATCATTGCATGACAAATTACCCCAAAACTTGGAAGCTTAAAACAGCAAGAATGTATAGTCTCACACAGTTTCTGAGGATCAGGAATCTGGGAGCAGCTTAGCTGGATGTTAAGGCTCAAAGTGTCTTAAAATATTACAAGAAATTTGTTGATAGGGGCTTCAGTTATTGGAAGACTTGACTGGGGCTGGAGGATCTTCTTCCAAGATGGCTCACATGACCGTTTTCAGAAGGTGTCAGTTCCTTGTCTGTGGAGCTGTCCTCAGTGCTGCCTCTTTTCTTAAAACATGGCTGCTATTTTCTTTTGGAGTAAGTAACTGAAAACAGAATACGGAGAGAGGCTATGATGCTTTTTTATGAACTAGCTTCTGAAGTGACATATAATCTGCCATATTCTATTAGTCACACAGACCAATGTTGATACAGTGTGAGAAGAGATTGCATAAGTGAGAAACATGGAATTACCTTTAATTTGTTCTTTCCTCCATTCTATTGATATGTCATCTAAATAATTTTTAAATCCATTTAAATCTTTTTACCCTACTTTAGTTTCCCTCATTCAGGTCACTATCTTCTGTCACCTATAACCCCTCATTCTCTCTCATCCTATTCCCATCCCCTAATCCTGCAGAATGGGCATTATAAAATAGAAATCAAAAACATGTCATTTCATTGCCTGAAGCTAGGATCAAATTTATAAATCTACAAATGAAAAATACATTATTTTGGGAAATGGAAGGGGAATAAAAATGGCAAAGGTTGGCAGTACAGTAAGCTTCCAGATGAATCTAAAAGTCTTCTATAATATTGACTGAAAATGAAGATTTGAGTTAGTTTTTTCTTTAGTTGGAGTCTAGATATAACCCCCTAATAACTATACAGCTGCAGCATCATTCAGCTGCTTAAGAATGGTGCATAAAGAAAAACATAACAAATATCCATGGAGAGCATGTCATTCTTTCTGCGATAGAAATCATTCCAGAGGGCAATAGTTGCCAGCAAAATTACATGATTTGCTCTATGACTGAGAATAGATGAAAATGCAATAAAAATAAAATTATGATGTATTTATTACATCTTCATGAGGGACATCATTATTACTTCAAAGCAATGCTCCCGTCCCTCGTCTTTTCTATCTACTCTCTCTCACCTGCATTTTCAATATATACAAACATTACACATATTAAAAAAGAAGAAATAGAAATATCCATAACAAATGTTTTTCATGCATGTGCTGTAGGTCATAGTGCTATGCTATTTATACAAGCTGCCTCAGTATTTAATATTAATGACATTACAAATGTGATAGAATGAACCAGGAGAATCATGTAATTATGCAGCGTTATTATTAGACATAGACAAATGTCTTAGATAAGAGTCAGAGAATTCACTGACATTAGACCTGAAGAGACCTTAAGACCACTGCCTCATTTCATAGGTTAGGAACCTGGAACCCAAGGGAAAATTATGAAATAATTTTTAAACAAGTAATAATTACAAACATGAAGGCAACAGGCTAATTTCAGAAATGTACTTCATAGCAAAGAACCAGTGCCTAAAAGAAGCCTATTCTAATAAATGAGAGAAATTAGAAGTATATAATCATATTTTATATAGATGATAAAAAAATACCTATAAATAGCACTCTAATCAAACTAGCTGTAGAAATAGGAAGCCCTGGGGTGTGTGCAGGAGGGGAGAATTTTTGACAAGATGATTCATAATCATGATTATTGAAAATACGGTAGCAAATTAATAGTAAATATGAATTATTTCAGCAAATCATAAAATCATTTATTTAGGGAAATACTACTAACTGTGATGATCAACTAAGCTGAGACAATAAATAATTGACAGTGTTATCTAGATAAGGAAACTGCCCAATGGTGGGGCATTGCCATAGAGGATTCAGTCAGGAAACTGAATTTACTGGAGAAAATCTGCATTGTGGAATTTATAACAATATTTTATTTCACAAATAGTAATCCTAGATTCTCTGCTTGGGAATATATAGGAAATGATATGAAAGGCAATATATACTTTTTTAATACCTTGTTAAATAAAAACTACATACTATTACTAATACTAGTATTTATCAGACCTTGGATATGATACTTAAGAATGAAGTATCATAAAGAATACTGTCATTCAACTAATACTCCTTTCCTTCTTGAGGAATGTTCCCCTAAGCCTTGTCTTACCCTTGACGTCCAAAACCAAATTCATCCACATCATCTCCAAACCAGCTCGTCCTCTAAATTTTCATAATGTTAGTAGCAATTTTGCATTTTCTCAGGGTACTCAAGCTAATCACTTGGAGCCAGCTTTTCATTTTCCTTTAACTATATCGTGTAAATCTTGGGATTCTATTCCCCTCTTTGTCTCTTATGTATCCTTCTTTTTTGATTCTTTCACCATTCCAGATCCTAATTACCTTTTATCTCCTATCTTGTCAATTCCTTCTTCGTTTTCCTCCTCTCTCTCAGATGAATGGATCTAGAGAGTCAGAAAGTTCTAGTGGCTGTATAATCTCAAGCAAAATGAAAAAGTCAACATGTAATTTACTGAATACCTACTTAATGCCAGGCACTGTTCTGGACTTAGATAAGGATGGACCATAAGAGTTGCTTTGTCTTTACTCCAGTGCATCACCATTAATTTAACTCAACCATCCTATTTTCATTGCCTTTTAGTGCCTTTTACACTTTTGCTAACGTTGTCACTTGCTTAATACTTTTTCACATTTCAAATCCCATTTCGATTAGAGATTATCTAAATGAACTGCTCAGTATTTCCTTTACTTGCTTTGTACCAGCCTCCCTCTTAGGCCACTGCCCAGCATATAGAAGAGCTGCCCTTTGGCAGATGGCCTCTAGTTTAATCCCTCGTTAAAATGGGAGAGGTTTGCAGGATTCACTCAGTGGGCCTCTGTCCTGAATAAATTGTCCCAGGCTGCTCCTTTAGCAGGTCCGTCCGTCCGTCCGTCCTTCCTTCCTTCCTTCCCTCCCTCCCCTCCCTCCCTCCCTCCTTCCCTCCCTCCCTCCATTTTTCTTTTTTTTCCAGTATGTTATTTTTTATTATTGTTATGTTAATCACCATGCATTACATCATTAGTTTTTTTTTTTCCTAAAAATGGGGTTTTATTTATCTTTTCTTTCTTTTTTTTTTAAATTTTTTTATTGTTATGTTAATCCCCATACATTACATCATTAGTTTTAGATATAGTGTTCCGTGATTCATTGTTTGTGCATAACACCCAGTGCTCCATGCAGAACGTGCCCTCCTCAATACCCATCATCAGGCTAACCCATCCTCCCACCCCCCTCCCCTCTAGAACCCTCAGTTTGTTTTTCAGAGTCCATCGTCTCTCATGGTTCTTCTTCCCCTCCAATTTCCCCCCCTTCATTCTTCCCCTCCTATCATCATCTTTTTTTTTTTTTTCTTCTAATGGGCAAATGGTATACTTAATAGGGAAACTGCTTTTCATCAAAGGAAAATGATAGTGTCATTTACAAAATCTAGAGAAGGACCAAGTGGCAACATGTTGATTTTGAGGTGGTTTAGGGCTATTTGAGATGAATAACCCATAAGTTAGATGGAAATGTGGATTGGAGGCATAGAAGAGGGGTTCAGACGTTGAAACTGGAGAAACACATTTGAGAGTCATCAGGGGGTCAGTGATGGTTGGCATTGTACATAAGGAGGCTAGTCCCTGCAACCCATAAAGAATGTCATGAATCTTGGGTCAAAGATATAACTCTGGGGAATATCAGAAAGATAACAGCCCAGTATGGAGACTGAAAACGGTCAGAAAACTATGGAAAAAGCAAAAATGATTTTTAGCACGCACATCCTCCGTGTGACCAAACCTTCTGTAGTTTTCAGCCTGCTTTTTTATCCATCTTCTTTTCCCTCTTTATATTTTCTATATTTATGCCAGTGCTCTTCCAACTATTACCCAGTCATTTCCATGCTTCCCGCAACCCGTGATTTCCTTGTGTTTGTAATTCTCCTCTTTTAGGTTTGACCTCTGGGAATCGACTTTATCTTGTAAGACAAATTCCAGGTCTGCTATCTGAACTTATTTTATGTGCTTATTTTCCTTTCTTTTCCATATGATTACTATATGTTTCTTATCCCTTTACTAGGTTTTTCATTTTTGTTTTTTTGGTTTTTTTTGAGAACCCAGACCATATTTGTTATTGGGGCTCTTCTGTTGCTGGTACTTAGTAGGCATTTAAAAATGCTTTTTGGATTGACATTATCATGTATTCTGCCTCACTCATTGCTCAGCCCTCCCACCTTTACTATTTATTTGCCTATCTCCTAGTAGGAAAAAAATCTTTGAAATGTAAACATATTATGCCTCTTCCAGAAAAAGCTGGAGAAAGAGAAAAGGCAGATCTTCCTAAGATGATGTCATTCCTAAGATGATGACAGTCATCCAAGAGGTGATCTTTTGTTTTCTTATATAGATTAAGTTGTAGAAAGGCCTGGCAGTAAAAGTAAACACTTTCCATGCTCCTTCTAAGTCTAGTGTTAGGTTACTGAAGCATGTTTATTATCAGGGTTCTTTTCTGGTTTTTCAGACGTAAATGCAGAATGCATGCTAAAATCTAATAGAAAAAAATAAAATTAATATTTTGGACTATCCCATAATTCCACCATGTGCATGGACAAGAGTTGAAATTATTATGGTAACTAAAAATAAACTTTCTAACTCTTTCAAAAGTTTTATTTAGAGAAGTGTCTATGCTAGGGGTGTAATACATTTTTAGGACTTTATTGCTGTCTCTTTTTTGTTGGCTAGGGATCATATTTGCTATTCACAACAACAGTAGCTTGAAGGACAAGATGGTAATTTTGATGTGTGTGTGTATGTGTGCACACGCGCGTCTGTGTGTGAGAGAGAGAAAGAGAGAAAACACGGAATAGCTGACCATATACACTTAACAACAGGCTCTTAGCTGTTACCATTTTACTGATGCCTGTGCTACATTATTTAAAATTATTTATTTTTTGCAATAGCATCCTACTCAATTCTTCCAGTTGTCTCTTTCTGCCATTGGCATTCTAATCAACTAAGGTTTTCTATTGAAGTGTTTCCTAATTTTCCTTCAACCATCTTCACTCCATCAAGAATGAAATACATGACTAGGTAAAAGCCCGTGGTTTACATATGTATACCCTTGTTTTCTTCCTTGTACTTGAAACATGCGATTTCCTTTCCTTTTTTAAGTTTCCTTATCTGAGGCTGAATTTTCCCAGCATCACATACTTAGTGGTGTTTCCTTTAATTCCAACCAAGCCAAAAAGCAAATTTCAGCGTATTCACAATCATAAATATCTCCGTGCTTATCAGGCTATTTTGTGATATTATTTCATCAATCTATCCTTAATGACTCTGTGTGATAACCAATGTTATCATTAGGTACCAAATGCCCAAATAATCCTTTAAGAGCCATAAACAATTTTAGCAAATGTGGTTCCTGCCCACATAACTGAAAGGTAGCTGGGTATCTCCGCGGCACAGCTCAGATTCCGTATCACTCCATTATGACACACACCCTCACACATATCTCAGCACAATCTCTATACGCCAGCCACTGCGGGATTCTGCTCGACAGTCTCTTCACGGGTTGATGAAAGTTGTTACTGGCAGCATTTGAGTATCTTAAAGTTCGCTGCTACAGATCTGGATGTATTTTAATTATAGCCTGCATACATGAGGAAGGGCCATTTCATTTTTATGAGAAACAATATATTGTCTATAAAACTGACCTTGTGCTGGAAAAGAAAGAATGAAAATAAGCATAGAGAATACAGATCAACAATTTTTATGGGCAAGAAGAAAATATTTTTTAGGCAAGAGACCAATCAGTGAAATGTCCTCTAAATAGTCCTCCTAATTAAGTGTAACTTTTATTTTTGTGAAGTCCCAGTTTTATTTGTGTCCTTATCAAATGAAAATAGTTTGAGGTGCCATATGTTTATCTTTCTAACCAGTCATAAGGCACATCACAGACAGAGGTGACCCTGAGCCAGACAGAGAATCAGGGCTTCCTTTTCACTTCCCCGGTAATAAAATCCCCAGGATAGCATTCCCGATGCCACTAAGATAACCTTTCCTCCTTCCTAAGACCTTTTAGAGCATTAAAGACGTCCCCAAGAGATAATGGTTTAAAAGGAGGAAGAAAATCTTCCTTTTGTTTTCTTCTCCTTTTCTGTTTTTGAGATTACCTTGCTCATGTGTTGTTTCACCTTTTTCATTTTCTGTCGTGTCTTTGATCCAGCCCTAGAGTCGCATGGGAATCAATACAATGGGCTAAATGGCCTTAAAATTCCTGAGGGCAAGTTGTGCCATTTTGTAACTTCAACTCGCAGGAAAAAAGGCTCTCCTTAAAATCAAGAGAAAATCGTTCTGATGTCATTCCTATACAGAGTTGATGGTGCCAAGTTGTTTCCAGAACTTAATGCTGGGGAAAGAGAGCACATTTTATGAATGAACTCGGGGAAGACACACTGGTTTTGGGAACTTGGGGGAAATGGCTGAACTTGCCCTCAGTTGTTCCCAGCATTCCCGTCTTAGCAATGCTGGCAGAGAAAGCTGACATTCCCCCTTCTGCGTTAACACAGGCACCCCTTGAAGTTTTTCATGGTTTCCAAACCAGAACAGTCTCAGAAATAACCTGAATGAAATGCATATTTGATGACTGATTCGATAAAATGTTGGTTTCAAGTGATACAAAGAAACTATGTCGTGAAATTCAGTACTTTTTTACCTACTTGCATCATTTAAAATATTTGTATTTTCTGAACGTTAAGATCATCAGAGGAGAAATAATGTTTTATTTTCCTTATCCTCCAAGTTAAAGGCTTTTGCTTTCTGAATCAGAAATTTAGAGCAGTTGTTGCCAAGGATCTCTCACCCTCTTTGTCACTGAGTATGTTTTCTTTTTTATTCGTGTTACTATTCAAAGTGGTAATAACTTCTTTGGAGGAAAAATATTACACTTGCTAGTTGTAAAAATAAAATTTCAGTAAATACAGTAAGTTCAGTAAATACAATAAAATTTATCTGTATTTCTAAGACCCAGAAGTAACCATTTTATAATTTGGTTGCATATTCTTATACATGCCATAGGTAGGTAGATGGATAGATAAGATAGGAAAATATTTACATTTGCACCTGTGCATATTATTTTTGACAAAACTGTGCTCACATTAAGCATACTCTTTTAGCTGATTTAAAATATATATAGATATATATATATGTATATATATATACTGTCTTTCTGAATCACTATTTGCAGATCTTCCCATTAGAAAAATACAGTGCTCTTGCCACCCTGGTCCCTGTCCTGTTTCTCTGGGACTCCCTGCCTGGTCCTGCTCTGTGAGTCTCTTTGCTTACCAGCTGCTTTGATACTGTGACCAGACCTCAATACAAATGTGCATTAGCTTAGAACAGTTCTTCCCCACTCATCAAAAAGACAATTCTGCCTTTCAGAGCTCTATCCCAAGATCGAGAGACTCACAGGCTTACCTCTGGTCATCCTGGATGGGACAGAAATGTTAGCTCTTAGTATGACCAGGGATTGGAGCGTTGTCCTAGCATAGGGCTCTGAGTCCAGGCTCTGCACGCAGTGGCTGCGTCAGGGGGCCATAGAAAAGAGTGCTTCAGGAACAGCTGTACGTGGGAGAGTAGCCTGTGTGGCAATGAATGGAGAGGTGACTGGTTCTCTGTGAGTCGCTAAAGCCAGAAGAGCGGCTGAGACATCTGGAATCCTTCCAATTAAAAAGGCTTGGGTGTGGGAGTACCAGAGGTTTCAGCAATTATATTATTAGCCTCGTATCACCTAATAGGAGTCTGTGCCAGAGTCTTAGGAGTACTTACCATTACTTTGAACATATTCATTGATTTTTCTTCCTCCATTTAGAGGAATCTGGCAGAAAGAATTGTCACATTGTCAGGAACTTTTATGGAGAATAGAGGCCACATGGGCAGATGATTGAAATCATCCATCCATTCATTCATTTACTCACTCGGCAAATATTTAGTGAGCCTATACCATGCGGCAGACTCTTTACTAGGCACAAGGAATCGAAGATGCGCTGTATTGCCTGCTGAATCTCCTTGAAACTTGAAACAGCAAGTGCGCATTGTTACACATTGAAGTCAGTTGCTAGTGAAGCCAAAAGTGTTAAATATAAAGGAAAGTTTAGGATATATCTAGAAATAGCATTGCTGCAGTCTGCAAAACCTACTGACACGAAATTCTCATTTAAGTACATGAATATTGGGAATCTGGGGCATACATAAATAAAGAATTCACCTGATACATTTCAGAAACTGCCTTCTGAACTATTTAATTAACAACCTATGAAAAATATACTCTTGAGACCTAAGTGGATAATAGATGTCACCTTTGTTCTATAAAAATGCTTTGCTACCCGTAAAACTTAATTTTAAAATGAACAGTCAGCATTTGCAACAAGCTGTCTCTCTCAAAGTTCCACCTATCCTGGTTTGACACAAATAATGAAGAAGGGCAACATTTACCCTCATCGCTACGGCAGGCAATTTTATTTATCATTGGATTGTAAGGTGTAGTGTTGTCTCCAGAGCATGAAGATTGACAGGGCAGATGGTCTTTATTGTTCCTAAAGGTCTCTTTAGTAAATGACACACTAATTCTTTAGTACTTTTATCTATCTACCCTCCCCATGAAATTAAAATTTGGTGACACATTTTTATGGTCACTAAACGGGCATAAATTAGCATTAATTAGGGGTATTATAAGGTAATTCCCTAATGGGGAAGTTACATGCGGATGGGAGGAGCACAAGGACTACTAATAAAGTTCTCAAAATCACCTCTAACACTTTCACAGCAAAGAGGTTATGCTGTCATCTTCATAGGTTAGGCTTTTCAAAAAAAGAAAAAAAAAGTTGAATCTTTGTACTGATCATATGTTTTCAGGTATTCATAGTCTGTTTCCCCCTCCCCACGCCACCTGAGCCTGAGACACATAGATCTTTGGTAAGGAACACAGGCTCTTTGGATTAATTAATTCATTAGTTAATCAATAGGAGACATGCCTTTTAGACTTGCATTCTGGGTGCCGTGTCTAAGGATTCTTCTGCTGAGCATAATGGCTTCAGGAAGCCATTAGGTGGAAACCACAGTGAAGCATTTAAAAAGGTTTTGAAATTAGATCAGAGGCTAGCTGTCATCCTTAGGAAATTCCCTCCTCCCAATATCCGAGGTATCAATTTAAATTGCTGCTATCAGATGGGCAAGAATTATTTCTACCTTTTAGCAGTCTTGTGGTCTTATCGAACGCAAGTGGCTGACCTCCCAAATAGTGATTCAGTGCATTGATATTAACAAAAGGAAATTAATGGTAAATCAGATGTTTATGTTCCCAAATATAAACCAAGTGGTGGGGTAAGAAAGTCTTCTAGATAAAGAAAAAGAGACAGTCGGGGACAAGGCCCAGCAGGACATGTTATCCCAGCATGTCCCAGCACTGACCTAAGTATCATGTGACTCAGTTTCCAAATTGACAATGCGGAAAATATCCCTGAGTTATGCCTTGGAAGGCAGTGATGCCATCTTGCAGCAAAGTACTACGTTTCCTTATGCCAAATGCTGCTCTTGACACTCTAGTTAGAGCAAATAGAGCAAGGAAGAGGACAGCAGGTGTGTTCTAATAAGCTTACCTTTACATTTGTGCCCAGGACATGCAGAGAATCACAGCCCTCTTCTGACTCCTTCTGCTCCTGCCTGCATGCCCACATTTCCCATTTCAACGATAAGATTAGTGGTCAGCAGGATTTTATAAACTATTTTCTCACACCCTCCTCTTCCCTTTCAAATCTGCGTGAACTGCTTAAGTAGAGAGTATAAGTTTTGGACGTGTTAAAGGGTCATTGGGGCAGCTGCCCAGGTCTCCTTTATAAACATTTAGTCTCATTCCTTCTCTATGGTCATTTTCTCATTTTAAGCAGGGAACTGGGAATATTTAACATGTGCCCATTCCTCAGAACCCCTAATCTTGTGTCATGAAATATTTTGTATTAGCTCGTAGTCTTATGTAAATTCTAAATGCTGATTTCAAGGTTCGTCCCTCAAACAGAAGTTCTTATGCATCAAAGGAATCTCTGCACTTTTAAATATTTCATTCTGTCCACTTTTCAACTCATCTGGCTTAGTGGAGCTCTTGTAACTCTTTGATATGATTTTCACCACTCGTAACCTTTATACCTTTTAGAATTTTGTGCATGATGCTTAGTCCTTACCTTGTCAACAAGAAATAGCAGTACTGGTTTCTGCTGTTGAATATTTCATATTAAAATTCACAATATTTAATGTTTCTTAGGGAAGAAATTGGCACAACATCTCTATGGTGCATCTGCTGGGTATGGCTGTCAGTTATTATAATAGGGTTTCTAACAAATGACACGTCAAAGCCTTGACTTTCAAAGCCCTTATGCAGAGTGTCAATCATTTACTCTCTGCCTGTTCAAATGAGCATTTTTCCAAGAGCACCTTTAAGGAGTGTGTGCCCTCACTTTTCATCAAAAATCCTTTCTGTCCTTATTTTATCTTGTGGAAAATCTCCCCTGTAATGGATATGTGGAAGGACAAAAATGACCAATTTTGAGTAATAATGAAGCATTTTTAACAATGTTCAGTATTCTTTGTTCTAAATTCTGAGCATGGTTGCTTGTTATCTCGTCTTTTCCCCACTGTCCTCTCTGACATGTACTTCTTTCTAAATAGTCTATAAAATTTGCATAATTGTTTACATTGAAAACCTATATCAAATTGAGAAAGTTTCACCTTTAAATTTAAAAATGGAAGCACATATTTAAAGAACGGAAATAAATAGAAGATATAAATGCTTCTTACTTAGAAACCCTGAAAAATTATTTGGTTCACCAGGATTCTGAAACAAATCAGATGATCAGTAACAATAATTATTTATAGCCAATATTACATGGCATGGTGGTGATGGTTACTGGAATCTGAATACAAATCTGGACTTTGAGAAAGTAGGTATTAATTTTAGAAAACTATTTCTGGAGATGGTTTCTTAAAAAAATGAAGCATATACTATATTTTTTCAAAAACATAATTTCACTCTTTCCATTGTCTAACATTAAGCAAACATTTTTCATGTCAAATAATGAATAACTTCTATGCTAATTTTCTGAATCCTAAAAAAAAGTAGATGCTTTTGAAATCAGTAACATATTGACTTCCTTTCTTCCTTCCACAGATTCAATGCCTACTATGTGCTCAGTACTAGAAATGCATGAACTTTTGCCATACATCTTAGCAGAGATACAGATTTAGACAGAAACAATGTTAAACACTGAACACCATTGTTAATAGCTTTTCTTGTATCTGTTTCTTTCTTGGAGGTGAATTGAAGGTGGTTTGGACAATTCAAACATAAAAGAAACTAAGTGTTCTATCTAGTAACACAGAACTAACAGTCTTTTGTTTTTTTTGCAAAAGTGCCATCTCATCTTGTCCTCAAGAAGTGCACGTGTGGGCTCCTGGGTACTCTTTATTAAATATATAACCTATTTCATTTAGTTGGCTCACTAGGCAATAAAGTTGTTGGCCTCATTGTTTTTTTTTTTTTTATGTTGCCTGGCTCTCAGTAAATACTGGATAACACGCTAGAAGAATGAACTGAAATAACCTATTGATGATGATCAGGACATGCTACCCCAAATATGGTACCTCGGTAGATTATTTTAAGCTGATGGAGTTTGAGAAAAAGACAGAAGCAGGAAGGTCACTCTGACCTGCCCACCCTTGCCCTTCTTCCCTGAAAGCAGGAAATAAACTCTCAAGTGAAAGATACCCTCCCTGTACCAGGAGGGTAGAAGATCTCCTTATCACCAGAGAAAGGGAATTTAAAGCCCCAAAGGCTGTTTAAACAAACCTTGTTAAACTAACTCTTATCTTCTAAGTTACTTCTTCACCATTTACTACCCCCTAGCCCAGACCTCCTTGTCTTGTCAAGGCTTCACAAATTTATTTTTTATTTGTTTCTAAAAGGTATAAAAGCTCTCCTCTGGTCACTTCAGGTCCTTATTCTCTTGTGAAGGCTCCCATGTTCATGTAACAATTCAATAAAATCTATATGCTTTTCTCCTGTCTTTGTCTATTTCATTTTCAGACCTAGCCAGAGACCTTAAGAGGGTCAAGGAAAACTTTTTTATCTCCTCTATTTCTTCTATAATCACTAAATTTAACCTTTTAAAAAATTGATTTAGACTTCTGAATTTTCTGGATCTACACTTGATCTTAGCCAAAAGGCTGAGAAGTGATTAAATTTTCTGGATCTAAGATCCAAATCAGTAGTGCCAGACTCCCACAGGAAACTTGTTCTTTACTTGCAAAAGTATTAACAGAAAACCTAAAGAGGAAGCCTTCAGACAAACTCTGTGGGCTCAAGAGATTTAAATACAATCTGGAAAGCACTTTTTTGCTTTCTTATCTAAACCAACCCTATAAACCTCATGAGGTTTGGCTTTCACTAATGTTTATTCCTTTTCCTTGGTGACAGGCAACAAGTACCTCCTCAGGAAGCACTAAGTATGCTTTCAGCATGTATTAAGAAATAACTATTTATTTACAGGTATTTCTGAGAGAGTGAGTGAGCAAAAAGGGGAATAGAAAGAACTGGGCATCTCTTGCCAGAATCTGACAGCTTGAACTTTATGAAAGATTAAAAGTTTTGTGTATATTTATGTGTCAGCCATGGAAACTTTGGTTTATGATGTGGAAAAAAATATTTTCCATCCTCAAAAATCTGCCCAAGAAATGAATAAAAACTCTCTTAATTTATATGGGAGAAGGGAACTTAATTATGTAAATCAACAGGAGATTGACCCTGCCGTGAATTTTTAATAATATACTAATTGCCTGATAAGGAAATCAAATTAGACTTTAGTGGTAAATTTTTGTCTGAGTGTGCTGGGAGTTATAGAATCAACTCTGCTTTTCAGTAATGGTCCTGGAGCTGATATTTAGTTTGTCAGATGAAAATACTGGTCTCTCTTCTGGCATGTGTTCTCTTGATTAAGTATTGACTTAAAATTTCACTGAGTCCATCTCAGCTCTTTCTTAATGATCTTGAAAATGAATCCCAGTTGTCTCATCTGCTTGTTTACAAGACTATAGAACAGTGACAATTGGTTAACGATGAAAGCTGAGTGAGGATGACTTTTTCCCTTAAGCATTAGTAAGGAGGAAACTTTGTTCTTATGCAGTCAGATTGGTGCACCGGAAGAGGGGTCATTTGCCTGGTGGGTTTTTGTTATGGAAGAGCTACTTGGAATTTTGAATAACTTTTGCAGAGTACAAAGCTCTTCTCAGTCATATTTCTGTAAAATACAATTTTTTTTCTCCTCACTCTGTCTTTACTTCAAGAATCTTAGGGAACAGATCAAAATAATTTCAGATAGAAGAACACCTTAACTTCTTAAATGGCAAAAAGATTTTTTTTTTTTGTCTTCCTGTAAAATCAAGACAATAAGTGGAGGGAAAAACTGAAGCCTAGATTTATAACAGGCAAAATTTCCAGGAGACTTAATATGAAAATATATTGCAGAGGAAAGAAGAATTTTCTTTTGCTAAATTACTCTCACTTTACCATGCCTGTTTTCTTAAAACATAGATCTTCCATCTTTGGAAAATGGCTAAGCACCACAAGTAGCTGATTTTACAAAGCATTTGGTCTTTCTTCAACAAACATTTATTGGGGACTACTTAGTTGGAAGGTACAATATTAAGGGGGATAGGAGTGGAGGTGAAGAGGGAAAAGGAATCAGATATGTTTGCTGAACTCAGAGAGGTTATAGGTTGGCAGAAGAGACAAATGCTGATACATAATCAGTTAAACAAAGAAAAACATGCAAAGTCCTCTGAAGCAGAAATACAGGTATTATGCAAGTGTATTATGGGGGCTTACCTAAACCTAAGGATTCAACTTTTCTTAGCAGGTTAGATAAAATTTCAGACCTAAAGGATCTGCAAGATCTATAGATGTTTGCTAGAAAGAATAAAAGGGAAGACGTTCCAGATTGAGGGAACAGCATGTGTTAAAGCTCTGAGGTTGAAACCAGCAAGACAGGCTGGAGAAACAGACAAGTCCTGCGTGGCTGGAATACACAGTACACGAATGAGGAGCAAGGCAGGAGGCTAAGAGAGACTGGAGGAGTGAGATCACACATGACCTTGCTGTGACAAAATGCATTTTTAAGCATGGCTTGGAATGATGAAAAACGCAGTATTTCAATTTCAGGAAATATCCTTAAGCATTCATATGTGAAAATAATTCTGAATAATAAAAATTTTCACATAAATTATTCTTACTCTCCAGAGTTTTTTCAGAATATTTGTTCAAAACAGAAAGGTTAGGGGTCCACTAAACCCTCAAAACCCAGCATTTCCCTCTTCCTCCCTTGATTTAGAATATTATGAGGAGACACTTTTCTTTCTCAGATGATATCTTAATTCAGTTCATCTAACATATTTTGGGAGCTCTGCAGACTATTACTCTGGAAATTATGGACTTAGGAGACACGAACTCTCTTTGCACTTTCTTTGAGGCTCAAAATGCCAAGTAACTCCTTCCTTTCAGAGTTTCTGTGAGGTTTGCCAACATTTTAGGTAACGGCCAACACTTAGCATGGTGAATACCGTTCCAAATGCTATTCATGTAAGATGGATTTCTTTTATCCTGCCTACAACACTGGGGGGTAGGAGTTATTAATATTACAGATAAGTGAACTGAAACCCAAAGAGGCTCAACTGCTCCAGATTGTATAGCTAGTAAAGAGCAGAGTGACAGTGGGAACCACCACGCTGTGCTTCCTCTGACACGTGGTAGAATAACAACAGTATATTGTTTCTTATCCAAGATATCCAATGTCTATGAATTTAATTTGTTCATTTTTATTAATGCTTACATATTTGAAACAATCTATTATCGGCTGGTCAGATATTTTGGCATATCATTTATTTCTTGTGGCAAGTTAGCAAATAACATTAACTACCAAATCCTTGAGTGGTTGGGTGAGGTCAGAGCCTTAGGCTGCTGTTTTTAAGGGTTCAGGGGAGGGGACAAGGCTGACTATAAAGGTGTGAGAATCAGGTCCCATACTTCCCAGAAGAAGGAGAATTGTGAATGTTGGAAATCAGATATGCAACTGTGAAAATATACCAGAGTTCTATTAATTAGTAACTATAAGCAATAATTTTTTTTAAAGATTTTATTTATTTATTTGACAGCACAAGTAGGCAGAGTGGCAGGCAGAGGGACAAGGAGAAGCAGGCTCCCCTCGGAGCAGGGAGCCCGATGCGGGGCTCGACCCCGGGACCCTGGGATCATGACCTGAGCTGAAGGCAGACGCTTAATGACTGAGCCACCCAGGCGCCCCCCAATAATTTTTATTAAACAGAGAAGGGAATGAAAACCCTAAGATCTTGGGCTTGCCATGAGGATCAAGTGAGTTAATTAATATCGGTAAAGTGTTTAGAACAGTACCTGCAATAAAGCAGGTGCTCAACAATAATAACTGTTGTTACTACCTTTTTTGGTACAGAATTCCATCCATCTTTTTCCTAAACAGGAATTAGTTATTGTAGACAATAGAGAATTTTTGTGTGTGTGTGTGTGGTTTGTTTGTTTTTTGCCTACTTTAACACCCAATGCTCATGAAAAATCAAGAAATAGTAAATGAAATTTTGCTATAAGAAAACAGGGCTCTAAGATGCCCAAATACTTGCCATAAAAAAAAAAAAAATAGACAATTCTTGCATGAGAGAGGCATGCCTGTACCTGGTAGAAGATTTGCAATTTGGAAAAAAAAAAACCCAAAACTCTAAAAGATAATGCATAAACTTTGATATTTCCATTTAGAAAGGATTTGTAAAAGGCTTAAATCAAGAAGGCAAGGAAAAAAGAAAGAGATGACAGCAACAACATTTTGGAAACTAGAAACAAAGGCAGTTGGCATGGGTAAGTGGCAGGGGGAGGGGGAGGAGGTAGAGGAGATTCAGAAGCATTCCCCAATGCATCCCACCACTTACAAGCCTCATGTATTTTACCTTAATTTGGGTACTTGTTAACACCACTACAGAATGCCAGAAAACACAAGAATCAGAACCACCAATTATTTCATAAAGTGAGGGTACAAGGGGGTTATAAACAGTTATGTGAAAATTGATCTCTAGTATATATTTCAGTATATTTAGACAGAATTTATATCTATGCCTGATATAGAATTACATGCAATAATAAGAAAATTAATCCCTTCAAGAAAAGCAAAAACGATTGTATAAGAAAGGTGGTTGTGAATATTAATACTGATATTATAAACAAAGCTATAACTATATTGAAGGTTAAGTGTTAAGAATTTTGTGTGTGGGAGCGAGGAGGGAAAGAGGGTGAAGTCCTCAATATCCATAGTAGGAAGTCAATAGATATCACCTAAAATGGGGAAAAAATGAGAAATAGCCCAACAAGCATGTTATTTAGAAACATAAAAGTAGATACCAGAAGAAACGGTCAAAGGAGCCGAGAGTAGTTACCTCTGGGGAATGCAAATCAGCTTAGGGACAGTAAGAGAGAACAGCTACATTTTATTTCAAGTCTTGGAGAACTATCTGGTTTATCTAAAACCATGTGTGTCTGTATCTTTGATAGATACAAAAATTACAGTAAAAGGAAGAGAGAATACTCTTGTATAGTAGGAGTAGAAATTCTTACAACAAAGTAAAGCTAAAAGTGGTGTTAATAAGTACCCAAATTAAGGTAAAATAAATAAGGCTTGTAAGTGGTGGGATGCATTGGGGAATGTAGGCATATGTCAGGGGGCAAGTAGCAGAAAAACTAGGGAAAGTGGTTACGCAAAGGTATTTAGCATACTTCGGCTTCTTTAACGCTTTGTGCCTAAAGTAGCTTTAACGTACTTATGGCTCTAGACAAGCAGCCCGCTGATATTGGGCAATGCGATGAAGTGGTCTAGTCCAATGAATCTGGTCATATATCACATTAAATCCCTTGGCATGTAGAGTTGGTCACAGCTTATGTAGTTGCTATTTCCTGTAAAATTATGGCAGTGATATACGTAGATATATTTTCAAGCATGCCCAAGAGTAAAATTTTTATTGTTTTACAAGACAGACTGCTTATCATATAATCAGAGAGTTGGAATGGGCATTAAAGGTTATCTGGTTCTACTCTGTTTAATTCTTAAATTTCCTGCACAATATCCCTATTTAGTGAGAAATGCTTTTATCCATTGTACAGAATTCCCTCCCAGTGACTGTATGGGGACATCTTGGTTCCAGATTGTTCAGGATTGAAGAGGATGTGAACAGAGTGATCAGTTCCCATAAGGCAGTGTTATGGTCATGGCATGGTCCTTTTAAAGGAGATTGATATTAGATGATTAGTGTGAATGGCAAGATGAACAGTGATAAGTTATATGTAGTCATTTTATAAAATTATTGGTCCCGTTAATTTAATTGGTACCAGTATTCACTTCGGTCCTTGTTAACATGGCCTCCTCATTAGATTCTTGATTTTGAGATGTCTATTTTTTGGCTGTAGACGTGAGTAATTTTCTCAAGAATCTACACAATTGGGGTGCCTGGATGGCTCAGTCGTTAAGCATCTGCCTTCGGCTCAGGTCATGATCCCAGGGTCCTGGGATCGAGCTCTGCATCGGGCTCCCTGCTCTGCGGGAAGCCTGCTTCTCCCTCTCCCACTCCCCCTGCTTGTGTTCCCTCTCCCGCTGTGTCTCTCTCTGTCAAATAAATAAATAAAATCTTAAAAAAAAACTACACAGTTATCACATTCTTTGAGTTTCATATTTAAGAAGGTCTTCTGTTGACTTCAGAAATAAATGAAAATCAGATGGCTAGGGCTAGGTATTTGGGGCTATAGGCATGACATACTATGCAACAGTTAAAAAGAATGACACAGGGGCGCCTGGGTGGCTCAGATGGTTAAGTGTCTGCCTTCAGCTCAGGTCACGATCCCAGGGTCCTGGGATCGAGTCCCACATCGGGCTCCCTGCTAGGCGGGGAGCCTGCTTCTCCCTCTGCCTCTGCCTCTCTCTCTCTCTCTGACTTTCATGAATAAATAAATAAAACATTTAAAAAAAAAATGACACAAATTTGTATGTTCTAATATAGTAAAACAAACTGCTAACATATGTTTATGAATTTATACTTAAAAATGCCAAATAGTGCATATAGAATAATAGAAGATGCTAATTTTATAGTCCTTAGAAGTACCTATGCTCAGTGCATAGTACATGCTATCTAAGCAGGTTTTAAAATATGAAATTTATCTATCTTACTATTTTTAGTGGGGGATATACAAGTAACTGCTAATACCGGGTACCTTTAGCTCAAGGACTAGGGAATCAGAGAGTGAAGGGAGGAATTCAGTTTTCATTTTATTCCATAATGTGCATTGTGAATTTTTAACTTTGCACATGTTACTTACATTTAAAATATTTTTAAAGAAAAACAGAACTATCAAGGAAACTTTTAAAAACAATATTCTAGAAAATAATTATGAGTGAAACTATTCTATACCCTTGTGTTAATTTGATTTTTCTGCTTGTTTACCTCTATATATTTTTCTTAATTTAGAAATTTTAATAAGGACATGTTCTACCTGATTATTTTTAAGTGTTGCTTTAATCATATTAAAATTTTTTATCTTGTAAACTTGATCTTCAGGTTCCTTTTTTCCTGTTGCATAATTGATTATGGCTTCCATTATCTCTTATTTTTCCTTTGGGAACACACACATTTTATAGTTTGAAACACCATTCTACGTCCGCCAGAATGGTCACTTCTTTTTTTCTCAAGGTTCTTACTCCTTTCGTCTTTTCTACTGTGTTCTGATGCAGTGTTTGTGTACTACCCGTCGCTGAAGTTGTGCTTTACAGCATCTGATCTCTCAGCTGACACTAATGTGAATTATTTCATTGTTGGTTTTATTCCTTTCTTCTCTCATTTAATATATTTCTGTCCTCTGTTTTGCCTTTTGGTAGTGAGTTCACTCAACGTGGCTCCCTGCTCTCAGTTCTAAAGGCCTAATTTAATTGCTATATCTGATGCCAAGAAATAAATTTCCTAAACTGTTCTATTTTATGTATAGTTCCCCTATATACAGGTGTGTGTATATATACACACACACACACACACAAACGTACATACATGTGTATACATATATGTGTACACACATATATTGCTCTATTCTAGGTAATTGTTGTTTCTTTTGTGGGATAGTTCAAAAAGACCAGGGTAATTTTTAATTATTCAAAATTAAACCGTGTGTTCTGGTTGACATTTGCAAATAGATTTTTTTTTTTAATTCTATTTGCACTTCCCTCCTCTGACTGTGCACCTGGATCCTGACAGATTACCTTTCCCAAAATAGATAAGCTTTGTTCATAAACTAATTCCTAATTCCTTCTCAGTTATTTTTTTGTTTCCTTGGGCTGAGGCTCTTTAGATGTGAAGTTCTTTACTTTTGCTATAGTAACATAACCAGAAACCAATACTTCTTTGTTCATAGCAGAGAACGGGAAAGACTCTAACTCTCAGCATCCACTATTCAGAATATTCTTTGTATTTCTACCCTTATGTAAAAGGTGTTTTTCTATAGAAAGCTATTCTCAAACCAGGGATAAATATCCTTGTTTCCTTCTTACCATTATACTCTTAACTACCATTAAGATGTTTTTACTTTGATAGTTTTCATATGTCCTCTATGGCTTTAGTTTTACTAGAATGTACTTTCATCAGTAGAGAAAGTATAATGCTGACTCATAATTCCCTATTTTCCTGTTCCCTAAGATGTGTTTATTGCCCCACATGTTAAAATCAATGTCGTTGTTATGTCTTATATGTGTGCTCACTGTTTTTCTGAAATCTGTTTCTGGAAATGAATAATGGAACCCTTGTTCACTGATGGTGGGACCTGAAATGGTGTAGGCATCAAAGAAAGTGTGAGGGCTTCCTTAAGAAATCAAAAATAGAACTATCATATGTTGCAGCAATTCCACTTCTGGTTATATATTGGAAGGAATTGAAATCAGGATCTTGAGCAGATACCTGCATTCCCACGTTCATGGTCGCACTATTCACAACAGAAAAGATACAGAAACAACTTTAATGCCATCAATGGATGAATGGATAAAGAAACTGTGGTATATACATGAATGGAATATTATTCAGCCTTAAAAAAAAGAAAATCCTTCCATAAGTGACAATATGGATGAAGCTGGTGGGAATTATGCTAAGGGAAATAAGCCAATTACAGAAAGACAAATACTGCAAGATTCCATTTGTATGAGGCATCTAAAATAACCAAACTCATGGAAATAGAGAGTAGAATGATAGTTGTCAGGAGGATATAGGAATTTGTTCTTCAGTGGGTATAAAGCTATAGTTATATATGATGAATAAATTCTAGAAATCGGTTATACAACATAGTGTTTGTAGGTAACAATACTACATTGTGCACTTAAAAAATTTAAGAGGATAAAATCTCATGTGTTCTTACCCTAAAAAAAAGGCCTGGGGAGGGAGGCACAAGGAAACATTTTGGAGATGATGGATATGATTATTACCTTGATTCCTGTGCAGGGTCATGAGTGTAGGCATATAAATTAAAATATATTAAATAAGTGTCATTTTTGACTATTGGATATTCCGCAGTAAAGCTGTTTGAAAAAGTACAATGACATTAGATGGAAAATATAAAGAGAAATATGGAATGAAGAAGATAATACAGATAAGCTATTTTTGAAGTGAAATTTTAAATACTCTTGAAGTTTTCTAGAGACATAGGATAGCATGCATCAGTTCATAAAGAAATTAATCAGGTTAGATGTGATTCTCATGCTTAAATATATGTAAAGAAATAATTAGGAATTTTGGGATTTCTTTCAAAATAATTCAGAGAATGGGAAGTAGCTTGAGATACAGGTGAGATATCTGAGATTGGTAGTAGCTGGGGTAATACTTTGGGAAAGGAGTTTGGCCCTATTAATAGTCATTCAAGCTAGGTGAGTGTTCATGGTATCATCCACTGTACTTTTCTATATGACTAAAACTTTCTACCTTAAAAAGTTTACAGTAGGGATGGCTGGGTGGGCTTAGTTGGTTAAGTGTCTGCTTTGGCTCAGGTCAAGATCCCAGGGTCCTGAGATCGAGTACCGAATCAGTCTCCTTGCTCAATGGGGAGCCTGCTTCTCCCTCTCCCACTCCTCCTGCTTGTGTTCCCGCTCTTGCTGTCTCTCCCTCTCTCTCTCTCTCTCTGGGAAATAAATAAATAAAATCTTTAAAAAAATTTAAAAAAGCTTAAAATATGAATTAAGAAATATAACTCAGATTAAGAAAAAGGGCTTGAGTTTTTAAATAAAAACAAATTGCATTTCTTTTTAGTTCAGTATGGCTATATTGCTTTAAAATCCACCATACATCACAGATATTATTTTACTCTTTTTTTTTTAAAAGATTTTATTTATTTATTTGAGAGAGAGAGAATGAGAGACAGCATGAGAGGGAGGAGGGTCAGAGGGAGAAGCAGACTCCCTGCCGAGCAGGGAGCCCGATGCGGGACTCGATCCTGGGACTCCAGGATCATGACCTGAGCCGAAGGCAGTCGCTTAACCAACTGAGCCATCCAGGTGCCCTATTTTACTCTTTTTAAAATATATGTCTCCAAATACAAAGCTCCCAGGATTATTGAGTCACAAGGCACAAATCTATTGAGAATTTGTCATTTCAGAGTATAGATGATAATAAATAGAACAGTAAATAATAAATAAAGATGCCCTGGAAAGGCAGGGGTAGAATGGTTGGGTTGATGTAGGGATAATGGAGAAGATGTGCTGTGATCATACTTCCTGGCTCAGAAGAGAATCAGCTCATATGGCTTGAGCATGCATTTTGCAAGTTTGTTTTTATTTTTATTTTTTTAAAGATTTTATCTGTTTATTTGAGTGAGAGAGGAAGAGAGTGTGAGCATGAGCAGGGGCAGGGGCAGAGGGAGAGGGAGAAGCAGACTCCCTGTTGAGCAGGGAGCCCGACATGGGGCTCAATCCCGGGGCTCCGGGATCATGACTTGAGCCAAAGGCAGACACTTAACAGACTGAGCCACCCAGGTGCTCATGCAGATGTGTTTTAAACACATTATGTTTATCAGTCCATTTTATCTTCCCAAGATTCCAGTGAGGCATGTGCTGTTATTGTACTTTTATATGGGAAGATGAAGACAACATGGGTCAATGACTGGCAAATTCTGGATTAAAGGAAGAGAGCTGGATTCATTTTTTTTGTTCCTTTCCCCCTTTTTTTTAATTTAAATTCCACTTGGTAAACATACAGTGTAATATTAGTTTCAGGTATAGAATATAGTGATTCATCATTTGTATATAACATCCAGTGTTCATCACAACAAGTGCCCTCCTTAATACCCATCACCCATTTAACTCATACCCCTGCCCACCTTCCCTCCAGCAGCCCTCAGTTTGTTCTCTACAGCTAAGAGTCTATTTCTTGGTTTGGCTTTCTTTTATTTTATTTTTTTCATATGTTCATGTAGTGTTTCTTAAATTCCATATATGAATGAAATCATATGGTATTTGTCTTTCTCTGACTTATTTTACTTAGCATACTACACTCTAGCTCTATCCATGCCATTGCAAATGTCAAGATATCATTCTTTTTGATGGCTGAGTCACGTTCCATTGTATATATGTATACCACATCTTCTTTATCTGTTCATCAGTCAATGTATATTTGGGCTGTTTCCATAATTTGGCTATTGTTGATAATTCTGCTATAAACATTGGGGTACATGTATCCCTTTGAATTAGTATTTTTGTATCCTTTGGTTAATACCTAGTAGTGCAATTGCTGGAGTAATGGATTGAGTAACTTCCATACTCTTTTCCAGAGTGGCTGCACCAGTTTGCATTCCCACCAACAGTGTAAGAAGGTTCCCCTTTCTCCACATCCTTGCCAACACCTGTTGTTTCTTGTTTTGTTAATTTTAGCCATTCTGACTGGTATGAGGTGATAGATACCTCATTGTATTTTTAACTTGTATTTCCCTGATGATGCATGATTCTGAGCATCTTTTCATCTTTCTAACAGTAGCCATCTGTATGTCTTCTTTGGAAAAAATGTCTATTCATGCCTTCTCCCCATTTCTTAACAGGATTATTTGTTGTTTGGTGTTGAGTTTGATAAGTTCTTTATAGATTTTGGATACTAGCTCTTTATCAGATATACCATTTGCAAATATCCTCTCCCATTCCAAACGTTGTCTTTTAGTTTTGTTGATTGTTTCCTTTGCTGTGCAGAAGCTTTTTATCTTGATGAAATGCCAGTAGTTTATTTTTGCTTTTGTTTCCCTTGCCTCATGAGACATGTTTAGTAAGAAGTTGCTGTGGCCGAGATCAAAGAGGTTGCTGCCTATGTTCTCCTCTACGATTTTGATGGTTTCCTGTCTCACGTTTAAGTCTTTCATCCATTTTGAATTTATTTTTGTGTGTTGTATATGAAAGTGGTCCAATTTCATCCTTTTGCATGTTGCTGTACAATTTTCCCAACACCATTTGTTGAAGAGGCTGTCTTTTTTTCCCATTGAATATTCTTTCCTGCTTTACCAAAGACTAATTGACCATATAGTTGTGGGTTCATTTCTGGGTTTTCTCTTTTGTTCCCTTGATCTGTGTGTCTGTTTTTGTGCCAGTACCACACTGTATCGATCACTACAGCTTTGTAATAGAGCTTAAAGTCCAGAATTGTGATGTGTCCAGTTTTGCTTTACTTTTTCAAGATTGTTTTGGCTATCTGGGGTCTTTTGTGGTTCCATACACATTTTAGGACTTTTGTTCTAGCTCTGAAAAATACTGGTGGTATTTTGATAGGGATTGCATTAAATGTATAGATTGCTTTGGGTAGAATAGACATTTTAACAGTATTTGTTCTTCCAGTCCTTGAGCATGGACGGTCTTTCCATTTGTTTGTGTCATCTTCAATTTTGGTTAGATTTTTTTCTTAGGTATCTTACGGTTTTTGGTGCAATTGTAAATGGGATTGATTCCCTGATTTTCCTTTCTGCTGCTTCATTATTGGTGTATACGAATGCAACAAGTTTTCTACATTGATTTTGTATCCTGTGACTTCACTGAATTCGCTTATCAGTTCTAGCAATTTTTTGGTGGAGTCTGTTGGGTTTTCTACATAGAGTATCATGTCATCTGTGAATAGTGAAAGTTTGGCTTCTTCCTTGCTGATTTGGATGCCTTTTATTTCTTTTTGTTGTTTGATTGCTGTGGTTAGGACTTCCAGTACTATGTTAAATAACAGTGGTGAGAGTGGACATCCCTGTCTTTATACTGACTGTAGAGGAAAAGGGCTCAATTTTTTCCCATTGAGGATGATATTAGCTGTGGGTCTTTCATGTATGGCCTTTTGATGTTGAGGTATGTTCCATCTGTCCCTACTTTGTTGAGGGTTTTATTATGAATGTATGTTGTACTTTGCCAAATAACTTTTCTGCATTTATTGAGAGGATCATATGGTTTTTACCCTTTCTTTTATTAATGTGGTGTATCACATTGATTGATTTGTGAATATTGAACCACCCCTGCAGCCCAGGAATAAATCCCACTTGATCATGGTGAATGATTCATGTAATGTACTGCTGGATTTGATTAACTAGTATCTTGTTGAGAATTTTTGCATCCATGCTCATCAGGGATATTGGCTTGTAGTTCTCTTTTTAAATGGAATCTTTGGTTTTGGAATCAGGGTAATGCTGGCCTCATAGAATGAGTTTGGAAGCTTTCCTTCCATTTCTATTTTTTGGAATAGTTTGAGAAGAGTAGGTATTAACTCTTTTAAATGTTTGGTAGAATTCCCTTGGGATGCCATCTGGCCCTGGACTTTATTTGCTGGGAAAATTTTGATTACTTATTCAATTTCTTGGCTGGCTATTGGTCTGCTCAAGTTTTCTATTTATTCCTATTTCAGTTTTGGTAGTTCATAGATTTCTAGAAATTTATCCATTTCTTCCAGATTATCCAATTTGGTGGCATATAATTTTTCATAATATTCTCTTACAATTGTTTGTATTTCTGTGGTGTTGGTTGTTATCATCTCTCATTTGTTTTTGTTTTTTTATTTATTTGGATCCTTTCTCTTTTCTTTTTGATAAGTCTGACTAGGGGTTGATCAATTTTATTACTTTTTTCAAAGAACTATCTCCTGGTTTCATTGATCTGTTTTTCTGGGGTTTTTTTTGTTTGTTTTTTGTTTTGTTTTTAGTTTCTAAATCATTCATTTCTGCTCTTTATTACTTCCCCTTCTGCTGGCTTTATGCTTCATTTATTGTTCTTTATCTAGCACCTTTAGGTGTAAAGCTAGGCTGTTTATTTAAGATTTTTTTGCTTCTTGAGCTAATAAGCCTTTGTTGCTGTATTCTCTGTCTTATGACTGCTTTTGCTGCATCCCAAAGGTTTTGGACTGTCATGTTTTCATTTTCATTTGTTTCCATGTATTTTTTTTTTTTATTTCTTCTTTAATTTCCTGGTTAACCCATTCATTCTTTAGTAGCATGTTCTTTAACCTCCATGTGTTTGTGGTCTTTCCAAATTTTTTCTTGTGGTTGACTTCAAATTTCATGGTATGTGGTCAGAAAAGATGTATGGTATGATCTCAATCTTTTTGTACTTATTGAGGCCTGATCTGTGATCTAGTATGTGATCTATTCTAGAGAATGTCCCACTTACACTTGAAAAGAATGTACATTCTGCTGCTTTATAATGAAATGTTCTGAATATATCTGTTAAGTCCATCTGGTCCAGTGTGTCATTCAAAGCCATTGTTTCCTTGTTGATTTTCTGCTTAGATGATCTGTCCATTGATGTAAGTGGGGTATTAATGTCCCCTACTATTATTGTATTATTATCAATGAGTTCCTTTATGTTTGTTATTATTTTATATATTTGGGTAGTCCCAAGTTGGGAGCATGAATATTTACAATTGTTAGATTTTCTTGTTGGATAATCCCCTTTATTATGATATAGTACCCTTCTTCATCTCTTGTTACAGTCTTTGGTTTAAAATCTAGTTTGTCTGATATAAGTATTGCTACTCTGGCTTTCTTTTGATGTCCATTTGCATGATGTCCATTTGCATCCCATATCATGGGATAATGTATTTTCCATTCCCTTACTTTCAATGTGCAGGTGTTTTAGGCCTAAAATGAGTCTCTTGTAGGCAGCATATAGATGGGTCTTGTTTTTTTAATCCATTCTGACACACTGTGCCTTGGGACACCTGGTCATCTGCCTTCAGCTCAGGTCATGATCCTGGGGTCCCTGGATTGAGCCCCACATCGGGCTCCCTGATCAGCGGGGAGTCTACTTCTCCCTGTCCCTCTGCTGCTCCCCCTGTTCATGCTCTTTCTCTCTCTCTCTCTCTCTCTTTCTCTCGCTCTCAAATAAATAAAGTCTTTAAAAGAAAAAAGTCATTGTATTCCTGATACACTGTGCCTTTTAATTGGAGCATTTAGCTCATTTATATTCAGAGTAGAGGTGTATTTAGTGCCATTTTATTACTTGTTTTGTCATTGTTTCTGGAGATTTTGTCTGTTTCTTTCTAGTCTTTGTCACTTTTGGTCTTTCCTTTCCACCCACAGTCCCATTTAATATTTCTTGCAGGGCTGTTCTTGTGGTCATGAATTCCTTTAGTTTTTGTTTGTCTTGGAAACTCTTTATCTCTCCCTCTGTTCTGAATGATAGCCTTTCTGGATAGAATATTCTTGGCTGAGGATCTTTCCCATTCAGCCACTCTCTTCTGGCTTGCCAAGTTTCTGTGGAGAGATCTGCTGCTAACCTAATTTGTCTTCCCCTGTAAGTTAGGAACTTCTTTTGTCTTGTTGCTTTTAGGACTTTTTCTTTATCACTATATTTTGTAAATTTAACTATAATATGCCTTGGTGTTGGCCTGCTTTTGTTGATTTTGATGGGAGTTTTCTGTGCTTTCTGGATTTGGATGCCTGTTTCCTTTCCCGGATTAGGGAAGTTTTCCTGAAATAAATTATTTTTATTTCCTGAAATAAAACTTTTGCCCCCTTTTCTCTCTCTCCTTCCAGGACTCTTATGACAGGAATGTTACTATGTTTGATGGAGTCACTGAGTTCCCTAAGTCTACTCTTGTAATCCATCATTATTCTTTCTCTCTTTTATTCAGCTTCATCATTTTCCGTAATTATGTCTTTTGTATCACTAAGTCATTACTCTGCTTTTTCAATCCTTATGGTCATTACATTTAGTTGGTTTCAAATCTCAGTTACTGCATTTTTCATTTTGGCCTGATTGTTCTTTAGCTCTTTTTTCTCTGCAGTAAAGGTCTCCCTGATGTCTTCCAAGCAACAAGTGTCCTTACGATTGTTGCTTTAAATTCTGCATGAGGCATATTACTTATATCTGTTTTGATTAGATCCCTGGCTGTGATCTTAGAAAATCCTGTTACGTTCTGTTTCCTGCTCTTGAGAGTAAAGGCTTTCTGGAGAAGAGGTCACATAGTGCTCAGGGCCTGGCACTTCAGGACATGTCTCTGGTATGTGCTGCCTGCACTCTGCTGCGGTGTTTTGGCTGCGCTGTTCCTCAGATCAGTTGTCTGTAGAGGTTCCCCTTTCCTGCAGTGGGTAGTGTTTGGACCTTGGCTGGAGTATGAGTTTTAGCTAGGTGTGCTCTGGTAGGCTTGTTAAATGAGACCTGTTGCTACTTCCAGTAGAACTGAAGCTTTGCAAAATGCTGTGGTCAGTAGATGTGGTGTGTGCAGGGTTTTGTCTTGGTCTTCTAGGCAAGGGGCCCACTGGGCTGGTACTTAGGCACACTTGCCTGGGAAAGGAGTCCCAGGAGACCACAGGGGGCAGGACTTGGTGTCAGCAGGTTAGACAGCCAGTGTTAGATCTGCACTGTTTACTGAAGTTAGTTTATGCTGAGGGGTGGGGGAGGGAAATAGTGCCAGCCAGCTCTTTAGTCCCCGGAGAGGGAGTTCCTACTTGCTGCTTTCAGGGAAACCCTCCCAAAAAAATGAATAATTTCCCTTCATGCATCTTAGGCATTTTTCAGATCACTGTTTCCACACTGTCTGTCTCCAGATTGCTTGCCTTCCTGGAGAACCACAGCACACCTTGGGCTCTATCCCAGCCAGGCCAGCTGACTTTTAAAACTCCAAACTTCAGGGAACTGGCGTGGCTGGGACCTAGACTGGTCTTCTGGGGGAGGGTTTCACCTTGCTGGGACTGATGGAGGTTTGACCGAGAAGGACAATTGCGCCAGAGTGCAGGGGCATGGCATTTGGAGCAAAGCTGGCTAAAGAGCCAGTGTCCGGGTTAGCCACCCTCAGCAGGTGTCTCGGCACCTGTGCTGTGGGGTGGGGGAGGGAAATGGCACCCGCCCTCTCTTCTGTACTGGAGAGGCAATGCTAGCTCTCACAGATGTGCTCTGAGAACAGTCTCTCCCTGTGTGCTTTAGGTGATCTTCAGATCTCTCTGTTCTCTCTCTCCTTTCTCTCTCTCCTCTTTCTCCAATCTCTCTCTCTCTTTCTCCTTTCTATAACCAGGGCTTCCTCCCCTCCACAGAACCAGTGATTCGTTTCTCCTCCTAACCATGTCTCTGCATCTCTTTTCTTCCTCTGTGTAGCATCTCTCCTTCTAGTTGTGTAGTTTGTTTTATCAGCCCTCATGTCAATTTCTTGGGCATTCAGAATGATTTGATAGTTATCTAGCTGTGTTCAAGGTATGAGACAAGCCCAGCGTTCTCCTACTATGCTGCCATCTTAGCTCCCCCCATCTTTTTTATTCTTAAGCATGATTTGGTCCTGCCTCTCTTGTATCACAGCACTGGGGAGATGTAGTTTGGATTTGTTGTTCAGTGCAACTTCTGATACATTGTTTTAGTCTCAGAGTTAAGGACGAAGATATGGCTACATAAAAGATTTTATATCCACTCCCTTATTTTTGTGTTTTATCAGATAATGTGTGTCCTTTTACAAAACAAAAGAGTTTTCTAAACGTACTGTCTTCAAAATTATAGTTAATAAAAATTCTCCTTGGATGGTGTTGTATAGACTCATACCTACTTTTTAATTGTGGTATGTCTTCTTTCTTTATGATATATACAAAATTTTAGTTTATAGGTGTTCTAAGACTATCCCCATCTTATCCTAACACACACATACACATACACATGCATGGAGATGTCTTTGACCCATTTCCTTTCTTCTCTTCCTTGACTCTTCATAGAGTCTGGCCTTGCCAGATAGAGCACTGAGCTTTTGTGCTTGAGAATTAGTATGGAAGGGAAAGGTGAGAACAGTAAGAGCCACATTTGGCAAAGGTTATTGTAGAAGGACAATTCTCCATGGATCTCAAATTTTTACATCTTGTGAGTGAGGCACTCACTGTTTTTTGCTCTAGATTATGTTTGAAATAATATTTAGATAGTGTATCACGTTGGTAGATATAGTGTGTCCCTCTGGAGCATAGGGAAGGTATGTTTAATATCTAGTAAAATAAAGATAAAGTCTCTCCCTGGGGCAAAGGATAGGTATGTGTTATAAACTAGGTCAGTTCCCTAAGTTCAGTGTTCCTCTCCTATGATGCAGTCCACTGGTTTGTTGTCTGGCATTCTTCGCATCATTTCTTTGGAATTGGGACTCGGGAAACTTGCACAATAATGTGGACTCTTTGGCTGTTACTTTAGATGTGAGTGATAAAGTGTTCTTTATCTCTTACCCAGGAGTCTCCATCTTCTGTCAGCATCCATGGAACTGTGGAGGCTAACTTTTTAGCTTAACAGTAGGCTAAAATCTGAGATGCTTTACAGTTGTTGACAGTTAAATAAAATTCTTTTGGTTGAGGAGATGAATTTCTGAAAGATAGAACAGTTGTGGAATGTGAAGGCAAAAAGAAGGAGAAATGAGTAATAGTGAGGTCTGTGTTTACTTTGTAGTCATCAAGAAATACATATAAAGGGTTTTAGCTAATTTGAGGCTACCTTGGGTGACATGAAATATATGTGTAAGTCTACGTGTATGTGTTTTCTTTCAACTAGGAGAACACTTCAGGAATGATTTGGTTCATAGCTTCATAAGCATTACGTGGGTATCTTCATTGGCATTTTAATAGGGAGTTGAAGAAATTCAGGTATTGTTAGCTGGGTACCTTCTTAAACTAAAAATGTCGTGGTTCTATTTAATATTCAATTACAGTTTCAGTAGCTCAGCTTCTGTCTTCTTCCATTCTATCATTATCAGCACAACACTTTCTCAAAAGAAAAAAAGAACTTAATCTCTCTCCAAAACTTACACACACATGCACACATTGAAATTTCCTGTTTCCCAGATCTACCAAAGGAAAAATAGTCACTTAAATAGTATTTATTGAAAGACTCTTGGTATATGGAATTAAATCAGTCACTTGGAGATAATATCATATTGTTTCCTAGGGGTTTATAATTTAAAAGAGTTGTGATAAATCATTAGCATTAAAATAATATACAAACATATTAAAATAGAGAGTTGAGTGTTCATGCCACTCATTATGCATCCAACACTAAGAATGACTAAGATAAATTAGGCTAGAGAATGTCAGTGCCTATGAATTTACCAGTAACCACCTATGCCACATTTTTAATGATTGATTTTTTTTAAGTGTTTTCAGAATTATAAGAGGATGAAACAGATAATGTTTTATGGAAAATTGAACAAAAGCAGGTTTTGAAAGCCATTTGTGTATGCAGTGTAGTGAACTTTAAAAACACTTATTCACCTAAAATATGTTTCCTCTGCCTGGAACCGCTCCTTCCACCCTCCTTCAGCCAACTGCCTTCTAACTCTTAGCTCCCTTTGGAGATCTCAGAGAAAATGTCACCTTCCCCAAATTATCTTAGCCTTCTTTCTGTGCTTCCAGAGTCCACTGCGCCTCCTCCTGTCATAGCATTTATCATGAGATGCTATGATTGCCAGTTGGTTTTTGCTTTTTCTATTAGACTGTAATATCCTTGAAGACAATGATTGTCTTGTACCCCATTTAAACACACAATATGTATTTTTCAATTATGACTGTAATTTTGAAAAAAATTATGCTAAATGCCCATGCTGCTGTGGATTTTGTCCTTCAACAGTAAAAGGGCATTAGTGGAAAAACTGAAAACTGATGTCTGAAAAAAGTCTGTTAATAGTAATGTGCCAATGTTATTTTCTTAATTTTGACAAATACAAGTTATGTAAGATGTTAACATTATGGAAAGCTGCATGACAGGTATACCAGAACTCTGTACTAAAATTACTCCAAGATAAAAAAGTTTATTTAAAAATTATGGGAAATTATTATTACTATTACTACTCCTACTACATTGTCAGATGACATCCACAAAATTCCACAATCTGAATGGTCCTGCACCTCACCTGCTCTAGGTAGTAATGAAAAATGTTACAAATTTCTTATCCCGTCTCTTATTAAAGACCACTCTTTCCCCACCAAATCTGTCTGGCTGTGTATAGAAATACTCAGGGGTGATGTGCAGGTGATCACACACAGTCTTGCTTCATGTTGTCCATTCTGGCAGCCCACGAGCTGTTGCCATCCACCTTTTGGAAGGAGTCCCCTGTCTCTGCTCTGATGCAGCTTCTGTGAGGCGGCTGGTTCTCTGAGGGCCCACAGATCAGTGCTGCTGAACTCTGCAGGCATGAAGCTTCTGTGCAGCTGATGCAGCTTCTGTGAGGCGGCTGGTTCTCTGAGGGCCCACAGATCAGTGCTGCTGAACTCTGCAGGCATGAAGCTTCTGTGCAGCTGATGCAGCTTCTGTGAGGCGGCTGGTTCTCTGAGGGCCCACAGATCAGTGCTGCTGAACTCTGCAGGCATGAAGAGAATGCTCCTCTCACTTGCTCCTTGCTGTTCTTTCTCGCCCTGCCATAAAAAATGGTCCCCTCAGCTTCACCCTTTGCCCTTTTTTCTCCATAGAGTGTCAAATCTGGTCCTGTGGTCTAACTAGTAAACTTATACCATTCTGTTCTCCTGATTCAATTTGGGATACTCTTGACCTTCCTTTAGCCAAAAAATAATAAGCTCTAAGCCTTCATCATGTCTGGAAATGGGCAGGGGCCCTGCTTTATATGCTCAGCTAGACCACTGTGCTGTAGGTTAACTTCCAGATCTAAGGTTAATAGGCAAGTCAAAGGGCATGCTAAATTTAGACTTGATTGTGGCCTGGCCTTCAGACTGGACTCCGTCCACTTGGTCGTCCTGACTGGAAAACTAATGACCAGTGGCAACCATGTAATACGGCGCCTGTCTGCCTGTCCATACTGTTAGAGGGGAAAAGGCCTCCTAGTCCACTTTAGGAACTCTATTCAAAAAGAAATTCTGTCTAGAAGATGTTGTTTACTGTAACTCTACACATTTTAAGGAGTTCCAGAACACTAGTGTCTTCTATCCCTGAAAATAAAGATCAATAGATGTAATTTTGGATGTATACTTGGAAAGCTTGAAATAGCTCTGAGGTGAGTATGGGTCAGTTTCTACTTTCATACATTTAACTGCTCTTGTCACATTCCTGTCAGTTTTTTTGCTGAAACCTGAGAGCCTTTTCAGGTTCCTTGCTCCATAGCCTCGTATGTGTTAGCTGAGCAGGACAGTGCCTGGTAGCATCCTGGTTAATTTCCAGAGCAAAGGACATTGGTAAATTTGGATATCTAAGTGGATGTGGTCAGTGGATATACAAAGTAATTCTTAAACCAACCCCTTTATGCATGTCTCAGCATTCTGTAACTTAATATTTCCCCTGGATTCATCCTTCTGTTCTTCATTCTTGGGTTATAATCACATTGATTTCTCTCCTCAAAAGAATTTCCATTTGAAATAATGCCAAGGGATTTAATGAATATAATTTGTTCTTAATGCCTTTTCTAATTGCCCTGGTTTCCCTAATATTTCATCCCATGTTTCAAGAAATTAAAAGGTGGTTTTATTCCATTTTTCACATCATCTTATTTTTAAGTGTAAAGGTTTTCATGGCCAATATAAATAGGAAACAAAACCTGAAAAATTTAGAGTAAACACAAACAGGAGAATTTTGTGGCTTATCAGAGAAGGGATGAGGACATTTAAATTGAAGCATGAATAAGATATGAAAGAACTATCTTATATCTGCTATGAAATGGCTGTAGTTTGTCAGCACCTAAGATATTGTTTGTACTCAATAAATATTAAATAATAACATTTAAGAAAATGACAATTTAATGAACCAATACCTTTATGCAACAGAAAAAGAAGAAAAATTGCCTCCAGCTATTTCACTCAATTTTGAATAAAAAGCCTATATATATATTTACAGAACAAGCATTTAAGACTACAAAGGAAATTAAGGAAAAATAGATTTTACCTCTGAATTAAAAAGTAATGAAAACTAAACTAAATTAAACCTCCATGTATGTCAAGACAAATTTATTTTTCTTTCAAAATTATGTTTTAATCCTAAAATTTTCCCACTTTGGTGTTATTTTTTTATTTCACATCATTCAGCATCCTTATTTCTTAAAATTTCCCAACAGTTTTGAGATGCTTAACTAGCCAAAGGCAGAGGTACTCTGATTGTATTTCCCACGCCTTGCTGCATATCAGAATCATCTGAGGATTTGTTTTGTTCTGTTTCGAACATAGGTTTCCAGAGCCCTCACTTAATTTCTAAATTAGAATCTCTGACATCAGGGAACAGGAATCTGTATTTTTTTTCAGAGGTCCCCAGGGATTTCTGATTCACTGTCACTTGAAAATGATTACACTTTATTATTATTAAACAAAACTCAATGAATGGAGTCCCATAGTTACTAACAATTTAAAATCCAACAAGAAAAAAAAAAAAGAACAGAAAAACTCCCAGTATATTTTTAAGTTAATCCAGCTCATCATTTTTACATTATTTCAAGAGTATAGACATTTCTCTAGGTGCCCAGCCTTAGAATTTAGAATAAGCCTTTGCTTTCTCCTTCACATGCAGGCATCCCCTTGTCCCTGTCGATTCTATTGTCCTAATGTCTTCCAAATCAGTCCATTCCCTTCTGTTTTCCACTACTACTGCCCTAACTTGGGTGATCATTATAGTTCTGCTTTGAACCCTTTGTTGATTTCCCATTGCAAATAAGAAAATCCATATACTTGAGCTTGGCCAAGAAGGGGTCCTTATAGTTTGGGCCTAGTGTTTCTCATTAGCTCTGTCTTCGAGTATTCATGTCACCCCAATATGCCATGCTAAGCTGCTGCTCTTCTTGGTTTTGTTTTTGTGTTAGTTTTTTGGTCTCCATTCTGCATGGGCAGTAGCATAAGAGACATTCCCAAGGACTGTGGGAGAAAATGTGATCTAAGAGTTACTTGAATTCATAGAGGAAGAGTAGGATTTTCTTTTAGGAGGAGGAGATGGAGAAAAGCAGTTCTATGTCCAGGGCCTCCAGCACGTCATCACTCATCACATCAACAACTCATCCTGGGTTGAACCTAGTCCAAGACAATTACCATTTCCATCATAAATTCTAATATTATTGAATACATGTTATCCCAGAGATATTTCCAACAGTAGAACAGATTAAATCTGGCAAGTACATTTCCAGAAATCTTCCAGATTTGTCTACGACCTTGTGCTTGGATACTGAAGCTCTTCCATTAGGTGAAAATTTGGGTTCTATTTCTGAGGAGTGCCGTGGTCTCCTCAGAATAGCATGGAACTCTTATTTCCGATTCCTGACCCCTAATGTCTCTTGATATGTCTAAGTAAGTATGCTTCTTATTTCCTAATTGTGTCAGCAATAAAAGTTTTACATAGCATAACTGAAAGTAATATATGGCACAAGTATTCAACATACAATAACTTCTGAACTGAAATTCATAGACCAAGTCAACTTAAAAAAGAACACTATGATATTATCTTAGAACCCTCATTTTAGATGCAAAACCCAGGGTAAACCAAGCTCTGACTAGCAACATGTTTTCTTACTTACCTTTCAAATATTTTCTTTTGCTGAAGGCAGAAATTTTCTCTCACCCTTTCTCTCTGAGTCAGTTGCCACTGGACTGCTTCTCTTCTATTCTCCAGACCCCATCACGGGTATGTGCAGCTTGGTTTCTGATTCCCAGCTGGGATGCTCTGAGAGAGTAACACTGATATCTCTAATTATGGTACTTAAGCTCTCTTGTTTTAGGTCCTACGGGGGCATGTCCTTTCTCTGACCATACACCTTTATTAAAACAAGCTCACAATCTAAATACTTGTCTACCTCTTGCTACTTCTCCAGCTTCATCTGTCACTGTCAGCATCATATTCTGTTTCTACCTAAGATGACCAACCATCTGAGTTTGCCTGGGAATATGTGTTTCTTAGGGCAGTCCATTGAAAAGCAGGATGTTGATCACGCTGCTTCCACCCCACCTTCACTCTCTGTGTGACTGCTGGTATTTGGTCGGTGCTTGAAAAACAAGGTGGCTTTTCTTCATCTAGCTTATTCCTTCTTTCCCACTCTTTTGTTTGAAACTGCTTAGGAAGAACCTCCAGGAATTTGTCTCTGAGCTCCTAAATCATTTGGTATAAAATGTGTTTTCTGTGTACTCTCAAGGCACAGATTGTAACCTTCTTGACTGCAAGGTCCATATCGTCCCTCGAAGTATAACTTAGGAGTTCAAGAAATACAGTTCGTGTAAATAAAGGAAAGAATTTCTGTCCTTGGAGGAAAAGTAGTACTCCTGGCCTCCATACTTTCTAGCATCCCGTTAGTAGTAATAGCTGCCATGTAATGAGCACACTGTGTCCCTGGCACTTTTCAACATGACCTTGTTTATTGTCCTCGCATCCTGTAAGGTATCATTATTCTGGAGGCAAGTAGAGCTGCTTATCCAAGGTCAGGGTGTTCATAAACACAAGTGCACAGAGAAAGGCCATGCCCTTCCTACAAACCCTTGTGGATCAACAGGTTTAGGAAATCAAAACTGTCCAGCTCTCAAAAAGCCTGCTACAGTATATGTGCTTTATAATATGGAACACCCTAAGATAGTCTGGAGGAACCCTGTAATTAAACACATGGATGAATACTCACAGTAAATGGCATACATAAAGACCTCACATCAGTTCAGATTAGATTTTGTTGCCAAATGTATTTTGGAAGAGAAAAATGATTCTTTTTCAGATTTTTTTGGAGGGGGTGCTCATGGACATAAGATAGATGTAGGATTTGCAGTCAGGCCTGTCTGATGTGTGAGCCTAGGACCTCTGTGGTGTATTTCTTGCCAGTTTACTCTGATTAACTGTGATGTTCTATGGAGCGTTTATTTCCCAGCACCTTAGCTTTTTAGTCTCTGTGTTTCCTGAAAAACGAGCAACTTTCTTTGACGTGATAATATATTGCAAACAGATTGTTGTAAAAATTATTTTTAAATTGTCAATACAGTTGTCCTATAAATACTAAATGAAATGGAAGGTCATATTTCTGATATTGGCTAGATATACCCAAGAGTTTTTGAATTTCAGTATCTTCTTCATCCATAATTATTTAAACTGACAACTGCTATATAATAGTACTGTGCCAAGTAATAGAATTTGTATTCTATAACTAATGGTTTCTTTTTTGTTTTTTGTTTGTTTGTTTGTATGTTTGGTGATTTCATATCCCAACATATATATCTATTAACATTCATTTTATCTTCAGAATGTTTTGAGGGTTTCCTTACATCCTTTGGGAAAACTTAGAGCTCCCTGGAGTCACAGTGAGCAGGCCTCATAAACCCGAGGATTGTCTAATATGCAGTTTAGCACATGTGGATGATTTGTCGTTGGAAAGCCTAAATGCATATTTTGTTTAAATTGTTCTCGTATTTTGCTTTATCTCAACTGCTGCAGGATTTGTCAGTTCATCAATCATATTTATTATGATTTCCTACCCTGGAAATATTCTCCAGTTGATCTCCAATTGCTTTATTTTCAATCCTGACTTTTTGGACCATTCCAGGGAAAAATTAATACATCTTGATTAAGTAGTCATTAAAATAAAATGAGAAAACAATCCTTGAGAGAACTAGGCAGGATTACATTGTGAAGGCTGGTTATTTCCCTGGTTCATTCGTCTTTGTCCTTGTGGCTCAGTCCTCAGTAAGTCTCCCCTTTTGTGTTTGGTAGGAATGATACTGTGGACAGAGGATGTAGGGGTTGGAGTTTGCAATATTGCTTACCATTCTGATTTTGTGTAAAAAGATGCTTACATGGCCTTTAGTTTATTTATATATTAAACATACTGGCTAAAAGTATTATATGTTAGATCTTAGGTACATGGTATTTTCATCTCAGCTGGAATAACATAAAAATGGCTCGACTATGGTCTTTAGTCTGGTTATATTTTGTTACAATTCTATATATAACATATATAAACTTACTTTTCACATTTCAGTAAAATATAAAAAATACATTCAGGCATTCAGTTGGTTTCAAATGTCCAGATGTTTGGCCTCTTGCAGACAAGCAGCCTAATTAAATTTCTCTTTTTCACTGGGATGTTTGTCATTGTTTTGACAAAATGTTGTTAAAAGAATATTATCTGTAGGGCCAGAAGATTTAAAAATTCTCTATAACTCATTTGCTAACTGCAAACTGCATGGCTATGGGCCCCTGAAATGGTTTCTGGGGATACCTAATGGATTTTGGAAAGTGGATTTGGTTAATGGAAATAAGAGCCAATACTCCAGGTATGTTCTTAAAGAAGTCCCTTATCTCTTTGCCCCAATTGTTGTGTCCATGAAGTGGAGACAATAATGCCTAACTTAGGATTCTTGTGAAGGTTTACATTGACGATATATGTAAAATACTCCATGTGAGATATGTAATAAATTCCCAGTTGGAGCTTATTCAACATGGACCTGAGTCTTGGTTTCATCAGCTATAAAGTGAGAATAATAGTCCTTCCTTGGAGCTCCCATCTATCCATGTTTAGCATTTGTCTGTTTTTTCTTTTTTTCCTTATTCTCCTTACAGAGCAACTATGAGGATGAAATACTGTACTTTTCATAAAAATATTTAAGAAAGGTATAAAACCTATCTAAATGGATCTTAAGATGTAACCTACATATTTATTTATTTAGCCTATGTGTTTTATTGTCTAAAGTCTTAATTGTTCTATTTCTGTACTTTGCCTACTCTTTAGTTTTCCAAATTTGAAACAGTTTTATGAATTGGCAGTAGGCTATTGGGTTGTTCAACTTGAAGGATGCTAGCTAGATAAAACCTTTTAAACAAAAGTATTTTCTAAGACACTTAGCCAGGTCTCAAAGAGCAAATTTAGGAGCTCTTTGTTTAGTTATTATATAGCCTGCAATTATTAAAATGCAAATAATATTAGAGTGGTTATATTTTAGACTTTTATTTGTTACAACTTGACTATTTATTAGTTTAGAGCCACTTGAGAATATTGATCTGGGTACAATTTAGGAGCAGAGGAAAGGGTACTAATGGGAAACTGGGAGGGCCCCAAGGATAAACTCAATTATCTTGAACTGTGGAAGAATAACTAATTTTCTTGTAGTATCCCTGCATTGGGTCTTCACTTGAAAACTGGCTTGGCAATTATTTAGTAGCTGGTTTGTGGAAGTTTATTTTTTAATCAATTTCTAGGTAGTGGTTCAACCAGGAAAGAATTATAGTCAGGATTTCCTATCTGTACTAAAAGCTATCCAAATTTATATTTTAAAAAAAGCCTAGCATACATTTTCTATACACTCTAAGTGGATGACATTTTTGAACCTAGATGTGTTTATTTTGGGATGATATAGTTCTAACGCTGCCCTAATTCATAGATAGAGGACATGAGATTTCTACTTGTTATACTATAAAGTAAATTAATTAAATGTGATTTTAATGACTTTTCTGAAATTTACAATCCTAATGTTTTTCAGAAGTGTCTAAGAATCCCTGGATTGCCAGCCTAGAATCTATGTTGAGTGACATACACTATAGTGCACTGTGTACCAGGTTAGGAATAGAAAACCCAATTTCTGATATTTGTTCTAACACTATCTTTTTTTTCCCTGGAACAAATCATTTTATTGCCATAGATCTCAATTTGCATTATAGTTTAAATTCCTCTGCAGGAATTTGCTGTGCAAAGATATTTTGAAAAATGTAAATTATTACACAAAAGCACTATATCATTACTCTTTTTTTAGTGTTTAAATGTTTATAATCAGTTTGTATATATTTTACCTTGCTTTATCTTGGTATTTAAGTGCTTGGTTTATTGAAGCTGCTCACTTCCCTACCAACTTGCCCCACCCCCAAAGTTGTTGATGGAAGTGTCCACTAATATAACTCTGAGACTTCAGTAAGTCACTCTTGTTCTGATCCTAACGGAGGGAATTTGTGAACTTTCTTAGCCCAAGTTGTTTTAACCTGGAAGTGACAGAGGGAAATTTGTTCAGGGCCAGTTTTTCTAGTAATTTTAGGAAACATTGCATAATCCTGAGACTGCTGATGCTCCTGACCAGGACTGAAATCTTCAGTCATAATCCAGGCAAGATTATGACCAGCATTGACCTACTTTTTTGGATAGGAGACTGGGCTTGAAGATTAGCATTTGTGCTGTTAGAAAGTCTAAGGTGATTTTCATTGACTCAGATATCATTACTTGACCTGTGTGCCCTCTGCTGCGACTCCTAGGGTCCTAAGGAGTCCCTAGGAGTCGTTAGGGTCCTAGGGTCCCGTCTCAAAGAAAGTTGATGTTCTGATCAGGCTTTCTTCTGCATCTAACAGATAAATAAATCTTGTTAAATTTATCCAAATGATGTTTGTGTCAGTTTTTTTCAGCAATCTGAGACTAATACTGGCATTTGTCAATTTGATGGTCGAAATTTTATTGCATGAAAATAATGAAGTAAATACTAAGATACAAATATCTTTATTTTGAATGATAATACATGATACTTTTCACTTGGGTTTTTATTCAGGTGCCCTTGTAATGGACTCACCTTGAAGACAGATTGGGTCTTTTGTCGACTATAGATCCCCCTAAAATAATTTTTTGTTTCTTTTTTATATCAATAAAAGTTTGGCTCTTTAAATAAAATAATTTCATTTTTATATAAAAGTAAATTCTTATCTGTTTCCTTTAAAATTTAAAAATTAAAAAAACCCCACAAATTATTTCCTGTAAGTGTAGGTTGTCTGTCCATCTTGAACTGATAATATAACCAGGATAATGGGCTGCTGCTGAGATTACCATTCTCTCACTTTTATTTATTTTTGACAACCAGCACCTGAACACATTTGTCATATTTGTGAAATGCCTTCTATTATCAGGCAGAACCCATCTTCTTTTCTGAAATTCAAAAATGCCAGGTACTCCATTTTCTAGACTAACCTTGTAACTGTAATATGAATTGTGACCTACTCTCCCATCAGTAAGATACATCTACTTCAGATTTTGAATGTACCACTAGTGACACAGAGAAGCAAGCCCCAAAGAATTGGGTGAGGTGGCAACAGTGATATCCAATATCCATATTCAGTAGCAGCGATAGCTCTGATGATAGCCTCCTGTGACCAGTGTTGACAGAATCAGTGGGAAAACCATGGCCTTTGTCCACTGATTTTGGCAGAGCTTTCTTCCTACGATCACTTTTGTTTGGAGTTAGTGAATTGTTCTTAATTGGGTATTCTCCAAGAATTTTTATAGATTGAACGAGCTACCTAATATTTAAAATGTAGCTCCCCTTTCTGTTTACCTAAATGTGATTTCTTTCCTTGAAATTTAAGATGCTTAATCTTAAAGATGTACAGTTTTCTGCAGTGTCCTCCTAAAATTTAATGTCTGTAAAGGTTTTCATGCTTGATATGTCCTATTGATGGTGGTTTAAATCACCCTCACACAGTAGTCCTTACTAGTTTGAGTTCTCATTACCCCCTAAGCTTGGCTGCTGCTTCATGTGAAGGAGGAAAGATTTTTAAATATTTCTATATTTTAACTGCTTTGTTCTTTTCTTTGTGGTGGCAGAGAATGTGAGCTATCAAAATCCCATTTACAGCTTGTGCACACAGCTCCATTCCCCAGCTCCCTTTGCAGGTAGGTGTAAGAAGTTTCTAAATTCCCTCTAATGAAATATGTATGTAAGAAGTGTTCAGTGACATGTGCATGAAGATGTGAAAAACTCTTCACTGAGCTCCTTTATGACATTTGTCTTTGCTGTTGACCTTCCAGCATGACCTTGGAAGCCTAGTATTAAAGATGGTAGAATGGCCATCAGCCTTGTGACCTGAATGACAATTGTCCAAAGTAATTTTAAAGTTTTCTTCAACTTGACTAAACTTTAGACAAGCTTCTTCCAGACTCTAGGCTTGTGAGTGCCCTTTTCTTAGAACATTTACTTTAGAAAACTTATAATTGTAAATTCTTTGCCTCTTTGAAATGTAGATCTTTTAAAACATTTCTTGCCAGGTTTACAACCCAAGGATGTCTTTCTCAGGGACTTCCTTCTGAAATATGATCATAGAGGGACATAGGGCTGCCATTTCCCAGTTTCTAGGGAGGTTAGGACCCTAATTTGGCCAAGTACATTCCTCCAAATTATAAAATTACCTCCTGTTCTGAAGACAAGACAGAGTTCTTTTCCTTTGTGTAAAACCAGTTAGCAAACACAGATGGTCTGTATTTCTTTGCTCACCCAGTTCTTAAAATACCTTTTGTTTCAGTAGAGTTGAGTTCAGAGTGCATTTTGATCTCTTTCCCCAACAGTGAGGAAGGTGCCTTATTGCTCTCAATCAGCAACATGACTGAGAAATAAACATCTAATGTATTTAGACACTGAGATTTGGGAGTCTACTGAATATTAGAAGTAACCAAACCCTAATTACTGTAATGATATCAATAACTTGAAGTAGGGCACAATTGTAATTAAAAAAAAATGTAAAAATACTAACCTGTATTGCATTAGCCCAGTGGTCATACAGGGGTAGTCATGGGTGATTAACATATGTATCTGATGACCCATATCATGCTGTGGCAAAATATTTGGTAAAAGTGTGCCCATGACAGCTTGGAAGGTGGTGTAACTATTCTTCAAGACTATAGCGCTATGGAAGGAGATTGGAAAAACCCAGGAGATTATTGTGCATCAACAACTTGAAACTTTTGTCAGGCTATTGCAAAAAAGGTAGTTTCAGGCAGTAATTGGTTAGTTTTCAGAGATTCAAGAGAATGCAACATTCTTGAGACTAAGAGCCTTAAATCACTGGAAAATCCATTGTCTAATGGATCCCCAAGTTCAGAAAATAAAAGTGAAAAAATACTTTGAGAAAGAAAGGTCCCTGAAGATCTCTCGGTTAAAAGGGAGAGTCAGTCTCATAGCAAGCACAAGAATAGGTAATCATAAAGGGGTTCCTTTCACACTCAAAACTCAGGCAACCACAAGGTAACCATGATAGAACAAATTGAGAGAGAATGAGAGAGAGTGAAACCGTAATGGACCATGGAGTAGTATCTAAATTTAATCAAAGAATCCTCTCCCCATTGCCAGGGAAGGGGTTTATCACTGTACCTACAGTAGGAGTCCATGTGTGCGAGAAGTCTGATAACTGCTATTTATTTTTTTCTGATTTGCTTTTGCAGAATAGGAGTATTTACTACTTTTTTCTTATCCTTGCTTTGCCCTTTATGATGTGTACGTTAGTGGGAGAAAGCAAAGAGCTTGTATTTATTTTATAAATTGTGGGACCATGAGGAAGTATGACTAGACCTGAGGTAAGAGATTGTGAATCACCCAGAGACTAAACTTTTGTATGGTTGTAGGTACTAGAAGGACATTGGTTCTTCTCCCCTGAGAAGGGCCTATCTATGCTTTTTTATAGAAAGAAGGTTGCACGTAGATATTGGGTGGCTGGAGGGGCTGCCTTTGGCAAAGACCATTGTCATTTACCAACATCATGTTCCTCTTTCTTAGAGCACACAATCACTCTCAGATCCCTTGCAAGTGGGTGTGGGAAGTATTCCACTTCACAATGGAATGAGAGCAGCCTAGCCCATAAAATATCCTTCCAATGATGGAGCTCCATCGTACCTTTTATGGGTAAGGCTGCTCTCACATTTTCTTACTTAATCCTCATAGCAAGCCCGAAAGAGAGAGCTCTGTGTGTACTGTGAGTACACTAAAGGCAAGAAGAGTGTTATCACAGATCCAGAAAATGGCAGGCCTAAAAGTGAATTTAGAACTGTTGGAATCCAAAGCTGGTGATGCATTAAGTATTGCTCTGAACATAGTTGTGCTTGCTTCTAAAAAACAAAACTTCCAATTGAAATGGAAAGAAATTCTATTTTTTCCTTTTCTTTCAAAAGTCTCAGTTTCTCATACCATTTTTCCCTCTATAATGTGTTGTTTATTCATACTTACTCTTTTTCAGTATGATTGAATTGCACAGTATTTAGATTATTTAAAATTTTTAACTCAGTAAGCAGGGTAATATTTCTATTTCTATGTGTTATACTTGGATTCCTGCCCCGCCCCCTCCAACTTGAAATCGTCCTAGTAGTAGAATTTACTATCTGTAAGCAATGCTACCTTTACATAGTAGGCCAAGAGTTGGTCAATTCATCAAGAAGAAAAGGTAACAAAAGTACAGCCAGTGCAGTACATGTGTTTTTCTACTGTGGATATTTAAGTGATACTAGGAAGACAGTATGTGTGATGCAGATGTACTTTGTGTGTGGTAGGTATCTGTTAGCGGTGAGACTGTGCCTCGAGGAGACTCGAGCGTTCTCCTGGTGTGCTGTTCAGCAAAGGTTGTGATTATACCTCATTGAAATTTCACCCTCTGGATTTGTCTTTTCAGAAATAGCTACATTTTAACTCCCAAGGCTCCATTTTAATTAAAGCCAACCTTCTTTTTCCCAGGATTCCTCTGCTCTTCATCTTAGATTTCACCATTATATGAAATGCATTTAATTTCATTCTGTGCTTTGCTTACCCAGTTTGAGTTTTTTTGAGTGATTTTAGAAATAAATTTTATAAATGGCCATTTTCAAGCCTTCCATGAATAGGCAGGAGGTTTCCTGAGAAACGCCGTAACTACCAATAACAACTAAAAATGGATGAACTAAAATTAGATTAGTTTGATTTAGGATTCAATGGTGTTTGATATATAAAATAGAAAAATACTATCCAGGCGAACTCTTCTTGTGTCCTAGGCAGTCATATAATGTATTTTAGAAAGTACATATATTAGTTTTTAAAAGCCTGTAACAACTTAATTCTATAAATACTAAGTGAGCATTCTTTCAAAGAAGAGTAGTATTCCAAAAATATTTTATTACATATAAATGTGACTAATTTTGTTTTTCCTTATAAAACTAGTAGTGATTGGGTTTCTACCATATGCAAATCACTGTATTCCATACACCAATTTATACACAATAAACATAAGACAGTTAAGCTGATTCCATCTAACAAAAAAAGCTCAGATCAAACTGGTTAACACCTTAAAGGGAATTTATAAGACTGAAAAACCCAGAGGTTGATTAGATCAATAAGAACCTTGACCTTGCATATAACACCCAGTGCTCCATTCAGTACGTGCCCTCTTTAATACCCGTCACCAGGCTAACCCATCTCCCCACCCCCCCTTCCCTCTAGAACTCTCAGTTTGTTTCTCAAACAATGAATCATGGAACACTACATCAAAAACTAATGATGTAATGTATGGTGATTAACATAACATAATAAAATAAAATAAAAAAAAAGAACCTTGACCTTGTTCTCATAAGGTTCTTGAGACTGCTTGTGGGTGGATTTTGACTTTGCTCTGGCTTTTGAAGATGGCTTCAAGCAGCAGCTAGAGCTTTAACTTCCTTAGCCACATGGGGTAAGAGAAGCAATGGCTCTCTGCACACCATCATACAATATCATGTATTGTTGATCACACACACACACACACACACACACACCTGGGATGCCATACATTTATTGGCTTAGATTTCATGAACCAGTCAATATGGCAAGAGCTCCTCCCCCTCTTCCCCGCTCGTTGGGATTAAGAAGGGGTCGTCCAGTCCACACTGCGTGGCGGCCATAGATTGGAAAGAAATTTGAAGGCTGCATGGAAGCAACAAAATGACAGCTATGTAAGGTACTATTACTATTATCATTTAATGGTGAGGATCTGAAGGCCAGCAAATTCAAATGATTTGCTGAGGCAGTAAATTTAAGAGTTGGTACTTGAAACTAAGACTGACTCCAAAGACCCACTAGTAATCCAATCACTCCTTATTTTCATTTTCTCTTACTTTCTGCATTAATTAGGAAAGAGAAAGAACAAAATAAATATAATCCTGTTTTTCCAGTATCCCGTCTTACTTCTGTCTTTTGTGTCACAGCAAGGTATAAAGGGAATCTGTGTCAGTGTTATATGAATAAAGGTTAAGTACCTAATTGTGAATATTGGGATTCCATTTAATTTTATAAACCATTCTGAGTTCCTAGTACAGTGGTATTTGCTGGTTGCTTGGTGGTTAAAAAATTGATAACAATAATTGAAAATATTTATAGCAAATAATTCTATAGAATTTAGTGTTTGCCAGGCACTGTTCTGGGTGCTTTCCACTTACTTAGGTCATTTAATTCTCAGCACAATACTGTGAAAGAGTGTATTAGTTATGGTACAAGGATAGGCCGAGCTTCTAGAAGAAAGAGGAAAAAAAAGTGATAGCACCTAAAGAAGATAGAAGTTTATTTTCCACTCTCCTTTTACTTGTTCATGGTGGGGATACGGACTCTCTGTATTATTATCCATAAGATCCAATCTAGTGTAATGGCTCTGTCATCCTCATTAAGCAGTTTCCACCTTTATGTCCAGTGCAGTTGCTATAGTTAATTGCCAATTACTAACCAGTGATGGGGGAAAACAGAAAAACTCAGCAAGCTACTTGTCCTTCAGGGGAGATGTAGAAAGAACATCTATTATTTCTCAAATACTGTTGACCAGAATTCAGACACATGGCCACACCTTGTTGTGAGGGAGCCCAAGAGTTTCACTCTGCAGGATGTTGCATGACCATTTGAAACACACGTTTTTGCTACTGAAAGAAAGGGAAATTTGATATTGTGAAACAGAAGATTTTGCCTCAGTAGGCAAAGTCTTTTTTCATTTTGCAGATGGAAAAACTGATGCATCAGCCCCACACCTATGAGAGGTAGAGCCAGGATTTATTCAAGGTGGAAGTCTCTGATTTCAGAGACTGTGGTCTTAATCACCATGCAATATTGCCTACATTAAAAATTTTAATATATAGATTACAAAAGGGATTTTTTTTCTAAAAATCTCTCTCTCGAAGGTGCCAATTGCCCCAATTTCATGAAAAAAAATTTTTTCCAAGAGTTTTAGGGAATCATTGGTACTTTTTTATTCCTTGGAAAGGTGTGTGTGTGTGTGTGTGCTTGCTTGTGTGCGCACACGTGTGTATAATAGCTCAGATTTTCTTATTCTAAGTTACTCTATAGTAAAGAAAAGAGGAATCTTAAATTGTTAAGCCTTCCAACTCATTTCATTTATTTTTGAAACTGCATGGTTGCAAGTTGAAATTTATTAAATGTATACTAGACACAAGAGGATAAGTAGGCTATAGTTCTTCCATATAATGTGTTTGTTTATTGTTGAACTTTTACATTTTCTTTTTTTTTAAAGATTTTATTTATTTATTTGACAGCGAGAAAGGGAACACAAGCAGGGGGAGTGGGAGAGGCTTCTTGCTGAGCAGGGAGCCCGATGCGGGGCTCGATCCCAGGACCCTGGGATCATGACCTGAGCTGAAGGCAGACGCTTAATGACTGAGCCACCCAGGTGCCCCGAACTTTTACATTTTCTTATAGACTGCTGAGCTTACAACAGTAAGATGATTTGACATAGTACTGTTTCCATTCTCTCCCTTCCAATACTGCACTGTTAATGACCAAGAAAGCATTGTATGACAAAAAATTGTAGCAACAATGATTGCCTGCATGATGCTTGATGATGGGATCACTATATATTTTTGGGACTTAGCACAGTTGGAGAAGTGTTGACTTGATCACAGCAAATATCTATGGCATTAACGTATAGATGATGGCTGTATGTTCAAGATAAATATTTGAACATCAAGACCAATGCATTTCCCAAGTATAATTTATCATAAAGATTAGCTTGTTGAATAACTTATGAGTACTGGGTCTGAAAACTCACTTCTTATAGTGATGCTATGTGTTATGCTCTAAGGTTATAGGATTCCTTAGCGCACTGATAGGACACATGAGATAATGTATGGCATTGTTAGGTCTCAATCTGATTTCTGCTGGTTTTCTCTCTTCATGGTTTAGTAATGCCTTAGTGGTTTTTGAATGTGGTGTCAAATAAGTAAATCAGCTTTCATATGACATTTCTTCCACACTTAAGCCAATTTTAATCATTCATTCATCATTATTTACTTATTTTGCAAATCTTTGCACATTGCATAACTTAGTATGTCTCTAGTATGAAATATGGAAAACAAAATAAGGCACATTCACTGTTCTTGAAGAATTTAAAATATATTTTTGAACAGAAGACATACATACCTTAAAAAATAAATGTAAAAGATAGATATAATTTGCTAAGTAATTAAAACTACATTTAATTATTTCCATAGGAGATCAACAATTAAAGAAACCCCTCTTGGCTGGCATCCTTAGAGAATGATTCCTGGAGACAGTGGGGATATTTTTGAGATATGGTCAAAAGCTATCAGTGAGATAGAGGAAATGGGAGCGGAGGTTTGTGGGCAATGAATGGAAGATCTGAACAATATCAGAAGAATAGGAGAGAGTAGGTTTGGGTGGAAAATGAATGAATAAGCAGACTAGAAGGCAGGTTCCTGGTATGGGGCAGAAGACATGCTTGTCCAAGTGATTTGCAACAGGAATTTCAAAAGCCTGAGCAACTAATATATGATGCTTCCATTGTTTTCCCCTACCCCTGTAAACTTTCATATAAAATGTATATTTATATACTATATAAAATATATACATTTATATAAATATATATGTAATATGTATTTATATTTATATAAAATTCTAGCATTTGTGCTGTGAATATTTTCTTGAAAGTTTCTGTTTAAAGATCTGAAAATGTTAAATTTCATTTGGTTGCTTTTTATTTTCAATTTACTGTATTTTTCATTTTGCCTTGAGCTCTATACTGCTTTGGGCTATAATATCATTACATATTATAAGCTAAGTGTTGTTAAGTATGAGTAGTATTTGGACAAGTATTCTCCAAAAAAACTTGTATGCTTCTACAGTAAATATTATTAGACATTTGAAAACTATAGAGTACTCACCATTAAATGTGAGTACTTCATCAGAATGTAGATTTTTTTTACTTAAATATGTATTAAATCTATTGTATGTCATCCAGATTTCTACCTAGCTACATGGACGGTCATAATCAAAACCTATTTCAAATCAAAACCTAAGTAGTTGCCTATCTTCAGTGATAAGACAGTAACCAGATTGTCTTTGTTGCTTATGGGTCAGCTTAAAACTGACATATCACTGTCCACCATACTGATTCCTCACTGTGCATTTTGGTTAGTTATTTCATGTTGTACCTGACTAGACTACAAAATCCTTGTAAACATGACAATATCCTACTCATCTTTTATCTCTATCATCTAATAGATTGTAAAACACATCAGAAGTGCATAATATAGGGAGTTAAATTCAATCAAATCAAATTGAATTGCAAAAGTTCCCATAACTACATGATTTAATCACCATATCCAAATTTTGCTGTTACTTTTATATTATAAATTTTTATAATTAAAATCTCACTTAGATGTTAGTATACTGGCTTATTTATAAAATGGAATAAAAATTCAAATGAAAAATTATTTAGAAGAACACAGAGATTTCTTTCTTCCACAAAAATCATTGGGGATAAAAAGTAAATTGTTCATATTACTTTCCTCTTTTTTAAGATTTTATTTATTTACTTGGGGGGGAGGGGCAGAGGGAGAAGCTGACTCCTCATGAGCAGGGAGCTCCAACTCAGAGCTCAATCCCAGGACCCTGAGATCAGGACCTGAGCTGGAGGCAGACTGAGCCACCCAGATGCCCCATTACTTTCCTCTTATAAACTCCAGATGACATAATGGAGAGTACTTTAAATGTGTCTTCTTTCTACATTATAAAGAAATTATAAAAATATCTATGTAAAGAGAACATGATAGAATATTCAAACTAGTACTTGAGGACTTTTCAGAATCACTAAGAGGGTGGGATACTGGATTTCATTTCAGCATAAACAAAATACCTGTGGAAGGCTCCAGTCAAAAGAACATCATGTCTGTGGTGATTCAGAAATACAAAGAAACACCACTAAGACTTATGAAAACTGAAAACTTGAACTGCACTATCACAATTGAGTAAGACAGGAGTAATTATAGTGTAGGAACAGTTTTATAATTGGTGGAAGATGATCAATTTTAAAATTTGACCTCTTGAGCTATGCTTTATGATAGACCGAGGTTTAATGTTAATTTGTTGTTTTAAATACTATAAAGAGGATCCTTTAACGCATATATAAGAGGAGATGTACCTTTATTCCCACCTCCCCCAAAGAAAAAGTTTGTTTTGTTTTGTTGTTGGATTTATTTGTTGGACAGATAGTTTAGACACTGGAAATATCATGTTCCTAATAATAGTTTTGCCCATTAATTTTACTATATTTTGATGATATTCCCTGCAACTGTTATTACCATGGTGTTTACCAAATGGTGATTCTCTGTTTCCATCATTTCTTCTACATTAATTGGAATTACACTGTAGGGAAGAGCTTTCTCTTTTCTTCCTCCGTTAATTAATTATATATTTATATCAGCACATAATCATAAGTATGTGGGTTTTTTGAAATACAATTCACATACAATAAAATGTATACTTTTAAAGTATACAATTAAGTGGTTTTAAGTATATTCACAAGGTCATGCCACCATCACCACCACCTAATTCCATAAGTTTCATCATGCCAAGAAGAAGCTCCTTGTCCTTTAGCATAAACTCCCTGCCCTCCCCTGCCACCTGTTTCTGGCAACCACTAATTTATTTTAAGCATCAATGGATTTGCCTATTCTGAACTTCACCTCTGTATTCCTACTCTCTCCATGACAATATACACACAAACACGCATGCACACACCCCCACACACGTACACACTGTTTTTCCTTTAAGAATTTTTTTTTTTTTTTTGCATTCCTCTACTGAAAATAATACTGTTCCCATCTGGATGATCTTCTGAATCAAATTTTCCTCAAAACCAACTACCTCCTTAAAGCTTTCCCTCTGACCATTTGAAATATGTTTACATTCTCCAATAGTTAATATTCTCACCCTTGTGAATATCAACAATTATATGGTAACAGATGAGAAAGTCTTGGATAGCAATACAATATATCCATGTACATATCTATAGGATTTTTGCATATAACTGTCTCTATGGTGCTTTGATTTGTCTGACAAATAATAGAAAAAGTAGATTGCTGTGGACATTTCGCATAAGGAAAATAACATGACAAATTCTGTATTTCAATATAGGGGTGATTTGTTTCCTATTCATGATGTTTTGCATTCTTCTAAAATGTAGCTATTATTTTTTGTAAATGAGATAGCTGCAGCCACCTGTATTTGAAATCCAGTCCCCTTGTTTACTAAAATATGTGCTATAATAGTGTAAATTATATTTCTAGAATTGGAAAATTCAGTCCCATAAGAGTGAACATTATTTTTAAAAAGAAAGAGTAGAGATATCTAAACCATCAATTTAAAAATGTTACTCTGTATTTTGAAAATTAGAATAATGCAGAAATTCAGCTGTAAGTTCTTGAAGTAGCCAGTAACCCTAGTAAGCTCTTTAATTATCTGTTGCCTTAAATTATTTTATAATTTCTTACTAGTAACAAAGTGTTTTCTTTTCAATTAAAGTATTTTCAGCTATAGAACAAATTCACAGCTAGTGTTTTGAAATATTGAGCCAGATGTTTAAAAATATTTTGTTCTTAAAATATTTACCCAGTTAACAATTATAAAAAGCATCCAGATAGAATACACTAACATTGAAAAACCTTGTTGATGAAAGAAATGACTTCTATTCACACATATAAAATGTGTGACTATGGACAGACTTCACAGTTTCTTTTTTTTTTTTTTTTAACGTGTGTTTCAATCAGAAAAGCCAGAATCAACTATTTGGAGACATATTTGGCATGTAAATTTCTCCCTTGTCCAGCACACTGTTATGTGGAAATCTATCGTTTTGAGTAAACAACAATAATTTAGAATAAGTGAGCCACGCCCACCGAGTAGCAGAGTTTGGCCATCATTCAGAGACCCCAGAGGGGCCCTCCACCATTGAGAAGGAGCAGCAAGCGTGAGTGGTCCAGCAGGACTACTTTGTGCAGGCCTTCAAAATGTAGACAGAAAGCTTAAACAAGCAGTGGAAATGGCTCATTCAATGTGCCACTTTGGTTGCTAAGTTTACCATCTGTGTTATGTAGTTTTAGTTTCTGATCTGAATAAATGGAAAACCAGAACAAACACAATAAGCCTTGGAAGTAAAGCATCTCCTGTAATCACGTGTGATTTTGCATCTCATTATCAGGCAAGAATTTTGTTTTCCATCTGATTTGTCAGTAAGTAGTAGTTGGCTTTGTTCTTTGTTTTTGCTCCCTGTGTCACTATCTCTACAAGAGGCTTTACCTTCTCTCTGGTTTGAAAGATGATTGAATCTGTAGAGGTGTTTCTCATCTTGAATTGGACATAGCAACTTCCATCTGTGCACACTTTCCCCTGGCACCTTCAGGAAAATAGCAACACTATGAAATACCTTTCCAAATACAAAGAAATACTTGATTTTAGAATTTATTTAAGGGAATTAAAGGGCTATGTCTTTGCTCTTATGTTTATGTCTTAGGACTTTAGATTGATTTTATATATTAAAAGTTGTCAAGATTGTTTGGAACAAGTTTTAATCAGTTACTCTTTCTGAACTTCTAGTTAAAGTAATCCGAACTCTTTGCCACACATACAAGGTAAGGAATACTCTTTTAAGACTTGTTATATACTCTTTCTTTGTCTTGCACCTGCTGCTCCAAAACACAAGTTTGTAAGGTGCTTGAGAAAACAGTTTGGTTCCCTGTTTAAAAGAAGGGGGGGTGGGGAGAAAAAAAAATACCTGGATTAAGTTTAGACCCTTGAAACAACCTTGAAGAGAAAGAAGAATCAAATCAAATAGCCTACAAGATTTCAGCGGCACATATACTTTTCCAGCGATGAATCCAAAACAATGAAATATCAGTGCTAGATTTTGTTTTCAATCTTTAATACAAATATTTGCCACACCGATCTTATTTAATAATTGGATTTATTTCAGAGCAAATGATATAGGTCCATGCTAATTAGTTGAAAGATTGTCTTTGATGTTACTCTTATGAGCCTTAGGATTGTGAGGAAAATGTATAACAATTTTCTTACTTGAAGCAAACTCATACATTATGTAGATTTTCCAATCTTATGTTTTTATTGGTAGTAAATACTATGAAGAAAGAATAGACTGCTAATAATTGTGGGCTAGTGTCTGGTGGTTTAAAAAGGATGATGGTTTTAGACTTCCCCAGATAACCCCAGATGAAGTTTCTTAAGTCTCTACTATTTACAACAAGAAAAAGTACCGGCATCAATTTCCAACGAGGCAAATATTTTAGGGCTGTTGAATGACAATAACAATAGCCTAGTTTCAAATATTTTCAGATCCTGTGCCATTTCTGTAACCATGAAAAATCACGTGCCGCTGACAAATTCTAGTTCTCTGTATACCTCCTGATTGTGTTTTCTCTTATGGAGTGATGATTATTTTATATGCATATGAAAGCTTATTTTAGAAAAGGATTTTTATCCACACAAGGATAAAGAAGAGAAATGCAGCCACAAAAGAAAAGAAATGAAGCATATTCCACATCTTAACATAAATGCTGGTGTAAAAATGATATATTCACATTTCTAATGACAGATTCACCCATTAATAGGTTGGAACAAGTATTAGCTGATCCTGTAGTACTTCTCTTTGGTGTCTTGATGAAGGTTGACATTTTTGACATTAAGGGTTAATTAGTTGCCACTCAGAATGAGGTCACAAATGGCTAATTGCACCTTCAGCTAGGTAATTACTGTCATGTATCAAATTCTCATTCCATGTAATTATACAAGAATCAGGTGCTCTGACTGCTCACCTAGGGATACGTTTGCCTTCCAAGTCCTCTCTGTGGGAATTCCAAAGTTTTACATAGAAGGTGAATTCACTTGCAATTTGACCTGATGACTAATTTGATATGCAGAAGATTCCATGCCATCTTTTAAAATCGTGGTCCTAAGGATGTCATCTAGTTACACTTTAATGTTTCTGGCTTCTCTGATTCTGTAATTTTGCTGCTGTCAGCCCCGATATTCCTGCTCACAAGTTAGATATTCATTAAATTCATCTGGGCTATTCCAAACCTTCATCTTCTTTCCCCAAAATAACTGCTGAAGCTTAGCTTATCATCAACATTTACACAAAATGGCTGGATGCCTCTTAAATAAAGAATCAGAGGCAGGGCGCAGGTATATGAAATGAAGATTTCTCTTGCAGTGATTCTGTATGCCATGGGACTGGCCAGTTTCTTGATCTTGCATCATTGCTCAGATAGAATGAAGTAGCTCAGGCATTTTATGAGGAGGAGGACACAATGCTTCTAAATTTATGCCTCTCATATCATCGGAATACACTCCTGGGGTAGACTGGAGAACACATTTTCCTGGTTCTCAAAGGACACGGTGTAAGTGATTAACTTAGCAGTTTCTGTAATCTCTAATCTGATGCAGCAGTCAATATTAATAGTTAGAAGCATTAGGTTCTGCACTAATAGGCGTTACTCCCTCATTAACCAGGTCGTTTAAATATCTCACAGGGCAATTGAAACTTGAAGTTTATGGTTAGGCCTATCAGCACCCTTTCTCTTGGCTTGAAGAGGAAAAAAAAAATGTCTTGATTTAGTTAGAGTGTGTGTGTGCGGACGCGCGCGTGTGTGTAATTTCAGTGTGTCACATAAAGGTTTAATTTAAATTTCATAATTAGAATACTTAAATTTGTGATGGAGGTATGTACAGTCACACCTTGTGCATGGGAAAGTCAAGCACACTTGTACTTGCTGCATTCACATAATTTTTAGAATACAACATTTCCTCTGGGTCTAATAATGCTTTCTAAAGCAGTCCTTATGCTAGCAGAACTCCCATTGAAAGGCATAGACAGTCTCATAAATGTGTTTCCGGTCTGTGTCCATTGGGAACATAAAATAGAATTATTTCATCTCCTCTGTTTCTATAATGGATATACAATGACTGACATCTGTGTGGTTTTGAGTTTATAAAGAACTTTGAAACATGTTATCCTATTTAATCCTTACTATAAACCTGGGAGGAAGGGCTTTTAAAGATATGACATAATTTACAGATGGGATATAGAAAGTAGGTACCAAGTTTCTTGTTTCCAAATCCGTACTTTCTTCACTGTGAGAAACTAATCATGTTTAGTTAGATATAGGATATTTTGAAATTCCTGATCTAATAAAACTGTTGGTTTCCATGTGCACTTATTATATTAAAAATATGCCATGGTGTTCTCCATTATTTTTAATTTGGTATCAATAGTAATCATCCTGAATATTAAGCAATCAACTATAAATAGAGATCATTTTTAGATTATGTTCTTTTTCTAATGAAACACATAAAAAAGTATGTATATTCTCCAGGTAACACTCTTGGACTTAAACTGATATGCATATAGGGAAAAGTACCACTAGTAATTAATATCCACTTGAAGTGAAATCCCTTATCAACTTCTCATTACAGCCAACAGTACCACTGAATTCCTAGAACATGGGAATGGAAACTTGGAAGTTATTTTTAAGGCTTTCTGAGGGGTACGTTTTAGTAGGAGAAACTGGCATTGAACAACAAGTTATTCATTTGATTACTTAAGTATGATTCCAGTAAGTACTCCAGAGGGGAGATCGGTAGAAATGAGAGAACACACAGCAGAGACAAGAGATTGGCCTGGGAAATGTTAATTAAGGAAGAGCCATCTCATTCAAAATCTAAAGGACAATGAGAAGAAGGTAGGTAAATGTGGGAGTGAACATACAAGGGGAGGAAACAGCAGATGCAACACAGCCTGCCTGAGGATAAAGCATAGCAGAGACTTAAAAAGGTTAACACAGCAGGAGTACGGAGTCTGGGAAAAGGTAGCCACAAATGGAGCAGGTAGATTAGCAGGAACCAGATCCTATGTATTTTAGAAATGACTTAACCAATTTCTATAAATTAAGCTTGACAATTTTGATAAGGATTATGTGCATCTATAGCTCATTTGGGGGAAGTATTGCTATCTTAATACTGAGTTTTTCCATTGATGAGCATGGGATTTTGCACCATTTATTTAGATACTCAATTTTCTCTCAATATTTTGTACCATTCAGTGTATAGGCCTTTTTAAAATTTCATCTGCAGATTGTTCTATCAACTTTAAAAGAATCTTTTGTCAAAATTTTAAGATATTTAAAGTGCACAATGGGGTAATTCGATATACGTATGCATTATAAAGGGGTTCCTCCCATCAGTTAATGAACACATCCTTTGCCTCACATATTTACCTTTCTTTCCCCTTGGTGAAAACATTTAAGTTCTACTTTCTTGGCACATTTCAATGATACAATACAGTCTTGTCAACTATAGTCACCACGTCATACATTAAATCTCAAACCTTGATCATCTTATTAACTGAAAGTTTGTACCCTTTGCCAACCTCTTTCCCTTTCCCCCACCCCTCAGTTGCTCACAACCACTTTTGTACTGTTTCTGAGTGGATATTTTCTCATTCATCCAATGGTTAGGAGTCACTCCTCTAGTTTCTGAATCTCTGTCAGAGGGAATCACTCTATGTGTAGCTGTACATTTATCATGTCTGTGGGAGGAGGAGAGCCCAGGACCTTCCTCTAACACCTTCCTGGTTGTCTCTTTAAGCCTCATACTAGTAAGGGGCCTGACCAGAGACAGATGATGGCAGACCAACTTTGTACTCCCAGAATAAATCCTACATGGTCATGGCATATAACCCTTTTTATATGGGTTATAACCCTTTTTATATTGGTTGCATTTTATTTAATAATCTTTTGCCAAGGATATATGTTCATGAGGGATATTGGTCTGAAGATTTCTGTTTTCTTGGTATCTTTGGCTTTGCTGTTAGAGTATTTTAGTTTTCTATTGCTACTATAACAAATTAAATTGAATTTAGTGGCTTAATATAACACACGTGTACTAACTCATTTTCATGGGTTAGTGGGCCAGTTAGCTAAATTCTCTGTTCAGATCTCACAAGCTGAAATCAAGATGTCTGTTTGTACTGTGGTCCCCACGTGAGGCTCAGGTCCTCTCCCAAACTCTCACATTGTTAGTAGAATTCACTCCTTTGCTATGTTGTGATACTGAGCTCCCTATTTTCTTGCTAGCTGTTGGTTGAGGGTCAGTCTCAACATCTAGGGGCTGCCCTTTTCAGCTGCAGTTTCTAACATAGCTATTTGCTTTCTTCTTTATAGTCAACAAGAGCCATCTCTTTGAATTACTCTTCTGCTACCAGCTGGAAAAAACTGCTTTGGAAAGGGTTCATGTGAACAGATCCAGCTCATCTGGATATTCCCAGTATTTTAAGGTCAACTGATTTGGGACCTATATTACATTTTTAAAATTACCTCCATAGTAGTACCTAAGTTATAGTTTGAAATGATAGAGTAGGGAATTTGGGGAGAGGGACCATCTTTACAATTCTGCCTACCACGCAGCATGTCTTAGTCCTTTTAGACTGTTAGAATACCATGGACTGGATTTATAAACACCAAATGTCTATTTCTAACAGTTCTGGAGGCTGCCAAGTCCCATTGTCTAGGCACCAGGAGATCTGAAACTTCCCGGTTCACAGACAACTGTCCTCTTAGTATGTCCTCATGTGGCAGAGGTGGCAAAAGAACTCTCTGGGGTCTTTTATAAGGCCCATAATCCCATTCATGAGGGCTTTAGTCTCATGACCTAATTACCTCCCAAAAGTACCACTTCCAAATGCCATCACACTGGGGATTAGGTTTCAACATACGTATTTTGGGACACACTTGAAAAGTATTCCTCCTCCCGTATTTTCTAAAAAGTTTGTGTAAGATTGGTATTATATCTTCTTGAAATATTTGATAGAGTTCACCGGTGAAGTCATCTGACCTGGGCTTCTCTTTCTAACAAGTTTTAAAATCACCAGTGCTATTTCTTTACTTACAATAGGTCTATTAAAATTTTCTCTTTCTTCTTGAGTTAGTTTTGGAAGTTTGTATCTTTCTAGGAAATTGTTCATCTATGTTTCTAATTTTTTGTGCAATATTGTATATAATAGTCCCTTAAAATCTTAATTTTTTTCAAGGTTGCCTGTGGTATCCTCTCTTTCATTACTGGCTTTGGAATTTTTTGTCTTTTTAACCTTTTTTGATGTTTATCAAGCAAAGATTTTTTTTATCAATTTTGTTGATTTTCTCAAAGAGCCAACTTTTTATTTAATTTCCTCCATTTTGTATTTTGTATTTTTTTAAATTTTTTAAAGATTTTTTTATTTTAGAGAGAGAGTGAGAGAGTGAGCAGGGGAAGGGCAGAGGGAGAGGGAGAGAGAGAATCCAAAGCAGATTCACTGCTGAGCTCTGAACCTGACACAGGGTTTGATTTCCTGACCATGAGATCATGACCTGAGCCAAAATCAAGAGTAGGTCACTCGAAAACTGAGCCATCCAGGCGCCCCTCTATTTTCTTGATTTCTACTATAATCTTAATGTTTTCTCCCTCCTGCTTGCTTTGGGTTTAATTTGGTCTTTCTAAGATAAAAGCTTAGTTATTGGTTTGAGAATAAATAGGAGTTTAATGCTCAAAATTTCCATTTTAAGTCATGTTTTACTTGCATTCCTTCAGATACGTTGTATTTTCATTTACATCTTTTTTCTAATTTATGAGGCTATCCATTATAATAATCCATGTGAATTATAATGAATGTGTATTCTATGGTCAGTGGGTGAATGTTTATATATGTGAGATCAAGTTGCTTAATAGTGTTGATGAAATCTTTATCCTTGCTGATTTACTGGCTTGTTCTTTTCATTAATGAGAAGGTAATATTGAAATTTCCAAATATAATTGGTGATTCCTTATTTCTCTTTTTAGTTCTGTCATTTTTTGTCTCATGTATTTTGGTACATTTTTGTTAGGTGTTTATATATTTATAATTGTTATATTATCCACCCTTTTTCTCTGTGTTCTTCAACTTAGATAATTTGTATTATTGTATCTTCAAGTTCACTGATTTTTTTCTTCTGTCCATTCAGTTTTCTGTTCAGCTCATCTACTGTATTTTCCATTTTGGTTATTTTAGTTTTCAACTTTAGAAATTCTATTTGCTTTCTTTTTTATAATTTCTATTTCTTTGTTGAAATTCCACATTTGTTACTTTAGTCATATGGTTTTAATACTTGAAACATGATTTCCTTTAATTCTTTGACCATAACTACAGCTGAGTTGAAGTCACTGCTTCCTAAACTCCAAATCTGATCCCACTCAGGGTCAGTTTGCTTTTATTATTCTGCAGATGGGTCACACCTTCCTGATTTATTTGCACTCTGATAATTTTTACTGACAAGTGAGTCTTTAGGTATAATAAAGTAAAAGCTCTACTTGCTGATTTTTTTCCTGAATTTGTTTAAAAAGAAAGTGCCTGTAATTAATTTGCAAATTCTTTCCTCCTGCAACGTTCAGCCATTGATGTCTCTTATCAGTACATTTTTTTTTTTTAGTCTTATATTTATTTTTAAACATGAAACCCTGGGGATTGCTTCTGTGTATGCATAGCTTAGTGGTTAGCCAATGATTGGGCAGAACAATAACTTCACTCTTGTAAGACTTTCACTCTCTAAATATAGATCAGTGTGTGGGTTGAGGAGTGCATTTAAAGTTCAGGCAATTTTAATAACTGCCTCAGGTTTTACTTTGTGCTGGGTCTCCTGGTTCTTCTCAGGGCATACTTGTCATTTCATAGTTATCTGGGTATAGGTAAGAGCTTATCTAGCCCTTCTTTGGATCTCACATTAACTGGAGATCTTTTAAATTTCTGGGTTATCCATGCATCTCAACTGGAACATGTATTTGTTTCCTATACAACTTGCTACTTCTACTAACAGTGCTTCAGGGTGTGGATTTTGTTCTTTGCTTCAAGTCAGTTCACCCTCTTCTGGCAGCAAAGCTGCTGATTTTCAAAGTTAGCCCCACTTGGATAAATCTACTCTGCTGTTAAAAAGAAATAAAGCCTGATAAATCTGTGCTGTTAGAAACAAAGCCAGATCCTAGTTAATGTCTGTAAAGACAGATTTTATTCAAATTCTATTCTAGTAGGGGAAAGAGACTTAAGTATAGAAATGAACTCAATTCCACCAAAACAAAAAGCTGACCTTTTAAACACCAGAGTGTGTTAAAGGAGAGGCAGTAAAGGACGTTGAGGATTGGGGTGGTGGTGTCCATATGACTAAGCCATCTGGGTTTGTTAATTGTCACTATGCAGAGGAGAATCAAACAGAAGGCAGTTGGCCAAGTTGGAGGAAGGCACCCACAGAAGTTAGGCAGTTCTCCTCCTACAAGTCCTGGGGGGGAAGAGAGCAAGAGTTCTCTTTCTAGACATTTGCATTTTGAAGGGATGGCCTCTTGGTCCTTGGGATAGTTTGGGATGGTGGAAGATTTACATCTTAAAGAAGCAGAGAAAGGACTTAGAATTGCAAGCTTTCTCAGGCAGGCATTTTGAGGAAGGACTGGGACCAACCTAGCAACAAGGCCTTAAGCTACTAGAAGTCATGGTGGAGTTTGGGCCAGCTTCTCAGTGCAGGGATTTGGGTAGAGTTGTTTTATGCCAAGTATTTTGCAGTTTTCAGTGCCATACCAGGTTTAGAAGGATAGAAGCAGCTTCACAGAGAAAGGACACAGACCCTTACCTTTCTTACCTGAAGTTCTAGCAGCCTTTTCTTTGTAAGCATTACCCAATTTGTGGTTTGTCTTTGTTCAATTTCCAGAGTCTTAAAATGGTTGCTTTTGACAATTTGGTAAAGTTTTATTCTTGGTTTTTTCGGTGAGATTTGCCAGTCTTTTCCCTCCACCATAGATTGTTTTCAATCTTGAATGAAAATGTTTTTGAGGGAGAAGACTATTGTGGCTAAGAGTCTATCTGATGTGCTATAAAGAGCAATGGATTAAGACTCAGAACATTCTTACCCTGGTAATCTTATTAGTAAACTTGTAGCCTTGAGTGGATGACTTAATCTATTTAAGGACTCTGTTTTCTTTTACGTAAATAGCGATATTATAGATACCAAGGATGTTTATTGGAATTTAAATATGAACTAGAGAATAAAATTATCTGATGTTTCGAGTTTATTTTATTATAATCTATAAAATATCTCAAAATTTTGACTATATAGGCTTTGACATAATTTAAATAAAGTGTGGAAAATACTGTATGCATGTTGTTTACCTTGAAGTTATTCATCCAATAATTAATTTTAATTCCATCATTGTTCATATTTCACAGGATTTTAGAATTTTAAGACAAGAAGTAAATTTATTATCAGATTTATTTCTTCTCTATTATTCTACAAATTATGAATTATTTGCTATTTATCATTCTTTTTCTTTGTTAGACATTGACCTTACTTTCCATCTGGGAAATAACTACAAATCCGTTTCAGTATTGTAGAATGTTTCATTTCACCCCTTGAAGAAAAATGGGACTTAAGGGAAGTTTTCACTCAAGTGTTATAACAACTAAAGAGCTATGGCTGAATATAAATTATATTAGAAATTTTCTTCAAGTTTTTTCTACCTGCCGCATTCTGGATCTTGGGAGAGTAACTGTTCTCTATGACTTAATTTCCCCCTCCCTATAATGAAAGTAAGTAGTGAATCTGTTCATATTGGTAATATTTAGAATTGGGAGGAAAATTATTGATATAAAACCCACAAGAGTTGTGAAGCCCCATTAAATCTTTTTTTTTTTTTTTTAAGATTTTATTTATTTGACAGAGAGAGAGACAGCGAGAGAGGGAACACAAGCAGGGGGAGTGGGAGAGGGAGAAGCAGGCTTCCCACAGAGCAGGGAGCCCGATGCAGGGCTCGATCCCAGGACCCTAGGATCATGACCTTGAGCCGAAGGCAGACGCTTAACGACTGAGCCACCCAGGCGTAAATCTTATGGGGGATACAAATACACATTCTGATTTCTATTTAAACATCATTGTATACTATATCTATATATTAAACTGATGATTTTAGAACAATTAAATATGAAAACAATCACATCTGCAAACTTATTTAATCAAGTCCAGATTGAAAGGAAGACAAAATTTTAAGATGTTTTATAATGCTCTTTTGCACACATCTCGCCTAGTGAATTAAAGGTAAATGGTATGAATTGTGTATGTTTTTCCCAGATTTTCTGAAGACTGGTGGCTTTGGTGTCACACTTTTTAAAGATGGACTACATGCCAAAACCTTAGAGGGCATATCAGAGTTGTGTGAATTTATAGTACATGATAAATATAGTGTTTAAACTAGAAAGATAAAAATCAACATTTAATGTCACTTCTCCACAATCTTTCTCCATTTATTTCTAAAATATCATTATCTTAACTTCTAAATAGATTGGTTTCAGGGCACCTAAGATGTTCTTAAATCAAAGACTATCTCTACCCATTCTTTGGAAGTTTGTGTTTTTCCTTTTGTTTAACAAATCAAACAAGCAAAAGCAGATAAATAAGGGATCTAGTTTCTTCTAGTCAGTGATTTTGATAAAATTCTACACACTTGTTACAGTCATTGCTTAGTGAGGTTTTTTTAGGGATAGATTAAAATATTCTGATTTCTTAATTTAAGAAAATAGTAAAGAACATATTTTAGAAAGATTTCCATATAAATTGTTGCTAAAGATAAAATTTGGGTACTTTAAATGAAATCTTCTCTCCACCAAGTGTGGTTTCGCCCAAGTTATCAGTGACCTCTCATTTCATCAGTTCCAATAGACAGTGCTTTAGCTTTACCCTACCCCTCAATTTCAATAGCATCAGATTCAGCTGACTCTTTCTCCTTGAAACACTCTTTTAAGTAAAATTCTCCCTGTCATTCTGTTTTATTGAACACTCTTTCTACTCCCTCCCTTCCCAATGGGAGATCCTCCACTTTGACCACGAAATATTGAAGGAAACAGGGTATCTGTCCTAAGCTATTCCATGCCATTCTTTCTCTCTAGTTATTCTTTTCTTACCTAAAACTGAATAAAATGCTCTCTCCCATGTCAGAACCATTGTACTGACTTTGTCTTCTGGGAAGTCACATGCTTCCTAGGATCTTTTATGGTCTGGCCTTACATACTAGTTTAAATGGTCCCCTTAAGTGACAGATTTCCCTGATAGCACCTGTGGGTGTTCCTGGTGATGTCCATCATGACACACTGTTTATTTCTACATAGCATGCATATATACATGCACCCAGAGCCACACGCACAAGGTCTAGAATTCTGCCATTTATGTTCTATTAGATGCAGATGTTGAGCTCCTTCTACAGGAATATTAACTGTCTCATTTTGCATTTTATCACCAGTGCCTATCTTAAAATAGTTATTAAATATATATTTGGTAAAAAAAAATGAGTGAATGAAAGATTTCATGATTGGCTAATGAAGAGTGGTGTGGCTCTTGATGGAAAAACAGAGAATTGTACAACTAAATGTATTAAGGAAAGGAGTATGCTGGTTTGCAGCACACGTGATTTTATGTTAATTGTGGAAATATATGGAATCTTGAACAAAAGTTTAAAATCACACCAGGAACTCAACAATAAAATTAGGACTAGAGATGTGTATTTAGCAATTATTTATATAAAAGTGACAGTTGAAATACTAAATGTAGCTGGAATTGGAAAGAGAGAGAAAAAAAATAAAAAAACAGAAAGAGAAGAATAAGTTCCATGCTAGGGAAAAACTCATTTATAAGGGATAGGAGTTTGAAGAGGACTCAGAAAAGTAGAGAAGGAAGACAATTGCATCAGTACTATAATTTTGTGGAAGAGGTGTTTGTTACCCTCATGTAATAGAGTTTTCTCCTTTACCCACAATTAAATTCACCATATATTATACAACCAAGATAAGCTCAGTCAACACTTGGAGGGGGGTATAAGTAGAAATCAGAATATATAGAACCTAAATCTTTGGGGTTTCTCAGAACTAAAAGATCCAATTGCTCCTGTTCCTATAAATATTAGGTGCTAAGACTTCTTCAGCACCTTTCTCAAAGGCCTTTTATTAAGACTTTTCGGCCAAATACAAGGATGTGCCCTGATACAAATATGAGATTCAGGGTATATTGCTTTCCAAAGAAGTTTATTTTATAGAGTGGGATGATGGCCGTTCATCACTGCAGTTACAGAAGGTGGGATAAAATAAGCAAAGGCAACAGTAAATTATGACCTTCTTAGGGGATTGTACTGTTAATGAAGTAACAAGCCTGGGTGGCCAAAGCCTGAGAGTGGTTTATCCCCAGAGCCAACTTCACTCCCTCCAGTGTACTTGAGAAGGGAAGAGCCTCTCAAAAGCAGAGCCCCAGCTAATCCTGATCCAGTGTCAGCCATGAGTAGCAAGATGGGAGAAATATGGGAATGTCAATGAGTATGTGTTTAGGCTAGGATGGATCTCCTTTGGGATTTAAAATTCAGTACTGCAGTTTTAGATTCTCTTTATGATAGAAACTTAGGTTTTACTTTTACAACTGTACTAGGTTTCAAACTCTACAACTTGATAAATCAGTATACTGTCTTTCTTAGCATTTTACTTTTTGAAATGATTTGTCATTTGTCTCTTAGCTGTTTGTAAGAGTCATCCACAGAGGTTCATAGGCAAGTCCCAGCTTAAAGAACCTTGATTATGGATGGTTTCATGGTTATTCAGTGGTTATATACACTAGTTATTATATTTGTTTCTCAGTTCATGAGTTCTACAACATGTAGGTAACATTCATATTTCATGACTAAACTGCAGTGTTAAGCTGGAAGATTCTCTATTTTAACATGTGTGTTCAATTTAGACTATTGGGAATAAAATTTTCAATTCCTGCCTATGGTTTACACATACAACATAAGTTAAACTTAAAACCTATGTTTTATTGCATGGAACATTTATTCTGTGCTTACTACTGTCTGTCTTTGTTTTAAGTATTTTATGTGTTTTCCTGACTGTTTTTTAATGTAGGGGGCCACTTTCAATTTTCTGCTGTTTTTGAAACTGCAGCATGATACACGCATTAAAATCCTAGAAGTAGCATATGTAAGCTGCCTATTCAGTCCTGTGAGATGTGTGGCAATAACTCTTGCTTACCAGTTTGTGTGTTTACTCTTTGTTTCTGGACTGCAAAGAACTCCCTTTCTCTTCTGCATCTTAAAATATATCCATCTAGCACTGTTACATGTTTAGGGTAGGAGAGGAGATCTTGCCATCTGCTCAGTCCACTTTCCTGTCTAGGAGCTCAGATAGAAATATGAAGTAAAAGTAAAAGGAATAGAGAATAGTTCAGATGTTCCAAATTATTTTTTAAGAAATCTAAAGGAATAAACAGGAGATAAGGATGAAATGCTATATTTAACAAAATAGGTATCAAGAATTTTAAGAATATAAGCAAAACATGAGATCAACGCCAGAATCTATAAAAGAAAACCCACACCCTAACCACAGCTTGATGAAACTTTAATGCACCAAAGATAAAGATGAAATGCTAAGACGTATCAGAGGGGGAGGTAAATTACCATAAAGAAATGAGAAACAGAATGATATCAGAAACAATAGATGCAAGAAGACATGAGATAATATCTCCAAAGTGCTAAGGAAAAACAACTTGAGGTTCATTAGCCACAACTACTATTCAAAAGTGAACGTGAAATAAATATGCCTTTAGGCAGACAAAAATTCATACAATTTACCGATCACAGACTTTAGCCTGAAGAAATACTAAAGAATGCACTTCTTTAAGAAAATTTTAAAAAACTAAAATAAATTAGTTGATGCAAGAAACAATAAGTCAAACTGGGTAAAAATGATGTATGGTGACAGAAGCTGGACACTGTGGTGATCATTTTATAATGTATATAAATATCAAATCACTCTGTTGTACACCTGAAATTTATATAATGTATGTCAATTACACTTACAGTCATACTGGCAAATGTAACTTAGATATATGTGTAGTTTTGTGACATTGTTAAGTTGGAAATAATAAGTGGTGAGAAAGGATAGTTTTGAAGTAAATAAAAACCTGTTACGATTCCTGCATTGTTTGGAGGAAATGACTAACTCATAATTATCCATATCACAAAAATAATTTCCTACCTCATACTATGAAAAAGGGTCCAAATAAAAATGGAGAAAGAAAAATAATGAGAGTCATGTGATTATCTTGGATCCACCTGATCTGTCCCTGCCATAGACTCCACTCGGCTATCTGTCATACTGGTACCTGGCTTCACTTTTCAAACAGAACTTCGTTTATTGTTTTAGTATTGCAGATTAAAAAAAAAAAAAATTCTACCATATACTGACCGCATTTTCGGTATTCTTGCTTTCAAGATCTGAATAACAATCTTGGTGACTGCAGTCGCAAGACCTTGAGCTAAAGCCTGAATTATCGGATCTAATGCTAGTTGTGTTACGTTGTAAGACAGGTAAGGATGCCTGTCTCTGGGTTTTCAAGGACCTCTGATATCCTATGACAATTGTCATTGAAAACCAAAACCCTCTTCTTTCATTTTAAAAGCTATCACTGAACAAGAATAAAGCTTTTGACTTTAAGACCTTAGGGTGTAATGCCAAAAGCCTACTATTTGTCTCTCTGTGAGCATACAGGCGGGAAAATAGATACCCTTTTATTGAAAATGCTGTGTTTTTATCTGACGTAGGACTTCTGCAATGCCTATCATTTAATGCACTTTGGTTTGTACTAATTCAGTGTGATGAAACCCCTTTGAGACTGTGACTGTGTCTATAAGACCGTGGAAAAATCAAATTAGACCATAAAATTTGGCCCATTCAATTTACATTAAAAGATAAAAATGTGCTAAGCAAGATTTTCTGTTGCATGTTTATTGTGTCAAGGCTTTGAAATATTTGGAGGAGGTTTAATTGGTGAAACTCTCAAAGATACCTCCTTGAATATGATTAAACAAATATGAAAAAATTTAGTTTTTAAATCAATTCTGATAAAATGCAATTAAAGTGAGTAAAATGGAGGAAAAAATAACAGATACTCTGGTGTTAGCCTATTCAGTGATGCAGAAACCTGATCACCTTTCAGTTTATGAAGAGATAGTGCATGTGCCATTGATTGACCTTGAGGCATCATACAAAATTGTCTTCTGAGAAGTTAAAAATTATTTATTTTCACCACATGGCAGCATCAGTATATTTTTTGATGTTTAATCAAATATTTTATAGCATGTTTTGCCCTTACCAAACATCTTTCCTTGAAAAACTTAAAATTCTGTACATAGTATCTGCCTAGTATATATTAAGAAATTTGAGAAGCCAAGATGTAGTGAGGGAATTAATTTCCCTGTGGATGCCCAACAAAAGCTTAGTGAGGCTGCCATTCAGGATTCATTGCTAATGTTCGATCTACCAGTAAATAATGGAGTTGAGAATAAGATATAGGTCTCCCAAAAGGAAAAGCTTAACTACTAAACCAAAGAGTATCCTTAAGTGCTCTGTGGTTAATCATTATCCTCTACTTGCCAGGATTTTGAAATTTCATTCTTTAGGATGAATATTCATGTAACAAGAGTGTAAATTTGAGAAGCCATAGATATGTGTTGAATTATCCATTTCTTTGATTTCTAGCGAATTCTGAGTTTTCACTGATTATTTCAAAAGGGTGTGTAACTTGCTAGGAAGTCAATAAAAAGTTATGTTCTAGGAATAGAATATAAAATCTATTTTTCACACACTGGATAAAATATTCCACCAATATTAAAGCTGTAAGGTTGGCAAAGAGTCACAATAAATGAAAGATGAATATTTTAAAATTCACCAAACCATTTTATCCAAAGCATTGGTTTAAGATAATATTTCCATGCATTGTACTATATTAAATCAGACTGTTATGGCCATTAAATTCTCAGATTCTATAGGAAAGAGAATTCTTACACCTTTTCATCCCTGCTCTACTCCAAGACCTGTAAAATCCACCCCACCCTCACACCCAAAAGAAATTATTGTTTAGAAGATCTGGGTAGCTAATTGAGGTAAAAGCCTTATTTTAACATCTGGATGCTTAATTCATTTTTATTCTAAATCTTTTAGCTAAGTCATCAAGATATTCAATTCTATACACTATCTTTTTTTAAGATTATATGTTTAAATAATTTTGATATAAATTATATAGAAACATACTTTATGGTATGACATAAAAATAAGGAAGAAAAAATGAAAATGAGAGTTAAATAACCAGGATAACTTAGGACAGAAAGATTCATAATACAATGTCTTATTCAGTTGGTAGAGGTCAACATCAAATTTGGTTCTCTGATCCCTGGCAGCCAAGGAAAGAAGAAAACTTGGATGGGCACAAGATTCAATGTCAGTAAAACAAAAAATATAACGTGAGTCATAAAAGGCAAAACATTTTTTCACACTGAGAATTAAAGGAATGAAACCTGGGGCTTTTCATAAAGGTGATACTAGTCAAGAGCCTCAAAAATGTACTCAACAAAATCTCTATAAAGAAAGCCATACAACTATAGATCTAAAGCATGTCACAATTTTTCTAGGTATCGTTGCCCTGGCAATGTAGACTAGGCCCATGATAACCCAGTTAAATAGTAATGCTGCTTAATATTTGCAAAGGTACTATTCAGTGAGGATGTCATTTCAAATATTATTTTGAAGAAAACAAATTACCTATCATACATACATTCTCCCTCTCTGTCTGTCTCTCTCACACACATACACATACACACACACGCACACACTTATCCATGTAAATTTCTTAAAAATCAGAAGATGATTAACAAGGTGCTAATCTGCATGACATGATTTTCTCCAAGGGTGTAAGGTAATTTAAGATATAGATGTAGATATGAGATATAGACAATAATATATAGATGTAGAATATAGAATTTTAATTAGATCCTAGAACTACACTAAATAATTTTTAGCTAAAGTAAATTTTTTTATCATTAGGAATGTTGGTCTTAACGATTCTATTCCACTATACATATTATTAAAATATAAAGCCATTAGTTATAGGAGTAGAAACATTACACATTATTATTAAGAATACAGGTAATTTCCATTAATTGTATAACATTTACTTACTCAAAACCAAATTTATTTAATTTGGAAATTTATATAACTTGATGTAAGTTACATAAAAAAGTAATTTAATTTTTATGTAATTACAAATTTCACAATGAGAGAAATGCATAAAATGTATGTGTCAGACAGAATAATGACTGCTTCTCCTAATTCCTGTAACCTGTGAATTTGTTAAATTGCATGGCAAGGGTGAATTAAGGTGGCTAATGGAATGGAGTTTGTAAATCTGCTGACTTTAAGTAGGGAGAATATCCCAGATTATCCAGGTAGACCCCATGGTAATCACAAGGGTTCTTTGAAATGGGAAAGGGAGGCAGAAGTGGTCACAGTGATGCCAACAAGCTATCATTGTTGGTTTCAAAGATGGAGGAAGGTTTCCACGAGCCAAGGAATTTGGGCAGTGTCTACTCTAATAAACTGAGAAGGCAAAGAAATGTATTCTTCCATAGATCTTCCAGAAAGGAATGCAGCCCTGCTGACACTTTCATTTCCGCTGTGAGATCATTGTTAAATTTCTAACCTATGGAAATGTGAAAAAGTAAATTTTTGTTTTTTAAGCCACTAAGTTTATAGTGATTTGGTATATCAGCATTAGAAAACTAATACAATATGCTTCATAAAATATTATGCCTTGTATCTATAATTTTTATATTTGTCTATATCCTAAAGATCTCCATTAATGATAATATACATTTCCTGCATGGATAGTATAGCATATACAAAAGCATATAGACAGTTTTCTTTGATACCTAAATTAAGATTTTATGTCCACTTCCTCACTTTTGATGGCTGAAAAACTCTTTCAATCGATCTCCAAATATTCTCCTGCCAAAATTAAATAATAATGTTCATTGATCATTCTATCACTAGACTTAAATTATTCCATTTGAGTCTTTGGATACTCAAAAACTAGGTTTTTTCCAGAAAAGCCTAAAGATCTTCTATTAGTTTCAGGGAGCTACAATTTTAATATCTAAAATGTTTAAAAAGAAAATGTAGGTTTTAGGGTTATTACTGATTTAATGGTAATTGATACCTCAATAATAAAAGAGCATTTTTCAAACATGAAAAAAAATTGAATAATTTTGGATCTTAAGTCATTAGAGAAGTATATCTCATTGAAATATTATGAATATTTTGGTCCTAACTTTCCTGCTTCCTGGCACTTGGGTATTAATGCTTGCTTCTACTGATTTTTTTTTAAACCAAAATGATAATTCAATTTCTTTCTGATGATTTCAGTATGTATCTATAAAAGAACTGAGTGATTTGGTCTAAATAATGTGTCATTATGTGGTAAAACTACAGAAACTCTAAAGAGACTTTTTCTTATCTGCTTGTGCCATTATTAATCTTGAAATTTGCATGATAAAGAAAATTATAATTAAGTGAAAAATGTATCACCCTCTTGCATGATGATTGCAGTAAGAAAATAATCAAGGGAAAACAAATCTGACAAAAACAGAACATCAACAGTAAAGGGGACAAAAAAGGTGGGGGGGATAATTATCCATTCACAGACAGATAAATAAAATGAGGAAAGCAAATGAGCAAATGAAAAAAAAAAAAAAGTCCAGCAAACAAGCTAACAAAGCACAAGTCCCAGAGATGTGCTCTGCCTCCATTGAGACAAATTATCCTACCTTTTCTCTCAGATCTTGTTCCTGTGGAACAAAAGGAGCGCATTACTTAGTATTTTTCAACATTAAACTTAGAAAAATCTAATCTTTATACAAATGGATGTAGATATAATTTTAGATTCAGTCTTTGGAGAAAGCAAAGTAAGAATAATCCATCATGTTTAAAGTTGGTTGGAATTGATAAATACAGTAATTCTAATCAGGTGAAAATAAATTTCAAATGCAAAAATTCCAAACAGCTTTCTCAAATTCATGACGCTACTTTGTAAGTAACAATTTGTTTGTAGGACTAAGGATATACATTTTGTGAAGGGGTAATTATGCCCCTTGGCCCTATTCACGGTGATGGAAATAGCTATTTCCTAGGCAGGTGATCTTTTCCCTGAAGATCCAATTTACCCATCCCTAGCAACTCTGCTTTTGTATTGGTCAAGTCACCCATTCTTCCTCACCATGGTCACTGTCATCACTCATCCTCAACTCTTCTTGCCTGAATTATTCTAATAACTTCCCAAATGGTCTTTAGTCTCTATTTTACTCCTGTGCAATCTGATTTCCATGCTGATTTTAGAATAATCTTTGAAAAAGACAAAGCTGGATGTTTAGTCTCCCTGCTTGAAATCCAACAGTGGCTCCTATCACCTTTAGTTTCTGCTCCAAACATGGTGGCATGGCCGTATAAGACCTGTGTCAGTAACTCCTTCCTGGGATTCCCTTCCCACACAAGCCTTCCTTCAGCCACACTTACATTTCTCCAGGGCCACAATGTTCAGTGCTGTAGTCATTCACTCCATACTTATTGAACATATTTTCTAGTAACTCTGTGTCTTTGATATGCTCTATGTTCTGCAGCACGTGCTTGTCCCTCTGTCTGTCAGACAAGTTCTCTCTCATTCTTTAAATCTGAGTTGAAATGTCATCTGCCTAGTGAATAGTTCCCCATGCTCATTTTTGCCTCTGGGCAGGGGGTCCGTAGTAATCTATGATGCACTTAGATTTCAAAGTAGAGCTGAAGGAGGAGCATTGGTTGCCAAGTTTTACAACTGAATGACCTTACACAACATACTACACATTTTGTGGGACTTACTGAGCCTTGGACCTCTCACCTTTTATGTCAAGCTGAGCCATTGTGGAAGGTATGTGTTTAATACAGAGTCCTACCCCAAACACCCTCCAATTAATTGGACCAGGTATAGATTCCTTATCCATTGTGGGCCAGTGGGCCAATAAAATTCCCCATCCCCCAAATTAGAATTGTGACTTACTGTGGCTTTAATTTCTTCATCTGTAAAATGGGAACTCTAGTAATGCTTTATAAGATTCATTGTGAGGATTAGGCAATGAATGGAAAATAACTAACCTGGAGTAGGTATTTAGGAAATGGTCCCTGACTTACCATATTTATCTCACATGTGGTTTCATCAGATGAGAAGCTTATGTCTAAGGACTTTACAAATTGCTAAGAACTATACTTGTAGCTATTATTTTCTGATGCAGTGTATTTCTGATGTAATACCGTACTTTTAAAACTGGTATGTGTGAATTCCTGTCACTAAAATGTATAGTGTAGTGGACCACAGACCAAGGGGAGCCATCGACCCCCTGGTGCATATCATTCTTGTGATGAAAATTATAAAATTTCCATTATATATTATATATAGATATATAAACTTGTATGGAAATTTTACAATATATGTATAATTTTACAATATATGTATAATTTTATAATATATGTATAATTTTACAATATATATATAAATTTTACTATATATGTTTGACTGGGGGAGGAGGGGCCGGAAAACAAACAACTGGAATTCCCCCCCACCATTCCCAGATTACTAGGGTATGAATTTATTCTCTCCTGGGTGGCTCAGTTGGATAAGCAATTGCCTTCGGCTCAGGTCATGATCCTGGAGTCCCTGGATCGAGTCCCGCATCGGGCTCCCTGCTCTGCGGGGAGTCTGCTTCTCCCTCTGACCCTCCCCCCTCTCATGTGCTCTCTCTCATTCTCTCTCTCTCAAATAAATAAATAAAAATCTATTCTCTCCTATTCAAAACAGAACCTTGGTACAAAAAGTTTAAAATAATTATCTAAAATGTTATGAACAAATAGCACAACAGTTGAAAAGTTCCTTTAATTCCTTAATTCTTTGATTGATGGATCAGACATAAGGGGAAGACTTCCGAAAGTTTACATCAGGAAAAGGAAAGTCAATTTCCTACACTACGCTTATCTTGTTCACTTCCTTGTAATCTATATTCCAGGAACCTGCAAGGATTTATTTTTTCTCATCCTCAAGGGTGTAGAGTTAGCAGTCTCCAAAATGCAGAAGTGGGTCAAACCAGGACAAAATAAATCACAGTTCAAGGTCTAGGAAGACCCTGGCTCTGTTTCTTCAGAAAAGGAGGAAGTTTCATAAAACATCAGGCTGAAAGGTATAGGTAAATATCAGGAATCTGATATGAAATGTTGGTGCAACTTTAACAATTGAATTACATATATAGCTTCCAGAGGCCTCAGTGTGAAATGTTGACATTTTTATTAGAAGGGGCTCCTGTTATGTACGGTAATGGTATAAAAATCCTATGAGACTCGCTAAGATATCTAGAAGAAAACAAAACAGGCAAGAGGTAGCAGCTACATCAAGAACAGATGGTGTTCGTGAAAAAGTATAAAAGTATCTTTCTTTTTACTCTAATTTTATTTATTTTTGAGTAAGCAGGGCTGTCATATTGTTCAAAATTTAAAAGATGCTCAGTGAAAAATCTCCCTGCCATGCATGTGCCCAGCCACTCATGCCCCTGTGTGCAGAAACAACCAGTATCACCCATTTCTTGCATGCTCTTCTGGAGCTATTTTATCTTATGTAAGCAAACATGCTTCTATTATTTTTATTCCTTCTCTTTTACACAATTGGTATCACGTCATAATGCTGTTCTGCTCCTTGCTTTTTTCACTTAGCAAGAATCCTTCCTTATTATTCCCTACCGTGTTTCCTCCCTTTTTAAAGGCCACAGCATATTCCATTCCATGAATATACAGTAATTTTATTTACTTAGTAAATGGAATACTTCTAGTTTTTCTTCCTAACCATTCAATTCACATCTCCTTAAAAGAGAGGGGGTAATAATTTGCTGATTAGCTGACTAGGTAATCAGCCCAAGAAGGCCAGTTCTAATACTCATCATACATTGGCATCATCTAGGCTGCAAGGTCTAAGTCTGGGGAGGAGAGAAGATGGTGAGCTTCCTCCTCTAAATTCATTACCTCAAGAATGTAAACGTACTTCTGTACACTGATCCTCTGATTAACCCTTGTGCCTGTTCACAAAGTAAGCTCACCAAGGTGATTGGTGGAAGGTCCCCCAAACCCAAATGAAATCACCCATGAATTACTACGTATTTTTGCTTTCTTCAGAAGAGATCATAATGCAGTTTCAACAGGCTACACTGTTTTTCTGAAAAATGAGTAATTGATTCCATTTTGAGATACAGAAAGTTATTAAAACATTTTCATGATACTTATATCTTAACACTTTAAATTATTTCTAATTAAATATCCAGTTTTAATTTGGAAGACAAACATCTGTTTCTCTAATTTTCTGAATCAAGTTCTAGTTCAAAAATTTCTATGTCAGTTACCTGGGTAAAAGGAAATCTACAAAAAAACCTCTCAGAGTAAGGCTTTGGGAGAGACCATTTCTCCTTGGTTATTTGTGAGTCTCCTTAAACACATCTCCCAGTTATTGGTAGAGTCCAATTTGATAAGGCAAATAAAAACATCTAAATTATGAATGCAGAACTTCAGTAATAATCATAGCTAACAGTTACTGAGTGTTTGCCCCAGTACGTGTTAATTTTTGTAACATTTAGAAAAGCCCCAGGAAGTACTATTATCATTTCCATTTCACAGATGAATTTTCTTAGGAGCACACTATTAGTTAATATCAATAACAGAGTCCAGATATAGACACAAAATTGTACCTTGCAAGCGCTATGCTTTTAACCCCTGAATGGTCATTTCTCTAATTTATATAAATGTTTCCCTTACTCATATTCTAGTTTGGCTGATCAATATTATTATTAATAGAAGATACGACTAATTATTCTGTGACTTTTATGTTTCCTGAAACACTGGGATTTCCTTTAAATGGTATAGGAATTAATTTAAACAAATCTTTGCAGAGTATAAGGCAATTTGCTGGATGTTCAGGAGGAGAAGTGAAGATCATTGTCAGGTCCAGTAATTTTAAGAGTTCATTATTGACCTGCTGTCAGGTCTGCTTTCCAAGTTCACGCTCCAGTCATCCATCAATCCAATTCATTGTGTATTGCTTGCACCCCTTTTCAGACTAGGATTATAGTAATTAATAATTGTGGGATTTGGGGGGATTTGATATATATATGAAACAAATTTCATAAAATTACAGGGTACTATCTAACAGGGAGTAGTTTTTAAAAATATGTCCTGTTAAGAAAAATGATGCATTGGGAAATGTAGATAGAGCCCTGAAAAAGCATCCACTTGGGAAATGATAAACCTGGATTCAGGCTCATTGCTAGCCTACACAGTGTTGTCAGTGGATTAGAAACATCACTCACTCACATCTTCTTCTCCACCCACTGCGACGGCTGGCAATCAAAACCCTACAAGTGACCAGTAAGTGGATGGTTCTTATGTGCCCCTCTCTCCAGATGCCACAGAACTGAGCCTTGGGGCACAGCCTGGTCAATATCCAGGCTCTCCTGTGTGGTGCGCAGTCTATGCACCTGAACCTGCTGGCCTTATCTGAATTTAGCTCGAACTCTGCTACTTACAAGATGGATGATCTACGGTGAGGTGCTGCTTGTAAAACAAGTAGTTGGATTCTTTGATTCCCAAGGCTCCTTCTAGCTTTAACTTACGTGAATCATAAAGCATCTCGAAGCACTTAGATGGGTATTGACAATAGGTCTGCAATCAGGCTGAACATTGCTTGTCAAGGAATATGAAAGAAATCATATATGTTAGGAGGAGATAAGGTAAATGTAAACAGTGATTTTCCTTGTGTGGTGAACTTATAGGAGAATTCAGATTATGTGTGCATCTACAGAATATGTGCATAATAAAATTATATATAATTTTTTGGATTTTCTTAATATTCTGAATTGAAAATTTATTACGTTTAGCAATCAGAAATGAAGCAATAAATATAATGAAAGAACTAAGAAAACATTGAAAAGGAAGTAGGCACCGTAAGTGATACTGAATTTGATCTTTAAAGGGAAAAAAAAATGGATTTAGTGGTAAAGAAAAGAGCATTTTAAGAACTAGAGACCTGGGTCAAGATAAAACATGAAACAGGTGGTAATTAAGACAAATGAAGAAGTTCAGTGAAGAAAACATGGTAGAGTAAGAGATGTTCAGTATGGGAAAGAGCCAGCACAGAGACCCGATAAGGGACTTGGAGCTTGTCTTTGAAAAGTGGTCACCTTAGGGATGGAGAGTGTGATAGGGGATTTCACAAAAAGATTTCTCAGTTACCTGATTATATGGCTCATGTCTTCCTCCTAATGTATTTGTTTTTTATCTCCCAGAACTGTAAGGCATTTGAGAAGGCAGTAAGGGGAATGGAAAACAAAAATAAGCACTTTTCTTAAACAAACGCACCCTGTGGGTGAGTGACTTTGTCCCTTTTCTGAGGAATGTAGGATGAGGCAACCAAGAGAAGTTTTCCTGTGTTGTAGGTGTCAGCCCCCACCAGTGGTTATGGTGAAGACCACTGATCTATTTAAGAGAATTGTCTGAGGCAGTAGCTCCAGTCATACTATCTAGTTGACCACCTACTGTGCCCATACTGGAAACTGACTCCATAGTCTTAGGTACCCTTGGCAAGTGATTTATGTATGTGCAAAGGGGATATTTATGGATTTAATCTTATGAATTTGTCTGTGCTAACTTTGTTAGAAATCCAGTGATGATATTGTCATTTTAATGTTTAATCTCACTGTAGGGCTTCTGGGCAGCTGTCAACAGGGAGTATCACATGGCTTTAGGAGACGCTAAGCCCTGTCATTTTTGTTTTGAACACTTGCACATTCATTGGGATGGCCTCATGGTCTCCAATAATTTAAATCCTGCACATTCCATTTATGTGACAAACCCCTACTGTTTTAGAAGAATCTCAGGCACAGTTGTGACAGGTGGCCGTGTAATTCAGACAAGCTGTGGTAGTTTTCAGGTCAAACTCTGCAGACTTAACTTTCTTAGAGTTTCTTCTGACGCAGATGTTGCTTTCTTTTTTTATTGCCTAAGCGTTACCTGTGGAAACTATCTTGGTTTATTTTCTACAAGGGTTCCTTGAGGCAATAGCAGCAGGGAGGGTTAAATCTTTACTTTTCACTGTCAAAACTGATAGCCTATATCCAGGCTTTTTTTTTTTTTTTCCCCCCTCTCTTGAAGTGACGTTTACACAACTCCGTACCTCTGCCGTGGAGTTAGGAACTTGATAGAGCACACAGGGAGGACCAGTGCTGCTTAGTCAGTGTGGATCGTCAAGTGTGGATATGCATTGGCGTGTGGAACACAGTTAGAATTTAAACCAGTGTCAACTGAGATGTCCTCTAGGTGCTCAGCAAGAATTTTATTTATAAAATTTCTTTTTGAGAACATTTAAATTAAAAGACAAACAGGGTTGAACCCTATTTGTTAACTAGCAGAATGGAAGAAGGAAATATTTTATTCTATTCTAAGAAGTTTATTTGCTAAAGGGCAAATGGCAGTTTTTCCTTTAAGTAGACTTTGAATAGTAGGGGGTAGAGCTAATTTGGAGGATACTTAAGAATTAGAGTAGCTATGTGATGTGATGAATATTACCTGGATTAATTACTTTAATTATGGCAATCATTTCACAATATACATGCATATCAAAACATTGTACACCTTAAATATATACAAATGTTGTGAATCATAGCTCAGGAAATCTGGAAAGTAATAAAATAACAAAATGAAATAAAATACTTAGGGTAACCAGCTCATTTGGTCTGCCCAGGACTTTCCTAGTTTTAGCACTGAGAGAGTTCCACATCCGAGAACCCCCGAGTCCTGGGTAAACTGGGAACGTTAGTCATCTACTCTTGTCCTTTGTCTGCCCTGCTTTTACCTCCTCTTTTCTTTTTTTTTTTTTTACATTTTTTTTTTATTTTTTATTTTTTTTATTTATTTTTTTTTTTAAAAGATTTTTTATTTATTTATTTGAGAGAGAGAATGAGAGACAGAGAGCACGAGAGGGAAGAGGGTCAGAGGGAGAAGCAGACCCCCCGCTGAGTGGGGAGCCCGATGCGGGACTCGATCCGGGACTCCAGGATCATGACCTGAGCCGAAGGCAGTTGCTTAACCAACTGAGCCACCCAGGCGCCCTACATTTTTTTTTTAAAGATTTTTAATTTATTTTTGAGAGAGAGAGCACACGCAAGTGAGCACAAGGGGGGGAGGGGCAGAGGGAGAAGCAGGCTCCCCACTGAGCAGGGAGCCTGATGTGGGACTCAGTCCCAGGACCGTGAGATCATGACCTGAGTGGAAGGCAGATGCTTAACTGACTGAGCCACCCAGGTGCCCCTACTTTTCCCTCTTTTTATAAAATTCTTAACACTCTAACCAAAGCAAACTCCTCTTGAATCAATCACTAAGTATTTGATAGAACTAGATTTTTTTTTTTTTTTTTTTTTTGGAGCACCTCCACTGAACATGGATTGAGAGTAGAATTGTGATACCCATTTGCCGAGACCCTTTAAGGTACTAGTTCAAAGAGATGGTGGCCTTTCTAAGGTATGATGTGGAAGCTCTTTTCCACCCTGAGAAGCTCACCCTTAAATCTGCAAATGAGTGACTGAGAGCATAAGCTAATGAGTCTGTGAGAACGTAACTGCCAAATTGCTCAGCAGCATGCTAGAAGGCTACTTAAACTCCTGTGAGTCCTCGCCCAGCCACCTCATCAGGAGTTTTAAAAATGAAAGTGCCTGAAGACAACGTTTCTGAACCCGTTACAGCAAAGCCTTATTACCGGAATATGTGTGCACTAGTTTTTAATGCTGGGCTTGAGGAAGGGTGCTCTAAAGATCCTGAGGAAATCACTCTCCGTCAGTAGACCAAGGCACGCAGCCTTCCTAAATCCTACCTCCAGGTTGAACTTGACAGGAAAATCTGTGGAAAAGTTCCCATTTTATCGGGGGAGCTGCAGCAATTCAGGAGAATATAATATTTTTCGGTATGAATTTACAGCACAGCAGCCGTCAGAGATCGATAACTTGGTAGGGGTCCAGTAAGTTCAGTTATTCTGAATATCTAGGGTGCTAGAAAATTAGAAGCAAGACGAGCACAGATGTTGTTCCTTAGGTGACTTATGCTGACAGAATTAGCTTTTTTTATTCACAGTGTCGAATCAGGAAAAAGGGTATTTATGGCAGCATGGAAAAAGAAAAAAAAAAGTCAAAACGGCTCTGGAGTCAACAAACTTGAAACCTTTCATTTTAGACTTGGCTGTTATAGTGCATAAAAAAAACAGTTTCCTTGAAGATTAATAAGCCATATTAATGCTATAGGGAGAAGCTTTTGCATATGTTAAGCAAACGTTCCCATGCAAAATCTAGGGGACTAAAGTAAACTTCAGTATTGTTTCAAGTAAAAACAAAATCAACAAAAACAAATGGTGCGTTTATTTGGGACTGCTTTTCTTTGCTTTCGATTCAAACCGTTAGGCTCTAAAATGAGCAAACTATTTTAGGTAGATAATTGCCCAGACTATGAGAAACATTACCCCTCCCTGCAAAATAGTGAATTGCGCGTAGTGACTTCAACTGTGCAAAAAGATTAAACACAGAACCCAGTTTTGCTTACTTAGACTCTTACCTCCCTGCCATTTTAAAAAATTTTCTACAAAATCATTTCTCAAAAGAACTGTTCTGACACTTGCTGGGATGGAATTGCATCGATGGTCTTGAGCAAGGTAACTTAGATTTCATTTGTAGAAAATGCTTAGGATGAGTGTATATTCACTCTGGAATATACTCCAGAGGATGTTTTTTCCCCCCCTAGTTAATACTCAATTTCTGTTTGTTTTCTGCTAATATGGTGCTGATTCATAGAAGTAGATTGTAGAAAAATTAATGTTAATTAAATATCTCATACTATTTATTTTATTTATTTATTTATTTATTTATTTATTTATTTTAAAGATTTTATTTATTTGACAGAGAGAGACACAGCGAGAGCAGGAACACAAGCAGGGGGAGTGGGAGAGGGAGAAGCAGGCTTCCCGCTGAGCAGGGAGCCCGATGTGGGACTCGATCCCGGGACTCCGGGATCATGACCTGAGCCGAAGGCAGACGCTTAACGACTGAGCCACCCAGGCGCCCAATATCTCATACTATTTAATGTTTCAATAAAAAAACAAGCTCTGAAGGGATTGACAAGGTTGTGAATTTTGATTGTTATTAGAATTGCTTGCAGAAAACAGAAAAAGGGGGAGAAGTAGTATAATTCTCATTAGGTAAATTTTTGTCTTTGAAATTATGTCACGGGTATTTCTTACATTTCTGATATACATTAAATTTTATAAAAAAAATATCTTATAGTTTGAAATTGTGAGGGGGTAATACCAAGGATTTCATTAAAAGTCCCCTGTGTAACGTTACCTTGGCGATAGTTAAAGATGTTGAAAAGTTATAAGGGCAAGATTAATGATTCATTGCCTTAAGCATGGAAGATATCCCAAAGAACATAAAGAATTCACATTTGAGAAGACAATGAAAAGCACTCAGATGACTTTAAACAAACATAAGAATGTTGTGGACACTCTGTTACTCTTTCACCTTGAATAGTTTCATGGTCAGTTTTTTAAACTTATGTAACCAGCTATTGGCTCTTCATCAGTCAGGCATATTATAGAGGTTAGCACAGAGGACTAGCTCACTTATGTTTTAAAACACCCTATGACAACAAGTCGAGATGACAAACAAAATTGATCCTATTGACAACAGGATAACGTGTCAGTTGAGGATACATGTCAATTGAGGATACATAGATACTGGCATATACGAAGTAAATAGACCCTATATTTTCCTAGAAGTGTCAGTATTCTTGTATAATTGTCAAAAATTACATATATATATATAAAAATATATATTTATATATATAAATTATATTTATAACTCTATAAAAGTATATTATATATATTTATATATAAGTATATATATATAAATATATAAAGTTAAATAATTTTTCCACAGATTTGGCCATTCCTAGAAGCTGTAATATATCATTTTCTATAAGATTTGTTATTTCTGTTCATTTTTTCTCTAAAAAAGGGCATTTAAAAAATTGACCATAATTTCCTTTTTAAAAATTTTTATGGAAAAATTGCAAAGAACCTGGGCTTTTTGAGAAAGAGATATGACTTAAATGACTTAAGATGTAGAAAACCCATAGTGACCTCTACATCTAAAGAATTGCACTTGGTGCAGAAAAATCCATATACATGTTCATTCATACCTTCTAGAATCTGACATTTTTTTGGTCATTCAGAATATTCTGGCACTTGAAAAAAATTGCCTTTGCCAAATTGCCCTAACTTTGAACAAACTATAACACACATGAGATTAGAAATATAAGGACTTTCTAGGGACAAATATCACATGAATGAAGATGCAAAAACTCAGAGCAAAATATTAGTCCATCAACTCTAAGCATATATGAAAATCCTAAGTGAACCACGGAAAAGAGAGTTGATATTTGAATGTGATTATCATCTGTAGCCTCTCTTCACGAAGTTCCCTCTGTGATATAGGGAAGGAATAATGACTATGTAATATTTTATACTTAGCTGAGGCTTGGGTTCCAAACCCCAAATTAGGCCATGACTCATGAAAACTCTGAAACCCCTTATTTTCCTAAGTTTATTTGGCTTACTTATCTTCAAAACAAACTTGCTAAAAGATGTGCTCTATTTTATATACCATCTACTAGCCCCATCATCACAGAAATGCTCACACCTGAGACACAGTATCAGCATCACAATTAAGAGAAAGGCTTATTCATAGCAGTGATACCACTTTATATTCCTGGAACGGTGCACAAGGGGTCCAGTTTTTTCCCATCCTTCACATATCACACTGGCTCTTTCCTGTTTTTTTTTTTTTTATTTTTTCTTTTTAATAGCTATCCTAACAAGTGTGAGGTTATATCTCATGTGGTTTTGATTTACATTTCCCCGATGATTAGCATCTTTTCATATGCATGTTATCCATTTTTCTGTCTTCTTTGAAGAAATGTCTATTCAAGTCTTTTGTCTGTCTTTTAATTGCATTAGTTTTCTACTATTGAATGATAGGACTTCCTCATATATTTTGGAAATTAACCTCTTACCAGGTATATGATTTGCAAATGTTTTCTCTCATTCTGTGGGTTGCCTTTCTACTTTGTTGATTTTTCCTTAACAGCACAGAAGCTTTTTGGTTTGATGTCCCACTCGTCTATATTTGCTCTTGTTGTTTTTGCTTTTAGTGTCAGATTAAAAAGAAAAAATATTGGCAAGATCAGTGTTATAAAGCTTTTCCTTATGTTTTTGTATTAGTCAGTTCTCCAGAGAAATAGAACCAATAAGGTAGGTAGATAAGTAGATAGAAGTGGAGATTCATTATAGGAATTGGTTCAGAGGGTTATGGAGGCCAGAGAGTCCCCAGATCAGCCATCAGCAAACCGCTGAGCTGGGAAAGCCAGTCTGAGTCCAAAGACCTGAGGATCAAGGGCCAATAATGTAAATCTCAGGTTGACTCTGAAAATCTGAGAACCAGGAATGCCAATGTCTAAGGGTAAAAGAAGATAGATGTCTCAGAACCAATCTGCCCTTCATCCATCTTTTTGTTCTATTTAGGCTCTCAATAGATTGGATGATGCCTACTTGGATTGGTGAGGACAATATTTTTCTAATGATCAAACTTTTCTACTGATCAGTCTACTGATTCAAATGCTGATCTCTTTGGGATACACTCTCAAAGACCTATCCAGAAATGTTTTACCAGCTCTCTGACATCGCTTGGCCCAGTCAAGTTGACATATACAATTAACCATCAGTTTTCTTCCAAGAGTTTTATAGTTTCAGATCTTGTCTTTAATCCATTTTGAACTAATTTTTGCATAGTTCAAAATTTTTTGATATATAGTATAATATAAAGATTCAATTTCATTGTTTTGCATGTGGATATCCAGTTTTCCCAACACTGTTTGTTAAAGAGACTCTTTTCCCAATTTGCAGTTATGGCACCCTTGTCAAAGATCACTTGACCGTATAGGCATGGGTTTAATTCTGTGTTCTCTATTTTCTTCTATTTATCTATATATCTATTTTATGCTGGCATAGTGTTATTTTGATTCCTATAACTTTGTAATTTGTTTTATTATTTTTAATTTTTGCAAGGTTTTATTTTAATTCCACTTAGTTAACATACAGTGTTGTAATAGTTTCCAGGGTACAATATAGTGAAGTACATTCCTTAATCCCCATCACCTATTTCATCCATCCCCCCACCACCCTCCCTTCTGGTAACCATCAGTTTGTTCTCCATAATTAAGAGTCTGCTTCTTGATTTGTCTCTTCTCCAATTCATGTGGTTGTCTTTTAGTTTTGTTAATTGTTTCCCTTGCTGTGCAGAACCTTTTTATTTTGATCCAGTCCCACTAGTTTATTTTTGCTTTTGTTTCCCTTGCCTCAGGAGACACATCTAGAAAAAAGCTGCTTTACCCAATGTCAAAGAAGTTACTGCCTGTGTTCTTTTCTAGAATTTTTAAGATTTCAGGTCTCACATTTAGATCTTTAATCCATTTTGAATTCACATTTGTGTATGGTGTAAGGAAGTGGTCCAGTTTCTTTCCTCTGCATGTTGCTGTCCAATTTTCTCAACAGCATTTGTTGAAGAGACTGTCTTGTTCCCATTGAATATTCTTTCCTGCTTTGTCAAAGATTAATTGACCATATAGTTGTGGGTTTATTTTTGGGTTTTCTATTCTGTTCTCTTGATCTATGTGTCTCTTTTAGTGCCAGTACTGTACTGTTTTGATTACTACAGCTTTGCAATATAACTTGAAAACTGGAATTGTGATGCCTCCAGCTTTGCTTTTTTTTTTTTTTTTTTTTCAAATTTACTTTGGCTATTTGGATCTTTTGTGGCTCCATATAAATTTTAGGATTGTTCTAGGTCTGTTGAAAAATGCTCTTGGTGTTTTGATAGGAATTGCATTAAATGTGTATATTGCTTTGGGTAGTATGTACATTTTAACAATATTTGTTATTCCAGTCCATGAGAATGGAATGTCTTTCCATTTGTTTATGTCTTCTTCAGTTTCTTTCATCAGTACTTTATAGTTTTCAGAGTACGGATATTTCTCCTCTTTGGTTAGGTTTATTCCTAGGCACCTTATTATTTTTAGTTCAGTTGTAAATGAGATTGTTTTCTTAATTTCTCCTTTGGCTGCTTCATTATTAGTGTATAAAATACAACAGATTTCTGCACATTGATTATTTTATCCTGGGACTTTATTAAATTCATGTATCAGTTCTAATTGTTTTTAGGTGGAGTCTTTAGGTCTGTTATATATCATCTCATGTCATCTACACATAACGGAAGTTTTATTACTTCTTACCCTCCTGGATTACTTTTATTTCTTTTTCTTGTCTGATTGCTGTGGTTAGAACTTCCACAACTATGTTGAATGAAAGTGGTAAGAGAGACCATCCTTGTATTTTTCTAGATCTTAGAAGAAAAGCTCTCAGTTTTTTCCCATTAAGGATGATGTTAGCTGTGGGTTTTTTATATATGGCCTTTATTATGTTGAAGTATGTTCCTTCTAAACCTACTTTGCAGAGGGTTTTGTTACGAATGGATGTTATACTTTGTCAAATGCTTTTTCTGTATCTATTGAAATGATCATATGGTTCTTATCTGTTCTGTTACTGATGTGATGTATTACAGTAATTGATTTGCAAATATTGAACCACCCTTGCAACCCAGGAATAAATCTCACTTGATCACTGTGAATGATTTTTTCAATGTATTATTGAATTCAGTTTGCTAGTACTTGCTGTAGATTTTTGTATCTCTATTCATCAGGGATATTGGCGTGTAGTTCTCTTTTTTACTGGTATCTGTATCTGGTTTTGGTATCAGGGTAATGCTGGCCTCATAGAATGAATTTGGAGCTTTTCCTTCCTTTTCTATTATTTGGAATATTTTGAGAAGAATAAGTATTAACTCTTTTTTCTTTTTTTTGTATTAACTCTTCTTTAATGTTTGGTAGAATTTGCCGGTGAAGCCATCTGGCCCTGGACTTTTGCTTATTGAGAGTTTTTTGATTACTAACTCAGTTTCTTTGCTGGTTATCAGTCTGTTCGAATTTTCTATTTCTTCCTGTTTCAGTTTTGGTAGTTTATGTGTTTTTAGGAATATATCCATTTCTTTTAAGTTGCCTAATTTGTTGGCATACAGTGTTTCACAATATTCTCTTTTAATTATTTGCATTTCTGTGATGTTGATTGTTATTTCTCTTCTCATATGTGGTTTTATTTATTTGAGTCCTTTCTCTTTTTTTCTTGATAAGTCTGGCTTGAGGTTGGTCAATTTTATTGATTTTTCAAAGAACTAGCTCCTGATTTCATTGATTTGTTCTATTTATTTTCTAGTTTCAATATCATTTATTTCTGCTCTAATTTTTATTATTTCCTTCTGCTGGTTTGGTTTTATTGTTCCTTTTCTAGTTCCTTTAAGCATAATGTTAGGTGGTTTATTTGAGATTTTTATTGCTTCTTGAGGTCCTTATTGGTATAAGCTTCACTCTTAAAACTGTTTTTGCAGCATGCCAAAGATTTTGCGCCATTGTGTTTTCATTTTCATTTGTTTCCTTGTACTATTTAAATTTCTTTTATTTCCTGGTTGACCCATTCATTGTTTAGTGGCATGTGTTATTTAACTTCCATGTATTTGTGCTTTTTCCAGATTTTATCTTGTGGTTTACTTCTAGTTTCATAGTGTTGTGGTCAGAAAAGATGCATGGTATGACTGATTTTCTTGAATTTGTTAAGGCTTATTTTGTGGGCTAATATGTGATCTATTCTGCAGAATGTTCCATGTGCACTTGAAGATAATGTGTATTCTGATGTTTTACAATGACATTTTCTGAATATATCTGTTAAATCCATCTGTTCCAATTTGTCATTCAAAGTCATTCTTTTCTTGATGTTCTCTTTAGATGATCTGTCTATTGGTATAAGTGGGGTGCTAAAGTCCTCCACTATTGTATTATTATCGATTAGTTCCTTTATGTTTGTTATTAGTTGGTCTATGTATTTGGGTGCCCCCATGTTGGTTGGATAAATATTTACAATTGGCATATTTTCTTGTTGGATTGTCCCCTTTACTATAGTGTCCTTCTTTGTCTCTTGGTACAGTCTTTGTTTTAAAGTATATTTTGTCCAATATAAGTAATGCTACTCCAGCTTGCTTGCTTACTTTGTATCTACCTATTATCTATCTATCTATCTATCTATCTATCTATCTATCTATCTATCTATCATCTATCTAACTATCTAGAGAGCATGGAGGGCAGGGGCAGAGGAAGAGAGAATCTTAAGCAGACTCCATGCTCAGCATGGAGCCCAAAGCAGGGCTTGATCTCAGGACCCTGAGATCATGACCAGAGTTGAAACCAAGAGCAAGAGTGGGATGCTTAACTGACTCTACCACCCAGGTGCTCCAGTATTGCTACTCCAGCTTTCTTTTGACATTCATTTTCATGATAGGTGTTTCTGCATCCTCTCACTTTTAGTCTGCAGGTGTCTTTTGGCCTAAAATGAGTTTCTTATAGGCAGTGTATAGATGGGTCTGATTTTATAATCCATTCTGTGACCCTTTGTCTTTCAATTAGAGCATTAAGTCCATTTATATTCAAAGTAATTATTGATAGATATGTATTTTCTGTCATTTTATTATTTGTTTTGTGGTTGTTTCTGAAGATTTTCTCTGATCCTTTTTCTCTTTCATGGTTTGCTGATTTTCTTTAGTGATATATTTAGGTTTCTTTCTCTCTATTCTTTGCGTATTTATCAGTCGTTTTATGTATATGGTTATCACTGTGTATATAACCTCTTCTGCAAATAGCAGTGTATATTAAGTTGATTGTTGTTTAAGTTTTAACTCATTCTTTACTCTTCTCACCATGGTTTAGGTATATGTTCTATTTTACATCTTTTTATTTTGTGAGTTCCTTGACTGATTTTTTACAGAAATATTCCTTTTTCTGCTTTTGTGATTTCTACTTCCATACTGTCACTTTTGGTCTCTCCTTTCTACTCAGAGTCCCTTTTAATTTTTTTGCAGGATTGATTTAGTGGTCATGAACTCCTTTAGTTTTTGTTTGTCTGAGAAATTCTCTCTCTCCTTCTAGTCTGAATGATAGCCTTGCTGGATAGAAGTCTTGGCTGCAGATTTTTCCCATTTAGCACTTTGAGTATATGCTACCACTCCCCTCTGGCATTGAAAATTTCTGCTGAAAATTCTCCTGCTAGCCTTACAAAGGGTTTTCCTTTGTAAGTTACTATCTTCTTTTGTCTTGCTTCTTTTTAAATATTTTTTTTTTCTTTATCACTCTATTTTGCCAGTTTAGTTACAATATTTCTTGGTATAGATCTGCTTTTGTTGATTTTGATGGGACTTCTCTGTGCCTCCTGGATCTGGCTGGATATCTGTTTCCTTCTCCAGATTAGGGAAGTTTTCAGCTATTACTTCTTCAAATAAATTTTCTGTCCCCTTCTCTCTCTCTTTCTTCCTGTAGTATGAATGCTACTATGTTTGATGGAGTCACTGAATTCCCTACATCTATTCTTGTTTTGACAATTCTTTTTTTCTTTCTTTTGTTCATCTTGTTTACCTTCCATTATTCTGTCTTCCAGGTCACTAATTTGTTCCTCTGCTTCTTCCATCCTATTGTTCATGCCATCAAACATGTTTCCCATTTCTTTTATTGTACTCATTATCTCTGCTGCTATTCCTTATCTCTGTTGCTATTCCTTATCTCTGTGTTAAGGGTCTCATTCATGTGTTCTATTCTTTTATCAAATTCAGTGAGCATCCTTATGACCATTACTTTTATATTTTTTTAAAGATTTATTTATTTTAGAAAGAGAGAGCATGAGTAGAGAGAGGAGCAGAGGGGGCAGGAGAAGGAGGGGAAAGAATCTGTGTACAGAAAATTACTTTCCAGGTCATACTGAAGAAAAAAATGGGCATTTCTCACTGCTCTCATCTCTAATGAGTGTGTAAGTTACTTTTAAAATGATTTTCTTCTTTTCTCTATGTTTTTAAAGTTTATTATTGAAATTTCTGGAACTCTGTCCTATTGCTAGATTCCCAAGTTAGAACAACAGATTTTTTTTTTTTTTTTAAAGATTTTATTTATTTGACACAGAGAGAGACAGCGAGAGAGGGAACACAAGCAGGCGGAGTGGGAGAGGGAGAAGCAGGCTTCCCCACCAACCAGGGAGCCCGATGCGGGGCTCGATCCCAGGACCCCAGGATCATGACCTGAGCCAAAGGCAGACACTTAACGACTGAGCCACCCAGGCGCCCCAGAACAACAGATTTTTTAAATTTATTTTTTAATTCATTTATTTTGGGGGAGAGAGAGCAGGAGGAGGAGCAGAGGGAGAAGAAGAAGCAGACTCCCTGCCGATCAGGGAGCCCGACATGGGGCTCGATCTCATGACCCTGAGATCATGACCTGAGCTGAAGGCAGACGCCCAACGACTGAGCCACCCAGGCACCCCAGTCATTACTTTAAATTATCAGTTCATGTTAGTTCCATCTGTTTCACTTAATTCTCTGACTGTGGCTTTGTCCTGTTCTTTCATTTGGGATACATTTCTTTGTCTTCTCATTTTGTCTAAGTCTCTGTGCCTGTTTCTCTGGTTTAGGAAAGTCAGCTATGCTTCCAGTTCTTGAGAGTAACAGCCTTATGAAGATGACATCTGGTAGTGCCCTGCTCTGTGGTGTCCTGTCTTTTCCAGGGCCTGGTGCTTCCAGGAATGTCTTCAGTGTGTGCTACATGTGCTCTGCTGTTTTGTCCTGGACACTTTATCCTTCAGGCTAGTCATCTGCCGAGGTTGTTTGCCTGTTGTGGGTAGTGTTTGGTCCCTGGAGGGAATGTGACATGTTTTAACTAAGTGTGCTCTGGTCTGTTTGTGAAATGAGACCTGTTGTCACCACCAGAACTGATGCTCCATAAAACTCCCAGGTTGAGAGAAGAGGTGTGAGCAGGGGTTTGGGCCAGTCTTCTGGGAGAGGGCACCCAATACTCTGGTACTGAGGCACATGTGACTAGGATAGGTGGTTTTTCTGGGGTCTGAGGGGGCAGTGTAACATGTTAACAGGCTTGGTGTAAGCATATTAAGTAGCAAGTGTGGGCACTGCACTGGTTCACGCAGGTGGCTGAGGGATGGGGGAGGAAAATGGCCTCAGCTATTCCTTTATTCCCAGAGGGGTCTCTCCCTGAATGCTCTCTCTCTGGGATATGCTCTGAGATGAGTGAATCACCTCCCCACTGTGTGCTCCAGGCGCTCTTCAGATCACTGTTTCCAGGCTGTATGTCTGATTGCCTGTCTTCTCGCCAAGAGCAGTGCAATGCCTTCAGAATCTATCCCAGCCAAGCCCAGCCCGCTGATCTTTGGGAGTCCAGGTTTTAAGCCCTGATGTTTGCCACAAGTCATGAAATTCAGCCTCTGTAACTCTCTAAGCCAATTGCCACAGGGATTCATTTTCCCCTTGTGCTCCACTGTGTGTTAGTCTGTCTTTGGCCCTTCTTTGTGTCCATGGCTCCTTCCCATCACAGAAGCCACAGTCTCTCCCAAACCATGTCTCTGCACTTCCTACCTTCTTCAATGTGGCCTCTTCTCTACTTTTAGTATTGGACTTTGTTCTGCCAGTCTTCAGGTCAATTTCTGGGGTATTTAGATGATTTGATAGTTTTCTAGTTTATTCATGGGACCAGATGAGCCTAGCATCTTCTTACTCTGCCACCATCTTAACCAATCTGTGACATGTTTTAAAGTCAGGAATACAGAATGGAGGTTCCTTCAAAAAATTAAAAAGAGAACATCCACATGATCCAGCAATTCTGCTTCTGGGTATTTTTCAAAAATAATTGAAAACAGGATCTTGAGGACTTATTTGCACATCCATGTCCATTGAAGCACTATTCACGATAACCAAGATAGAAATGTCGCATATGCAATGAATTATTTTCAGCCTTAAAAAAGAAGGAAGCCTCGTCATATGCTACAACATGGGTGAAGTTTAAAGACATTATGCTACATGAAATAGGTCAGTTCCACAAGGAAAAATACTCCATAATTCCACTTACATGAAGTTTCAAAACTAGTCAAACTCATATAAGCAGAGAGTAGAATGATGGTTACCAGGAACTGGAGGGAGGGGGAAATGGAAAGGTGCTATTCAGTGGATATAGAGTTTCAGTTATGCGAGGTGAAAAAGTCTAGAAATCTGTACAACAGTGTGTGTGTAGTTAATGATACTGTACTGTATACTGGAAAATGTATTAAGGTAGATGCATGTGTATTATGTGTTTTTTACCATAATTTTTAAAAAAAGGCTTATCAGATACAATCATACATTTTAATAACAAGGTCAGCCAAAGAGTAAGAGTGCATAGTATTTCATCATGCTGGCAAAAAGCAAAGGAAAACGATTGATCATTTGAGGTTTAATAATAGAACTGATTGATTAAATAGAAATATCCGAAAATCTTTATGTTCTTACAGCATACCAATAACTAATTAGAAAATATAATGAAAAAGTATCAAAAGATCTCTCTCATCATCACACCAAAAATATAAAACACCCTAGGGCAAATGTATCAAAATATTCATAATAACTACATAAAAAACAAACTATAAAACTTCCCTTGAGAAAGAAAGGATACATTGAATAAATGGAGTTGATATCTGCATTTTTGAGAAAATACGTTGGTGAGTTTTTTCAGTGTTGAAAGATGTCTACCTTTATTGCAGTGTCATTGCATTTATTTCAGTACAGGCTAAGGTACTCTAACAACCATCAAAATATAGTGATTTGAATAAGAAAGAAATTTATTTCTCCTTAATCTTACCACCCAGAGGTGAGAGGCCCCGGGATGTTAGAGGGGTTCTGTCATCCTTAGCATGTGGCTTCCAAATTTGCTTTATATCTCCTATTTTCTACAAAGCTAGAAGAAGGAGATAGAGACGTTAGGGCAAGTAATGTTTAAGGAGATGTCCCAGAATTTGCACACATCTCATTGGCAGGAACCTTGTCATATTGCCGCATCTGACTGCCAAGGAGACTAGGAAGTGAATGTAGTCTGTAGTTATTCCAAAACAGGGTAGAATCTCTACATGCTTAGTAACAAAACAACCTAAAACTTAGTGGCTTAAAAGAACAACAGTCATGTTATTTCTCAGACTCCCAGAGGCACAGGAAATGAGATGGTTTGGGGTGATTTTGGCCCAGCATCTCTGCCACAGTTGGAGTGAGAAGATACTGGAAGTTGGAGAAGAGCTATGGGGTGATGGAGCAGCTGGTGGCTGCTCAGACATTCCCCTGTCTTGTTATCCCAGAACTTTTCCATGTGGTCCCTTCACATGTACCAGCTGGTGCTTTCTCTCAACATGGCAGCCTCTGGGCAGTTGGCTGGCTTACATGGCAAGTTGATGCTCCTTAGGGAGGGTTTTTTTTTTTTTTTTTTCCTTGTCAATGTCACAGGAAATTCATTGCCTTAATAAAGCACTTCAAGAAGCCTTAAGAAATCACTTAGTGTCATCTCCATTGTACTCTATTGGTAAACACAGACAAAGCCCACCAGATTCAAGAGGAGAAAACATGGAACCCACTTTCAGTGGAAAAGTGTCAAAAATTTGAGGCCAAATTTTAAAATTGTCATACTTACTAAAAGGAAGAATGGAAGAATAGAAACAGAGAAATATTTTTTAGTCTGTGTCCAGGCACCTCTGTCCCATAAATATGCACACATATGCACGCACACACACACACTTTATTTAGAAAATTAACCCAGGGTCCCACACGCGTTCTGCATCTAGCTCACAGCTAAAAATAGAATGTTCTTTTAGTTGCAGCAATTCCAAGAATGAGCTGTAGAGATTGGGGAACTAATAATATCAAAGACAAACTACCAATATTCATGGAAGATTAGGAGCAAGAAAGCTTAAATAACTTGCCTTTGGAAAAGAAAAGGTATGGGAACATTTACTTGTCTATTACAGATATTAAATCCTGCTTGACAGAATACTCCTTGCCCCAGAGGGAGTGATTTCCTTGGTTAATCCTATCTTGCCAATCCTGATGCTTTATAGAAGGAACTTCCTTCTCCACAGTCCTTTATAATCCCTACTTGGCCCTCCCTTTGCAGGTTCTCCTTCACTTATACCCTGCAGCCACTCTTTCAGCAACTATTGGAGAGTATGGAGTCTTGATGACCTGAGAGCTGCTTTGGAGCCAGAGAAATCATAGGTTTCTGTGGGTGGGCCTATAATTTATTTGGCAATGCAATTCCCTTCAAAATTTAGTAGTCTCTGGTCTACTTGCTTCTAGTCAGTTCTGTGTGAAATAACCATTCACAAAGATCTCTTCTGGTAACACTTCTTAAACTTGCTCAATCTCTTCTAATGTTGGATGGCTTCTGAATTTAGTCGGTCATCCCTCCCTGTCCTATAATGGGGCCTCCCTTGAGGGATTTGTAACCATGACTTCATGTCTGAAGGCAACATCCTTAATCTGCTGTTTGCTTTCAGTCTGCTTTTGGGCACTAAACTTACTTCCTGCTGTTTCCATAGAGAAGCAGTTGGAACTTCTAGCCCATTAAGGCTTCAGATTTCTGAACATTCAATCAATTTAAATTTCAGGCTACTGGCAGATAGAGCCTCCCATAAACAGTGTGTTTTCTCTCCATCTTTGCTTGCAGACTGGCCAGTTTTTGGCTACATGTCTCTTTCACTGTATTTTACTAAAAATAACAAGGAGCAGCCATCACAATCATTCTACATTTTCTCAACCAGTTTCCCTATTAGTATGGCTTTGGTAGGTAATGAGACTAGCTTTTAGGGTAATCACAAGCAAATGTTCTGCCAAATGCTTTTCCTTGCCATAAAATTGTTGACTAGTTAGAGGGACTATAGTATGATCTGTGTTCTTTCTAGTTACTAAACATTTGCTAAGGCAATCCTTCAAACTCTGATTTTATCATTTTCCCACATCTGAGAATACAATTCTGTTTGTTAGGTTTTGGGACAATGTGCTACAAGAAATATCATATACTGTCTTGAATAAAAGAAGTTTTATTTTTTCCTCTCATGTATCAGTTATAAGATGAATGGTCTAAGGCAACAGATTTCAAGGAAAAGACTCAAAAATTACACTCACTACTTCCACTCACAAGCACAAATTTAATCATATAGCCATAGAGAGTTAGCTTTAAGGCTAGGTAACCTGCATGCAGCTAACATTTTGGGTCTTCTATTGCAAAAGGAAGAAGGGAGAATAGATAATAGGAGATGGTTGGACGTTGCCATGACATCCAGGTAAAAAACTAACCTAAACTTTTTTGTTTATTGAGAACTTAACCAAATCGTTCTAAAATTGACCTGGGGTAATAAACATGTGAGAATAATTATAACATTCTTAAAAACAAAGAGTAATAGAGTTGGGGGGGATATTCAGGAAAGAATTTTCCTAAAAAAATTTAAATATGTGAAATAATTAAAAGAATATGTTGCTGAAACAGGAATAGACAAATAGCCTAAGGGATATCATACAGAGATTTATATCTCATGATTTATAAAAATATGGCATATACTAAAGGTGATATTTCAAATAAGTAGTTGAAAGATTCATTATTAAAAGATATTAAAATTAGGCATATAAAATTTCTGAGAGAATGAGTAGTTAAAATTTGTGTAATTATAGAGCAAGGAGAAATTTTCTAAGAGTGATAGCAAACCATAAAGAGTGATAGAAACCATAAAGGACAATATTGATAGAAATGATTGACCAACTATGCAAGTAAAATATGACCATAAATCTATTGAAATGCAAATGGAAATCAGGAAAATCTGTCTAATTTATATAATACATAAAAGATGTATATCTTAAAAGAGTGCACAGTTATTGATCAACACTTTTATGGAGGAATGACCAAGGACATAAGTCTCACACACACACAGACACAAATAAATTGTTCTAGAAACATTTTTAATTTAAATTTAATTAACATATAGTGTATTATTAGATTCAGAGGTAGAGTTTAGTGATTCATCAGTTGCATATAACACCCGGTGCTCATTACATCAAGTGCCCTCCTTAATGCCCATCACCCAGTTACCTCATCCCTCCACCCGCCTCCCCTCCAGCAAACCTGTTTGTTTTCTATAGTTAAGAGTCTCTTATGGTTTGTCTCCCTCTCTCATTTCATCTGATTTTATTCTTCCCTCCCTTCCCCTATGATCCTCTGTATTCTTAACTTCCACATATAATGAAATCATATAATTGTTTTTCTCTGATTAACTTATTTCACTTAGCATAATACCCTCTACTTCCATCCACATTGTTGCAAATGGTAAGATATCATTTTTTTGATGGCTGAGTATGTATACATACCACCTCTTCTTTATCCATTCATCTGTCGATGGACATCTGGGCTTTTTCCATAGTTTGGCTATTGTGGACATTGTTGCCATAAACATTGGGGTGCAGGTGCTCCTTCAGATCATTATGTGTGCATCCTTTGGTAAATACCTGTAGTGCAATTGCAGGTCATAGGGTAGGTCTATTTTTAACTTCTTGAAGAACCTCCATACTGTTTTCCAGAGCAACTGTACCAGCCTGCATTCCCACCAACAGTGTAAGAGGGTTCCCTTTTCTCTATATCTTCAACAACATCTGTTGTTTCCTCTCTTGTTAATTTTAGCCATTCTGACCAGTGTGAGGTGGTATCTCATTGTGGTTTTGATTTGTATTCCCTGATGCTGAGTGATGTTGTGCATTTTTTCATGTGTCTGTTGGCCATTTGTATGTCTTCTTTGGAGAAATATCTGTTCATGTTTTCTGCCCATTTCTTCATTGGATTATTTATTCTTTAGAGTGTTGAGTTTGATAAGTTCTTTATGGATTTTGGATATTAGCCCTTTATCTGATAGGACATTTGCAAATATCTTCTCCCATTCTGTAGGCTGTCTTTTGTTTTTTTTGTTTTTTTTTAAGGATTATATTTATTTATTTGAGAGAATGAGAGAGAGCACAAGAGGTGGGGAGTGGGAAAGGGAGAAGCAGACTCCCCACTGAGCAGGGAGCCCAATGCGGGACTCGATCCCAGGACTCCAGGATCATGACCTGAGCCGAAGGCAGTCGCTTAACCACCTGAGCCACCCAGGCACCCTGTCTTTTGGTTTTTGTTGACTGTTTCCTTTGCTGTGCAAAAGCTTTTTACCTTGATGAAGTCCCAATAGTTCATTTTTACCTTTGTTTCCCTTATCTTTGAAGACTTGTCTAGCAAGAAGTTGCTACAGCCAAGGTCGAAGAGGTTGCTGCCTGTGTTCTCCTCTAGGATTTTGATGGATTCCTGTCTCACATTTAGGTCCTTCATCCATTTGAGTTAATCTTTGTGTATGGTGTAAGGAAATCTTCTGCATGTGGCTGTCCAATTTTCCCAACACCATTTGTTGAAGAGACTGTCTTTTTTTCATTGGATTTCTTTCCTGCTTTGACAAAGATCAGTTGACCATTGACTTGAGGGTCCATTTCTGGCCAATTCTCTATTCTGTTCTATTGATCTATGTGTCTGTTTTTGTGCCAATACCATACTGTCTTGATGATTACAGCTTTGTAATAGAGCTTAAGTCTGGAATTGTGATGCCACCAGCTTTGCTTTTCTTTTTCAATAGTCCTTTGGCTATCTGGGGTCTTTTCTGGTTCCATACAAATTTTATGATTATTTGTTACCTCTCTGTAAAAAATGTTGATGGTATTTTGATAGACATTAAACTGAATGTGTAGATTGCTTTGGGGAGCATAGACCTTTTAACAGTATTTGTTCTTCCAATCCATGAGCATGGAATGTTTTTCCATTTCTTTGTGTTTTCCTCAATTTCTTTCATAAGTGTTCTATAGTTTTCAGAGTATAAATATTTTACCTCTTTGGTTAGATTTATTCCCAGGTATCTTATAATTTTTGGTGCAATTGTAAATGGGATCGATTGCTTAATTTCTCTTTCTTCTCATTGTTAGTGTATAGAAATACAACTGATTTCTGTGCATTGATTTTATATCCTGCCACTTTGCTGAATTCCTGTATGAGTTCTAGCAATTTTTGGGTGGAGTCTTGTGGGTTTTCAACATAGAGTAACATGTCATCTGTGAAGAGTGGAAGTTTGACTTCTTTGCCAATTAGGATGCTGTTTATTTCTTTTTGTTGTTTGATTGCTGAGGCTAGGACTTTAAGTACTATGCTGTACAACAGTGGTGATAGTGTACTTCCATGTCATGTTCCTGACCTTAGGGGAAAAGCTCTCAGCTTTTCTCTATTGCGAATGATATTGGCTATGGGCTTTTCATTTTTGGCTTTTATGATATTGAGGTATGTTCCCTCTACCCCTACAGTGTAGAGAGTTCTAATCAAGAAAGGATTCTGTATTTTGTCAATTGCTTTTTCTGCATCTATTGAGAGGATTGTATGGTTCTTGCCCTTTCTTTTATTAATGTAGTGTATCATGTTAATTGATTTATGGATGTTGAACCACCCTTGCAGCCCAGGAATAAATCCCACTTGGTCGTGGTGAAATTGTTCTAGAAACTTAAGGAAGATTTAAGCCCTACTAGTTATCAAGGAAACAAAACAATGAGAACATTTTTCATTTTATCAGGAAGTAACTAATTAAAATATCTAATGTTGACAGGTTTATGGTGAAATGAAAACATTTATGCAATGATGAAGGATTTTAATTTTATAATTTTTAGAATATGATAGTATATATAAAAATTCTTAAAATATTAATTCCTTTTTAATGATCAATTATAACCCTTGAGGAGTTATAGAAATGAACAGAATTGCAAAAGTTTATTAAAACGTTCATCTGAATGCTTTTTGCAACAGCAAAACACTGTAACTTCATAACAGCTCCTTAAGGAGGTTACTTAGGTGATACATTCACACAGGGGAATCCTGGGCTACATTAAAATTCCTGCTACAGATATATTTACCCAGAATGATACTAAATATTTTTAAGTGAAAAAAAGTTATGACATATATAATGTACATGTATATACAAATAGAAAACATGTATGTTTATTGTTTGGTCTGAGTTGATACATACTTGAGGAACTTTATAGATTTGGGGAAAATAATTAATCGAATTAGGTAGTTGAACCAGGTAAAAAAGAATGTTCCTGTGACTGAATTATCTGCTGAATACAATTGGCGGTGTAATTGGAGTAATTAAGAGGGGATCTTCTTGCTGTAGCTGAGTTTTTTATTGAGATTGTACTGAATTATATTATATTGGTTAAATTTATATCTGAATATAAACTTAATCAAGAAACATGAAAGTGAATAATACTCATTTATATCCATTGACAGTACATACTATACATACTTTTAAATGTTCTCAACTTTCATTCTAAAAAAAAAAAAATTCAGAAATCATATATGTACGTTTGTAAGTTGAAACAAATACTGAGTGATTTTGCTTTTAAATATAAACCAAGGTTGCTTTTGTTAGTGTCCTGTAGTTTGGCTAAGATTAACCCATAGCATTCTATTCTCTAATACCCATCTTCAATTTGAAATGTGTAAGGTAAGTCATCTAGTTAAGTGAAAGCTTGATAACCTATTGTAACAAGCTTGAGCATTAGAAATCAACTAAAATCTTTTATGTAACAATTGGCTCACAAATGTCTGCCTGGGCAGATGGTATTGGTTTTAAAAGAAAGACATAGTTTGCCTGGAGAATTTCAGAGAAATCTGGGCATCATTTTCAGACTCTGGTAAAGTAGAAAGGTGTCATTTCCTTGACAGCCCCAGCGGTTTCCCTGTTACTGTTTGCATGACAGATGCCATGAACAGATTGATGTGTAAAGAAAAGCGAGGTACAAGAAAATCATACATTAAAACTCATTAGCTGGAGATAGACATGCTCTGCTGGGAGCCACTCAGAAGCATTTTTTGATGTATAGAGAATGTTTAACATTCTTAATATATGTGTTTTTTTAATGTGGTGGGACTAGATTTACATATGTGGTGCTTGCCTAAATGGGAAGAAAAACATTGTAGCTTAAGGACAAGTAGACTTCCATGAATATGTAGCAGAAATGAATCAGTCTTAAATACAACTTTCAGTATAAAATACACTTTATTATTTTGTTTATTCTGTTGGCCTGGGTCTATGGAACTAAATAAAGCCTAATAGTGGGACTATCTGTTACTGTCCAAACAAATAAACAAAAACAACAACATTCCTGAACATATAACATTATGAAGGAAAAACATTGAAAACCGTATTTTTGTGTTTTCTGTTTTCTTCAACTTTTATTTTTATTATTTTCTTAAGAGTGTAAAATCTAGGAAGTTTTGATCAATCGGTGAAAATAATATGCTTCTTTTTGCTAAGGTTGTTGTGTGATTGATCCAAGATTATTTTTAAGAATATTTTCTGGGGAACGGACTAGAAAAATGACTGCTAATTATTAACCCAGAGAATAGTTTGACACGTGTACAAACTTACTGATTTCTGCTATCTATGCCATGCTTGAATGAGTATTTTCATTCACAACATGAAACAAATTTCTCACACTAATAGTGATACACTGATGTCAGTCATAATGAGCACTATTTAAAAACCAAGCACCCTGGGACACCTGGGTGGCTCAGTCAGTTAAGCTTCTGACTCTTGGTTTCAGCTCAGGTCATGATCTCAGAGTCCTGGGATCAAGCCTTGTGTTGGGCTTCCCGCTCACTGGGGAGTCTACTTGTCTCCCTCTCTCTCTGCCCCTCTCCCCACTCGCTTGCATGCACGTGCTCTCTCTCTCTGTCTCAAATAAATAAATCTTTTAAAAAAATAAAAACCAAGCACACTACCTACAGTTTAGCACTCTATAGATAAGGTAGTCACAGGTGCTAAGCCAGCAAAGAGCCAGGAGACTATAGCCCCTGCAAGCTTCAGAAGAACTGATAGAAAGGCCAGGCTGCATTTATCACCCACTAAACACCAAAGCTGATTTGTCTAAATGGCAAGTGAATGTGACCCGTTATTCACACACACAAAAATGAACCTCCTGTGAAGAGTTTCTACAAATTATTTATAGAAATAGATCAAGTACAATCATGGATTGACTAAGGTAAATGTTAATGTACAATAACAGAGCATAAATGATCTTCATCTTCAATTTCCTCTTTAACTTGCTTCCATTCTGAATTATTCTTAGCAGAGAAAATGGAAGCTAAACAGAGCCTGCTTATTTTCTGCTGCTTCTCTGTCATCTTTTTATATCCCCACAACAGTCTCTCCAGACAGAGGCTGTGTCACTTCTTACTGAGCATCCCATGACGCTGCCTCCAATTCTGGGCCTTCAAGAAACCCTGCCCCCCCTCCTCCACCTGTAAGCATTGGTTCTCTTAGTTCTCCTTGGTGGAGGTTTATAAGCTTGCTTTCCGTGTGCCATATTCTGCAGTTACAGTTACATTCTCATGCCTGCCTGTGTTACTTCTTAACCTAAACTGCCCACTTTCACAACACTGCTTCCATTTCTGAGGCTCATTTCATCTAGCTGTAAGACCCTCAAAATACCTTTTGCTTTTCTTTACCTAGGTCCTGACTATTCCCTTGTTCATTATGGAATTTGTCAGTTGGCTAAACTTTTGTGGATGTCTACATGGTTGACCCAGGCATCCAGAATTGTTTGATCATCTCAACACCAAAAACTCTTGCCATCTGTTCTTATATACTTACCTTGGGTACTGTTATCTCTTATTACTGGTCTAACTCAAATTCAGATATGAAGATGTCTAACCACAGCCTCCTAGGTACATTGACTGATGTCATTCTGATACCTTGTCCCTTGATGTTACCTTTATATCTCCATCGATCACCTCCTCTATGGTTTCATTTCCTTCTTTAACCTTCAGCTTAGGTCCTACTCCTTGATCTTGTTTGTCTGAGACAGCTCCCCTGAAAACTCTTAAAATTTAATTTACCATCTTTATTCATATATCTGGACAGCTGAAAGTTGCCCCATGAAATCACATAACCGTACATTTTGATGCCACTAAAAACTGATTTCAATTTCCTTTGGGTCTGATCAGCCATGACAACCCCACCTACTCAGTTTATCTCAGTGGGTGTGTTAAACAGGGCTTTTCAAGTGAAAGAGACATAAATACGGTATCTAATGGCTCCTGTATTTGAAAAGTCTGGGCAGTGACTCTCAACCTTTAGCATTCCCAAGAATCCCCTGTAGGTCTTGTTAAAATTGTCAGGCCTATTCCAGAGTTTGTGATTCAGTAGGTCTAAGATGGGAGCTCATAATTTGATTTTCCAACAAATTGCCAGGAGTGGAAACCATACTTCGAGAACCACTAGTCTAGAACCATATGTTGGGATACAGGTGCTCAAAGATATAATATGAATATATCTATTTTCTATCTTCTTCATTCTTCCTCTGTGTTGGCTTCATTTTTCAGGCAACAGAAAAAAATGGTACTAAGAGCTCCAGGATTGAATATCCTTTTTACCTCATACACCTAGAGGAAAAAAGCCTGTCTTTCCCCATAACTCTTATAAAATCCCAGAAAATGAACTGGAGGTAATACTGTAGCTAACCAAGGTGAGTTATATCACTAGGGACCTGAAAGGAGAGGGCCCCCAAAGAGAGGATGTGGGTTAGATCGATGTCCTCTTTAGTGTGTTTTGCATCTCTTTACTGTGCTCTTAAAACATTTCCCCACTGCTGCCTCCCTCTCTTTCAGTAAAGGATCTTACTGACAATTTAATAGAAACAGCTGAGGTAACAAAACAAGCCATCCTTCACCTCTTGGCCCAAACATTTAACTAAAAATTGTATGTTTAGGGCTTGCAGAGTATGTGTGGCAGAAGGAAAACTAGACAAAGCCAGAGTACTGGAGAGGAAATAAATGGAGAAGTAGTCTAAGCTGGAGAGCAAAAAATCAAAACAAGGACGATGAAAAAACAAAACACAAAGACCTTGAACTTGTTTTCTCCGGGGTCAGGAAATTATTGGATCACATGGTATATCCTCACCTTTTTTATTTCAAATTGTGATAAAAATGTTTCCTTTTTTATGGCACAAATACCATGAAAAGAGCTCTTGTTTCCAAAGGGAATTTCATTAATCAATTTTCCCTTCGCAGTTCTCTATTTGTAAACCTCGTTCTCTTACTCTAAAAACTTCTGATAAGTCTATAAATTTAGTCAGATCTATCCAATTTACCATTTGTGATTGTATGTTTATGAGTTCAATAAAAAATTAGCTTACACTGTACCTGCTTTTCAAAAAATGAAACCCCACTTAGATATTTACGCAGCAGCAAATGTCCACTTACTTCATCATTTTAAAGGCTGAACATCATTTTACTCTGTAAATTACAACATAAATTACTTAAACATTTCCTAGTTGTTGAATATTTAGGTTGTTTCCAGTATTTTGTTGCCATAAACAATGCTACAAATGACATGTATTTTCATATTTATCTGTTTAGTTCTACAGTATAATATTCCAGATATGAAATTGATGGGTCAGAGAAGTTACAATTTTCATGCTTTGGGTCCATGTACCTTCCAGAGCAACCATACTGTTCACCTGAAGCTTAGGGGCTCATGGTCTCATCTCTCTGCCCACACTGGGTATTAACCATTCTTTTAATGTTGGCTAACCTGCCAGGTGTAAATTATCCCTTGCTGTCCATTTATTTTGCATATCTTTGAGCACTTCTGCACTTGTAATATTTTTCAAATGTCTACAATTTGCCATTTTTATTTTTGCTCTGCCCTTTTGTTCATTTGGGGTGTGTTCCTAACAAAACAATACATGTTTATTGAGGCTTATAATGTTTAAGGGTTGTCCTAGGATTTTACAGACATTATTTCATTTAATCATCGTAATAACCTTATGAATATACACTGTGATTCTCATTTTGCAAATGGATATCCAAGAATAGACAGATTAAATCATTTTCCAAACATCATACTGTAAGTAGCAAATATAGTCAGTACTCAAGCATATATGTTCCTGGGACCAAAACCATATGCCTCTTATAGTTCTATTGACTTTTAAATTCCATTTTTTCCAGCCTACTACTATCGCTTTTTCTTTGACTGTTTTCATACCTCACGTGGACTCTTGTGGAAGTCTTCTTTGACTTTAGTCTTAAAGGACTCAGCTTTGTCATGTAGTGTACATCTGCATAGATATTTCTCTAATTTCAATCTGATCTTAATTGTCTTGGGCTAAAATCCTTAAATGGTCCCACATTTCCATGCAGCAAAGCCCAAACTACTTATCAAGACCACAAGTGCTTCGATGGTCTGGCCCCCATTGGGTCCATCTCTAACCTTGTCAGCTGCACAAAAGTCTTCTCAATCTTACTCATTCTATTCCCCAACATAACAAAGCAACTTACATTCAGTGTCTTATGGCCGTTAATGTAAATGTTCACATTTGCTGTTGTATTAAATACACACCATCCTTCTCTACCATGCCAACCAACCCCAAGTACACATACATTCTCATTCTACAATAGGTCTTTCATCAAACATTCTAATAACCTGCCTCCCTAAAGCTTTTTTAGTACTATCCCACTCTTTCTTGCCTCTCAAACCCACTGTTTCTTTCTATTTAACCTCTTTTCCACTTCTACCTAGTACAGTTTATTTAATAATTTGTCAATCTCACTACACTTGATTTTAATTTTGAATAACAGAAATCTTGCCTGATTCATTCCCGTCTTGCATTTCTAGAAAAAGGTATGGTATGTATAAGTACTTTGATGAATAAATAAAAGAATGAATATATATTATGAGTTCACTGTCCAACTTTCTTCAAAAGGTCAAAAGATAAAACTAATTCATCACTTTAAAGCAGCCATTGAACTTATACTTTCAGAGGTTACAGGTTTGCACTTCATGGACCATGCTATCATTTAAAAATATTTAAAAGTAAGCAACAGTGTATATCAATGTATAATATAACTAAGTATTCCAAAATGAGACATATTAACCCCCCCCCAGATTAAACAATAACAATAATATCACAATCATGGAAAGGAATTGGACTAATGAGTGGTTAGAGTTGCTTTTTCCTTGTATTCATTTCAGTACCTACTTATAAACCTAACATTGTTAAATGTTCATTATTCAGTCATTTAAACATCATTTCTCATCTACTGCATAATAATAAAAGTATGTATTATTTATCACAATTCCCTTCAAAGTTTTTAAGTGTGAAAGTCAATTTTAAGTATATTTGTTGCGGAAATAATTGTTTTATCTAGTTACTTTTATTTAGAAACCTTAAAGCACTTTTAAAAACATACACCGAGACAAATTGTTTTAGTAAAAATATGTAGACATTAAATTATTGAGCTATCCATGCATAATTTAGATAATTGCTTTTAGAAGATATCCTGTTTGATGAAAGTCTGTAAAAGGGAGATTAAATACTGTGTATTCTTAGAAGATTTTCTTTTCAAGAATTTGTAGCATGTTGTGATAATTTGCATAAAACTATCAGTATTAGGCCAACTTACCATGCTGCTGTGAAGAATCTTATGAACTCCTTTTGAAAATTGTCCCATTTCTACTTAAGATTCCTGGAGGAATTGAATTACAACTAGTCAGTTTGTACATTAAAAGATATTTTGTGCAATATTAATTATAAATGGAAGTCACAAAAGTCATGAAAGCAGACACTTATTCCGTGTTGCATGGTATCAAAATAATCAGTCAAGTCAGGATATGAGGGATGGAGGAGAAGGTGAGGGAATCAAGGGAAAAGGAGTTAGACTAGTAGTTGCATACTGTAGATAGCATCCCTGGGTACACGAAATACTTTCGAGTTTTAAGGTGGATGTGGATAGAAGTCATCAACTTAACAAAAAAAATTATTAAGCATCTACAGGTCCACAATTTCTTATACAAACAGTTGGGGGCAAGAAACATGGAAATTTAGAATCTTTCAGATTTTATCAAGGTAACATGGGAAATATACTTTATGATATCTAACATCTCAGTGGGGACTGGGACACCCCATAATTAAACACTTGATTATTTATTTATATAACATGACTTTTCAAATACCATAGAGTAAAGACTATAATTGGTCATATATCAATTTTGGTTCAGTTTTGCCAGCAAATGAGCTCTGATGGAGTTAGGTTGTGCTGCCAAATGAGAGTTTAAGAAAGAAAGTAATTTTTTAATCTTTTTTATTATTATTAACATATAATGTATTATTTATTTCAGGGGTATAGGTCTGTGATTCATCAGTCTTACACAGTACACAGCTCTCACCTCCCTAATGTCCATCACCCAGCCACCCCATCCCCCCACCCCTTCCGCTCCAGTAAGTAATAATAAAAAAGCCCACAACTTTGTTTTTTTTTCCAGAGTTTAGATGTCAGGAGTATAGTAAAGGATTGCTGTCCCATACTGAATGCTTACTTGTGCAATATTGGGTATATACTCCAATTTCTATTGAGGAGAGAAGATTTATATATCTGAAAAAAAATAGACTGTCACTATAACATATAACTCAGGGCTTCAGTTCTGTAATTGAGGTAGTATGACAGCAAAGATAAACTATTATGTCCATATACATGGAAGGGACAGTTAAAGGTAAAATTTTTGTGTTGATGTGAATAGGGGTTCTTGGCAGGCAAAATTCAGAAAGACCATGAAGAAAGTTCTTGCTCCAGTTGCACAGGTGCTTATGGGTTGAAAAATCAACAGAGATTCTGATATCTCCCTTCTCCAGCCCCCTCCAGCTGAGGTCCTGTGGATGAGTGAGAAAATAAGGACACCAGCATATTGTAGGTATCGTATTGGCCATCTACCTCAGCTTCTGTGCAACCTGAGGCAGCATCAACAGCCTTCGCCTTAGGCCTGGAGAAGGCCTTACTGAGGGAAGCCATGGTTGAGTTTTTGGTGATGACTTGTCCTCCACTCAGACCACTTAAGGACCACCACTCTGCTTTCATGCATGGGGTGGGAAACAAGGTTGGTAGACATGCTGCTACTGTTCATCTTGAACCCTAGTGACTGGCCGACCACGGCTCGGTCTGTGTACAAACGAGACTGGACAGACCAGTGTGCGGACCACATCAGCCCTGGTCAAGCTGTGGTTGCTGCACTGAGGACACACACATCATGAACTGTTTGGATTCTGTTCCAGCACTTTCTAAGTATGTTCACTCTCGTTTTATGTCTTCTATTTCTCTCACTTGTATTCACCTGCGTGTTTAGGCCCTGTTGGGTAGAGTAGGATGTGAAATATAACTTAGAATTTATGGAAATGGTTTGAAAAAAAGCTGTTAGTGCTTTATTTAATAAAGTGACAGCCATGTGAAATATAGAAGAGCATGATTACATGCTCTGTAATCATGGGTTTTTCCCCATAAAAATTACAACTCAGTAAATAGATATTGTGAGCCACGGATGGATATTTTATCTGTGGATGATGCAATAGCTTCTTGTCAGTGAAAAAGAGGAACTCAGTAAAGACAACAGTTGTAGCCACAATATTTGCCAAATCCAGTACACATAAAATAATAATGGAGGCAGTCATCTCTAAAGGCTGGCAGACAGCAGACCAGCTGAGCCAAAGCAGTGAGAGAAATCTCCCAATTTCTTTTTACTTTTTTCCCCCAAAACAAAAAGAAATTGGGAACCTGCCAACCCACTGGTTAAGAATAAAAGCCTCAGTTGGGAGCTAAATGGGGAGCATAGAAGCAGTAGCCTGATGGTCTAAACAAAATTAAGAAAAAAAGTTAAAGAGAAAAAAAGAAAGGGATTCTAAGACCTTAAGCATGACTACAGCTCCTCAGGGTGAAGGGATTTTCCCACTAAGGGTGACTTTTAGAATGTTTCCATATCAATACAATTTAAAGGAAAACATCTAACATCTACCAGAGACAGTTTGATTTTTATTTCTTAAATCACTACTGAAATTTATCCTGAGGGTCTATGGCTCTTTTCTGTATAGCATATGAACCTAAACCATTTGACAGACAAAGCATTGAAGACTCTGATCTTGTGGTTAGATTTAGTGAACCTTCATTTGATATTTGAGAAAAGAATAATAAATTTAGTATGTTCTGCCAAAAATGTTCTTCAGATATTTAGGTAGACTGTTGGTAAATCCTGAAATTGTAGCCTTATTTGCTTCAACTTTTTTTGGTTATATTGCTGTAGCTTAAGAAATTCCTGGGTAAAGTACTGGTGATGATTTTGTATTGTTGGTCAGTCCAGGTAAAGATTATAGTTCTTGGTTTAATGATGGTATAAAAATGGGAATTAGATTTAGGGTTTTTACATTTCAGCTGACATAAATTTAATATTTTGACCTTGAATATCTAGATTCATATTCAACTCAATTTAAAAAAAAATCAGGAAAATTGCATAGGAAAAAACCACTCAAGAAGTTCTCAAATTATATATACTAGTAAATTTATGTATTTTTAAATGATCCTAGTTATGTTTTTCTTAAATGTATTCATTAAAAAGTTTCACTGAAATGTATTCCTAACAGTTCTATAGTTTGTATAAACTAAAAACACTCTTATTTGCTGAGTAACCCTGGGTGAACTAGGGGACACTTTCGGCCTCATTTTTTTTTTCCTTTTTTTTCTACTTGAAAGGAGTGTTCACTGTCCTGGGTAAGGGTGGCAGAAGAAAACCAGATCACAGAAGTTCTCTCACCAAAATCTGATAGATCTGAACACATGAGAGTAGAGTTTAGCAAAATGTTTTTTATCACTGAAGTAAAATTATTTTCCATAAAATTGTGGCTAAGCAAAGAAAAATCTCTTCCTCATCAGACCTGATCTCAACTCCCTGCCCCAACCTCTAGAGGCCTTGCTGGGGAAAAGGGGTAAATAGAAAAAATCCTTACAATATTCACTAATAGACTTCTTTCTGCAAAGCACATGTAATAAATTAGAATAGAAATGGACTGGAATCATAGATGGAAAATCACCTAAAAATAGAATGTCTTATCAATAACTAAGAATGTCAGTATCTCAGTGTTTCAGGAGCAGATGCAAGACAAAGTACAGAAGGCTGCCATTTCCAGGATTCCAAGCTGGGAATGGTCCAAGTTCAGGGGTATTTTCCTTAGAAATAGGATATGCTTTTGTCTCTGTTTTAGTTAACACTCTTTTAGGTCATTTAGCAGCATCCCCAAAAAGATAAGAGTCTGTGTTTCAAAAAAAAAAAAAAAAAAAAAAGGCTGAATATAGCCTTAGGTTACCATTCTCTATACTCCTTGCGCCATCCCCTTAGATTAAAGAAAATCAAGAAGCCAGAACAGATTTCAAGTGCAGATTAGAAAGAAAGACTTTTTTTTTTCTGACAAGGTAGAAAAACCCAAGGAGAAATCAACTGAATTTTACTAGACCAAATGAAAGATAAAATTATCTCCTATTTATACAAGATAGAAGAAGAGGAAGAAAAGAGAAACATAACATTAAAAAATACTGATGAGGAATACAGTGTAGAAAAAAATCATAAGTCAAGAAACAGAAGAAAGCATAACAAAGCCATGAATTAAAAATAACAGTTTATAAATAAGATAGAACAACAGCATGAGATTGTACGCATGAGATATTGACACATACTACATATACTCATATATGTATATACACATACACACACGGTAGTATGTGCATACAATAGTGCATATACAAACAAAATTAGTAAAGTTCGTTTACTTTTAGAGTAAGGAATTGCTTCAAATTAAACTTTAACATTTAACATATACATGTAATTACAAGTCTTAAGGTTTATTTATTCTCTTAACCTTAGAAGAATCACTCTCCTCCAGAGACAAAACTGCTGATTCTCTTTTAAAATAAATTAAAATCCCCCCTCCTGGGGCACCTGGGTGGCTCAGTCAATTGAGTGTCTGCTTTCAGCTGTTTGTGGTCTTGGGGTCCTGGGATGGGTCCCCATGTTGGTCTCCCAGCTCAGCAGGAGTCTGCTTCTCCCTCTCCCTCTGCCACTGATGCCCTCCCGCCTGCTCTCTCTCTCTCAAATAAGTATGTAAAATCTTAAAAAAAATACCCCCCCCCCCCCCGCCTTCTGGTCTACGTGGCAGGACACATGGCTTCCACCAGCTCCTGAATATGGCATCTGAAAGCTTTATCTACCAGATATACACAGCCATGTGTCTTTATCACAGACCCAAAATCTCCAGGGAGAAGGGCACTGACCCAGCTTATATCAGTAGTTTACTCCTAGTTCAAAGTTCATTGAACATACATGGACAGATTTTTTTTTCTTTTTTTTCTTTTTTAAAGAGGCGGAGTTTTTGTTTTTTTTTTTAATTTTGTGTTTATTTGACAGAGAAAGAGAGAAAGCACAAGCAGGGGTAGCGGCAGGCAGAGGGAGAGGAAGAAGCAGGCTCCCCGCTGAGCAGGGAGCCTGATGTGGGGCTCGATCCCAGGACCCTGGAATCATGACCTGAGCTGAAGGCAGACGCTTAACCAACTGAGCCACCCAGGTGCCCCGATGTTTTTTCTCATTAAACATACATGCATAGCAGTTGGTCCCATCACAGCCATTTGCCTGGGGAAGATTAGATATACCCAGTAAATTAAGACTCCAGACTGCTAAACTCCTCAGGTCTCTATTACTACTCGAGTTTTCCACCTCTTTCTTCTGGAAATCGTGATACTTGTTAAATGCATCAAGTCCTTCAACTCCAATTATCCCTAAACACAGCTACATATACAAACTCAACCTAGCTGCTTCTTTACTTTCTTGCCCAACCTTCTCCCTACTCTCATCTGCTGCTCCCTTTTACTGTCACTCCCATACTCTCCCTGTTCTCTAGAATCCATCTTTCATTATAAACCTACACCTTAAATCTAAGCCACTGCACATGATTTTCTCTGAACATAGTTGACATAATTTAACTTTGGCTCTCAGCCTCAGCATACTAATCTCCCCTGCAGCTCTCCTAAAGGGAACACTGTATTCTCTCATCCTCCTACACTACTGAGAACACAGGAGACTGAGATGACATTGGCGTCCTCCCAGGTCCCTATTTCCAATTTCAGATGGTTCTTCTACTTCCTTCACATACAGAGCACTTCCCTCCTGAGGTTCATGACTTCAGACTGTGCCATCTTCTATCACTACTTGGAACTACTTCTACAGAGTTCCCATTCTTTATTCATAATGGATGTTGGCATCACTCACATTATTCTCTATTCCAAGAACTTTAATCATCAGAATAAATGTGAACAATCTCCCACAATGAAAATGTCTTTACTAGGAATCAATCAGTTTAAACCACTCCATCCTCTTTCTTATCTTTGGGTAAAGCCCTGGGCTTTGTGAACAGCCCAAATTATTATTATACCTCTGTAAATTTAAACCCTAACATATAACCTCTGATCACAACTTCATTTATTTTCACCTCTTTCAATTCGTATTCTAAGTAAATCTTTCTGATTTCACTGAAGCTTTAAGTTTCCCCAACCCAACACTCTTTGTCCCTATCAACTTCCTAAACTAGAACAGACATCATGCTACAATTCAACTATTCTGTTGTTACATATTCAATTCTTTGTACCTTATTCTCTACTGTACTTATCGTAACCTTTCTCTTTGGATCAATATAGCCATTCAACACTGCTAATCTTACACCCTCGCTAGTAAGCACTTTTGGAGAAAATCACATGGCAGGGGCGCCTGGGTGGCTCAGTCGTGGGGCATCTGCCTTCGGCTCGGGTCGTGGTCCCAGGGTCCTGGGATCAAGCCCCGCATTGGGCTCCCTGCTCCTCGGGGAGCCTGCTTCTCCCTCTCCCACTCCCCCTCATTGTGTTCCCTCTCTTGCTGTGTCTCTCTCTGTCAAATAAATACAATCTTTAAAAAAAAAAAAGAAAAGAAAATCACATGGCAAATGAATTAGAGCCACTTCAAATTCAACCTATTTAATCTTGGTTTGTCAATATTATTCACCAGCAATTTTACCTATTTATGGTCATCTTTCTTTTCAGTATTTTGTAGCGAGATCTTCCAAATGTTCACCATCCTTCACAAATCTCTTTCTGGGACTCCTTGATGGTTTTCCTTTACCGAGGAGTAAAATAAACTAGGTTAGTATAGTAGTGATATCAGTTCCAAGAATTTCTGAGGATCTAAACACAAAGCATTCATAGTATGGATAACCTCATGTTAACCAGTATGTCTCGAAAATTTTGATTTTAATAAATTACCAATTTTAAGATTAGAAATACCATATTTAATTAAAAATAACATGAAAGGAGACAAAATATATCTAGAGGCAGATTTTCAAGAATTATACCATCTGAAATTACAGCCAATCCTCATTATTTGTGGATTCCTTATTTGCAAAATAATGTACTTGCTAAAATGTACTTATAACCTGAAAATCAATACGATACTTTTGCAGTCATTGAAGGACATGCACAGTGGGGCAAAAATTTGAGTTACCAGACTTACATGTTGTCAGCTGAGGAGGAACAAGGTGGCACTGCCTTTTTATTACAGCTCTAATACTAAACAAGTGTCCTTCCTGTGGTCTTTTTAGTGCCTTATTTTTTGTGCCTTTTGTTGATGATGTCACTGTATAGCATTGTCCTCAAGCATAGTGCTAAAGTGCTGGCTTGGGTTCCTAAGCCCAAGAAGGCTGTGATGTGTCTTGCAGGGAAAATACAGAGAAATTCATACTCAGGCATGAATTATAGTGCTGTTGTTTATGAGTTCAATGTTAATGAATCACAAATATATATTAAATAAAGTGTCTTTAAACAAGTACACATAAAATAAGATTATATATTGGCTAGTTGATGAAAATTTTGTGACCAGGGGCTTATAGGAACCTAATCCCATATTTCCCCCAAGAGCACTAGTTCAATATTGACTAATTCAGTGTTCATGGAGACTTGCTAAAACATAGTTACCTGAATAATGAGAGTCTATCACATACAGATAATGATATTACAGATATTTGAGGAGTTGTGATAAATGACCTGCTCTTGTATTCCTGGTGGTGACACAAAATGAACTACTACCTATTTACAAACAGTAACTGCATGAGCTACTAGTAACGAGTAACTCACTCAAAATATCAGATGGATGAATTTATTATGACCAATAATCTGTTTATTGGGCCATCAATCAAAGTCTCTGATGGTTTTCTTGTCAGATTTCTGTAGGTGAGCCAAATGGCTTAGCAGGGCAAAACAGGTGTCAGTCTTCCTCCTCGTAGATAAAGGATGCTTAGTAAATAACACAACCCAGCAATAATATTCTCTAAATAAAAGTCACTATATCATAAAATTGGCTTACCCCCAAAATAGCAGAAGGTAAGACATATTCTCAAAAAACCCATGAGGAAAGTGAGAGGTAAAGAATTAAAATTTAATGTGATGACTCTGTGCATGGCAGTGAGCTAAAATTTTGCATCATCTCCCTTAGTTATGACTTCCTTTTCATATCAGTATTATTAAATTCATAGATGAAACAACAGAAAATTATAGATGAAACAACAGAAAAATTTAGTAAAATATCTGAGTTCAACCAGCTAATAGTTGGAAGAGTACAATTTAGTAACTCTTACTGTTTGACTTCAGAGATCACATGCTTTTAACTTAAAATTCTAAGATTTTTATTCTGTTTGCTTCTTACCTCTCTTATTTGTCTGAGAGGCTTCAACCTTCTTTTAAAAATGTGATTCAAATCCTTTTAGAAATTTTGAATAGTATTCTCAAATATATGAAGCTTTAGTGTAAAGTAAGAGAATCATTTTCCTATGGGACTTCCATTAGAGGACATCTACTTTTTAAAACTTTATTGCATTACAAAAGTCCATTTTCAACTTACTTGATTGTACTTTGCCTTTATATTTCTCTTAGAAAAAAATTACAATTGACATTCAAGTACAGAATATTACTATTTTTTAATTTTTTCCTTATTTGACTTATTTCTCTTTTTTCTTTTTTTATTAACTTTTTAAAATTAACATATAATGTATTATTTGTTTCAGAGGTACAGGTCTGTGATTCATCAGTATACACAACACACAGTGCTCACCACAAAACATACCCTCCCAAATGTCTGTCACCCAGCCACCTCATCCCCCCACCCTCCTCCTCTCCAGCAACCCTCAGTTTGTTTCCTGAGATTAAGAGTCCCTTATGGTTTGTCTCCCTCTCTGGTTTCATCTTGTTTCATTTATTCCTCTCTTCCCCTATGATCCTCTGCCTTGTTTCTTAAATTCCACGTATCAATGACATCGTATGATAGTTGTCTTTCCCTGATTGACTTATTTCGCTTAGCATAATACCCTCTAGTTCCATCCATGTTGTTGCAAATGGCAAGATTTCATTTTTTTGATGGCTAATATTCCTGTGTGTGTGGGTGTGTGTGTGTACACCACATCTTCTTTATCCATTCATCTGTTGATGGACATCTGGGCTCTTTCCATTGTTTGGCTATTGTAGACATTGCTGCTATAAATATTGGAGTGCACGTATCCCTTTGGGTCACTACATTTGTATCTTTGGGGCAAATACCCAGTAGTACAATTGCTGGGTCGTAGGGTAGCTCTATTTTCAACTTTCTGAGGAACCTCCATACTGTTTTCCAGAGTGGCTGCAACAGCTTGCATTCCCACCAACAGTGTAGGAGGGTTCCTCTTTCTCCACATCCTCGCCAAGATCTGTCATTTACTGACTTGTTAATTTTAACCATTCTGACTGGTATGAGGTGGTATCTCATTGTGGTTTTGATTTGTATTTCGCTGATGCCAAGTGATGTTGAGCACTTTTTCAGGGGTCTGTTGGCCATTTGTATGTCGTCTTTGCAGAAATATCTGTTCATGTTTTCTGCCCATTTCTTCATTGGATTATTTATTCTTTGGGTGTTGAGTTTGATAAGTTCTTTATGGATTTTGGATATTAGCCCTTTATCTGATAGGACATTTGCAAATATCTTCTCCCATTCTGTAGGTTGTCTTCTGTTTTTTGTTGACTGTTTCCTTTGCTGTGCAAAAGCTTTTTATCTTGATGAAGTCCCAGTAGTTCATTTTTACGTGTTTCCCTTACTTTGAAGATTTGTCTAGCAAGAAGTTGCTACAGCCAAGGTCGAAGAGGTTGCTGCCTGTGTTCTCCTCTAGGATTTTGATGGATTCTTGTCTCACATTTAGGTCCTTCATCCATTTTGAGTTAATCTTTGTGTATGGTGTAAGGAAATGGTACAGTTTCACTCTTCTGCATGTGGCTGTCCAATTTTCCCAATACCATTTGTTGAAGAGACTGTCTTTTTTTCATTGGATTTCTTTCCTGCTTTGTCAAAGACTAGTTGACCATAGACTTGAGGGTCCATTTCTGGCCAATTCTCTATTCTGTTCTATTGATCTATGTGTCTGTTTTTGTGCCAATACCATACTGTCTTGATGATTACAGCTTTGTAATAGAACTTGAAGTCTGGAATTGTGATGCCACCAGCTTTGGTTTTCTTTTTCAATAATCCTTTGGCTATTTGGGGTCTTTTCTGGTTCCATACAAATTTTATGATTATTTGTTACCTCTCTGTAAAAAATGTTGTTGGTATTTTGATAGAGATTAAACTGAATGTGTAGATTGCTTTGGGGAGCATAGACTTTTTTAAAATTAATTAATTAATTATTTTATTATGTTATGTTAATCACCATACATTACATCATTAGTTTTTGATGTAGTGTTGCATGATTCATTGTTTGCGCATAACACCCAGTGCTCCATTCAGTACGTGCCCTCTTTGATACCCATCACCTGGCTAACCCATCCCCCTACCCTCCTCCCCTCGAAAACTCTCAGTTTGTTTCTCAGAGTCCATAGTCTCTCATGGTTCGTCTCCCCCCTCCGATTTCGTCACCGTCATTTTTCCCTTCCTGCTATCTTCTTCTTTTTTTAACATACAATGTATTCTTTGTTTCAGAGGTACAGGTCTGTGATTCAACAGTCTTACACAGCATAGACATTTTTTTTTTTAAAGATTTTATTTATTTATTTGAGAGAGAGAACGAGATAGAGCATGAGAGGGGGGAGGGTCAGAGGGAGAAGCAGACTGCCCGCTGAGCAGGGAGCCCGATGCGGGACTCGATCCCAGGACTCCAGGATCATGACCTGAGCCGAAGGCAGTTGCTTAACCAACTGAGCCACCCAGGCGCCCTCACAGCATAGACATTTTAACATTATTTGTTCTTCTAATCCATGAGCATGGAATGTTTTTCCATTTCTTTGTGTCTTCCTCAATTTCTTTCATAAGTGTTCTATAGTTTTCAGAGTATAGATATTTTACCTCTTTGGTTAGATTTATTCCTAGGTATCTTATAATTTTTGGTGCAATTGTAAACGGGATTGATTGCTTAATTTCTCTTTCTTCTGTCTCATTGTTAGTGTATAGAAATACAACTGATTTCTGTGCATTGATTTTATATCCTGCCACTTTGCTGAATTCCTGTATGAGTTGTAGCACTTTTGGGTGAAGTCTTGTGGGTTTTCAACATAGAGTAATATGTCATCTGTGAAGAGTGAAAGTTTGACTTCTTTGCCAATTAGGATGCCTTTTATTTCTTTTTATTGTTGGATTGCTGAGGCTAGGACTTTAAATACTATGTTAAATAATAGTGGTGATAGTGGACATCCCTGCCGTCTTCCTGACCTTAGGGGAAAAGCTCTCAGTTTTTCCCTGTTGAGAATGATATTTGCTGTGGGTTTTTCATAGAAGGCTTTTATGATATTGAGGTTTGTTCCCTTTATCCCTACACTGTGAAGAGTTGTAATCAAGAAAGGATGCTGTACTTTGTCAAATGCTTTTTCTACATCTATTGAGAGGATCATATGGTTCTTGTCCTTTTATTAATGTAGTGTATCACATTGATTGATTTACAGATGTTGAACCACTCTTGCAGCCCACGAATAAATCCCACTTGGTTGTGGTGAATATTCCTTTTAATGAATTGTTGGATCCTATTGGCTAGTATTTTGGTGAGAAGTTTGGCATCCATGTTCATCAGAGATATCAGTCTATAATTCTCCTTTTTGGTGGGGTCTTTGTCTGGTTTTGGGATTAAGGTAATGCTGGCCTCATAGAACAAATTTGGAAATTTTCCTTCCATTTCTATTTTTTTGGAACAGTTTCAGAAGAATAGGTATTAATTCTTCTTTAAATGTTTGGTAGAATTCCCCTGGGAAGCCATCTGGCCCTGTGCTCTTGTTTGTTGGGAGATTTTTGATTACTGCTTCAATTTCCTTGCTGGTTATGGGTCTGTTCAGGTTTTCTATTTCTTCCTGGTTCAGTTTTGGTAGTTTATACGTCTCTAGGAATGTATCCATTTCTTCCATATTATGTAATTTGCTGGCATATAGTTGCTCATAATATGTTCTTATAATTGTTTGTATTTCTTTGGTGTTGGTTGTGATCTCTTTCATTCATGATTTTATTTATTTGGGTCATTTCTCTTTTCTTTTTGATAAGTCTGGCCAGGGATTTATCAATCTTGTTAATTCTTTCAAAGAACCAGCTTCTAGTTTCGTTGATCTGTTCTACTGTTCTTTTGGTTTCTATTTCATTGATTTCTGCTCTGATCTTTATTATTTCTCTTCTCCTGCTGGGTTTAGGCTTTATTTGCTGTTCTTTCTCCAGCTCCTTTAGGTGTAGGGTTAGGTTGTGTACTTGAGACCTTTCTTGTTTCTTGAGAAAGGCTTGTATTGCTATATACTTTCCTCTTAGGACTGCCTTTTCTGCATCCCAAAGATTTTGAACAGTTGTGTTTCATTTTCATTGGTTTCCATGAATTTTTTTTTAATTCTTCTTTAATTCCCTGGTTGACCCATTCATTCTTTTTTTTTTTTAATTTTTTTATTGTTATGTTAATCCCCATACATTACATCATTAGTTTTAGATATAGTGTTCCATGATTCATTGTTTGTGCATAACACCCAGTGCTCCATGCAGAACGTGCCCTCCTCAATACCCATCACCAGGCTAACCCATCCTCCCAACCCCCTCCCCTCTAGAACCCTCAGTTTGTTTTTCAGAGTCCATTGTCTCTCATGGTTCTTCTCCCCCTCCGATTCCCCCCCTTCATTCTTCCCCTCCTGCTACATTCTTTTTCTTCTTTTTTTCTTTCTTAACATATATTGCATTATTTGTTTCAGAGGTACAGATCTGAGATTCAACAGTCTTGCACAATTCACAGCGCTTACCAGAACACATACCCTCCCCAGTGTCCATCACCCAGTCACCCCATCCCTCCCACCCCACCCCCCACTCCAGCAACCCTCAGTTTGTTTCCTGAGATTAAGAATTCCTCATATCAGTGAGGTCATATGATACATGTCTTTCTCTGTTTGACTTATTTCGCTCAGCATAATACCCTCCAGTTCCATCCACGTCGTTGCAAATGGCAAGATCTTATTCCTTTTGATGGCTGCATAATATTCCATTGTATATATACACCACATCTTCTTTATCCATTCATCTGTTGATGGACATCTTGGCTCTTTCCACAGTTTGGCTATTGTGGACATTGCTGCTATAAACATCGGGGTGCACGTAGCCTTTCGGGTCCCTACTTTTGTATCTTTGGGGTAAATACCCAGTAGTGCAATTGCTGGATCATATGGTAGCTCTATTTTCAACTTTTTGAGGAACCTCCATACTGTTTTCCAGAGCGGCTGCACCAGCTTGCATTCCCACCAACAGTGTAGGAGGGTTCCCCTTTCTCCACATCCTGACCCATTCATTCTTTAGTAGGATGCTCTTTAGCCTCCATGTATTTGAGTTCTTTCCAGCTTTCCTCTTGTGATTGAGTTCTAGTTTCAAAGCACTGTGGTCTGAAAATATGCAGGGAATGATCCTGATGTTTTGGTACCAGTTGAGACCTGATTTGTGACCCAGGATGTGATCTATTCTGGAGAATGTTCCAGGGGCACTAGAGAAGAATGTGTATTCTGTTGCTTTGGGATGGAATGTTCTGAATATATCTGTGAAGTCCATCTGGTCCAGTGTGTCATTCAAAGACCTTATTTCCTTGTTGATCTTTTGCTTAGATGATCTGTCCATTTTAGTGAGGGGGGGGGTGTTAAAGTTCTCTACTATTATTGTATTATTGTTGATGTGTTTCTTTGATTTTGTTATTAATTAGCTTATATAATTGGCTGCTCCCATGTTAGGGGCATAAATATTTATAATTGTTAGATCCTCTTATTGGATAGACCCTTTAAGTATAATATAGTGTTCTTTCTCATCTCTTATTACAGTTTTTGGTTTAAAATCTAATTTGTCTGAAATAAGGATTGCCATCCCAGCTTTCTTTTCGTGTCCATTAGCATGATAAATTGTTTTCCACCCCTCACTTTCGATCTGGGGGTGTCTTTGGGTCTAAAATGAGTCTCTTGCAGACAGCATATGGGTGGGTGTTGCTTTTTTATCCAATCTAATACCCTGTGTCTTTTGATTGGGGCATTTATCCCACTTACATTCAGGGTGACTATTGAAAGATATGAATTTAGTGCCATTGTATTGCCTGTAAGGTGACTGTTGCTTTATATTGTCTGTGTTGCTTTCTGGCCTGTGTTACTTTTGGGCTCTGTCTTTGCTTAGAGGACCCCTTTCAAGATTTCTTGTAGGGCTGGTTTGGTGATCACAAATTCTTTTAGTTTCTGTTTATCCTGGAAGCTTTTTATCACTCCTTCTATTTTCAATGACAGCTTAACTGGATAAAGTATTCTTGGCTGCATATTTTTCTCATTTAGTACCCTGAATATATCCTGCCAGTCCTTTCTGGCCTGCCAGGTCTCTGTGGTTAGGTCTGTTGCCAATCTAATGTTTCTACCATTTTAGGTTACAGACCTCTTTTCCTGAGCTGCTTTCAGGATTTTCTCTTTGTCTCTGAGATTTTTAAGTTTTACTATTAGATGTCAGGGTGTTGACCTATTTTTATTGATTTTGAAGGGGTTTCTCTGTGTCTCCTGGATTTTGATGTCTGTTTCCTTCCCCAAATTAGGGAAGTTCTCTGCTATAATTTGCTCCAATATACCTTCTGCCCCTCTCTCTCTTCCTTCTTCTTCTGGGATCCCAATTATTCTAATATTGTTTCACTTTATTTCACTTATCTCTCAAATTCTCCCCTCATGTTCCAGTAGTTGTTCATCTGTCTTTTTCTCAGCTTTGTTATTCTCCATCATTTGGTCTTCTATATCACTTCTCCTCATTTATCTTCTGCCTCATTTATCCTAGCAGTTAGAACCTCCATTTTTAGTTGCATCTTATTAATAGCCTTTTTTATTTTGACTTGGTTAGATTTTAGTTCTTTAATTTCTCCAGAAAGGGATTCTCTAGCATCTTATATGTTTTATTCAAGCTGAGCTAGTATCTTTATAATAGTTATTCTGAACTCTAGTTCCAACATCTTACTAATGTCCATATTGCTTAGGTCCCTGGCAGTCAGTACTGCCTCTTGTTCTCTCTTTTGAGGTGAGTTTTTCCATCTTGTCATTCTTGCAGAAAGTGGTCGCTTTTCTGTTTGTAGCATTGCAGTTATTCTTTTCTTTGATTTCCGGTTGAGTTTGCAGGTGTTCAGAATGGTTTGATAGCTATCTAGCTGAATTCCTGGGACCAGATGAAATTAAGGTCTCCTACTCCTCTTCCGTCTTGGACTCTTTCCCAGAATATTACTATTTAATCAACATTATACTTCAATTATATTTTTGTCAATACTATATCGTGAAGCATCACCCAGTAGGTTTCTGTAGGTAGATGAATTTTGAATTACAACTTACTATATCAAGTACCATTAACCTGAACTCATAGAACTCTCAGGAACTCCTCATTCCAACTCACTGAATAGTAGAAAAGAATTTACCACTTACAAGTCCTTATCAGTAACGTCTGGGACCTGTTACAGACTCTTTTCAGAGCAAGACTGAGGGAGTAAAATGGAGCTAGGAAGGAGTTGAATTGAAATACCTCTGAGATTCTCATTTGGTGTAGTGGACTAGGCTGGCGTTTTCTCTAATCGTGGGCCGCAGTTCACTACTTGATAAATAAACCATGTTGTATGACACACAGATGAGCCCTCAGTTACTGGAAAAGTGTCTAGACAGTTAGTTGGAAATTTACATTATCTGCCTCATATTTGTCTTTGGCATCAATAGCACAATGCTTTAAAAATCTGGATATATCATGGGAATGTGTCCGGAATGTTAACTTCTTCCTTAACAGTGAATCTCATAGAAAAAAAAAAAAATTGAGACCCTTGATATTAAGTAAGAAACAACTTTGTAAGCATTTGTCCTAAAATTCAAAATATGATGGGTATATTATTTCTGTCCGTTTTACACTGAAGTTATTACAGACTGATTTACTGCTTTCTTAGATTACATACACAAAGACACATTACCTTTGAAGTAGTACATTTATAGATTATGCATATGAGTATTACAAATTATGGCAATAATGTTGAAGAGTCAATGTGTGTGTGTGTGTGTGTGTGTGTGTGTACACACCAAAGAGCAAGAGTTTATATATAAAAGTTGCTGCCATATGTAGGGCAGATGTACTATTGTTTCAGTCTGCCACTAAACTTAAAAAGTTTCATAGAATAATACACTTCCTAGGAGTTGAATAGATTAAAAGCAATAGAAATTGATCGCTCCATCCAATAATTAGTTTCAAATATTGACAAGTGTACCTGATGTATGATATTTCCATTGAGAGAGGTATAGTGTTGTTCTCTAAATGATAACCAAAACCAACTTCTAAAGAAACTACAAAGTTTCTCTCTCTCTCTCTCTTTCTCTCTCTCTCTCTCTCTGCTTTCCTTTTAAAAAAGTTAATGTGGTCCACTATTTAGAGGAAATAGTTCTCAGGGCTTAGTGTTACAAAGGGCAGTTAAAGGACATCTGCACTCTATGTGTATTGGTTTTTAGACAAGGATTTTTTTTAACTCATATATCATTTACAATTTTATAATATCCTCTGTAGAATTGGACATATTTTTTAAATGTGTGTGTGTGTAACTAAGAGAAAAATCTTAAAAGAAGCACAATTGAAAATTTACTCTTCAGTCTTTGACCCAGGATTGTACAGTTAGCAGTCATACTTGGCAAAACCCTCACCAGGGTGGAGCAATCAAGGGATAGGGGTTTCAAAAACAAACTGAAGTATGTTAGTGAGAACATACTCATTCTAAAAACATTTGAATGTTTATTACTACTACAAATCCTTTTTATCATTCTTGGTGTTGATAAATACTAAAAGAGTTTAGTTTCAGATAGCTAAAATTTTTATATATTTATTGCTGTTTAGGTAACTCTATCACCATGAGATGTCCACATAAAGAACTATTTTTTTTTCCACAAAAGTATATTGATTCCTAGACTTTATAGATAGATGTTATTACCAAGGAGTTCACTTTCCAGTGAGGAGGATTTAAATATATATACACACAGTACCATGAGATGGGGTTAAAATATATACTAAATGCAAAAGTATTATAGGACACAGATCTGTAGGTGGTTCAAGATGATGACGTAGGAAGATCCTGAATTCACTTCCTCCCTCAGACACACCAAATCTACAGCTACATGTGGAACAATTTCCTTTGAAAAAGACCTGGAAACTAACTGAACAGCTCCTCCACAAAAAAGGAGGACTGATAGGAGAGGAAGAGATGTGGTCTGCACTCCCAGTGCAACAACCATTAATTGGGAGGGATCTCACAAACATAGGCCTTCTCTCTGAGGAGCAGGGGGTTCATGGTCCACATCAGATAGCCAACCCTTGGGACCTGAACTAGGAAGACAAGCCCCTAAGATGTCTGGCTTTGAAAAATAGTGGGGCTTCTGTCCAGGAAACTCAAAGGGCTATAGGGAACTGAGATTTCACACTGAAAGGGTTCACACTTAAACTCACTTTGAAACCCAGTGTAAAAGCAGCAGTTTAGAAAGTGCCTAGACCATATGTGAAGGAGATTCATTTGCTAATCTTAGTGTCTGCAGGAGGGGTAGGGATCTGTTGGGACTTTCTTTGGGTATGGAGACACTGGCAGGTACCCTTTCTGTGCTCTCTACCAGACATGCACAATTTTTCACTCTCTTTATCTTACTAACAGTGGTGATGCCCTACCCCTGTGCTCTCCTGTGGCTTTGCTAAAGCTGGCAGGCATGTGCACAGTTCATGAGTCCCTTGAGTGGCTGCCTCTGGTAATCAGGGATAAAACAATTGGAGACACAGGTCTTGACAGGCTGCCACCCTTGGGCATGACACAGACAACAGAGTGAAACAAACCCTTAGTTTTCCAGTGAAAATGTCCTATTTACTTGTCCGGGAGCTTCAGCCTGAGGGACAGCCTTCAGGTTAACATCCAGAGGCTTCCAAGGTGATCTCAGGAATGTAGGCTGGGGGTTACCATTGTTGCACTCTCCCTAGGCCTTCCTATAGTTCACTGGTATCTCTAAGAAGGGAGGTTATGCACTTGTCTGGAGCCCTTATTTTGCAACAGTCATCAGGAGATACCTCCAGATTACCTGGTGTGGAGGCCAGCAAGATTTATGATTGCAGTCCCAGAGGACTATATATATATATATATATATATGCACACTTTAAAACCTGAAGCTTGAGGGTCTGGCTTTCAGTGACCAAGAAACTAGGTGCTGACAGAGATCCCTTCCTTTGGAACACCCTCAGGTCTTGTTACACCCTCAGCAACTGGGACCTTTCAAGAATAGATCAGACAGCTTATACAACCACAAAGATTCAAGAGACAAACAAGAACTAGGGCAAGTTTGAATGATAAGATTCATCTTCTGCATAAGCCCACTCCTTCAAGACTGGGAGAAGTAGCTCTTTCACCTAGTATATGGAAATAAACTCAGAGATTCAAGTAAGAATGAGGAAACAGAGGAATATATTTCAAACTAAAGAACAACATAGCCCTCTACCCTCAACTCACCAGCATGAGGGCAGATCCAACTCCACCCCAATGCCCTCCTGGCCCCAAAGCACCCAGTTCTAGGGACTCTTCTCCAATGCCTGAGATTTATGGGCCTGACGAAAATTATGCATCCCTGCAAATGTCATCTTCTGAGACACCCCACATGGAGACTGTCTCTCCTCTTCCTTCCTCCATGGATCTGCTTGTTCAGGACAGCCCCAGTTCCTCCACCAGTCCCAGGGTAAAATTACCACCCACTTCTGGAGAGGAGAGAACAGTGAGGAAGGAAGATATGGCCCAGGGCAAGAAACAGGAGATCAGGACCGTGTTCTCTCAGACCCAATTCTATGTCCTCAATGATCGATTTCAGAGACTGAAATACCTCAGTCTCCAGCAGACGCAAGAACTTTCCAACATTCTGAACCTTAGCTATAAGTAAGTGAAGACCTGGTTCCAGAACCAGAGAATGAAATGTAAGAGGTGGCAGAAAAACCATTGGCCAAAGGAGAGCAAGAGTGTGACTCAGAACAGCACAGCAACTGCAGAATACCCAGGCTTCTATTCCTACCACCAGGGATACCTGATGAACACTTCCAGAAACCTTCCAGTATGGAGCAACCAGACCTGGAATAACTCACATTGGAGCAACCAGACCTGGAACAGCCAGTCTTGGAGCAACCACTCCTGGAACGGCCAGTCTTAGAGCAACCATTCCTGGACCATCAGACCTGGTGCCCCCAAGCCTGGAACAGCCAGTTCCACACCCTTGGAGAGGAATCCCTGCAGCCCCAGATCCAGTTCCAGCAAAATTCCATCGGCGATTTGGAGTCCATTTTAGAAACTTCTGGGGAAAGCCATAGTGTAATATAGCAATCTGCTAAGTATTTTAGTACCCAACAAATAATGTATTTATTCCCAAATTACTCTGTGAACATACAGCCTGAAGATGTGTGACAATGAGTATATTATTTGATCTCAATTTGGGCAGTGGCTGTATTACTTCTCATAGGCTTTGTCTTTTAGGGTCCTATATATCTCTGCCTCGATATTCTGTTTCCCATTATTATTGTATCCATTGAGGGGGTACGATTGGAGTCAAAGAGGTTTCAGTAGCATTGGCTGCTATGGACAACATGATAAAAGGTGTTTCTGGCTATAGATAACTAGATACAATACTAATGTGGATATCTTTATGCTCTAGAATCTAACCTCAAGAATAGGAAGTAAAGATACAAAGACATGTGATGAAGGATAATTTGTATTTTTTGAGATTGTGAGGCTTTTCTCGTTAATAACCTCAATTGTAAATGGTAAATGGTTAAGCTATAATGTGCTTCATTGATTTCCTCTGCCCCTTGTGATGTTTTACTGGAACTGTTAATTTGTTCATTATTCTAGTATTTGTAGAAAGATGTCTTGTATTTTAATGTATCATGATAATAGTACCAGTTGGCTGGTTGGTTTATAGGTTTAAGTACAAGTAAATAAAATACCCACTTTAAAAAAAAATAAAAAACAACATAAAAACCCAGGAATAAACTTTCATGAAATGGAGATAAATAATCTACCTGAAAAAGAGTTCAAAGTAGTGGTCATAAAGATGCTCAGCTAACTCAAGAGGAGAATGGATGGACACCCTGATAACTTTAACAAAGAGGTGGAATATATGAGAAAATACGAAACAGAAGTCACACATCTGAAGAATATAATAAGTAAATAAAAAAATGCACTGGAAGTATTCAATAATAGCCTAGATGAATCAGAAGAAAGGATCAGTGAACTCAGAACAGTGGGACTCATCCAAACACAACAAAAAGAAAACATCCAAACAACTGCAAAAAGAAAAATGAAGTGGGGGAAAAAAAGTGATGATAGCTTAAAGAATCTATGGGACAGCATCAAGTAGATAACATTTATATTGTACAGGTCCCAGAGGAAGAGAGAAAGAAAGGGGAGGAAACTTATTTGAGGAAATAATGGCTGAAAACTTTCCTAATCTGGTGAAGGAAACAGATGTCCAGGTCTAGAAAATCCACAGTTTGAATTAAAATGAACCCCAAAATATCCACACCAAAAACATTATAAGTAAGACATTGAAAGTTTAAGAGAGCACCGGGGTGCCTGGGTGGCTCAGTCAGTTAAGCATCTGCCTTCAGCTCAGGTCATGATCCCAGGGTCCTGGGATAGAGCCCAACATTGGGTTCCCTGCTCAGTGGGGAGTCTGCTCCTCCCTCTCCGTCTGTGTGCTCTCTCTCTCTCTTTCTCTCAAATAAATAAATAAATCGTTTATTTATTTTCTTTTAGAAGGCTAAAGAGAGTATCTTAAAAGCAGCAACAGAAAAGCAATGTGTTACATACAAGGGAAAACCCCATAAGGCTATCAGCAGATTTTTCAGCAGAAACTTTGCAGGCCAGAAAGGCATGACATGCCATATTTAATGTGGTGAAAAGAAAAGAAATTTCCAACCAAGGATAGTTCACCTGTGAATATTATCATTCAGAATTGAAGGAGAAATAAAGAGTTTTCCAGATAAGCAAAAGCTAAAGGAGCTCATCATTTGAAATCATATCAAGCATCTTTTTGACCACAAGGGTATGAGACTAGAAATCAATTAAAAGAAGACTAAAAATTTACAAATACATGGAGATTAAACATGATACTAAACAACCAGTGGCTCAATGAAGAAATCAAAGGAGGAATAAAAAAATACCTAGAGGGAAATGAAAATGAAAATAGTACCGAAATCTATGGGGTACAGCAGAAGTACTTTAAGAGGGATGTTCATGACAATACAGCCTATCTTAAGAAAGAAGAAATATTTCAAATAACCAATTTCACTCTACACCCAAATGAACTAGGAAAAAAGAACAAAGCCCAAAGTTAGAAGGAAATAATAAAAATCAGAGCAGAGATAAATGAAATAGAGACTAAAAAGACAATAGGAAAGATCAATGAAATTAAGAGCTGGTTCTTTGAAAAGGTAAATCTGAAAAAGCCTTATTAGCTAGACTCAGTAAAACTAAGAGAGGGACCAAATAAATAAAATCAGAAATTAAAGATGAGAAGTTATAACTGATACCACAGAAATACAAAGGATCATTAGAGGTAGTAATGAACAATTATATGCCAACAAATTGGACAACCTAGAAGAAATGGATTAATTTCTAGAAAAATACAATCTTACAAGATTGAGTCATGAAGATAGAAAATCTGAGTAGTTTGATTACTAGTAAGGAATAATTACACCTGAGTGCTAGGAATTAGTAATCAAAACCCCCCCAACAAATTGTAGTTCAGGACCAAACACCTCACTGGCAAATTCTACCAAACATTCAAAGAAGGTTTTATACTTATTTTTCTCAAACTTTTCTAAAAAATTGAAGAAGTGGGTATGCTCCCAACTCATTTTATGCAGCCAGCAGTACCCTCATACCAAAACCAGACAAGGACACCACACAAAAAAGAAAATTATGAGCCACTATCCCTGGTGAACACAGATGGAAAAAAAATCCTCAACATAATATTAGCAAATTGAATTCAACAATTCATTAAAAGGATCATATGCCATGATCAAATGGGATTTATTCCTGGGGATGCATGGATGTTTTCACATCTGCAAATCCATCGACAGGATATATCACATTAACAAAATGAAGAATAAAAAACATATGATCATCTCAGTAGATGCAGGAAAAGCACTTGACAAAATTCAAATTCCATTTATGTAAAAAACTCTCAACAAAGTGGATATAGAAGGAATGTACCACAACATAATAAAAGCCGTAAAGGAGAAGCTCAGAGGTAATATCACACTCAACAGTGAGAAGCTGAAATCTTTTTCTCTAAGATCAGGAACAAGACACAGGTGCCCACTGTTGCCACTTTTTTTCAAAATAGTATTGTTAAGTCCTAGACAGAGCAATTAGGCAAGAAAAAGAAATAAAAGGCATCCAAATTGAAAAGGAAGAAATAAAACTGTCACTATCTATGGATGACATGATTTATATATAGAAAACTTTAAATACTCCCCCCAAAAACTTTCAGACTACCAAAAAAAAAAAAAAAAAAGTTGCAGAGTATAAAATCAATATACACTCCAAATAAATCATGAACTGGTGAATGGATAAACAAAATGTGGAACCCCATACTATGGATTACTTTATTGGTGATAAGAAAGGAAGAACCATTTATATATGCCACAAAAGGTATGAATCTTGAAAACATTGTGATAAGTGAAAGAATACATACAAAATACTATCTATTATATGATTTATTTTTTTAAAAATCCAGAAAAAGGCAAAATTTATAGAGAGAAAACAGATCGTTTTTGCCTAGGGTTATGGTAGATGTGGATATCAACTTCAAATAGGCATGAGGGGATTCTTTGGAGTGATGGAAATTTTCTAAAATTGGATTGTCAGGATGGTTGTACAACTATAAGTTTAGTATAAACTATTGTACACTTACAGTGGTTGGATTTTATGGTAATAAGTGACACCTCAATTAAGCTGTTAAGCATCAATCTTGGTAAGAAAGGAAAAGAAAAAGAAGATGAGAAATCAAAGCACATAATTTTCACAGGGCCCTGCTAAATTACCTTTGTTTTGCTATGTGAGTCAAAGTCCTGCCTCCAAGTAGACTTCCTCAGCAGGCCACAGTTGATCTTTTTGTAGAGTCTGGTCTTAAGTACCAGAGGAAATATGTTGGACTGGTAGCTCTTTTCCTTATGAGCTGAGTGATTTGGGGAATATTTCCTAAGGCTCAGTTTCTTTATATGATGTCAATTATTTTGAAGAAGATATTTAAGGAAAAACAAGTACTAAAATGCATGTCAAGAATCTAGCATTTTTCCTCCCAGTAATATTTTCCCCCTTCACTATTCTCTGTTACTGCAAACCAAATGGCAGAGTAGAACATTTCTGCATGGTACTTGAGGGGTATATGGAAGGCTCCCTACACCAAACATGCTCAACTCTCTACTAACGCATCTACATTTCTTCATTTGACACCACCCACCCACCCACAGGCAAACACTTTGGGTCCAAATATAATTCGGCTTTCAAGAGGTTACTATTAAAAAGAAAGGTTTAGCTGAATCTCGACTCTGGGGATACGTGACAAACAGTAAAGGAGATCCATAGTACTGTGGCAAGTAATGAAGACTATAACTCATAGTGTAGCGTCACACAGTTCTTGCATGAGATCAGGCATTCTTACAATGACAGTACTATTTGGGTTCTGGTTCTGGATGGCTGAGAATGCACACAATTTTGCCTGTTCCTTCCCACTTCTTGTGAAGGAACTATGAGTATGGATAGAAGAGAGTATGCATAATAACACTGAGAACAGAAGCAGGATCAAGAGTGTTTCAGAAATTATGATGAATTTTGAGAACAAAAACCAATTGGTTCATGTTGTTTAAAAACTAGAGAAAAATATTGCTGCTAAAGTGGAAGATGTCCTTTTCCAGCATAGCTGTGAAGAGACATCAAGCTTGAAATGGGTGGACATTCTCTACAGCCACTGGGCTACTACACCTAACATGTATCTTCATCTTCCTTGGCACTTACCCTTTCAACGTACACACACACGTACAGATCAGGAGGGAGGGAGGAAGCAGAAAGCAGCAGTGGCTTTTACTTCTAGTTAAAAGGAATTAAAACAAAACCTTGTCCTATAAAGAAACTGAATAATCTGCCAGGAAAAACCAAGGTTTTTAGTGTAAATTTCAATACCATCAAAAAGTCCTTATTTTGGCATTTGAATGAGTGTAAGGATTACCTGACTCTACACCCCATGTGTGCAACCCCCTATTCCACTCCCCCCGCCCAAAACTTGGCAGTCAGTATTCCCTCCTGTTTCACAAGGACCTGTTAATCTGTCTCTTCTGGGGAAGGTCAGTCATAAAAAAAAAAAGGACCTACTCCAGGTGGAAAGGTTTATGCCAATGACTTTTATAAATAAAATGGCTCTTCATTTATAAATATAAATAGCAGTTAAGGACTGCCAGGCATTTATGTAAGCTAATAGTCAAAAATAAAAATAAACCAGAACAGTTGATTTCCGGAAGATCAAACATGTTTTTGGTAAAAGAGAAAACTTAAAAAAAACAAAACAAAACATTATAATTAGAGGAACTATTGATACATGCAGTAACATAGGTGAAGCTCAGATGCATTTTGCTAAGTGAAGAGGCCAGATTCAAGCAGCAAGATAACATATGGTTCCACTTATATTCTGGAAGAGGAAAACTGTAAGGCTGGAGAACTTATCCATGGTTGCCAGGAATTGAGGGTATGGAAGGACTGCAAAAGGGAATTTTTGGAGGGATGATGAAGCCGTTCTGTATCATGATTGGGGCAGTGATTATAAAGCTCTATCATATTTCAGAACACATGGGACTATAAACTACAAAGAATTTTGTTATATGAAAATACAGAAATACGTTTTAATTCCAAATTAGCATTCTCATAAAGACTAGAGAAGATAGCATATTCCCCCCAAAAGAAGCTACTAGAATGGAAAAGTATTCTGAAACAAGAACAAAATATGTTTCCCAAAATGTTACTGCCCAAGTTAAAAAAAAAAAATAAGACCTCCTCCCAGGCCCCTCTCTTTCTGTGTGTGCATGTATGTGCTTGTGTGTGTTTGTTTTGAAAGGGAAGTTTGAGGAAGAAGTATGTTAGGTAAGTTAGTACAGTGGTTGTGGAAAATTTAAAAGACACAGAGGAAAATCAAGACAAAGACAAAAATTAGGACAATTTGAAAGCTAAATTAAGCCATCTGGATAATCTTATCTAGCATATATAACATCAATATGAAATATATTTGCAGAAAGAGAATAGAAAAAAATAGAAAAGTAATCCATTAATAAAAGAAAAACCAAATCTCACAGTTTCATATTGATATTTCAGTTAAGTGCTGAGCAGGGGGAAACAAATAGAGTCTGCAAATTAACACATATCCTTGTGAAACTGTTAATACCCAGGATAAAAATGCTTTCAGAGTGGAAAGTGGTTTCTTCAGAAAAAGCTTGCTAAGAAATTGTTTGGGTATGTGTTTAATCAGTTTTAAATTTCATCAGATGAATTAGCTTCTTTCTGGTGTGGATACCATGACTTACACAAAAGATCACCTATAGTCCCACTTCCCGAGCTAATATTTCTAGAAATTCAAAAGGAATCCAAGTATAGGAATATACTTTTGACTGCTTTCTGAAGCAGATTAGTCATTTAAAAAAGTAAAAGAGAAGAGCCTATTTTTTCATCCAAATTCCGTGCTAAAGCTTTATATCTGTGTCACATAAAACCTTTCCCAATATGATGTCATAATGATTAGCAATTTGGGAGGTTTAGTCTGTCATTGAGATCAAACACTCTTTGTGTGTGTGCCTTTGTCATTATTTGATCTCGTCATATAAGCAACACTATGTTTTAGTCTAATTCTCTGAAAAACACCATAATCAATGGAAATGATGATAATTAGATAAAAAAGCTGTTGTTTTTTGTTTTGTTTTTTTCTGACAAAGAGACTGTAGACTACCATTATTAGCAGGTGCAGTGAGCTCTATACTTGTCACTGAGTTATAATACTGTAGATTGCTTTGGGTAATAATGCATTTTTTGGGGAGCTTTTAATCTGAAAGGAAAATATGGAACATGGAACAATCTGTAGCATGGTCAGCTCACCTAGTATATTTTAAATTGCACTGATACTTACATACTTGTAATCATACATGGCATAAAGAATATTAAAAGGGATGGGCATTAAGGAGGGCACGTGATTTCATGACCAATGGGTGTTATACATAACTGATAAATTATTGAACTCTACATCTAAAACTAATGATATACTATATGTTGGCTAAATGGATTTAAATTTTAAAAAGAAAAAAAAATATTAAAAGAATCATGAAAATAGCAGTGACGTTTAGTACCAAGTATACAACCAAGTAGTTAAATTCATAAAAAATGTAACTGGTACTTTATCAACCAGTTTTTGGCATTAATGAACTGTTTTTTCTAGTCTCTAGCACAATTAAATCCTTAAAGTCATTAGATGTCCTTGCATGATTCTGAATAAAAGAGATGTTAAATGCTCAGTACACTTTCTATTAAGGCATATTAGCACCATAACTGGAGATTCTCTTGCTCATAGGTTGCTAACTGGCAGCTTAAAAGCCAAACACAGTGCTGATTTTGTTGTGTTGTGGTAGATAGTGTGCAAAAAATTGAGTTCTCAACATTTAAAAACTAGGATATTTTACCTAAAAACCAGACTTTTTCTGTTTCTTTCAGCAAATTTGCAGTTATGATACTTGCTTTTCTACAATAATTTGTTGCTAGCTAGCAGCTGGCCTTGTTTAAAATGCCATCTACTTCCTGGTTCTCTTCAGGTGCCCCCACTGCCATTGTGTTACAGTGGCTCTCTTTGCTCATTTACATTATATTTGGCCCCCATAGCACTTGAGTAAGTGACCCCTTATGTTCTTTCCAACAATTAATAGGCAGAGAAACAAATGCAGAAAGGGAAAGTGATCTACCCAACCTGACTTCCTGCTCTAGAGCATGGAGAATCTCTGTACCAAGGTCTTTCCATTCACAATTCCATCTTATCTTTTTTTAATTTTGGGGGGAAAAAAATCAAGAATTGTTGCATTTTTGTATACACTTGATAACAAGCTATAGGAAATAAAATTTTTAAAAATGGAGAAACAGTTGGGAAAGAGTGCACAGCTATTTTCCAGAGCTCAATTGTTTTAAGAATTGATAGGTGGAAATGCAAAATGGTATAGTTCCTATGGAAAACAGTATGGAGCTTCCCCAAAAATGTAAAAATAAAACTACCATGTTATCCAGCAATCTGAATTGAAATTGAGATCTCAAAGAGATATTAGCACTCCCACACTTCATTGCATATAGCCAAGATGTGGAAATGACCTAAATGTCCATTGACAGATGATTAAAGAAAATGTGGTATATAACTATAATGGAATATTATCCAGCCCTTAAAATGAAGGAAATTCTGCAACATGCTACAACATGGGTGAATCTTGAGGACATTTTATTAGTGAAGTAAGTCAGTTACAGAAAGTCATGTACTGCATAATTTCACCTATATGAGGTATTTAAAATAGTCAAATTCATAGAATCTGAGTCAAATGATGGTTTCCAGGGGCTAGTGAGAGGGAGAAATGAGGAATTAATGATCAGTAGGCATAGCATTCCAGTCAAGCTAGATAAATAAACTATAGACCTCCACTTTACAACATTGTACCTATAGTCGATAATATTGTATCATACATTTAAAACATTTGTTAAAAGAGGGTAGGTCTCATGTTAAGTGCTCTTTCCACAATAAAATATTTTCTTAAAAAGGTAGTAGAAATAGTTTGAAAACAAAAACAGCTCTTATTTTACTCTAAAATCACACGATAGCTTTCCACATTTAAATACAATGGTCAGCTCTTTTACCTCAGACTATTGCAGAAGCTTGACAGATTTATTTTTTAGTATATGTGCTGCCGAAGCGAGCACGACAGATTTATTTTTTAAAAATTTTTCTTTAGTTCTTTGCCTGAATATAGAAATAAATAATGAGTGTCTGTAGTAATAGAGCCTCAAATGGTCTGTAACTGGTGGGCTCAAGGAGTGTATGTAGTAGACATAGAGTGGGAGAGGGAGGAGGAAGAGTGAAATTGTTATTTAGCCCTTATTAAGACCACAAGGTCCCATATTAGCCATCAAGGGTCAATTCTACGTTGTAAGAGCCAGGTAACCAGAGTCTCAGCTGATATCTTGTATATGAAAGTAGGAATCTAAACTTGCATGGATCTTTTCCCTCCCTACTTCTGGAGGTACCCAGGAAATAGATTTTGGTTTTAGAAATCCATGACATTGTAGCTCATTACCTCAGCCAGACTTCCCTGTCTGGGTATCTGCTTTAGATTTCTAAGGCTACCACCTGCCATCATGTGATGGACTTCTGTAGATTTGCTGGTACTTGGCACATACATTTTGTTTTGTGCTAGATACAATACTCTCACGCACAGAAGTATAAAATTTACACACAAAGGTAATTACATTTATTTATGTTTATGAACAAAGGTAATTACATTTTTAAAAAGTAAGATATCATTTCTAGATCCACAGACCAAGGGAGTTCTCTGCAGTTGATTTCTCCTTATTCCCCAGTCTGCTGCCTCTAGGAGGGGCCAGCTCCCTTTTACTGACAAAAGCTTTGGAACTTAACATTATTTGAAAACTCTACCCAACTTATCCCAAAAAGAGTTCTTTTTCATCCTCTGTTTAATGAAGGCCTCCCTCGTTTCCTGCTCCTGATGATGCCATGAAAGAAAACTGTTCACCATGACACACAAGACATGTTCAACTTACATGGTTCCACAAAAGCAATCAAAATACTTGCCAATACACTTCCAAAGAGTTTTGGGTGGTTTACCTCTAAATAACATACAGGGGAGGGGGTGTCAACAGTCTGAGCAGAGACATGACAATACAATTTGAATCCTATTCACAACATTATTTCCATCATAAGGTAAAGAGAAGATCAGTCCTCTGGATTGCCAGATTACCTGTGATGACATTTGGTTAAAAACAGCAACAACAAAACACATTTTCATGGGTATTTGTATTTAGTCCCTTACTTAGGAAACTTATTTTGTAACTCTGCTATAGTATAGTCTAGCTACCGTGGACAGAATGTTTATGTCCCTCCCCAGCCACAATGAGATTTCCATTTGTTGAAATTCTAACCCTCAATGTGATGGTGATTAGGAGGTGGGGCCTTTGGGAGGTATTTAGGTCATAAAGGAGGAGCCCTCAAGAATGGGATTTATGCGCTTCTAAGAAGAAAAATGAGAGCTTCCTCTTTCTGCTTTCCACCATGGAGAGTGCAGGAGGACAGCCATCTCCAAACCAGGAAGTGGGCATCACCAGACACTGGATCTTCTGGCACCTTGAATTTGGACTTCCCTGTCTCCAGAACTATGAGAAACAAAATAGTTGTTTTAAGAGCGTAGGCTATGGTAATTGGTTAGAGCAGCCCCAACTAAGACACTAGCTAAATGCATACCCAACTCACATTGCTAAATAAAACATGGAGCGTCTCAGTTTGAATTTTTACATAGTGTTGTCTTTACATTTTCTCCAGGAAAGAAACAGGCGAATGAAGTACTTGCTTTACTTTTGGTAAATGGTAACTAAGTTAGTTACGATGGTAACTAAACATACCATCGTAGTTCTTGCTTTATACAGTGCATAAAAGCGAATTGGTGCTACTACTCCAGAACACAGAAAAGTAATTGATGATTTATGGAGCACTTTTTAATTTCAAAACTGAACCCCTGCCATTGTCACTACGTTACATTCAAAATGAAATAGAGCATAGTAAAAGTTGTTACAAGTTTGTTGAACTTCCCTAAAACAGAAATTTCTTGAATCTATATATTTGGTGCTCTAAAATTCAGGATAAGAATCGATTTCTTGAGCACTAAATCTCAAGCACTAAATGAATTTCATTCAATCAAGAAATATTTATTTAGCACCTTCAAAATACTGGGCTCTGAAGGACATAGAGCTAAAGCTATAAATAAATCAGAAGTCATCACTGCCCTCCTAAACCTTCTAGTGTAGAAATTATCTAGGAATGTGGTTGTGATGTTATTTGAGTGATTTAGGAAATGTTATCAAGAATTCAAATTTCAGTATTTAGAATGTGAGTAATTTAGAAGAGAAAAAATAAATGTTGACTTAGACTGAACTTAATAACTCCTACTCATTGAAGTCTTTGTTTTTTAAAAATTTTTTCATATAAAAATATTTTTGTCTTCTCACAATAATGTAATTGGGTGGCTCACATAGTTTCTCCTGTTATCACATGAATAAAATGACAGATTAACTTGCCCACATTTATATGAGATATAAAATTTGGAACTTGAATCCATTGTACTAATTCCATGGACAGTGTTTTTCACTCTGCAACATGCAAGAGGAAATCTTACATTATCAGTATTATATCTGGTTTTACTTTATTTCTCTTTACTCAAACTCCCTAAGGTCCTGTGAAATATTCCCTGTGGTCATCACAGATCTCCCCTTGCCCTTAAATAATGAAAAATCATGGTACATGTAACAGTACCTTTCACTTTGCTAATAACAGTTCACTTCCTTTCTCATTATGAGAGCTAAATACAAAGAATAAAGGAGGATAATAAGTGGAAGGATAATCATAAGAGAATAAGTTGGGTAGATGATTCACTTATTACCTCAGTGGAATATGTTGTTTCAGTCTACCTAAAATCCCTTTTCTCTTTGTTCTGGTATAAGTCCTGACTCATCACCCCAAACAGTAGAAACCCCAGTACCCAAAACCACCAATATTGTGCAGGGTGAACAAACAACCCACATGAGGCACATCACATTCATTCTTCCAACAAGCCTGGGTTATCAGCTCTGCTTTGATTCTGTGGACTGGTTGGGATCCATTTTTCGTCTTTGAATAATTTATAATCAATTTCTATTACTTACATTCAAAGAACTATAACTGAGACAGTCACCCAGAATTCAGTCACTTTTTGGGAGGAAACAAATACCATATATAGTCTCGTTTACATGGAATTTAAGGGGAAAAATGCCTCGAGTTGCTTTTTTATGACATTTTCAGCTTTGACTTGAAATAGAAAAAACTGGGCATCACAAGAAACTTCTACCTTTTACCTAATATTTGATCTCTCTTCAATGAGAGTGGAAGGTAAATAAGTAAGGTGTTAGGTGAAAAACTTCATTAAAAATTTCATGTTAAGAGAGAAATGCTAGAGGCTAGTCCAGTAGGTTTCCATCAGAGATATTTTAAGTAGATAATCCTGTCAGTCTGAAATTTAAGTCACTCCCAACTGTGTGGATCGTTTTTTTTACAACTAAGATCACTGTTTCATAGAGACAAAATTGATTACCCTTTCAAAATATAATCTCCAAATATATCTTCTACATTGTGAATACACTATTTTCAAATAAGAAACAGATAAGCATGTGGTTGAAAAGCATGTTATGTAACTGCTCCAACATTGCTCTATCAGTAGACCCACATGATGAACAGATTGCCTAATTGTCCTGTATGTCTGACTCCTTTCTGCAGTTAGGAGAGGATTGCAGCTACTGAATTGTATTTTATTAAGTGCAGCATTGCATAATTTGTTTAAATTTGTTTTGGGTTTTAGCTACAGTATTCTGTGAGTCTGCTTAACTGTCTGGCAAGAGTTCTAGATTAGAATGTCAGAGACCCCAAAAACAAATAAGCAACCAAGCCAAAATCAATGAAATCATAATTTCTCTATACTAGCAGGTGTCTTTGATGTGCTGAAGGTTATATAGTTTGCTTATTGTCAATTTACTGTCAATATCATTATTGCTTTTATTGGTACATATTATTACCATTATAGTAATTTTCTTTTCATTGCCTGGAAAAAATGTGCTGGTATCACAGAATCAGCAGAGGAGACAAATCCCTGCCTTATACATTTCAATGCCTAACTTGGCAAAGAAAACTGAACTTTAAGATGGAAAACATGCACATGGTGCAATAAGAACAAAGGAAATTCTTTTAAGGAAGTAAAGATTATAGCCATGCAGTAAAAAAGGTCATTCATAAAACTTCTGAAGAAGTGCTTTCAAACAAATTCAAACTGAAGTTTTATTGTTGTTATGAGAATTATATTTAAAATCAAAGCTTTTTTTTTTTTTACTCATTTCATGTTTTGAAAAATATGAAATAATTTGCAATTGTCATTGTTATGTCACTTTTTTTCTTTACAAGCAGGGACTTTTTTTAGGCTAGCAAGACGCTAGAATTGCAATGAGCCTATATGTGGGAAAACATAGTTTAATAACATATGCTGCGGAAATGACACCTTAAAAGTATTCATTCACACTTTTAAACTTCCAGTGTATATGAACCCTGAAGTTAGTTGAGGACTTTGGGGGTTTTAACTCATGCTATATTGTGATGAAATTGTTTTCTTGAATCTAAGATTTTAGTCAGGTAAAAAGATACCAAACTGTAGAATTAAAGTACTTTGTACTTTTTGTCAATTCCCCTTACCTCTCCAAGTTTCTTCATTTATAAACAGGGAATGATGCCCACATTAATGCTGCTGTTAGTCTAAAATATAATATGGAATGTTTTTGTGAAAACAATTCCAGATGAAATAGTTTGCTCATGAATTGCCTATTGCAATTACTCTATAGAGATATATACTAGGAATCAGTGAGGGAAAGACCTACTCAATCTACATAAAATATGTTCCTATTGACATATAGGTAGTCACTCATATCTACTGCCAGGCCCTTTATTAGCTTCTAAGGATACAAAAGTGAAAATTATATAATCATTGCCTTCAAAGAGCTCACAGTCAGGCAGGGAAGACAAACTATACAACTAACTGCAATGAGTTAAGTACTCTATTAATATTAGTAAAAACTGGCTCTAGGGGAGCACATAGATGGGGGATTATTTCTGACTGCATTATCAAGGAAGGTATCACTGAGATGGTGTTTTTTAAGTTATATTTTATTGGATGAACAGAATTTTTCCTAGTGAGGAATAAGAAGGGACATTTGATACAGATGAAGCACCTTGGTAAAGGAATAAAGACAATTAAGAGGGATGGTGTGTTTGGGATGAGAATGGGAATGCAAATGACAAGATCTGATATTGTATTTGCAAAGTTATGTGAACTTCAACCCCTAGGCAACAAGCACCAAATTTTGACTCATGTAATCTGTTAAGATGGTTGCTATTGTTCTTCAATGTGTCAAAGCAGAGAGAATTTTTTAAATGGCCCATAAATTCATTACCCAGATAAACTCTTTTGAAAATAAAAGCTAATAGTACTGTGGTGAATATTATTTTATCTATATTGGGGAACTTTGTGTATTTACCACACAGAAAATTATATATATATATATATATATATACTTACAAAAAGGGTATATGTATTTAAATTTAACATAGAATGATTTTTAAGGGAAGAAGGCATAAGATTGGGTGTGTGTTGCAGAAAAAGTTCTGGTAGAATTGATTTGTAGAGAGAGACTGAAGACAAGGCAATTAATTCAGGAGAGAGGTGATATAGTTCCAAATTATGGCAGTATGTGTGAATGAAGAGTTGGAAATATACTTGATTAATGTTTAAATGGCTATTTAAACATTGGCTAGGGTAAATAATTGAATGGGGGAAACTAGCAAATGTAGAAAAAATAATAAATTTTCTTAGCTTAAGTAAAGTGATGAAACATAATAGGAACACAACTTGGAAAAATATTTCAGACATCTTCAATTTGAGTGCCATATGGACATTCAGAGATTGAGTTGTTTAGCTAGTAATGGAAAATAATATAGTTTATACTATTTTGAAATATTTTCTGTATATTGAAGTAAGAATATCTAAGAGGTACCGTAGCAGTTAGCCATCTCTTTGTAACAATCTAATGCAAACTCTAATGACTTCAAACAATAAACATTTATCATTACTCCATAGTCTAAGAGTCAGGTAGGTAGTTTTGTTGATCTGAGTTAGGCTCAGCTGGTATCATCTGGGTTTACTTACGTATTTTTGATTAACTACCAGGTTGGCTGACTAGAGGATGGCTTTTCTAGCATGATCTCCTTCACAAGTCTGGCATTCATCTGGCTCTCTAGATGTGCATGAATGACTTAGTTCATCAGGCTAGCCTATACTTGTCCTGGTGGTTGAGCATAGTTCCAAGAAAGTAAGTGCAGGTGTGGAAACTCCATGGAAGCTTTGCCTTAGATCTGGCAAATTACTTCTGCCATATTCTATTAGATAAAGCAGGTCACAAATCCAGCCCAGATTCTAGAAATGAGAATATGAGTTCTACCTCTTGATATGAAGATCTGCAAAGTCATATTGCAAAGTTTGTGGTATATGGAAGGATGCAGAATTGGGGCCATTTTAGCAATGAACCAGTTGTTAAATGTGTATGTAAGTATACAGTTAATGTTAAAAATAATTTAGTAGATAATCTTCCCTTTACGAAATAATTCCCTAGCCAATTAATCATGTGTGCAAAATGCTTAGAGCACAGAGAGCTTGCATAAAGGCCATATATAATTATTTGATCAGAGCCATGTGATAAAGTAATTATGTAATTATGCATTAATTACTCAACAGAGAAAATAATTCGTGTATATTTTTAAAATTCAGAATTGATCATCTGTTCTTTTAGAATCTTTTAACTGAAAGAGAGCTAAAGTTCAACAGTACTTCAAATGGTGTCACAGTTTACTTTTAATTTTAACTAGTGCAGAATGACAAGAGTTTTATCCAGTGTCATTAGTGAATACACCAGATAAATAATTAAGGATGAGCCAAACTAATCCATCAAATGTGGGGAGCACCTTAATTCTAACAATTAGATGTGTTCCAATCCTGCACAGGCAGCATACTAAACAAACACAGGATTAAACAAAAAACCACACAAACTACACAACAATGAATAAACCCAGAAATAAGAAACTCTAATTATTCCAAGTATGATAAACATGACTGCATATACAATTGACCAAATGAGATACTTTTGAGAGTAAAAGTGGACAGATAATTAGAGAGTGCAAGGGGGCAGAACTGGGATACATAGTCCAATAATGAACAACTCTTTAAGTAAGCATCAGTGTAGTTTACTTAGAAACTAAGATCTATTTTTATTAATTTACTTATCTGGAGCCAACTGTTTCATCTTTTTGTGCCTCAGTTTTATGTAAGTATTAGTCTGATTGTTTTTTGTGCATTGTCTTACCTCTTTCATTTACACTCCAAAGGTCATTTTCCATCCTACTTTATGATGAAGCCCTAATATTGAGGGCAACTGACGAAAATTCTCTTCTTTGATCCATAGTGGAAGAACTGCCCTTTTTTGGGGGCTGGGTATCCTGAAGAGTGTATATGAGAGAAGCTCAGGGGAAGAGAAGGGAAACAAGTGGAGAGGCAACTCAAAAAAAGACAAAGTTGAAGTTAGAGGAAGGGCTTAGGAGTAGAGCAAAAGGAACAGTAAAGAATATTGCCCTTTACCCTGCCTTTGTTGACTCAAAATCTGTGGACAAATTGCTGGATATGCAAGCCCTATTGAAGAGTGTTTAGGGAGTTAGATACTTTACCTGGAGAAGAGGAAACCTGCAGGAACTGAACAGAACCAGGGAGCAATGTTCTCCCTTGGCGGGACACAAAACCATGGGGATGATAATGGTCATCAATGAAGGTCTGGGTAGAGATGGAAGATCTGGGTCTTTATTAGTGAAAAGAACTCAAGGCACAAAGTAAAATAGAAGGTTGCTCACTCATGAAATCCTCACCACGAAGATGAACCTTCATGGGCTCCAGGCCTGATTTGGCTCTTCCTTGGCCCTGAGGTTTTTTAGAGAGGTGAACTCTTCCGTTTCTCAGAGTAGCTTGAACTCAAGTTACTGACTAATGCCTAGAGAGTTAAATGATTATTTATTGCAAAATAATCAGGAATAACATATTAGTTTGTTCCTTAGCAAACATTCAGAACAGCAAAGTGAGTTAGCTGTGAGATTCAAATGTATAATTGCTGCAACTCTAGTAACTGAGGTATTTATCTCCTTAATAACGTGCACCTGTGAAGATACCCATACAGTGAATTTGTAGCAACCTTAGAAGATGCTCTCTGCCCAAAATATTGCTTGAGGAAGCATCCAGGATTCTTGCTTTGTTTTGCTTTTGGCAGTACTCATGTTCCGCTTCTGACTGACATTATTTCTTTGTTTTTTATTTATTTATTTATTTATTTATTTATTTTTAAATCTTGTGTGAGATCTTTTTTTTTTTTAAAGATTTTATTTATTTATTTGACAGAGAGACAGCGGGAGAGGGAACACAAGCAGGGGGAGTGGGAGAGGGAGAAGCAGGCTTCCCGCGGAGCAGGGAGCCCAATGTGGGGCTCGATCCCAGGACCCTGGGTTCATGACCTGAGCCGAAGGCAGACACTTAACGACTGAGCCACCCAGGTGCCCCATTTCTTTGTTTTTTAATTATTAATATGTTCAATCAGAAAAACAGTTTGCTATCCCAAGACTTATTCTTTCCATAACTTTAAAATAAGTATTTGTCTGCTAGATACACTAATATTGACTGCATAGTTTGATTTTCAAAACATAGTCTTACTTTTCTGTTGTCTAAGTTTTTGGGGTGAAGGTAGTGGAACACTTGCTTGTTGTAGACACATATGTTATAGACATATGACCCCATATGTAGCCTATACCCACAAACAATTGTGAGCTTTATTCTCAAAAATAAGTAACTTGAGTGGAAGTAAGAGCTAGTTAATATATCCTCTGCCATAGTCTTCCTTTGTTCCCTACTTTATTTCTAAAAGAGAGAAATCAGGAAATGGGGAACAATACATTAAAAGGAAACCCAAGAAAACCTACATTGTTATTGAACTACTTTGAGAAATGATGAGAAAAGGAGCTAAATGTGGTCAAATCTTTTTTCTAAATTAAAATGTAAAAATACCCTGTGGTATGTAAGTGACAGGGATTTGGCCTCTATTTTGCTCAGTATCCCTAGTGTCTAGACTAGTACCTAGCAAATGCTTAGTAAATATTTATAGAAATGATTATTGATTATTTTTTTTGTTTTTTAAAGCTTTTTATTTTCATTCCAGTATAGCTAACATACAGTATTATGTTAATTTGAGGTGTACAATATAATGATTCAACATGGACACTTGGACTGCTTCCATAATTTGGCTTTTGTAAATACTGCAGAAAACACAAGGGTGTATGTATCCCTTTGAATTAGCGTTTTTGTATTTTTGGGGTACAACCCAGTAGTGCAATTACTGGATTGTAGGGTAGTTCTATTTTTAACTTTTTGAGGAAACTCCATCCTGTTTTCCACAGCAGCTGCACCAGTTTACATTCCCACCAAACAGAAGTGTTTCTTTTTCTCCATATCCTTGCCAACACTTACTGTTTCTTGTGTTTTTGATTTTAGCTATCCTGACAAGTGTGAGAAGATAATATCATTGTAGTTTTGATTTGCATTTTCCTGATGATGAATGATGTTAAGCATCTTTCCATGTGTCTGTTCGTCATCTGTATATCTTCTTTGGAGAAATGTCTGTTCATGTTTTCTGTCCATTTTTTAATTGGATTATTTGGTTTTGGGGTGTTGAGTTGTATCAGTTCTTTACATATTTTGGATACTAACCCTTTATTGGAAATGCATTTGCACTATCTTCTCTCATTCAGTTGGTTGTCTTTTAGTTTTGTTGTTTGTTTCCTTCACTGTGTAGAAGTTTTCTATTTTGATGTAGTCCCAATAGTTTATTTTGCTTTTGTTTCCTTTGCCTCAGGAGACATATCTAGAAAAATGTTGCTATGGCTGATGTCCCAAAACTTAGTGCCTATGCTCTCTTCTAGGATTTTTATGGTTTCAAGTCTCACATCCAGGTCTTTAATCCATTTTGAATGTATTTTTGTGTATGGTGAAAGAAAGTGATCCAGTTTCATTCTTTGGCAAGTAGCTGTCCAGTTTTCCCAACACCATTTGTTGAAGAGATTGTCTTTTTCCCATTGCATATTCTTGCCTCCTTTTTTGAAGATTGACTGTATAATGGTGGGTTTATTTTTGGACTCTCTTTTCTGTCCTATTGATCTGTAGGTCTGTTTTTGTGCCAGTACCATACTGTTTCGATTACTATAGCTTTTTGTGTATCTTGAAATCTGGGGTTATGCCACTTCCAGTTTTGTTCTTCTTTTTCAAGATGCTTTGGCTATTCAGGGTCTTTTGTGGTTCCATACAAATTTTAGGATTGTTTGTTTCAGTTCTGTGAAAAATGTTGTTGGTATTTTGATAGGAATTCCATTAAACCTGTAGATTGCTTTGGGTAGTATGGACATTTTAATAGTATTTGTTCATCCAACCCATAAGCATGGGATATCTTTCCATTTCTTTGTGTCATCTTGAATTCTTTCATCACTGTTTTATAGTTTTCAAAGTGTAAGTCTTTCACCTCTTTGGTTAAGTTTATTCGTAGATATTTTATTGTTTTTAGTGGGATTGTTTTCTTAATTTCACTTTCTGCTGCTTCATTTTTAGTGTATAGGAAAGCAACAGATTTTTGTACATTGATTTTGTATACTGTGACTCTACTGAATTCATTTATCAGTTCTAATAATAATTAATTAATTACTAGAAGACTACCTTATGTTTTGGGTGTTATATTTTGGGAATAAAAGCACATTGAAACATGTCAGAAGATGAAAGAGCAAGAGATAGAGAAGAGTAGATGCTGTCTTAGAAGGCAGTCCTATTTGGCATAGAGAGAGAATACTTGAGATAGAGCAATATAAATAGTGTCTTAAAATATTCAGAGATCCATTCAATAGGTGACAGATAAGCAGACCCATTCTGTTGCCTTAGGGGACAGTGAGTAAAAGTTATAGGGGATTTCAGGTTTATATAAGCAAGAACTAATTTGTATCCATATATCAACTTTTATTGATGGGTAATATTTTACCAAGATCAAATCTGTGGCTTTCCTTTAAGCCTGTCCTCAAAATTCTACATGTGAGATTTGATTTATTTAGTCATTAAATTATTTTTCATTATTAAGGTTTGAACATATTTCCCTGTTGTAGTTCATGATTATATACCTATTTCTAGGGTGAGAAATTGGATTCCTTTTGTTTTGATATTAAAAACCATTTAGAAAATGTGTGTAGGAAGATTAAGTATAAGGATATTAATAATAGTTAATACCTTTATACTACCTTTATCAGAGTTCAATTATATTTCTATAGTTTTCCAAGGGATCCAAATCTTTTTTTCTTAATTTAAAAATATTTTTTGATTAACCCTTAGCTGGAATGGAAAAACACGACACTAATCAATAATAGAATGGAGTTCAATTTTAATAGTAAATAAATTCAGGTAACAATTTAGATAGCACAAAAAGTTATGGCATTTAGCAAGGCTAATGTCTAGTGCACATGAATGTGGATGGGTGTAGATGATTTAAGGAAAGCTAGACAAATAAATGTAATGAAGAGTTCTTAAATAGTCATAGAAGTAAGTGGAAAATTGTTCAAAAGTAATCAGCAATTTGGGGCACTAGGGTGGCTCAGTTGGATAAGCATCCGACTCTTGATTTTGGCTCAGGTCAATGTCTCAGGGTCGTGAGATTGAGCCCTGTGTGGGGCTCCATGCTGGGCATGAAGCCCGCTTAAGATTCTTTCTCTCTCTAACTCCTGCCCCCTGTGTGCATGCTCTCTCTCTCTAAAACAGACAGACAGACAAACGAAAACAAACAAAAACAACCCACGGTAATCAGCAATTCATGAAGAGATTATCGTCCAGTCATTTTCCTGTTGTATCTAAAACATTTTGACAAAATTCATATTCATATTCACTTTTGAAGGATATACCTATGATGTAAGATGAGATGCAATTAATTTGGAAATAAAGTAGAAAATTTTTACTTTAGTAAACACTCATACGCACACACTCTGCCTTAATACCAGTGTTTAAAGACTTCCTTTAGGTACTCCAAATTCTGGTCCTTTCCTCATATTTTCCATTAAACTTAAGGAAGAAGTATTTATACCTTTTTTTTATCTCTTTACTCCTATTCACCCATCCACCCACCCACTTCAGTCTGACTTCCATTCCCAAAATTCAAATAAATAGATTTCCCTCAGATCACAGATATATTTGTGCCTGTAAGTTCACAGGTCACTTTTCACTACTCATCTTACTTTACTTCTGTTGACAATTCCTTTCTTGATGAAATAGTCTTTAATATCAATAGCTTTGTTAACTGACTTCTGCAGTCTCGGATCCTTCTCCCTGGACGTTAAATATTGTAGTTCCTTACATCTTGGCTGTTGGTCCATTTGAATCTTTACAGAAAATCTCATACTCAGACAGTGAATCCATGCTTTTAGTTATTGGCACAGATTTCTATCTCTAGCAGCAAAATGTATGTCCACTTGCCTACCTAGTGTCTTTATTTGACTGTTCAAAGTCATCTCAGACTCAGTGTGTCTAAAATGTACTTTGTGATCTTCTTTCATCTTATGTTCCAACATCCTCTAAGTTGGTGAGTTCACCACTGCCATACACACAAATCAGAAATGTAGGAGCCATTTTTGACATCTTCTCCTTCCCCATCACCAAGCTCTGTCAGCTTCCCTTCTTAAACAGATTTTGAATATGTTTTCTTTTTATCTCCACCACCATCACCCTACTCCAGGCTATCATCATCTTTTTCCTGGACTATAGTTTGTAGCTGCTGTGTTTGCTCACATGCATCCATTTTATTTTCCATACTCTCTGTTATAGCCTCAGTTTAAAAAAAAAAAAAAAGACAACCAACCCATGTCACTTTTCTCTGCCTTATTTAAAACATTCCAATCACTTCCCACTGCTCTTGGAATAAATGAAAGACCCTGTGGTATTAAAAAACAAACAAAACCTCTGTCTTGTAAGTCTTAAAATACTTATTAAAACATTTTAGACACAAGACAGAAATAAACTGATATTTTTATTTGATATTCATTGAGCAGTTACTATGGACATGCATTATAATAAACTTTCAAAAGTATCTCATTTAATCACCATAAATCTAATAAAAGGAATATATTAATATATCAGTTTTAGAGAAAAGAATATTCAGGCTTCATAATGTCATGAATATAGAACGCTGCTTATTTCTGCAGTTTCCTTACACCTCTTTTTCTTATTGACTGCTTTAGTCATACTGGTATCCATTCAGTTCTGCATTCTAGAGAGAATGAAGGCCTTCCCACATGCTCCTTCCCACGACAAGGATTTTGACCGTGTTGTCCTCCCGCTGTGAAATCCCCTACCTTGTCTACCAACCCCTCGGCCAGTTCATGCTCCTTAGGTCTTGGGTCAATTGTTACTTCCTCAGAAAAGCTCACCCTGACTTCTTTAACAATGAATTTCATCCTAATGTAAGCTCTTTTAGCTCCATACACTTCTTCTTAGATGTATTATTTAGTTGTATTTATCACAGTTATAATTCACATTTTTGTATGAGATTCTTTGTTTTATTCTCTGCTAGTAGATAATAAGCTTCATGAGGGCAAGGGCAGTTTCTCCTTTTGCTCAACGCTTTAATTTTAGCACGTGGTGTGGTTGTTGAATGAATGGGTTATGTTAACTTGAGAAGTCATACATTGATTATCACGTAAGTGTGGATTTTGTCTTTTTTTTTTTTTAAGTCTTGGTACAGAAAATAAGGCTTTGAGAAAATTAATTGTTGAACACTACATCAAAAACTAATGATGTACTATATGTTGGCTAACATAATAAATTTTTTTTTAAAAAAAGAGAAAATGAGATGGAGAAAAAGTTGAGAGATTTCTGGACTTGGGCAAGTCCCCTCAAAGCACTAAGGCAGTGACTGAGTTATAGGGTAAATTGTAGGGGTAATACCATGTCTTTGCAGGGAAGTAAGTCATGATTCAATTAAGTATAATATACTTTTTTAGAAAACAGAGCTTAATCTATGGCAGTTCTCTTGGTAAGCATTGTGAGAAGTATAATAAAAACGTAAAAACAAAAATATACAGAACCTTTGATACATCTTTAAAATTCTTATAAAACATTTTAGAAACAAGACAGAAGTAAACTGGTAAAGTTATTTTTATTTGACATTCATTGAGCACTTACTATGGACATGCATTAAATTAACCTTTAAAAATATCTCACTTATTCCTCAGAAGTCTGATAGAAGGAAGACATTAATATATCAGTTTTACAGGAGAAAAAATTGAGTCTTCAAAATGTTGTGAATTATATCCTAGCCCATACAGCAAGGCTACTGTTTAGAATATACCTCAGATATCTTAATCCAAAATCAGTGAATTAAAACTTAAAACCAGTGCTCGTCAAATTTCAGTAATATGTGTACCCTCATTAAAATATCAAAATATTTTTGAAGATTCCTACTGTAGAATTAAATTAACATTATGATACTGGTACTTAAACATATAAATATAGTGGTGAAATTCTTGTACTTATAGATTTATGGAACCCTAAAAATAAAGCAGTATTTTGCTTTATAAATTGTACAAATGAAATAGGAACAAAAGCAACAGAGCATAATTCAAATTAACAGCATTATTGTGATACATTATTATTTTTAAAAAATTACTAAAATGTGAATTCTGTATTGATAGCTATAGCTCAGGCTCTTTGTTAGTCTGCATAGGTAGATTTTGCTGCATTGATAACAAACTCCAAATCTCAGTGGCTTAACACATAAGATTCTATCACATGGTTTATGTCAGGTGTCTTTCTAGGGCAGGTTTTACCATTCAAATTCAGGATGGTTAATGTACCATCCATTCAGGATGCTTAATGTACCAAAGCAGAGAAATAACTGGAATGATAGAATAATTTTCACTGTCTCACCCTTGAATATTAGTAAGAACTAGTCATGTGGCCCCGTCTAACTGTAAGAGGGCTGGATGCTATAGGGCCCAAGAATGACATTACAATATACATTGGTGAGTACAAATGATGACTATCACAATTCCAAAACTGAAAACTTACACTCTAAAATGGCTTAAAATTATGTTACCATGCACATAAAACTAGTTTAGTATCTGTTATTGGTAAAGTATTACATAAATACAAAAGTTAACACAGATGATTATTATTTTAATATTAGAACTATGGGCAGTATGATATGCTTCTCAATATCTTGAAACTGCCATTTCTGCAGGTGCTCTCTTGGCCTCAACATAATTGTAAATACAAAATGCAAGTGTGGACCATGAAATCTTAGACAATATTTGGTGAAAAGGTAATCATTGGGATGATTCAGAATAACAATTTTTTATTATCTTTGATGACTCAAATTTGGACAGACAAGTCACGGTCACATGCGAGAATATATTGCCAGCGCCACTGCTTGAGAAACAATGTATTGTATACATCTATTTTGACTGTAGAGCTAAGTGCCAATATGAGTGGAAAATAAATAAATACAATGTCTAAGAACAAGATCATTGTGAACTGGAGTGGTATTGAAAGGATTGGTAGGCAGGAAGGATTTGAGCTCAGCCTTGAAAAAATGATAGGACTTAAACAGGCATGAGAGGAGAGAATTGGACCATCAGCAGATTGAACATCATAAAAGAAGTGGAGATAGCAAGGTTTGTTCCTGGGTTAAGAAGATGAACTTATTCGGGATGAAGAGTTTGTTTTAAAGAGTATTTTGTGTTTTCTTTTATATATAATGAAAAGTGAGAGAAAAATTCTGAGTGAAAAAATACGCCTCCTTGAAAACAGTGCTTTTGGACAAATGATGTAATTTTCTGTGACTGGTGGTTGAGACACCGTAAACTATAATGATTACCATGTATTAAATACCTATGATGTGCAGGATAATATATGAGGCACTTTAGATAAAATATCTAATTTCATGACAACCATGTCTAACTGCCTAAAAGTTAGACAGTACTATTTTTGTTTTACAGAAAAGGGAAGAGAACTCAGAAATGTTGGGTAACTTCTCTATTTACAATAATATTAAGTGCCCTGAAAAGAATGATTTAAATCCAGTTTGACATCTAAATTCAAATGCTTTCTACTATATCCTTCCAAGTTAAAAAGGGCTGTGCATTTCTGGGCTTCTAATAAGCAAGTTCTATTCATTAGTAAATTAGTCAACCAGAATGTAGTCATCTACATTCTGAAGTAAATCAATTTTGTTTCTTTCACAGGACTAGGTACAAAATTTGCAAGTGATCAACATTGCTACCTTTTTGCGACTATCAAGAGGAAAGTAAACTAGTTGGAAATATTTCTATTATCATGATAAACTAGCATCTATTAAATACTGTGAGTTTGGCACCCTATTAGCCTACATTCATTTTTATCAGAATTAGGAATATATAGGATATGAATGAAAAGGAAATGTTGATTCATAATACATTTATTATCCTATACTTTTTTTTTTTAAAGATTTTTATTTATTTATTTGACAGAGACACAGCGAGAGAGGGAACACAAGCAAGGGGAGCGTGAGAGGGAGAAGCAGGCTTCCCGCGGAGCGAGGAGCCCGATGCAGGGCTCGATCCCAGGACCCTGGGATCATGACCTGAGCCGAAGGCAGACGCTTAACGACTGAGCCACCCAGGCACCCTATCCTATACTTTTTTTTCATTTTCCTAGAGACAAACCAATAAAAAGTTATAGTTTCAATGAAATAAATGATTGTGTAGCTGCATTCCCAGGCCAATTAAAATGCAGTCAGTTTTTCCCTGCTCCTTTTTGTTAGGTTCTCTGAGATACTTAGCAGCTATAGAAAACTTCCAAAGGCATGAAATAGCCCTCAGACTTCAGTAGTAGGTAACAGGAGCCATCATGAAGGAGGCACTAGTCATCATCAAGGAGACTTCAGCAATAAACTGGGAAATAATGAAGGTCATCCTTAGGGAAGTAGAATCAATACCCAAGTTCAATAGACAATGACATAGAACCTTGATTGAAAGGTGGGATGTGGAGGAAGGATTGACAAGTAGAAAAAGAAAACCAAAAAACTTTAGAGGAGGAGGCATTCAATTTGAACACATAAAGGGAAACAGCAGTAAGAACATTGCTAGATTGTTTCTCCTTGTAATTAGCTGGAAATGTATTAGTGTGTTGTGGGAGGTGAGGGATGGGTATGTAACTTGGTCATTTTCTCCTTTTAACTTAGATGTCGGAATATCAGGATGGTTTCCTACACCATATGAGCTTGGGCTCATCTAACATGTTACTGGTTCTTATTAGGTATTTAGTAATAATGCATTCAACAGATGAATACAAAGATGAATGGAATACATGGCTAGTGAATCGCATTGTTCAGAAGAGGTGGCAGAACAGTAGTTTTCCTGTCCTTGAATCTAGTCAGAGCTTACTTAGTGGAGGGAATACTGCAGAGAGATGCCAGTTTACATTCATACAGTGCCTGGCACTGTACATAGAGTGGCATTCAAAATGTGTGTCATTCAAATATTTTGTTGTAGTCTAAACACAGACTGTCGGGCCCTGAATGCCCACCCGTACTTCTCACTTCTTTAAGGATAGATCCTTGAGTAGCCAGTGTAGCCAACAAAGGAGTGTTGTCTAGGCCTTGTTTAATTCTTTAGCATCAACTGATGAAGCTCTCCAGCAGTGCTTCTATATTCTTGACAGCTTGGCAGTTTCTAAAGCAGTGATAGAGAATTTTCTGAGAGACAGTGCAGCAGAGGAGTTAAGAGCAAGAACTCTGGAGCCAGAGTGCTTGGGATTAGAATCCTCCTTCTACAATTTACTAACTAGGCAAGTTACTTAACTCCACTGGCCCTCATTTTCCTCATCTGTAAAATGGGACTAATAAGAGTACCTTATTCCAATGTGTTATTATGGAAATTAATTACGAACTGGTCGAAACAGTACTTGCTCCTTATCACATGCTTAACAGTATGAAACTAATTGAAACTGCATACATTTCTGCAAAGTAAAATAAAATAAAAACACAGAGAAATAGGGCACTCATTCTAGCTGGAAGTTTTGGACAGACTACCGGTAAGGAATGTCACCAAAAAGGGGTGGAGACAGGAAACTAGAGTGCAGGGTGAAAAAAAAAAAAAAAGTATCCTGTTTTATTTGGATAGGGTATGGGATAGACTTGAGAATGTTTATAGAAGAATGAAAAGATACAGAACCAAGAACAAACTTGAAGATAAGGGAGGCAAACTCTAGAGAACGTAGCAGAGGATGAGATCAATGCCATAGGTAGAATAATTGGCTTTAAACAGAAGCAGGGACAGATAATTGCTATGGGTTCTTTTGTGCCCCTTTATCTTTATCCTGTATTTCTGTTTGGAAACAATGAGCTATATTGGGTGTCACAACAGCTTTACTTATTGAAAGACACCCCGTATCACTGATTTTCACAAATTTTCCCTACTTTGAATGCTGTTAACTTGATGTTTAATCCATACACCTGCTGCTTTGTGTGCTTAGCATGTCTTTTCCTTTAAATTTCATCTCTCCCAGACAGAGTTCTCAATTAAGTGGCTCTTCAGCCAAACTATTTTTAATTCCAAGAAACTTCTTTGGCATTTCCAGAAACATAGTAAACACAATTAAGTGGGCATTGCTTGCATTCTCATTTCTCCCTCAGTGGAAAGTCATCACTGGTTCCCACTGCTTGCCAATAATTGCCTCCTGAAGTTCAAGTACTAACAGGGAGTGACTTTGTCTATTTCATCTACTTCTCAGATCATAGCACAGTTTTATGTTATACAGGAACTATATCCCATTTGATAATGATGATGACCCATCATTTTTGTATAGGAGAGCTCTTAAAATTGTCTTAACAAAAGCAGGACACGGGAAATGGACTCTTTTGTCAGACCACATAGAAACTTCAACCTAACAGATGTTAGCTTATGAAAAATCTTCAAGAATCTTTTAATCATAGATTTAAATCTGCAGCCTTCTATTTGCAGTTATTCTGGATTTTTCTGTAATCTGGCTCTATGACCAACAGCTAAAACCATGTTAAACGTAGTTTAGTCTCTTGTATACTTTGTCTCTGTCTGGGCTTTGCTCATGTTTTCGTGATAACATAGCTCCATCTAAGAAAAAGGAAACTTCCAAGATATGTTTGGTTTCTTTATCCCCCCACAAATGTGTATATGTCTTTTACTTTTTTTCTTCGTAAGATGGAAAAATGAGTTTGAAAAAACAACTTCAGCTATATTATCAAAGAAGAACTTAGGAGTTTAGCTATGACATTCCCATTAAGCCTGCAAAAGAGAATGAGTAAAGCCATGTTCTGACTTTGTGACTTTAACCATTAGTAATCATCAAAACACTGAAAGATGATTTCAAGATCAAAGCGAAACATAGCAACTTCAAAGACAGATAGAGAGCTCAATGCTGAAAAGCAAGGTCCTCATAATGTAACCCCCATTAGAAGTTGTCAGAAATCAGGTAAGCAAGACCTGGATCTGAAATCGACCTTTCTAAGATGTTCTAAGAACATCTGCAGCAATCTACCAAGTTTATATTTCTCATAATTTTGCACAGTTACTTTCAAAATCACTTTCTGCTCTATTCCACAAATGAAATCCAAGTGTGCTTTGTGCGATCTTTAATCACCTAAACATAATTATAAGTCGACCATATAATTTACCATTTAGACTTGTGCATTTTGAGAGAGAAACATGGTGCTATTAATAATTGTACCTCAAAAATTGTGTTAATTCGGTATGTCCTGGACAAATGGGGAAGTGTCCTACCTCCTGTTACAGAAAATAACCTTGTTAAAGATGAAATATTGTTCCTTTGGCCCTAGATTAACATTTATTTCTTTTGAAATCTTACCCATTTCTCAGCCATTTAACTTTGTGTGTTTCCCATTAACCAGTCTTAATAATCACAAATATAAGTAGTCTATTATTGCCTTTAAGTTATGAGAACATCTCACACCAACCTCAAGACACACATTCAACAACAACAGTGAAATGATTTCCAAATATTTAACACTACTACCATATCAAAACTTTTCTGATGAAAAAGTCAATGTGTCCTATTTTACAGCTCATTCAGTAATTGTTTGGAGACTTGCCTATGGAGACCATTTTATTTACCAAATCCTTAAGTCATCAAATACAACAGTTATAAAGAGTGTGCAATGAAGAACAGTAAATCACTGTAAAAACTGCTATTGTTTTGGCTGCTTTTAACATGAAGTTATTTCAACATGAGAGAAATGTTGATTTTTTTTTTTAAATTTTACCATTTTAAACACAGTTGTTATATAGCTTCCTTTTCTTTTTCTGTCTTTATCATTCTGTATGATTGTGTATGAGTGTCTCCATTTCTCAAAGCATCCTTCTAACCATTTTTTATAGCAGAATGTATATAATTGCCATCAGAATCTTCATCAAAAATTTGTCCAGTTTGAATTTATCTCTGTGTTATCATGCAATCTATGTAATTGTGGGTGAGAGTGTATGTTGAGATTGTGCCTTAATTTAATCCATTGTAACTTATCATTGGATATTTGGAGTGGCCCCCATTTTTTTTCACTGTGTTAACGTTGAAGTAAATATTTTAATACATATGGCTTTTTATAACTCCTAAAATTTTAAAATAATACCCAAATGCATGATTACCAGACCAAATGGTAAACATGAGAAAGAAGAAATAGTTGCCTTTGAAAAAAGCGTGTAAGTGCCAAGAGTGTCAAGCAAATTTAGTTGTGTCCTAAGTGACTTAGTAGAAATGCACCTGATTTATATATATTTAATGGAATTAGTGTGATTTAAAAATACATGATTCATTTGTGATGTCTGAAGAATGAAAGATTATCTAAACTAGTTTCTCAGCAGTTGAGTTCAGCTCTCTTTTATTATGAACCTAAGTATCTGACTTAGGAATTCTATAGCTTTAAGGTCTGGTTTGGTTCATTAGAAATGAATGGATACACAAAAATGCTATAGGTAAAATGGATAAGTTTGCAAATAAAAAGTGACAGTACTACTTAAGTATAAAATATGTAGTAACCACAATTCAGCGTTAAGAAAGACAATCTATTTATTCCAACTAACATTATTTTAAAGTCAGTGAGACAGTAAACTGGTTCCCTCTTTACATGCAGAGATTTTTCTATTGTAACATTTTCACATAAATAATTTTGTCATTATTTTATTGCAAATGCTGGTTTATTATTTTGTCCTAGGCCTGATCCAGAGGAAATTATATTTAAACCTATTTCTGAACCCTTTATGTTTCTTCCCTATACCCAACTTCTCTTCTTATCTGTTCTTCATCTATGTAGAGTTAGAGAAAGGACTATAAAAAGGAAGCAGGGAACCTATTCTCTGAAAATTGGTTATAGTAGGATTTTGCTGATAAATCTCCCCTCAATTTGTTGAAATAATCATTTGAGCAAAAAGCAAAAAGATTTGTTTATTTCTAACTAAAATGTTTTGTAGTTACCTTATATGTATATTCACAAAATCACCAACATCTTGTTACTAGTATTTCTATTCACATCAACAGGTATAAATACACCAAGAGGAATTTATATACCAAAAGGAATCAGAGAAATGTGAAAAATAATAGGTACATTCAAGTTCATAAAAGAATATCAAAATTTATCAAAATATTGAAAGCATATGATAGTAAATAATATTTTCTAGTAGTCAAGGATAGAAGAAATTAATTGCTTGCATTTATGGAGGACTGTTCAGACAGCCAAGCATGTGCTCAAAATACATGGTCATCAAAACCTGACCTCAATGAACATTTCTCGTCTCATCTTCAATCCAAACCTTGTGTCCAAATCTTGCTACAGTGAACTGGCCATCTTTCCCAGAAAAATCATCATACTTCCACATTGTACTTTTGTTTGAATATCTGCTGCTTACAATTCTTCTGTTTATGGAAATCCTCATAATTCAAGAAGGAAACTCTCTCCAATATAATTAAGTATTCTTTTATATACTTAATCCCCATAAAACTTTCTAAGCACCCTCCCCTTGCCCACAGGCCAACATTCTGTGAGTCAAGTCTTCATAACAGTAGCATAAAATGACTCTTCCTATGAAATAAGGGGCAGGCATTTCAAAGCAATCATGTTAGCTAATGTTTGTAATAAGATTGAATTACATTAAATAACTAATATTTTAAGAAAAACGTGATAAGCTAGCTGAGATAAATTCCTTTAACTGTAAGTTAAAGTCCTAAATTTTTTAAGTAGAATGAATTCCCAAATATCTTTTCTTTTTAAACATTTATTTATTTGACAGACACAGAGAGAGAGCACAGATAGGCAGAGCGGCAGGCCAAGGGAGAGGGAGAAGCAGGCTCTCTGCTGAGCAGGGAGCCCGACGTGGGGCTTGATGCCAGGACCCTGGGATCATGAACTGAGCCGAAGGCAGACGCTTAACGACTGAGCCACCCAGGCACCCTATCCCAAATATCTTTTAAGTAACTGTTATATTCACAGTTTTATGCAGTATCCAATATTACAAAGATATATGTATTCTAAAATATCCCACTTTAATACAAGACATTTTATGTTAAGTGCAATAATTCATCTCATATTCAAAGTATATGTTTTAAATAGATAACTCCAGATGATGGAGCAGTTCTTTGACTAAGGGGATTAAGTCCTATTTTACAGAAGAGATGCTACCACTAATCAATAAATAAATGTGTGATGATGCAGTAAGGGAGAAGAGTCAGAATAGCTGGATGGACCTAATAATATCCAGAATGCAGATCTTTTTGCCACAAGATTGCCCCTAAGGCAACAGCATTTCATATACAGTATTATGTATTTAGTTACAGTATTTTTGCTTGTAATTATATTAAAACATTGTCGTTCATAAAAAAATCTATTTAAATATCTCATTTTAAGATAATTGTGTTCTCAATTATATTTCTTAATGTTTGGACCATCTGCTTCCTATATGAATAGAATTCCAATTTTTGAATAGTAGTCAAAAAAGTGATAGAAATTTCAAAATTTATCTCCCAGGAAAGATTTAATATGTAAAAGATGTTTGCATTAAATATTTATGTTGTATTGAGTGGAGTCAAGCAAATAACAGAGCTATGTTTCTCACTCATAATTTTTCTACCGTATTATCTTTTCTTCCATGTAGGTTTCAATGGAAATATGATGATACTGTGTTTAGCTTTGCATAAAGGGAAAAGAGATAATGACTTTTATTTATTTATTTTTATTTTATTATGTTATGTTAATCACCATACATTACATCATTAGTTTTTGATGTAGTGTTCCATGATTCATTGTTTGCGTATAACACCCAGTTCTCCATTCAATACGTGCCCTCTTTAATACTCAAGAGATAATGAATTTTAAAGAGAAAAATCCAAAGATGCTCTTTGTATTTGTTAGTTTCTTTCTTGAATAGATAAATTATACTGTCACCAGATGCTTATTCTTAACTTTATATCCCCAAACACAGTATCCCAGGTCCTAAAACACAAAGGTACCTATTTCCTCCAGTCCCCAGGTACAAACACAGGAGCAGATTCTTATGCATTATTCATTTTATTGATTACCGTTTCTCCAAATACCTCCACAGAACTTGAGTCTTGCTCTAGGAAAGAGGGGTGCAAGTGGTTGACACCAAAGCCCTCATCACAGTACAGATGACTTGTGTAAACCCAGTATACTCATCCTGACCTTCTTGCTGGTGGTCATATGGCGTAATTTGAACAAATAGACTGTAAAGGGTTTAGTAAATCCCAGAGAGATTTCCACATTTCTTAAGAAAAAAAAAGAAGAGAAAGGAAGAGGAGGCGGAGGAGGAGGAAGAGGAAGGAGAAGGAAGAGAAAAAGCAAAGAAGACAGAAAGTAAAGCAGTAGAAAAAAAGTTGAATATAATTTTGTTTAGAATTGAATCTGGAACACTTGATTCCATGTTTCATGCTGGGATCAAAATTGAGCAAATTCTGACCCATTAAGCATATCAGAGCTGAGGATCACAAAACAAAACAAAGTATGGCTCCACTATGACATTATTGAGCCATAAAATCAAACATAACTGCTGTCCTTTAGACTTTGTTTATTGAGATGATAAACTACCTTAGTTTGTGTGTGTGTGGTGTGCATTTTTTTAATTTTTTTTTTATTTTTATTTTTTAAAGATTTTATTTATTTACTTGACAGAGAGAGACACAGCGAGAGAGGGAACACAAACAGGGGGTGTGGGAGAGGAAGAAGCAGGCTTCCCACTGAGCAGGGAGCCCGATGCGGGGCTCGATCCCAGGACCCTGGGATCATGACCTGAGCTGAAGGCAGACGCTTAACTGACTGAGCCACCCAGGTGCCCCCATTTTTTTTATTAATACTTTATTTTTAGAAGAGTTTATTTTTTTAAAGATTTTATTTATTTATGAGGGAGGGAGAGAGAGAGAGAGAGCATGCACAAGCAGAGGAAGGGGCAGAGGAAGAGGGAGGAGCAGACTCCCCGCTGAGCAGGTAGCCCTGGCATCATGACCTGAGCACAAGGCAGAAGCCTAACTGACCGAGCCACCCAGGTGCCCCTTTTAGAGCAGTTGAAAGTTCACAGCAAAATTGAGGGGAAGGTACAGATACTCTCTTTTCTTGTAATGTATGTTCGGCTTGAGTATTAGGGTAATGCTAGCCTCATAGAATGAGTCAGGAAACATTCCTTCTGCTTCTATCCTCTGAAAGAGATTGTAGAGATCTTTTATAATTTCTTACTTAAAAGTTTGCTAGAGGGTGCCTGGGTGGCTCAGTTGGTTAAGCGACTGCCTTCGGCTCAGGTCATGATCCTGGAGTCCCTGGATCGAGTCCCGCATCGGGCTCCCTGCTCGGCAGGGAGCCTGCTTCTCCCTCTGACCCTCCCCCCTCTCATGTGCTCTCTCTCTCTCATTCTGTCTCAAATAAATAAATAAAATCTTTAAAAAAAAAAAAAAAGTTTGCTAGAATTCTCCAGTAAATCCATTTGGGTTTTTGTGCTTTCTGTTTTGGAAGGTTATTAATTACTGAATCAATAAACATTGATTACTAAGTAATTAATTATTGATTAATAAACATAAGCCTATTCAGATTGTCAATTTCTTGTTGTTTGAACTTTGGCAAATCTTGTCTTTCAAGGCATTAATCTGTTTCATCTAGATTATCAAATATGTGGGCCTAGAACTATTCATAGTATTCCTTTATATTCTTTTTGATATCCATAGCTTCTATAGTGATCTCCCCTATTTCATATCTGATATTAGTAAGTTGGTTCATCTCTTTTTTTCTTAGTTAGCCTAGCTAGATGCTCACTGATTTTATTAATCTTGTAAAAGTACCAGCTTTTGGTTTCATTGATTTTCTCTATTGATTGTCTGTTTTCAGTGTCATTGATGTCTGCTCTAATTCTTATTATTGATTTTCTTTGGCTTACTTTGGAGTTCATGTGCCCTTTTCTTTCTTGTTTCTATAGGTGGAAACTTAGATCATAGAATTTAGCTCTTTCTTTTCAAATATATGCATTAAATGATATGTTTCCCTCTAAACACTGCTTTTCTTGTATCCCACAGATTTTGATAAATTATGTTTTCATTTTCATGTATTTAAATTATTTTAAAATTTCTCTTGAGATTTCTTCTTTGACCCACATGTTATTAAAAGTATGTTGTTTAGGGGCACCTGGGTAGCTCAGTCAGTTAAACGTCTGCCTTCCGCTCAGGTCATGATCTCAGGGTCCTGGGATTGAGCCCCACGTCAAGCTCTCTCCCTCTCCTCCCCGCTTGTGCTGTCTCTTGCTATCTCTGTCACTTCACTGTCTCTCTCTCTCTCTCTCTCAAAAAAAAATGAATAAAAAGCCTTGAAAAATAAAAGTATGTTGTTTAATTTCTCTGTATTTGGGGATTTTCCACTTATCTTTCTGTTATTGCTTTGTAGTATAATTCCGTTGTGGTCTGAGGGCAGACATTGTATGGTTTCTATTATTTTAAGTTTGTTAAGGTGTGTTTTATGGCCCCAAGTGTTGTGTCTTGGTGAATGTTTCATGTAGGCTTGAGAAAAATGTGTATTCTGCTGTTATTGAAGTAGTCTCTAGATGTCAGTTATAGCCAGTTAATGGACGGTATTGTTGAATTGTAACTGTTTCCTTACTACTGTCCATTTCTGAGAGAGGGCTATTGAAGTCTCCAACTCTGATAGTGGATTTGGCCATTTCTCTTTGCAGTTTTATTTTTGTCTCATTGTTTGAAACTCTATTATTAGGTGCACACATGTTAAGGATTATTTCATTGGAAAATTGAACCCTTAATCATTAGGTAATGCCCCTCATTATCCCTGATAACTTTCCTTGCTTTGGCATCAAGTTTCTCTGAAATTAATGTAGCTAATCCTGCTTTCCTTTGATTAAGGTTAGCATGGTATATTTTCCTCCATGTGTATTTTCTTCTATATGTGTTTTTATATTTAAAGTGTGTTTCTTATAAGCATCACATATTTGGGTCTTGTTTTTGATCTACTTTGACAGTCTTTGTCTTTTAATTGGTGCATTTAGACCATTGACATTCAAAGTGATTATCAATATGCTTGGATTAATATTTACCATGTTTGTTACTGTTTTCTATTTGTTGCTTTTGTCCTTCCCATTTCTGTTTTTGTTTTCCACTTTTTTCCTGCTTTTTGTGGTCTTAATTGAGCATTTTATATTTATATTGAGCATTTTCTCACTTTGTAGTGTAATAGTTACTATTTTTTACTTTTTTTAGTGGTTGCCGTAGAGTTTGCAATATACATTTACAGTTAATCCAAATCCACTTTCAAATAACACTATACCACTTCACAAATGGCATGAATACCTTATAATAATGAAATGATCCAAGTTCCTCCCTCCCATCCCTTGTATCATTGCTATCATTCATTTCACTTGTATATTAATATGCATAAACATATATGTATATTTGCAACATATCTATAACATACATAATCTGCCACATTTGTTGATATTATTATGAACAAACTGTTGTGTTAGATTAATTATGGATAAGAAAAAGAAAAGTTTTTATTTTACCTACACTTCTTCCTTCTTTGATGCTCTTCCTTCATGTAGATCAATCCTTCTGACATTATTAATTTTTTTCCTCTCTAAAATTTTTTTAACATTTCTTATAAGTCTGGCAACAAATTCCCTCAATTTTTGTGAGATAAAGTCCTTATTTCTTCTTCAATTTCAAAGAATAATTTCTCAGGACACAGATTTTTTTTTAATTTTGTTATGTTATGTTAATCACCATACATTACATCATTAGTTTTTTTTTTTTTTTACATCATTAGTTTTTGATGTAGTGTTCCATGATTCATTGTTTGCGTATAACACCCAGCGCTCCATTCAATACATGCCCTCTTTAATATCCATCACCAGGCTAACCCATCCTCCCACCCCCATCCCCTCTAGAACCCTCAGTTTGTTTCTCAGAGTCCATAGTCTCTCATGGTTTGTCTCCCCCTCTGATTCCTGCCCCCTTCATTTTTCCCTTCCTACTATCTTCTTTTTTTTTAACATATAATGTATTATTTGTTTCAGAGGTACAGGTCTATGATTCAACAGTCTTACACAATTCACAGCACTCCCCATAGCACATACCCTCCCCAATGTCTATCACCCAGCCACCCCATCCCTCACACCCCCCACCACTCCAGCAACCCTCAGTTTGTTTCCTGAGATTAAGAATTCCTCATATCAGTGAGATCATATGATACATGTCTTTCTCTGATTGACTTATTTCTCTCAGCATAATACCCTCCAGTTCCATCCACATCATTGCAAATGGCAAGATTTCATTCCTTTTGATGGCTGCATAATATTCCTCTGTGTGTGTGTGTGTGTGTGTGTGTGTGTGTGTGTGTGTGTGTGTGTGTATACACCACATCTTCTTTATCCATTCATCTGTCGATGGACATCTTGGCTCTTTCCATAGTTTGGCTATAGTGGACATTGCTGCTATAAACATCAGGGTGCACGTACCCCTTCGGATCCCTACATTTGTATCTTTGGGGTAAATACCCAGTAGTGCAATTGCTGGGTCATAGGGTAGCTCTATTTTCAACTTTTTGAGGAACCTCCATACTGTTTTCCAGAGTGGCTGCACCAGCTTGCATTTCTGCCAGCAGTATAGGAAGATTCCCCTTTCTCTGCATCCCCGCCAATATCTGTCATTTCCTGACTTGTTAATTTTAGCCATTCTGACTTGTGTGAGGTGGTATTTCACTGAGGTTTTGATTTGGATTTCTCAGGACACAGATTTTTAAGTTAGTGGCTATTTTCCTCTGAACACTTCAAAGATTTCACTCTATTTCCTTTCTCACATAGTTTCTGAGGAGAAGTTGGATGTAATTCTTATCTTTATTCTTATATAGGATAGGTAAGGTGTTGGATTTTTTTCCTGCTTTGGCTTCTTTCAGGATTTTTTCTTTATCTTTGATTTTTTTGTAGTTTGTATATGCCTGGGTATAATTTGTTTTGGCATTTATCCTGCTTCTTATTCTTTGAGCTTCCTGGATCTGTGGTTTAGTGTTTAATATTTTGGGTAAATTCTCAGTCATTATTGATTCAAATATTCTGTTCCTTTCTCTCCCCTCTTAATACTCCCATCACATGTATGTTACGCCTTTTATAGTTGTCCCACAGTCCTTAGATATTCTGCCTTTTTTCAGTCTTTGTTCACTTTGCTTTTCAGTTTTCAAGGATTTTAAGGAAATATCTTAAGTCAGAGAATCTTTCCTCACCTGTGTCTAGTCTACTATAACTAGCCCACCAAAGGCATTCTTCATTTCTGTTATAGTGTTTTTTGTGTCTAGCAGTTATTTTTGCTTCTTTCTAAGGATTTCTGTCTCTCTGCTTATCTTGCCCGTTTGTTCTTATCTGCTATCTACATTATCCATTAAAGCCATTAGCATATTAATCATATTTGTTTTAAATTCCTGGTTTGATAATTCTAACATCCCTGCCATGTCTGGTTCTGATGCATACTCTTCAAATTGTGTTTTTTGCCTTTTGGTATGCCTTTAATTTTTCTTGGTAGCCAGGCATCACGTATGGGAGAGAAAAGGAACTGCCATAAATGGGCCCCAGTAATGTGGTTGTGAAGTGTGGGGGGAGGGTAAACGTTCTATAATTCTATGACTAGGTCTTGGTCCTTTAGTTTTTGCTTACCCCTTAGGTGGAACAGGATGGCTAGAGTGGCCTGAAATTGGTATTTCCCTTCTCTCTCATGGCTTGGCTGGAATGGTTGGAGTTGGGTGTTTCCCTTCTCTGGGTCAGTTTGGCTCAGTGAATACCCCAGCATGCTATAATTCGCTTAATTTTTTTTTTTTCCCCCCTGAGAGCAGACCTCATTAAGAAGAAAAGAGTGTTCTGGTGTAATTCAAAATGGTTTATTTTCCGCTCCCACTGCCTGAAGTTCAGGGGATTTTTCTCTTATATTGACCATAAAAAACTTGTCAAGCTCCTTGAGATGAACCTCTCCATATTATGGGGTCCCCTGTGACTGCCCCCCCCCTAAAGTTTTAAACTCTCAGAGTTGTCCCTACTGAGCCTCCAGCAATTTGTAACTAAAGTTCAGGTTTTCTTACCCTGGTACTGGTTCCAAGGGTGGTTTCTTGTTGTATCAGCTCTAGTTAGCCGTGGCTTTCTAAATTCTCTCTGTCTCTCCAGTCATGGAGGCAGTGGTTTGCCCTGTGTCTAACTCTCTCTTAGAGATTCAAGAAGAGTTGTTGAGTTTTCAGTTTGTTGAGGACAGTGTGACAACTTCTAAATTCTTTACATGAGGAGCCAGAAACCATTTCCCTGACCTTAATTTTTAAGCCATGCTTAGTTGTGTTTTTTGTTCCTTGTGATGAAAATAATGAAAAATCTCAAATGATATATACTGTCAAATCATTAAAAATGATGCAAAATATGTATCACTATTATTATGTTAATGAGCATATTAAGAGTCGCTTAGAAGCCCTCATATAAAATTATATGCCTATGTTCATGACAATAGTCTGTATATTTCTATAAATGTGCAATCCACTTCTCCAATTATATAAACATTTAAAGGAACATATTTTGGAAACACTCTAATACCTCTTTCTATTAACTAAGACTAGATTCCATTCAAAGAAAACTACAGTGTTTGAGATATAAATGCCATATTTGTTTATTTAATTTTGCTTAGCTCTATTAGAATTGGTCAAAGTTATAATATTAAGAAGAAAGCAGTTTTGTCTTCTCAGTTATTCTGGTGTTTTCCTTAATTTCATGTAATGAATATAGTCCTTTATATCGGTGGGTTTATTAGTATTTTTATTGATGAAATCATTGAGAGCTGCAGGTACCAAACTTCAAATCAATGGTAAAACCTTTTTAGAAGCAGTTGTACTTGAAAGCTGTTAATGGAAGTTGTATCATCCTTTAGACTTAAATGTGTTAAACATTTTACTTCTATTTCCAAGGCTTAGAAAGAAAGAGTTTGTACTAACAATGTGAAATTATGCCTAAAATGTTTTAGCACCAGAGGCAAAGAGATTTAGAGCAATTATGTTTTAAGATTTTGATCACTAAATAAAATATCAATGAAGTCAATTTATAATTTACATAGATTAGAGAATTTCAGATATCCATTTGTATCATAATTGAAAATAAAATCAAGAAATAAAGAACAGCGATAAAAACAGTTAACTTGAATTTAAAGTTTGGCAAGGTATTGGACTTGTATCCTCAGAGAAATACCCTTCTTTAAATGTAAAACAAAGTATAAAAAGGCCTATTTCTCAATGGTATCATCTTAATTCAAGAGATAGCATTCAAGCCCTCAAAGTTACAGCTCTCAGAGCTCTGCAACAGGCAAGAATGACCTTATATGATTAGGATTTTTTTTTTTTTTTCACTTACTAAAGCTGAATGCATCTGAAATAGGGAATTCATGCAATTCACTTCACTATGGTAATCATCACATAAATGGGATCATCAATGGAAAGTTCAGTTTATATATAGCAAGAAATTATGTCATTTTCAAGGATGGTACAATTTGCATATTATATATATGTGTGTGTGTGTGTGTATACACTATCTTTATTAAAATTTACAAAAAAATATTTTTAAGGTTATATTTTTTAACTCTTTTTAAAAACAGTCTGTTGGAATACCATTTAAAATGTGCGGTTAAAACAGTTTGAAATGGCTTAATACAGGAGTAAGCCAAAAATATCAAAATATGATATATTCAAGTGGTAACCCAGCATTTATCTGCTAAATTCAAGGCAAATGAGTCTTGAGCAAAAGTCATTCTATGCCAAATCCCACAGCTAATATCACTTCCTTCTTTTCTGAACTTTCAAAGCAGTCTTTGTTTTTATCATTTGTTTACTTTCAGCACTGATCCTGTTGGTACTATTTTGTTCTATGTGTGACTGTCTTTTCTTTTCAAGTGAATTGTGAGCTCCTTGACAAGCAACGTCCACAGCTCACATTTCCTTTGCTCTATCCACAGAATCCAGCCCACACGTAGTTGGCCCTGCCTGCTCAAAACACCTTGCAGAAAACTCATTTGATGAATTTATTGGCCACCGAACCTGCCTCCTAACTGGTAGTTGCATTAAGGAAGACTGAGGTGCTGGTCCTTGGATAATATCCACACCTAGTCCAGCTCCTGGTACACAAAATATATTTAATATATAAGGACTAATGAATTATCTTGTTTCTCCATTCTCTCTCTGCTCATCAGAGTAGAAAGTATCAGTAAAAGGAAACTTTTTATTCCACAAAACAGCTTACTTATTGTTTAACTACCAAGATATTATACACTTGGCCTAAATTTTTTTTAGATTTTATTTATTTGACAGAGAGAGAGAGAGAGATCAGAAGTAGGCAGACAGACAGGCAGGCAGGCAGAGGGAGAGGGAGAAGCAGGTTCCCTGCTGAGCACGGAGCCCGATGCGGGGCTCTATCCCAGGACCCTGGGATCATGACCTGAGCCAAAGGCAGACGCTTAACCGACTGAGCCACCCAGGCACCCCTAGCCTAAATCTTTTGTCTTATGACTTGTATACATTTGTACTTGTTTTATGCACTGAGCTTAAAAGAATAATTCTTATTTCTCGTAATATTTAGGTAATGTTTTACCTCCCAAAGAACTCTGAGCTATTTCCCAGGATTTGTAGCTTACCTCAAAATATTTTTAATGTTTCCAAAAGTATAAAACATATATAATAGATAAGTTGAGATTCCAGATGTTTAGAGGGAAATAGAACCAAAACCCCGAGATACACTCTACAGGTTTTTTATGCTGTGCTTAGCCATTGTGTGTTGATTTGAGAGTTCTCAGTCTCCCTGAAAATTCTGGAGGCTCAGAAGATGGAAAAATGCAGCCCAGAAGTCAGTTCAAGTCATGAACTTGCTTTTTGTGGTTCACTTCCAGCTTAACTTCCCTTTATGTGCAAAGAATTATACAGCAGTTTGCCACAGAACTCCACAGGCATTTACCCATGAGAGGATTTGTTTAAGGAGGTGGCATCAGTTTTGGCCACAGGAGAGCCAGGTATACATGCAATCAAGTGAAGTACTTACGACTTCCCATGTAGTCAATTCTCTGTGGTCCTTCACTGTGCTGAATTGCTTGTTTGACTCGTTTAAGATTATGTTTTTGGTAAAACTAGTATTTTAAAACTTAACCTCAAAGAAAGATACTGCCTATAATATATCATTAACAATATAATAATTCTTCAAGGAAAGTCTACACATGAGAATTTAAAACTTGATAAAATCAAAAGATACACTCACTGCACATTGACCCTAGGAGACTTTTCTTCTAACTCATCAAGTTTCATAATACTGAGAAACATATAATAATAGTATTTATGTGGCATGTTTTATTGCAAAAGCTTTTGACTTTTTATTTAACGCTGAAATGGTCCCCATTTAGAGGTTAACATTCCTCTTTATACTTGCACTGATATTGTAAAAACATCCCCAAATACTCAGAACCTCAGCTCAGCTGTGCTTCTGCCTTGGTTGGGTGGGTAAAAATGAATATATTAATATGTTTGTGATAGTGAAGTTCGAACGTTATTTCATGAGGATGAATATATGCTATAAGATAAATTTTGATTTGGCTATTGCCATTTGTTATCACGTACTTTCTGTTCAATTCGACTAACCTACCTTTTCCTTGGGAATTCCGATGAGATGGTAGTAGAAGATCAACTCCATTGCTCCCAGATTTCTCCGAATTTATGAGAGTCATTAGCACTCAGGCACAAGGCACTGACATCTTTAGTGATAACCTTTTAATGGATGGAGGTCATGTCCAAGGTAGTTTTGTTGTAGCTTTGGGTATCATTCAATATTGTTAAGCATGCATTGATAATACCTTGGGGGAAAGATCATAATACTTAGTTATTTTGCAATATCTTTAATCATTTAAATCATAGAGATATGCCATGGCTATAAAGCCGTTTTTGTGTGGTTTTAAATTTAGCAGTGATTGTTGCTGAGCTCTAGGAAGAGAACTCCTTTCCTTGTCTAATTTAGAACACTAACCATAGTTAGGAAACAGAACTGTGGTACAGGTAAAGATCAGGTGGTTGAGAACAATTCAGGGAAGTCCAGAACTTACAGATATGTTCTGTGTAGTGTACAGTTCACTGCAAAGTGTGAAGTTCTTTACTGTGAATCACCATAGGATCATCTAAAAAAAAAGAGTCTAAAGCAAGCCAAATTATAGAGCATAAATATGTATTCATTAGTTTGACACATCTAAACTACTGACCTTCTACCAGCACCTGGTTATGCCTGGTTACATTTTATGATGTGATTCAATTCACCTTGGAAACAGCTTAAACCCATTGCTCTATAGATACGCTGCAAAACTTACTTGTCCACGTTCTATGAGGACATATGTGTGTAAATGCTAAGCCTCTAGTTCCTCAGAACTTTGGCAGCACAACAGTGTGATAGACTGGCCGTCTGTGGAGTGAGATTCCCACATCTGTTACTCTTACTTCTTGCTGTGTGACCTTGGGCAAGTTACTTAACCTCTTTTTGCTTCAGTTTCATTGCCCATAAAAAGGTTATAAGGACATTAAAATTTATATGTTATGTAAGTCATATATATATATATATATATATATATATATATATATATAGAAAGTAATATACTATATATATATATATATAGTAAGTTAATTTAATGTTTGCAAAGTACTTAGTATAATGCCTGACCCATAATGAATATTCAAGTCTGTAAAATAAGTAAGATTACCACCATAATGAGACAGTACATCTCTTAAAGCTCTTAAGGCTCTTAAAAATGGAAGTACAAGAAACAACAACAGGCATACACACACAAACATGACTATCAGGCAATCTTGTTTTGTGTTTCAGAAGATATTAAGTCAGGGTTCTCAATGGATCTATCTGAGCTTTTGTGCATAACAATGAATTATTCTGCCTCTGTAGTCAATAATGTTCAAGAGTGTATCTTCTTTCTCAACTATGCATTGCACTACAGTTAGCCAGGCTTTGACACTTCCTGCACTGGGCTCCTATGAGGTAATCTATCTGGGGCCTTCCCAGAAGATTCATTAAGTTGTATTGAACGTGTCTGCTTGCCTCACGGGCAGGGCAAGGAATACCAAACACAAAACACCTGTGCTCTCAAGTTAGCACCAATTCTGTTTCTTTAGCCAATTCAAGGTTTCATTTATTATTTATAACATTCTGAATGTGTTGGGACCTAATTATTTCTGAAAGTTCCGCATCCCTCACTCCATGTCATGTCAGTTGCAGCTGGCTGGAATCTTATCTATTCTTAGATTCGAATTTAAAGCAGAATATTCTCTGGATAGCCCTTGGCTCCTGAACGTGCTCCCCTCAGTGATCTATCAAAAGTGCAAATATGAGAGTGTTTAGGTCATGATTTATGATGTCCTCAATCTTCTCAAAATTTGATTAATTTTCGTCATCTTTTTCTAGGACAGAAGACAATAGTGTATTTAATATCATGCAATACTATTACGTTGCAAAAAGGTTGAGTTAAAATATGCACACTACTCATTTATTTTGAAGTGAATGATATAATAGTGAAACATTAATAATCAAAGTGGTGTTTACATGTCAAAAAAGAGTGTACCTGCTCAGATATATATTCCATCAACAAGATTTTCTCAGCATCTACTATTGAAGACAGTGTTTTAAAAATATATATTCAGAGGGCAATTCAAAACCAGAAACATCCGTAAGCTCTTTAGGAATGCAGCTACCTGGCCCAGTGTAGACCCATTGATTCAGAATCTCTAGAGCTGAGGCCTAGAAATTAAAATTTTAACAAACACCATAGGTGATTCCAATGTTTAAAACTCTCTGGTTGTCAAATATGAAAGTGTTCATTTTTCCAACTTCTCTAGTTCTTCAGGTATTTCAGGCAGCTGCTGGCCAGGCAGGGTGTGATTGGCAGACAGGACAGAACGGCTTCAATCTACATGTGTGTATTAATTTATCATCCCTACTACTTGCCAGTTTCACTGCTGGTCTCTTTGCTAGGACCTGAGAACACCACAGGGAGCACAGACACAGGTTTTGCTCAGGGTTTGACTTGAAGTTCCTGGACGGCTGCCAGAGGAACTGAGGATGCAGGGACTCTCTCTTGGCAACTGGCACAGCATACTCCAGAGAGTACGGCGGGCCCAGATTCAGTATTAAAACTGAGAAGAATAGCTCTTTATTTTCATCTCACTCCCTTACTTTAATTGGCTGAATGTGTCACACCTATGGCTTGGTGACACCGATGGCTTGATAAGCTCTGGTGACTTGAACTACTGAACTTCTCTGGTTTCCACTTGATGAAGAAGCAGCACTAGATCTCCAACTACTCTTCCTTTTTCTCTGCTGGTGTTTTCTATCTCCATCCTCTCCATGAAGCTATTTCTTGAAGTGTTGTTCTCAACTCCCTTCTCTCTCTCTACTCCCTGTCAAGGAGCATCAGTCTCTTTCCATGGCTTCGACTGACAACTCCATGTTGGTGATGCACAAATGTTTATGCTTAGCTCTAATCACTTTAGAACTGAGACCCACTTTTCACTACCATCAACATTGTCACCTCCATACCCAATTGTAGCCTCACATTCTGCAAATCTGGAATACAATGTGTTTCCTTACCCTCAAAAAGGAAAAAAAATCTGGTCATAAATCTGGCCTTTTCCATCGATGGACTCTGTCTCCATCCTCCTCGTTCTACAGTTTAGAAGTAGTAAACAACTTTGGCTTCTTTAGTCCCAAATTAATCTCTGAACTGGGTTACTGCTATTTACAACAATTCTTTATAGAAATCTCAGGAAGCCTGGGACCTTTTGGACATAGTAAGTATTTAACTCTAAAGTAGATAATACAGTATAGTGATTATAAACCAGACTTTGAAACAAGAGAAACTGGTTTGAATTCTGCAACACTATATGCTGCAGAAACACTGATATTACTTAACCTTTTGAAACTTCCATTTTTCTTACCAATATGAATTTATTTATTCTTTCAACAAATGTGGAGAACCTCGTAAGTTGCATTACTGTACTAGAATCTTAGTGTACTATGTTGGACAACATCTCTTCACTCATGGGGAATATAGATGAGTACTTTATTGTGATGAAAAGAAGTAATATATTTAAAACACTTGGCACACAAAGTAAATTCTCTGAAAATATTAATTCTCTTTCCCCTAAAATCTGTTTTCTGACCTTTGGCTAACATCTCATATTTCTGTGGGCACTGCAGGTTTTGTTTGTTCTTTCCTCATTAAAGCTGCCATACATAACTCACTCTACCTCTTTGGCTTCCCTCCATCAAGACGGAATACAAAGTGGGATGTAGTTGTCCCATGTTCTCTGATTCTTGCTTTCCTCAGAGAAGATTTGTCAACCCCTTTTCATTTTATTTTTCCTGGAGGTCCATTAAAAAAATCTTATTTAGTGGAGTGATATGGTCAAATTTACAAGATAGATTTTGTGATTTTTTTCCCCCCAAATGAGTGGTGGGTGAAGAAGATAAGAATGGCTACCAGGTTTCCTTCTTGGTTGACTGGTTTGATAGACATGCCACCAACTGAGATTAATATAAGAGTAAGAAAAAGGAAAGGGGACATAATTGTACATTTATTTGGAAATACTAACTTTGAGGTTCTTGAGGAACCTTTAGGTGAAGAGTTTAGTGGAAATTCAGCTAAACAAATACGAAGCTTGGGAGAGAGCCCTAGGACTGCAGATAAAGCTTTGGGATATACCAACTTGAAGTTGGTAGTCAAAACTTTGGTAGTGGATGTTAATTTGTTTTAAAATATTATGAATTATGCACTGATCGTATACTAGGCATTGTGCTTGGAGCTAAGGCTTAAAAATTGAATAAAACTTGGGGTGCATGGGTGGTTCAGTCAGTTGAGCATCCAGCTCTTGATTTTGGCTCAGTTCATGATCTCAGGATTGTGAGATCCAGCCCCACATTGGGCTCTGTGCTGGGCATGGAGCCTGCTGAGGATTTTCTCTCTCCCTCCCTCTGCCCCTTCCCCCTCCCTCTCTAAAAAAATAAAAATAAAATTGAATAAAATTCATATTGCTCCTGCCCTAAAGGAGCTAATACTCTGTCAAAGATTAAAAAATCAAGTAAATATCAATCAGAGAAAGACAAGTATCATATGATCTCACTGATATGAGGAATTCTTAATCTCAGGAAACAAACTGAAGATTGCTGGAGTGGTGGGGGGGGGTGGGAGGGATGGGGTGGCTGGGTGATGGGCATTGGGGAGGGTATGTGCTATGGTGAGTGCTGTGAATTGTGTAAGACTGATGAATCACAGACCTGTACCTCTGAAACAAATAATACATTATATGTTAAAAAAAAAATAGTAGGAAGGGAAAAATGAAGGGGAAGAAATTAGAGGGGGAGACGAACCATGAGAGACTATGGACTCTGAGAAACAAACTGAGGGTTTTAGAGGGGAGGAGTGTGGGGGGATGGGTTAGCCCGGTGATGGGTATTAAGGAGGGCACGTATTGAATGGAGCACTGGGTGTTATATGCAAACAATGAATCATGGAACACTACATCAAAAACTAATGATGTAATGTATGGTGATTAACATAACATAATAAAATTAAATTTAAAAAATCAAGTAAATATAAATTGGGGAAATGTATGCATTGTGATAAAAAAATGCTTTATTCCATTTAAATTGGATGAATAGACAGAAATCCAGTGTACTTGAATGGGAATAGTAGGGACCAGAGAAATTTGGATTTCAGGCAAAAGCAATGAGAATCATTGAAAAGTTTTTAGTTTTTAACTCTTATGGGACATAGTGACTCCCAAAGGACTGACACATTGATCTTGTTATCATATCGGTAGGCAAAAGGCAAGAATGTTGCCCCAACTTCATTCTTGAGCTCTAGAAGCACATTTCCTGCGGGTGACTTTAGCAAACCATGGGGTAGGTATAGTATATGGAAAAAAAAATTGAGCCTAGGTAATTTGAAGTAATTAATAGCCAAGTACCACTACCAAGACTTCTGATCTTTATTTCAGTGATTTTTAATGCAGTATGGATTACCTTTACTTCTCTGGAAAATGTCCTGATTCCTGTGCATTTCAATGTTTTATGTTTATCTTTCCATACCGACAAAAGCTTCCTTCACCAGAGTATCCGTGCTGGAATTTTCCAACACAATGATCAGTTACCAAGGGATGTTCTTTCTGAACTCAGGTCTTTTGTAACAAAGGTTGTTGTAAAGATAAAGCTTGAACTTCAGCAGCCAAGGCAGAGCTTTCTGGCAGAAAATATTTCAGAATATGATTTTCAAAATTCAATATCATAAGTACTAATGACCCAAAGGTTGGGAGTGTAATTAATTATATGGACATTGATGAATCTTGAGCATAAGCTGGGGCACATCAGTTCAGGATGCAGTAAACTGAGATACAAAATCATCAGCAATTTAAGTGAAAATCATTTCAACAGAAACAATAGCAATAATATTATCTTCAAGGAACTATATTCATGCAAATATAGTAATTGTAGCAAATATAAATGGCATGTTTAGTATGTTCTATCACTATTAGACACTTTATATGAATTTCCCTCAAATAGATACTACTGTCATCTCCATTTTATATATTAAAAAAAAAATCTGAGAGTGAGCAGGTAATCTGCTCCTAGTTCACATGGCTTGAAAGCGGTAGGTCTAGGATTTGAATCACAGCTGCCCGGGTTCTGTGGTTTTGTGTATGTAAAAAATACTGTTGAAATGTAACACAAAAAATGGTGTTTGTCTTTATATTTTAATTATTGTCAGCTATTAAAATTCAGAGAACCACCAGATTGAAATAACTAGAGCTTTTTTTTTACTTTAACCATCAAAACAATTTTTATATTTATGTGTACAAAGATTTATAAGATGTAAAAGTTGACTGTAGCCTGAGAACATAGGACAATATTTTTTATCTTCAAATACAGTCACAACTGTTGTTCAGTTATAAGTACTAAATAATCCCTTATCTTAAAAAATGACTCTCCATGTTCAAGGACACAAAATTATTATGTCCATATTGTCTACAATTTTAGATTGATTTCCTGTCATTATATTGTTGGCTTAGTTTATAATGGGTTGCATGAGTTAGTAAGTGTGACACCTGCTTGATTTGGTGTAGGGGAAAAAAGAGCTCTCTGATAAAAGTATACTAGTAAGAAAAAAATCAAATAGTATAGTAAACTTTTCACATCAAAAGGATATAAGGAACCTAAAGTACTTTAATGACTTAAATAGACACATTACCCATGCATTAGAAAAACCTTTATTTATAACTTTATTTAAATAATGAAAGCAGATGTATCAAAAAACTGTAGTAAGAGCCCAGAGGGAAAATATTCCATTTGCTGCCTTGTTACTAAATTTGTGTGACTTCTCCAGAATGTGAGCTAATATACTTAAATGTTGGTTTGTACACATATTTTAAACATGTTTTATTGTATTAATATTTTTTTAATTGGAAGTTTTTTTATGGCATCGGAAAGGAGAAAAGGAACTTTGTTAATAATTTTTATTTAGCCACAGTTAATTTTATCAATTCTATTTTATTAGAGAAAATAATTGCTAACATTATTGTTTCCCCTAGGCCATTGCTTTACATGGATGAAATCGTTTAACATTCACAACGACTTTATGAAATAGGTGTTATGATTAAGTCGTTATGTAACGAGGAAACTAAGAAGCAGAGAGCCTAGGGAACTTCCCCAAATTCATATATTTAGTAAGTGATTGAGTTGAAATCTGGATCTAGTCTACTTGTTTTCTGAGCCAGATATTATAATTACATTAAACTGAAATAGATCTATCTCCATCCATCATCAGGGGCTGATGGAAGCTTTCTTTGGAGAGGCATATTTAAGTAATACAAGGAAAATCCTATTTTAAACAATAAGCACATATGTGTATGTAGCGATGCTCTTATTACATTCTAAGATATGGACCATTGATAAAGTATTTTCTTTTTCTACTTTGAAAGATTCTACTTAATTCTAATAAATGAAGAGTTCTTCAGGGTTGGTATATTCTTCAGTTCTTATCTGCCCAGAGGCTAGACCCCAATCTGTTTGTCAAAGTTAACTCCAGGGAGTAGGATCGTAGGGGTGACAAAAGTGAAGGAGAACTTTACATGATGATGCTTTTATTGTGTACCATTTACTTTTTTGTAGTAACCATTTTGACTTTTGTAGTTAAAACAAAGGAAAGGTAAAAATTCCAGGCAGAGCCTATAGAGGGTGCCACAGATGGCAGTTTTATTTCATGGATGGGAAAACCGATGCTAAGAGGAGGTTGCTAAATTGATCAGGACCATCTAACCCCAAAGTCCATGCTGTTCCCATTAAACTTGAAGTATTAAGACCATAAAAGTGAGCAAATAATGTAAGCTTAGAAATTTAGCCTTGGACTCCACTAGCTGCATAACTTGTATCAGAATCTACAGTTCCACCAGAATTTCTGGCATAAGTTTTTATAAGGCAGGAACTCTGTCATATTTACCTCCATCCTCCCGCAATATATGCCCTACAGCTAGAATTCAGTAGCTACTGAACTTGAATGAATTAAACAGAGTATTTTTATTTATCTTCAAGGCGACACACAGTTCTCCTCCTGGACATGTATTTGGAGATTTCTTGGCTCCATCTCACAGTCTCAGGTCAGGAATCAGATTTTTCCTGAAAAAAGAAATAGAGCAATCAATAACCTGTTTTTCAACACTCAGTTAAATGAGGAATTTTAATAAACATCCAGAAAACCACGTTCGAAATTGGTGGCAAGGAGAACAGTGTTCTTCTGTGGCACCTGGGATTCTCCATGGGAACTTCTACAGGTGTCACATGTCTCAGAGCATGATTTCTTCTACTTGCTTTTCTCTCTTACCTCATCTCCTTTAGCTCTCCATGTATCTCCATTGCTTATCTGTGAGTCTCAATATGAGTAGAAAAATTTAAAAAAGGAATGAGGATTACCATGAGGCATAAAATACTCTAGTTCCCTTTCCCTATATTCATATCTGAGCATTGACAGTAACTGAAAGTGTCTCAGGCTTAAGGCATATGGCATATTAATTCCCTCAGTGTGACTGAACATCAGAACAATGTTTCTTTCTTAAATAATTGCATATGAAAGAAAATAAAATGCAGTTCAAACAAACAGGAAAATTCACAATCTGTTAATAATGATCTTCAAGAAATTCTTTAGCAGCCATGGCAATTCCCACCCTGAAACTAACTTGAAAACATAGTGGTTTCATTCACTGTGTAAGGAAATTTAAATTGTATCATTTTTAGAACTGCCTAAGCATCCTAGTTTTCCCATAATTATCTTCCTCTTTCAATATCCATTATCTTTGTATGCCTAGGGTTTATTCTTAAAGAACCAAGCTTATAGCCATAAAAATAGAAATGCATTTTTAGTAACTGTTGCCATTTTACTAAAAATATATTTGGATCTATAAGATTTCACAATTTCAGTACTCTTTCCCAATACTAAATGCCTTGAATTTCCTACAGTTGAGCAATGGAATAGTTTTGCATTGCTTTTCTAATTAAAGTGTAGAAAGTTAATAGCTTTGGACATCTCTGCAAAATGAGTAAATGTGTACCTCTGTCTTGACATTTCCTCCAGCATTGATTTGAAAACACTAAATGTATTTTATTTTGTGGAACCAGAGCACAAAAATCCACCTGGTAATTGTTTTCCATTGATATTCCCTCGGTGAGTTTGCATTTATAGGATAAGAATTGGCATTTATAATTCAGAGACAGTCAAATTATAGAATTTGTAAACTGCAGCTCTTTATTTTTATTGGGATAACCTCACAAAGTGATTGGATGGTTTTGTACAGCCTACTCACTTATCTCTTATTTCAAAATTGATTAAAGAACTAACAATAATTTTGCCTATACAACAGAAAAGGAGAAATTTCTTGAGCAATTCACTTAAAACATGTCTTAGAAAACTTATTTCGATACTGTAGGACCAGAGCTGCACTAAGAAATCAACTTTACACTAAATATTTTAACAGAGAATAGGGTTCAGGTCTGGTCAGCAGGAGGGCTCCCCAGATTTGCGGTGAACTTAGGAACTTTTGACTTCACATAGGTGTGGAAAACATGAATAATGCCCTTACTATTGATTATATGCCAGGAGGAAAAAAGTCAGGGTAGTGCGTCTGTAGGAATGAGATGAAGCTGTGGCATAGGTCAAACTGTGGATAAATGAAATATCAGTTCAGCAGTAATATACCTTCCTTTCCCAAGGTTCAGAGTCCAGACCAGTCCTGAGGGGTTCTGAAACCAGGGAAGTGCACGCTGCATCCGTGTCTCATCACTTTCTATAAATTATAATTGATATATAGATAAACCCAAGTTAAAAGGAACATGATGATCATTTACTCTTAATGAAAAGAAAAGTTATAAAAGGCCAGGACAAAATGGTAGTTGGCAAAGGATAATTACCGTAAACTTTGCTTTGATATTCTGGTTGTTGATAGTGTGCAATGGTTGGGATCCTCTCTTTTTCTTTTCCTTTCTATGTGAGTCAAATAAGATGGGTTCTAAAAGATGGGATTGGAATAATTACTCCATTTAATAAATGAACATAAAATGTATACAGTACAGGATTCTAGAGTGAGAATTGATGGGCTCTCTCCCAAGAAGTTTTATCCACTCCATTGACTGTGATGCCTACATATAGTTGGTAACCCTCAATCTTAATCTTCAGCCTTGACACTTTATTCTGAGATGAGACTCTCAACATACACGAAATAAAGTGCATTACTTTCCATCTTCTCTTTCTCTTGTCATTCTCTTTCCCATATTGGCATCACCATCTATTTGTTCTTCTAAGCTAGGAGAATCAATTGTCCTTCATTTTGTGCTATTATACCCCCTTGGTCCTCCACAGTGATTGGAAGGAAGGCATATTTATGATAAGTCTCTGACTTCTCCTTTTCTTCTTGATTGCTATTGCTATACTCTGTGTTCTCACTGTCTTTATCACAGAGCATTGCACTTATCTCCAAACCACGTAAGAAATACGAGCCAACAACAAGGATAATGAGACTGTTTCTCATAAAATAATTATTTTTGGTTTTATTCAAGTATAATTAACATACAGTATTATTAGTTTCAGGTGTACAATATGATTCAACAATTCTATACATTTCTCAGTTCTCAAAATAAGTATGCTTTTAATTCCCTTTATCTTTTTGACCCATCCCCCCACCCACCTCCCCTCTAGCACCACCAGTTATCCGTATTTAAGAGTCAGGTTTTTTGTTTGTTTCTTTTTTTTTTTCCTTTATTTGTTCATCTGTTTTGTTTCTTAAATTCCACATATGAGTGAAATCATATGGCATTTGTCTTTCTCTGACTTATTTCACTTAGCATTATATCCTCTAGGTCCATCCATGTTGTAACAAATGGCAAGATATTCTTTTTATGGCTGAGAAACATTCCATTGTGTGTGTGTGTGTGTGTGTATCTGTTCATCTATTGATGGACATTTGTGTTGTTTTCATATCTTGGCTATTGTAAATAAGGCTGCAATAAACATAGGGGTGCATATATCTTTTCAAAATTAGTGTTTTCATTTTCTTTGAGTAAATACCCACTAGTGGAATTACTGGATCATATGATAATTCTATTTTTAAATTTTTTCCTTTAGTACAATAACTCTTTGTTCAGGGTGGAGAGAAAAGGAGACTTGAGGCAAGTCTGAGACTTGAGGTCAGAGAATCCCCTTTACAACTGGAAATTCTATCAAGTCAATCAATGGAAGTGTTTTTTATTTGTTTAATTTGTTGTTGCTCAGAATGATTTTGTTTTGTGACTTCAATTTAAGGATATTTAAAACAGAGGCTACTTCAGATTCTGATCACTCTTTACACCAAGGTCTCCTGGAGGACATCTAGCTATCTTTCTTCCCATGAGTGGGCAGAGGGCTGATAAGGACATTCCCCAGCCTATCAGAACATAATAACAGTGATTATGGGAGTTAAATACTTAGAGGGTTCTCTGTGCTATCAGACACTCTGCTAAGGGGCTTTACACAGACTATCACAATTCATCCTCCCAGTAACCCTATGAGGTGGGTAGTATTATTATTCTCATTTTACAGACAAAGAAATTGATTTTCAGAGAAAATAATTAGATTATCCAAGGTCTCACAACTGGTAAATCTTAGAGATCCAGATTTGAATGCAGGCTGATTCCACAAATACTTTCTATGGGTACAGTGGACAGCGATTATGGAATCATCTGCCTGAGTTCTAATTCTTCAGAATCTATAGGACTGGGGCTAATTTATTAAGTTCTTTGTGCATTGGTTTTCTCATCTATAACATGAGGTTAATAATATGTCCCTTATAGGGTTGGTATGAAGTTTAAATTCATTAACATACATTTTGTATCAAAAATTACGCCTAGTAAAAGTGGTATACACATTAAGTTTTTTTTATTTTTTATTTTACTGTCTACTCCCATCTATCCCATATTTGTTAAGTAGGACATTGAGAGTAGATTTGGATACATTTAGCTTTTAGAACCTCTGTCTACTATTTGCCTGAATCAGGGGAGCAGGCATAGTACTGGGGTAAAGGAATTGACCCTGTTATTTCCCAAGTTAGATTAAGTTGTGTAAAAATCACAAGATTTTAAAAGTTATTCTTTGTGGTTCACTGATTTAAAGATGCCCTTTGACTGGTTTACAGAATTCTCAGGGCAGGAACAGGAGCCCAAGACTAGAAAAACTACCCTTGGGAAATCTGACACTAATAATTATTACCAGAGTGTCTATGAGTGATCATGTGCATTCCAAGTACACATAGGAAGACTAGAGATTTTGAATTCTTTAGGTCAAACTTGTGGCATGTAATCACATGTTTTAAAGCAAAATGAAAATCATATCCAAAAACCACAGCAAAGAAAAATTGACATATTTATTAATTAGAGTTCTATCCAAGTAATAGATCATATGCTCACTAAAACACAACCTTCATATTGTTTCTGGTTTGGGCATGTGAATGTTTTACTTTCTGTGTCCAAGTTAAAATTTTCTTAGGTTTTTTTTTTTTTTTTTATAAAAAGGAAACATTATACACAATATGCACTTTTACTTCAGGTGATAATAAAAGTACATCTTTCACAGATGATTTAACTAGTTAAAGGAGGTAAAAACTGATCCTAATTAATGAATTGTCTCATTATTTTTTACTGTGGTCTTTAGCTGTGACAATTAGAGAAGACCCAATAAAACAGTGAAAGGCAATCAAATTATCTCTGCTCATTTAATTTTTTTGAAGTAGTTCATACATCTGCAAGCTTTAGTATACAAAAGCATTGCATTTATAGGATTGGTTCATTTTAAATGGATGTTAAAAACACTTGACAGTGAAAAGAATGTCATCCTGGGAGCCAGGAGACCTGAATTTTCTTCCTCTATTAATTGGTCATGAATGTCACTTAGTCTCTCCAGACCTCATTTTCCTCATTAGGAAATGGGCACAGTGCCTGGATAGCTCTTCCTCGAATTTACTAACTAATTCTTCAAGTTTTAGCTTAAGTATCACTTTTCTCATTTAAATCTTATTGTTAAACTTCTAATTTCATGTGTAATTTCCTTTGAGGTATTTAACGTCAGCTCAATTTAATTATGTAATTATTTATTTACTATCTATTCCACTAACAGACTGTAAGCTCCATATGATGGTAAGAACTATGTCCCTCTTCTATAGCATTATTGCACATAGTAGGCTCTCAACTAATATAAGGGTTATAATCAGGGACAGTAAACCTAAATATCCTCAGTCTGAATGTAAGACAGCTTAGTGCCTAGGAACTAGGTAAACTGGGGACTGTTTGCCCCATATAAAGTTATTAAAATTTTAAGAGTGCTACTCATGCCAAACAAAATCCTCATAGGGCCAAGATTTTCTGACCTCCAAGAGTAGGTCATTCAAACACCCAAGTGCCAATAAGAGAAAAGAAAACAAAATAAAACAAGAGCTTATGAGATGTGTTCTATCAGACAAATTAAGAAAATTTTTCTGTAACGTGTTTCTTATTGCTCTCCATTGGATAATCAGTTCTTTTTTTCGGTAATCGCAATTGCTTCTCCATGGAACCATTTTTTATGAACTTGACCTTATATTGCTACCTCAAAGTATTCTATATCCCCATCAGTAACTATATATAAAGGATCTCTAAGCTAAATAAGGTTAATAAAATAACCTAACTTTTAATTGGCTGTGGGATCTCTTTTAATAATGAACTCTTATGCATTTAAACCTGCAGCTCTGTTTACAGCTTGTTTTGCATGGGGCTTTTAAGATGTCTATCTCCTTTCAAAGTGAGATGTAGCTGTATGGATAAAAATGGTGCTTCTCGAAGAGATGGAATTGTCCTTTTTATTTCTTCAGTTTCTTATTACAGACTCGTGTACTCACTGTATACTGTGGATACACAATAAGTATTATTGACCAAAATTGCAGTACTTTTAACCTTACTCTCAAATGCCCTTCAGTAAGAAAATTTAAGTAACATGAAATGTAAATTAAAACTATGAACAGAAAACTAAAACTGGAAAATATTTATCAAAAGAAAAAAAAACTAGACAAAAAGAAATTAGTTGTTCAATGCCCTGGACTGTGAAAACCCTTCATTTCTCATTCCAAGTGTGGAGATAGCATATGAAAGTTTAAGTCTGAACCTGTAAATAATCTTCTTCAAGCTAAAGATATTCTTTAAGTACAGCATTAGATTCCTTAGATAAAACATTTGTTTCTGCCATGCATAATTAAAATGATTATGGAAATAGAAATGCATTAACCTAGAATAAATGGTTTATTTATTTTTTTTTACAACCTTGATCCAATCATAGAGAACTCAGTGCATCATTAGTACCTGTTCCCATGACTATTAGAAAAAGTATGGACCCATTACCAATCTTGTCACTGAAAGAACACAAAAGAATATAGTATATAGCTTAATCTTATGCTGCACATAGGGTTTTTTTCTGTACTTTATGTTACCATAAACATAATTGTCATTAATAAAAATCTTGCCACTTGCAAAAAAGATGTAGGGAAATTCTGCAGATCATAATTCAAAATAAAGAAAATGCTTTTTGTGAGAGACAATATCCTTAAAGATTAGAACTAAACATAAAATGAAATATCTAAATAAGACACAAATACCTAGTTTCAAAATGTATATTAAAAACTCTGAGGTCAAAATATTTTTTAAGCAATTTCTTATATTCTAATTCTAAAAAATAACTCTCAGACATAACAGAACTTTCGAGATTTACCTAAACATTTGAGAAACATTTAGGTTTTTCTAAATATAGAAATAGAGTTTTATCTAAATGTAGATTTATCATATAAATACACTGAGGAGAAAATAATGCCACAAATGCAGAATTCTTTATCTCTGTCTTACACATTCAGTGGTAAATATTTACATTATAAACTTCATAATTTTTTTAGGAGTAGATTTCGAGCTAATACTTTCTTGGACATTGACCTTACTCTATTGAATAATTAAATGCTAAGCAAAATTCTTTTGAAAAAAGAACTTTTAAAAATTATTTTTTAGAAATAATCCTGAATTCAAACTGCTCTAAAAACTGAAGTCTAATAAAAAGCTTTCCATACAACCCACACAACAAACTATTCCATAAGGTGTTAAAGAAACTTTTTATTTCTAATTGTGTTAAATGCATATCTTTAATTAAGTCTTCAGTGATTTTTTTTTAGTTTTATTATTTAAATTCAATTAGCCAAGGTATAGTACATCATTGGTTTTTGATGCAATGTTCCGTGATTCATCAGTTCGGTATAATACCCAGTGCTCATCACATCACGTGCCCCCCTTAATGACCATCACCCAGTTACCCTATCCCCCAACCACCTCCCTTTCTGCAACCCTCAGTTTGTTTCCTGGAGTCAAGAGTCTTATATGGTTTGTCTCCCTCTCTGATTTGTTCCCATTCAATTTCTCCCCCCTACCCTTATTGTCCTCTGCACTATTAATTATGTTCCATATATGAGTAGTTGTGATCTTTAAAGTGAAATAAAATCTGAGGCACCTGGGTGGCTCAGTTGTTAAGTGTCTGCCTTCGGCTCAGGTCATGATCCCAGGGTCTTGGGATCGAGCCCAGCATTGGGCTCCCCGCTCAGTGGGAAGCCTTCTTCTCCCTCTCCCACTCCCCCTGCTTGTGTTCCTTCTCTTGCTTTATCTCTCTTTGTCAAATAAATAAATAAAATCTTAAAAAAAAAAAATCAGCACATTACGTTGTTACTGGCCCACACAATCTCTGAATTACGAGTATCAATTATTGGAATCTGACCTTCCAAATCTTTGTTTTCCATTGTAAAAGAACATTGCAAATATTTCAACATACCAAAAAAAAAAAAAAAGAAAAACATCAACAATATGATAATGCATAATTTCAAGCTTCATATATATTTAATTTTGTTATAAAATCATTATTAATAATTTGACCATTGACACATCTAAAATTTAGAAATATCCCATATTTAGCCATCTCTAAATTGAAAATTATTTTTTAGAAATAATTATATAAAAGTAAATTATATAAAAGTACTTAAAAGTACTTACTAATCTGTGGACAAGTTCAGTCATATTGGGTAAAATATCACTTCCACTTTAATGACTAAATCAAATTGCTTTCTCCTCCTTGCCTGCTGTTTCTCACCACTGGAACTAGAACATTCATTCTGTCTTCAAATCATTTCTCCTATCAAGTTTTATTACATGTTTATTTTTCAGTTCTAAATGATTTTTGCCACTTCTTGGAAGAGACCATGTCTGTTTGCCCACTATTGTATCTCACACAATAGTTGAAGATAATAGGCGCTCAGTAAATGTCTCTTAACTGAGTGAATGGTGCATAATTAGATCTCAGTGATGAAGGAATTCTAGAGCTATATCAAATAACCTTCCTTTGGTCAATAAAATTATGTTTTGATATGGGCAAAAGAAATAGCAGTTCAAGGATTTACATAATGAAAGACACAAAGTTGAAGTCAATTGACATTGGCATCCTGTGAGGTTAACAGAAGAAATAAATATCTAAAAATGAGTAAGTAACCAGTATAAACAGAAATGTCAAAAATCCAGATTGATTCTCAACCATTCAGTGACTAATATTTTCTGCCTTGATGAAAATAAAAATTAGTCTTTGAAAACTCTGGAGATAAACACTAAAATGACATGTAATAGTTGATCATTTTAATTCAGACATGGCATGTACTAGTCTTAGACATCTCCTGATTGAATACCTTTATTCTTTCCAGTGACTTGATTTTCTACCACAGGTATTTTTTTTTTCCCCTCATGTCATTGCCGACTCACCTATTTCCATACACAAAGTAACTAGCCAGTGTATGCCACTGCATTTCCAATCTCACAGAATCCTAGGTGGTATTATTGCGATTCCTTTCTCTACCTCAGACATTGTGAAAGGCATTAGTTGTAAAGTATTGTTGAGTTGACAGGTCTGGAGTTGCTGCTGACATTGTAGAAAAAGACTTCCCCAAAGGTTAAAACCTACATTTTATCAAAGAAAACAGCAATGAAAGATTTGAACTATTGTGTCTTGAATTATGGCTGGCTGAGATACTCTACTGAATCACTTAATCCTTTTAACACCTGCCTATTTTAGCTTTTATATAAGCATCTGCTCATACAAAGCCGGCATCAAACTCCAAATCCAGGAACTATTAGAACTGCTTGTAAGACTGATGGACTGTGCGGTGAGCTGTGAAAAGATTGAGAAAATGAGGGAATCAGTATCATTGAAGCCCAGGAGGTGCAAGCACTTAGCTACCCGGTCTCAGCCTTCTTGCTTCTAACTTATTAGATTTCTTCTAATACCAGACTGTTTCTAACACCTAAGAACAAAATGGTGTCAGGAAAGCAGATACGTTGATGTAATTATTTTTGTTAAGCTGCTAGGCCTATTGATTGAGACTATCATAGGAAAAATACTATAGTGACTGTTGTGCCACATGACTTTGAAATCAATTACCGTTGAGTTCATGTCTCATGTGACAAATCTAATGGAAAAAGATTGATCTGTTTAGAGCAAGGTAAGTACTTACTATTAAGATTTGATTTTGTTATGCTCTGAGTAGGATAAATGAGGAAGAATAGAGGCAAGTCATTCTGGTATTGCTTTCCCTCTCAAGCCTTGGGCAGCAATGGAAAATACCAGCAACTCCCTCCCACTCCCATTCCCGCAAGGAAATGAGAAACTGAGAGAGGTAAAGAGGATTGAGTCAGTGAAATAAAAAATCTTTTTCCTACTGAATAGAAGGAGAAAATATAATCTAAAGGGCAATGCAAAAAAAGTCATCAATGCAAATTCATTTTTTTTATTCATTAAAAAACTATGCGGCTCAAATTTTAAACATTTGATTCAATACACACACACACCACTATACACCACACACCAAACAAAGACCCCATCATCAGTGCATCTTGCTAGACTCCAGAGAATTATTATAGGGAATTCATTGAGAAACTATGATTAAATACCCAGTACTTCATTCTTCCCTGTATATAGGTTTTCACAAATTTAAATCTGGGAATATGAAAACAGACATTGGCAGGTGAAGTCAGCAGCTCATGTCTAGGTAAATAAATTCGGTGGATAATCTGTTTTAGAAGTAAAGGACTAAGTGTTAGTGTAAAAATGTACCTCTCATTTTGTATAATTTACACTCTCTGCCCTCAAAAGTGTTAGTACTTAGTGAATGTCATTTAAAATTTAGAAATATTACCGTATTTTTATGGAGCTGTGACTTAAATTCTTTATTTTCCTTTCTTGGTATCTTTTAATGATTGACTATTATTACCTTTCTATTCTATGTTCCTATTAATGGTTCCCATGATACTAGACTGCTTAAATCTTCAGAACATTTAGAAAGAATATGAGTGATATACTTATCCTTTTTGGTTATCCCTGTATTCTACTCTAACAAGTTTTATGTAAGCAGGAATTTCTGTACTGTATTTCCTTATCTAGAGAATGGTATGTGTCTCTGCTAAATTTTTCAGAATTTTTTTTGAGAGAACCATATTCAGATATTGTTGTGTAAGCATGACAAAAATATGTGGAACAGAAATGTGAGGAGTCTGCTACCCACCATATTTTCTTCTAACTCATAGAGTAGTAAAAACTCTTGATTAGAAGAAGCTGAATAAAATATCAAGTATAAATGCTTGCAAGTCATTTATTTCTTCATGAATAAGCCAAGGAGACATTCCCTACCAATATATAAGAAAGGGCATCAAGCCACACATATAAAATGAAAATCTTGCCATTTTGAAAAGACTGTATACTGGATAATGCAGATACAATTTGGATATTCATTAGGAATCCATGAGCCATGAAAAGTCAAATAGCCATAAATGATACATTCCGAAATAAAAGTAGACATTGCTCTATAAGAAAAAATGGAAACATTAGGTGAAAGTGAGTAGTGGTAACCAGTTAACCTAAGATGAATACAGGTTTACCTGCAAATGAAATGTGACAATGTCTGAGGCTTTCCTCTGGTGTTCCAGAAAAGATAAAAATGAAATAATCTTCCTTCAACTTAAGTGCCACATACTCACAGTAGACTGGATAATAGAAGTGTATTGAGACTTATTATTCTCAATAAAGGTAATGTCAAACTGGATGGCCATTTAAGCATGAAAGTGATAGATAAAGGAGATTTTTTTTTAAGTTTAAAGGGTTTTTTTTTTCTAAATTTAAAATCCTTTTTAAAAAAATTATTTTTAAATTAAAAAAGTATTCCATGTTCTAATGACAGCACAAAAAAAGTAAATTCAAATGGAAGCGTTTGTGAGTGATCTCTCTGAATGATGCTGTGTTCATATTTCAAAGTGTGTTGACTGGCAGTGCTCTGTATTTCTTTAGTCAGACTCTGATTTCTCAGAAAGAACAAAGACACAGTGCTCTCTCCTCCTGTCTAATTGTTTGTATTTCCCAAATTTCCCCCTAAATTTGCAGTGTATAAGTATTGATTGAACTAACCCATTACAAGTGATTATCTTTTTAATGGGTAAAACATTTTTAGCATGAACAATACTATATTAGTTAAAATACTTATCCTGTCTATAGGGAAGGAGATTTAAGAATTAAAGACAATTTGTATGTGTATGTGTGTGTGAGAGAGAGACAGAGACAGAAAATGTGTCTGTGTATCCTGGGGAAATTTCTGCAAAGGTTTTGTGTTAGTGTGAGAGCAATACTTACAGCTTCACAATACTTACAGCTTTCTGAGATATTGGCCCAGACTAAAATGTAGATGATTAAAGTCGTCTCAGGTTTCCAGTGAAAACAGATTGTATTTCAATGCTAGGCTAGACCTTTCTCTATATCTTTATAGCTTTTGCGATCAAACAGATGACTTACTTTTCCCCCTACATTTGAATTTTAAAAAACTCTAAGAACCATGATTCTCGTATACCAGAATCTCATAATTCCCTTTAAAAATTGCCCAAATGTTCTCCATAACATAGAGAGGGGATGAGGCTATGGATCAGACATCTGGAAAAGATGCTTTGTGCTAGGAAGAGGGGCTTTCTTGGGTTTGTTATAGTGGCTCATCCCCGGAGGGTCTTAAAGTAGGATAGGCAATATTTATCTGGACTAGTTGGGGTGTAGTTTCTTTCAAGTACAAGAAGAGGCCCATGACTCAAGCTCTAGACCCAAAGAGCTATTAATACAGCACTGCACGATGATAATTATGATGATACCTTATACAATAGGGTGTTTACAGTGGCTCTGATCTCTGCAAAATCTCTTTGTTCACCATTATCAGCAGTCTCCCAGTCACCCAAATTAGTACCCCTACATCATTATTGATGCTTCCCTTTCCCTGATTCCCCACATTTTCCAAAATGTCTCTGGAATCTTTTACTTTCCATTTCTACTAGCATGGGCTTTGTTCAGCTCTAATCTCTCTCACAGAGAATTTTATTAAACTGTGACTGCTCTTGCAGACCCAGATCTCTACCTTTGTATGTATGCTCTACAGCCATCAGATCTAATATTCTAAAATGCAATTCTAATCTCTGCGGTGGCCTAGCAAGTCATGGGTGAGGAGGACTCCTGACAGCTTTCAGGGAACTCCGCACTCTTCACTGATCCAATCCAGGGCCCTCACAATCTGGATTCATTTTCTCTGCCCCCACCCCTTTCTTTTTCAGTATACCAGTGGTAATACATAATTAAATGCCTAATGATACTCACTTAACAGTATAATTGGAAATGAACATAACCTGCATTTCTGATTAAAATGGGGCTCCTGGCATGCACCTCTTTCCTTAGATAGATGAGCCTTGAATCATTCATTATCTCAAAGAAATGTGTGTTGTGTCAGTCAGTGAGCTCAGCATTGCTGGTGCAATGGAATGGTCCCAATTAAGGTGAGCAGGGGGAAGACATTCAGCCAGTGGCACAAGGTGAGCTATTGATATCAGATTAAGTTGGCAGAAGAGAGGCAGCTGGACTTAGTAGTGTGATGGAACAGAGGCAGGGAGCTAGCGGGGAGACACAACATAGATGTGGGCAAGAAGGAAGTAAGTAGTAGCTCACACTTAGGGTTCAGGGTTTAGAATTAGTGCTCCTCAGTTATTCAACAGGTAGACTACGCCCGACTTCAGGTGGAGGAAAATGCATATTCAGTAATCAGTTTTATACACTTCCTTTGCTGATGAGTTTGGTTTTTATCTTGAATTACACATGCAGAGGGCACCATGATCTTTTCACTACACCAGTTCTCAAATGGTCTTAACCTTCACCTTGTTAGAACTTCAGCACAAGTTCTCAGACCAGGGATGTTGGAAGGTCAATGATGCAGACTGACTGAAAAAGAGCTAATTAAATTATATCAGCAAAGGTCAGGATTTAACTAGTTGAGCTGAAGACAGTGGTTAGACAGTCCAGTTATGGAAATTTGAGGACTGTGGGCAAATAGAGTCTTGCAAGACTTAAAGAAGACTGTACCTGTCAATGTTTAAGAACTATGAAGGGTCTGGGAATGTAATGTACCTACAAGCTAACTGTTTAGTCAGTCACAGTTTTATGGATGCTGGCAAACACAAGAAGGCTCCTGGGTCAGAGACAAAGGATTTCATTACTCCCAGTGATAGCAATAGTGAACTTGTGCCAGTTCACTGAGCCCTAGCTCCCTCAGAACAACACAAAGAAGGCCAGGTGACACCTGTTTACGCAGTAGGTTGAGCTAAAGGAGTGAAGCCATGAGTTTAGGGAACCCAAAAACTATTAATGTGCAATAAGCCCACCTGACCATTCTTCTGGAGGGAGACACTGTTCTCCCTTCCAAGGCTATTTGTTATACAATCATAATTGGAAAGGCAGTCTGGAACAAAGGCTGTCAGTGTCTTTGCTCACAAGATGTGAGCAAGAGTTACAGACCCACGGAAAATTGATTCCCAGCTATCAGCTGATTCAAGCCTTTGTTTTACTATTTAGGAAACTGAGGCTCTGGAAGGTTAAGTGATGCTTCAGGGAAACACAATCAGTTGATATCAGATTTTAAGTTAGACCTACATGCTTGGGTCTCAAATCAATTGAATAGAAAATCCTATTATAGCTGATCAAAGATTCCTCCAGTTTCTCTCACATAATTCCCATATCAGGTGCATAATAGACATATTTTAAATATTGAAAAGTAATGATGATTGATATTCACTGCTCCTTTCTTGTTCCAGAATTATGGTTTTACTAATGCCATTGTCTAGAGTATTTTGCAAGAGATGATTCAAATTGGGCCACTTCTTCCCCAGTAGATTCAGAGATGTACACAGATTTCTCCTCCATAGGAAGGACATAGTTATTTATACAGTGGCCATTTCTGTCATGACATCGGGAACATTACCTGGTGATATTATACCACACAGGAGGATCCCTTAGAAGAGCTTCGGGCACCAATGGCAGTGAACCTCTCGGGTGGTAGATGGTGAGCAGCCCTTTGAATCATATAAAGAATGTAGTGATCTTTGGCAATTAACATCTCAAAATCATACTCTTTATCTGTAAAAGGAGCTGTCCATACCTCCTCAAAGTGTTATTGTCAGAATTAAATAGAATGAATTTACAAAAATTCACCAGAGACTGTGTTCTGAAAATTATGAGCAGTTGTATACTTCATAAAAGCTGTCTTTAATGACAATCATGAGAACAGTAAGCTGATCAATGTGTCAGAGGTGACATACTATTTTTCATAAGATAAAATTTCTTATTGTGTGAAATTCAAAGAAAAAAATTAACACAATCAAAAAATACAGAAAAAACAAAACCAAGGTCATAGCAAGACGGTTTTTAAAAAGTTACATTTTTCACACCCAAACTCATTCTTATGGAAAACAACTGACTTCCAAAATAAACTTTTATTTTTGTAGAATAGAGGGTATATTTTATTAACTTGTCACTAATTTGCAATTTTCTCAAAATGTTGAATTTATAATGACTTAAAGGTGTTTTCTTCCTTTCATTAAAATTGCTGTTTTCTATTTCTGCCATTTATATGATGTTTTTCCAATTCCGTTATTGTTCAGTTAGTCACTGTACAAATGGAGTGTTTTAAAAATTCATATTTGTATGAACCATGTTAAATATATTCAAAGGTTGTGACTTATATTTAATTGATAAGTTAGCATAAAATTGGAAAACTATTAGAATTTAGAGTCAAATTATATCTATGGCATTACAAGATTATATTACCATCCTTCCTAAAGTCCAGATTTTTCCTGTTATTTTCACTAATGATTCTTTTATTCTTCCAGTTTTTGGCCTCAATTGTGGCTCTTTATCCCTTTCTCTCTTGCCCCCTTATATAGCCAGGGTTCACATCATTTCCATTATTCTTTATTTAGTCAACTTCATTTACTAATGTGGAAACTGAGGCCCTGGGATATTATGACCCATTAGGGTTATCGAAAGAGATTGTATCATGTTTGGGACTACTGCTTCTTACCAATGTGTTCTGGCCTCCATATCTCTAATCCAGACTGCCCATCTTCATTCTCTGTCTACTCTGATCCATTCTGCATGTCACTACCCCATCCTAAAGTGCATATGTTGTCCTAGTCAAACACCATAAAAGGATTCCTGTGATTTACTAAACAAATTCATATGTATTAGCATAAAATTCAAGGACTTCTATGCCCTGGTCTCAGTATACCTTTGCAATTCTTATTCCATCTTTTCTGTAATATAGCTCCATGTTTTTGTGCAACCTGACAACTTGACATTACCTGTACTTTCCCATCTCTGAGATGCTATTCTCTTCACATGAAATGCTCCTCTACTTTATATCGAGCTGTCAAAATTCTACCAATACTTTAGGATCAGCTCAGAGTCTTATTTGAATCTTCAATTATGTTCTCTCATTTCCCTGAGACTTTCCATAACATTTTTGCATCGATCTTCTTGCAATGAATCACTTCTGCCTTCAATTGTATTTACATGTGCTCTTGTTATAATCTATCACCCAATGATTCAAAAAAAAAAATTAGAGCCCAGATTATTTTGATTTTCCATTGATTCATACTATGCTGATAGATATAAGAAGTTTCTTCATTAAGTTTTCAGGAACATTTTTTTCTCTGAAATTAGTCCTCTCAAGTCTGATGTTAGATTGCCCTTTTTCCTCACCTTTCTTTGTGTATGTTTGCACGCTGCAATAGGAATGAGCACAGCTCAGAAACCCATTCTATAGGAGGTGTTGCTTATCTACCCCAAGTGTCTGAAGAAAACATCCTTACAAAGAAAGCATAAATAATATAAAATAACAGAATCACCTGTGGGACACATTTCACAAGAAACCTGAGCACCAAACTTCAAAGGGTCACATCGAGTCAAAACAAAACAAAACAAAACAAAAATCACAAACTAAATGAGAAACTGATCACAAGCAGTATCAGTAACGGTATGGGTAACAGAAGTTGATTTGTAGTCTCTAAAACTCCACTAAGGAAATTCAGAAAATCTCATCCCAAAAAGGGCACTATAGCTAGAAGGCACAGGTAGGTGTTGGGTGACAGAAAAATCATGGTCTGAGTCTTGAGGGAGGTTGACAGAGACTGAACACCTCAGCCTACTACTGGCTCCTTACAACTCATCATCTGCATGCACAGGACCATGTTAAAGTCACCTCTGAACATCCAAAATATTAATTTAAGTCTGCACATCTATTACAAATAATTTATAGCTGTCACCAATGTTAGATTTGGTGGTAATTTCCCATCTCCACTTCCTAGGACATTGGAAAAAGCCACAGCCATGAGTAACAGGATAATCCCTGATCTGGTTCTCACTAAGGTTTTCTTCCTTTGTCCTTGGATATGTGTGATGTGCTGATCCTATTTTGTGGCTCACATCGGTCTGCAATTCACACTAATTCATACCAAAGCTGGTGTGAGAGAAGAGAATTCACACATTATAATCCAATGTACATTACACTGCATTTCATCCAAAGCAAGTCAGATCTGAATTAAGATTTTCCTTAACCTATGTTCTGTAAGAGTTGGTTCCACTCCTGTTTGTTTATGCAAAAATCCGTGAAAACATAGGAAATGATTCCTTTGAACCAACAAATTGTGTGTGCATGTGTGTATGGTGTGCCTGTGTAGGAAGTACATGTGTGGAGTATTGTGGGAAAACAAGTTTTATTCTGGGAGCTACCTGGAAAAGTATTCTTCATTTGACAAAAGCCCTTTATCCCGTAGTTATATCCTGTGAGCAAATGTAACCCCCAGGGGACACAAGTGCAGATTTTTTTTTTTAAAGATCTTAATTATTTATAAATTTGAGACAGGTAATTGGAGAGGGAGAGGGAGAAGCAGACTCCCTGATGAGCAGGGAGCCCAGTACGGGGCTCCAGGGCTCAATCCCAGGACCCTAGGATCATGACCTGAGCTTGATCCCACGACCCCAGGATCATGACTTGAGCTTGATCCCAGGACCCCAAGATCATGACTTGAGCTTGATCCCAGGACCCCAAGATCATGACCTGAGCGGAAAGCAGATGCTTAACCGACTGAGCCACCCAGGTGCACCACACAAGTGTAGATTAAATTGTTCACTGCTGCTTTGTCTTTGGTTCTTTGCTCCATAGTTATAATTTGGGATCACATATAACTGTTCTCTGAATTGCTATAGCCCCTCAAGTATCCATGCCTCCATAATAATGACCCTTTTCTTTGTAACTGCTAAACTGAACTTTCTCTCAAATTGAGGCAAGACATTAGAATAAAAAAGATTAAAAGAATTCACTGAATAATGTTTTCCATCACTTTGAACAATGTCAGCCCTATTCAGAATGCAGGCAGAAGCAATGAAGAACAGAGATAGGGTTAGCGTGGGAAACTGAGGCAGAACTTTATGTCTTTTACTTTATTATTTCCTACAGTATTTTACACCTTCCTGCTCTGCATTGTCTCAATTTTCAGATCATGTTTGGCGCTGGCACATCAACTAGATAAGTCTTGCAGCAGTACATTGCCCTTTTCTTGATTTGTTTGACCTACTACATTTCCTCTATTAAGCTCCTGACAAATAGGCTACAGAATAAGAATTAAGAAGATGAAGGATTTCTACAGATCCTAGTTATTGATATTATTTAATGGTGTGCTTCCTTAAGCATGTTTGTAGGAGTCATAAACAGAACCTCTGTATTAAACATATTTTCACATTTCAAACGATTCTTAGCATTTATGTCATTCATGTTGTTTTTCCTCCACGTTTATACCATTTAATCAGTCACAGAAGAAGTAGTGGGTGGTTAATAAGTTATTTACAGGAAAAGTGAGGCAAATAAGAATTGATGAAAGATATTTAACTGACATCACTAAAGAGAACCTGACAAAACTTAACTACTCAATAGTTTTAATAGTCATCAACTTCATACACTGTTACAGTTTATTATTTGATAAATATAATTCATTTTATTCTCTGCAATGTTTTAAAACTTTCTAGTAGAAACTTTCACCAAGGAATTTGAGACTGTATTTCATCTTGCATTACTTATATTTTCAAATATATTTTGTGCAATAAATCTGACATCTTCAGTAGAGGTTGGCTAGGATGGCGTATAATTTATCATCCAAACCAGGACACTGTTGAGAGTGTGAGGGGACACCATTAATATCATCCTGGGATAAGTAGTGTAAAACCAAACTGCCCTGGGAAAACCACAATTTGCAGATATCCTAAGGTTGCGTCAATGAATCAGAAGTAGAAAAAGGTCAAATTTACTTGACCTTCGACCTCTTATGGAAGAGAGAGCAACCAAAAAAAAAAAAAAAAAAAAGAGAGAGAGAGGGAGAAAATAGGGTCTAGAGACTAAGTTATTTGGTTAAAATCTTGACTCTTCCAGATAGTAGCTGGGTGACATTGCTCAAGTTATCTCTTATTTTAAACATTTAAATGTCTCCCTTTTAAAGTACAGCCTGGTGATGGGTATTAAGGAGGGCACGTACTGAATGGAGCACTGGGTGTTATACGCAAACAATGAATCATGGAACACTACATCAAAAACTAATGATGTAATGTATGGTGATTAACATAACATAATAAAATAAGAAAAGTACAGTATCCCACACATATTGTACTGTATTAGAATAATTGAATACGCTAGATTTCAATCCCCTAGAGCAGTGCTGACCAATACATTTGCTACTAGCTACATGTGGCTTTTTCTTCATGTGACTTTTTAAATGTAAATTTGAAATAATCACTATTAAATAAAATTCAATTCCTCAGTTTCTCCAGCCACATTTAAGTATTGAATAGCCACTTGTAGATAGTGGCTACGACATGAGGCAGTATGGATTAGGAGATTTCCGTCATTGCCAAAAGTTCTATTGCCAACACAGTGAGGGGCAGAATCATCATTAGTTCTTGCCTAGACTCCTTCAAATCTTAAAAAATTAATGTACATTCACTTTGGCGTCCTTGGATCTATTTTCCAGCAGCTAGAAGATTCTTTCAAAAGGTAGACCTTGTCAGTTCACTCACCTATCAAAATCATTTAATGGTGTTCTTTGTCTCTGCCAGTCCCAGGGTTGTCTACCTCCTCTATTCCTCCCAATTCTTACTTTTGAACCAGGTCCCCTTCTGCTTCGTGCTTCTAGCTCCATTGACCTTGTTCTACTCTTTGCATCTGACACACTTCCTCCCTCCATGGGTCCTTTGCCCCTGTTGTTCTCACTGCCTTGAATGCTCTTCTTTCTGATACAACCTTGTACATCCTCCTCCAAGTCAGCTCAAGTGTCACTTCATAGGGGAATCTTCCCAGATCTCTCTGATATATTAAATCTCCCCTGGTAACTTTTAAACATCAAGAGTAATAATCTGTGAGTGAATGTTAATTCATCCTTGTATTTGAGTTTCTTGCACAGTGCTTCCATAGGGGAGGCATTTGTGGAGCAAGGCAATGACCTGAAGCCTCCAGTAGGCTCTACCAGTGTCACTATAAAAAGCTACAGTACTTACTATAGAAAGAACAAAATTGAGCAGAACACTGGGATCGATCTCCAGAGGTCATCAGTTTTCTTCCACTGTCTCATGTTGTCTCTGTTTTATTTGAACTAGGATTTATTAATAAGAGAATTTTTTTATGTAAATGTAGACTAGAAGCCTGAGTTCCAACTGCCAACATTTTGATAGTTAATATAATAACCAATTATTAATTCACACTACTTGCTGTAGGGAAGCTGTTGTGAAATGTCCATCTTCTGAGAGTTGAAATACAGTCCTGGTCCCAGGAGACCAAGTCCTTTTTGGGTTATTTGATCTGCTACCAAAAGAAACATTGCTCTGTTTCCCCCTCAGGGCTTCTGTCAGGCCAGTATTTTAATATGCTTGACATTTTTGACTTTACAGTTAATGTTTAAAAGAAATTGTAAATTAAATGTAAATGATTAATGGTGTTCAGCTTTATAATTGTATATTTTATTTACAAGTGACTTTTAAAATATTTTTCAACAGGATTTCGATGATCAGCTTAATAATTCATCAGTGTGTTTTATGTCCAGTAGTACTGGCTGTGAGGTTGTAATCGACAGAATAAAAAGTCCAGTAAAGAATGAAATCACATGGAAATCAATACTTTGCTAAAAATATTTATCCATATATTCTTTAGAAGGAAGACATATTAAACTGTAAAAATTAAAGTAAATATAACTAAAATAAGTGACTACTACTTAGATATAATTGAACTATTGAAGGTTTCCATTGGGCATTATGTTTTCCCTCCTAAATGCTTATTAACATTTTCAATAATAGAACCTTTCAGTCTGAAATAAATATGCAGAATCCCTAAATACATGTACGTGGTAATGAGATTTCTTTATTAAAAATATGTTGCCTTCTGTCTTTCATTTTCTCTTTTGCTGTCATGCTGCCTCCTTATTAATAATTTTAGGTTTGATACGCATAAATAAGAAAAAGCTCTCCTTTGTTTCTCTCTTTAGTGTCATTGGCAGCTAGTGTCGCCTTAAAAGTTCTTCTGGGCCTTCCAAGATGCATAATAATGCTAATGCTAATGGCTTCCATTTATAGAGAACTTACTAAGCACTTTTGCATACACTTTTATAGAAACATTATGAGGCATATATCATTATTTCTCTTTTAGAAGAGGCAACTGAGGCTTATAGAGATAAGGTAGCCTTGTATTAAGTCACATTAATGGTAAGAGACAAAGGCAAGATTGGGACCTAGGTGATCTTGATTCTCATTAAATATTAGATATTAAGCTATACTGCTTGATAAGTGATACTACCTAGTCTTACCATATTCTGGTGAGGGAAATTCAATTTCTATATTGTGTCTGTTTTTACTTAAGATATTTTATCATACAACTGTTATTAAGATTTAGTAGGGCTATACTCCTGAGACTTGCTCAATGATGAATCATCAAAGAAAACTTAGGGAAAGTTCTTTGCTTTATTATCTCTATGCTCTGGCAATGAACCTCGCTTCACTGTGGAGGATGGTTAATAGCACAGTGAGGTGAGAGATCCTAGGTTTGAATCTTCGGTCTACTTCTTATTTTCGAAACCCTAGGGGGAATGTTCTGCCCTGACTCTTCTGTTTTTAAAATGGGAATAATAATTATACTTATAGGATTGTAGCAAAGATTATACGTACAATTCTTTTTTTTTTTTTTTAAGATTTTATTTATTTCTTTGACAGAGAGAGCACAAGTAGGCAGAGTGGCAGGCAGAGGGAGAGGGAGAAGCAGGCTCTCCGTCAAGCAGGGAGCCGGACGTGGGGCTCGATCCCAGGACCCCAGGACCATGACCCGAGCTGAAGGCAGCCACTCAACCGACTGAGCCATGCAGGCGCCCCTATATGTACAATTCTTTGAAGAGTGCCTGGTTCATACTTATCTTGATAAATACTGTGTACCATTACTATTATTGGGTTCATAAAAATCCTGATAACTGTTCCTATAAATAAGTGAATAGTTTAGAAATAAGAATAGGAGTGATAAAATTTTTCTTGGACCCACACTCAATGAAAAGCAATATATTGGCATTTAAGTATGAGGGTAAGTCCTGGTTATCTGTATTTTAACGAACTCCCTACATGATTTTAATTAGATCCAAGCTTGTGAATCTTTAGGCCTATGAAATATTTCAGGGGAGGTCAATTAATAGAAGACCTAAGAACCTCCAGGAAAGAGAGAAACTGGGTAAATCAGAAAGGAGAAACTTAGAAGTCAGGTCATACATTTCTGGGGCTAATACAAAAGATGCATCTTCCATGTCGGGTGTGAGGAGTACTGTTGGTAAGGCTCTGGTAGGTCTTTCGAGCAGGAGGCCTACCCAGTTGGTCTGCTAGCTGTGTAACCAAAGCCCTGTGCATTGGCAAATGTTATTTCCCCAACCTGCATGCTTACTTCAGAACGTAAAAATATGTATGTATATCAGGTCCCCCGAATTTAAATAATTTGCTTGGCAAACCACCTTAAACCAGTTTAAACTCATATCTGAAGATTCTCAAAGTAAGAAACAGAACATCAATTTTGTACTCACCAAGAGCATTCAGAGAAAACTGACTTAGGGCATCCATGCCAAATTGTTAATAACAAACAGATGGTGACAAAAAATACCGCTACTTCCCAAATAAAATAAGACTATGAAAATTTCTCACATTTTCCTCTGACGGCCAACCTCTCAAAATTTCCTCTTTTTGTCATTAGATTGATAGAACCCTAGAGTTAATAAGTTAATAGACTCTCAGAAATAATCCTAGAAGCTCAGTATTTTCTAGAGTAAGAATGGTGACCCAGTAACTCTAAGTACTTTTGTTCCTATCTCTACATCTTTGCCTCTTTCATTAAAACAAAGGCATTCTTCCTGAGCCCAGCATTCTATATTTCTGTCTTCTCTGTCTAAATTTTTCTTCAGGAGGAAGAGACAAAGAGCAAATGTGTTTTGGTAAAACTTTCTTATTTATATCCCTTTAAGCCAGTCGTCTTTCACTAATTCATCTTTTTGTTTAGATTCCTCCTTGAGTATTTGTCTTTCCATAGCTTCCTGAGGACACACTTCTTACCTCTTAACTTGTGATCTGAATCAGTGATGTTATTCTCTGTATTTCCAATAGCCACTCACCTCTCCCCTTGATTTGTGCTTTTGAGAGAGCTCCTTTGTTTTAGATAGTGCTGCTTCCTCTTTTTCTGCTCACCAATTTGTTAATGCATGCATCCTACCAGCTGGCAAAAAAAAAAAAAAAAAAAAAAAAGTCTTTGCCCAATGCATTAAACATTATGATATTTTGCTCTTTGACCCACCTTGTCCTTTAGCTACTCCTTTAATCCATCTCTGCACATCCAGGCTGATGCTTAAGGGCTCTCAAGATTCATAACAACATCTTGTGCTTGGGCACCCTACTTATTTACAATATGCTTTCAGCACATCCATATAAAATAGGCAAATAGCTCACTCCAGAACCACTTCTCATAATTTAGCTTCACCTCTATGTCCCCCTGTCTGTACTCAGTGGAGGTCTATCTTTTTCCCATTTAGCCTTTCTCCTGTCTGTGGGTCTCTAAGAGAGATATGTAGCCTGGCTCAGCTGCCACCATTCTAGTTGTAAAAATTCACACATCTGCTAGTTAGTCTCTCTCTCTTGGCCTTTTGCAAAGATGTACTTCGTAGAAAGTGTATTTTCTAATAGATATGTGCCAAGTTTTTTAGCAACGGTTAAAAAAATTATCTTCTGATTGCGTTTCCTCAGCAAATCATATGTTACCCTATTTCTAAAGTTTTCTAAAAGATTAAATGAAAAAAATCATTTTTAATGTATGAGGCACTTTGTAAAAGTAATCAGAAGGGTCTGTAAATTATTTCCGTTGATTGTGATTTAGACCATTTTGAGGTGAGCAGAGATTCTTACGTCCATTGTGTGACAGCGGATTTGAGACCATTATCTCCATTTTATTAAGGAGGCAGTTAAGTAGTTTATCTGTAACCACACAGTTAGCAAGTTGTGGAGCAAGAAAAACCTAGGAAGCAGGGTTCTGACTCCGGTCCAAAAGATCAGGCACATAACAATTGTAAAAACAACAACAACAAACAACAACAACAACAAACTCAGGTGCGATATAATACATTTGTATCGTTTCTTCCACATCTTTCTAAAATTGCATTACAGTTGGGAGATATAAACATCTTTGAGGTACCCATTGCACCCACCTCTCCACAACTCTCACCGTGGCTTTGCACTTCCCCTAATGCAGGTTTTGACAGGATAAAAGGTTACAGTTCAGCTGGACTCTGAAGCGTAAGCAAGAGTTCATTAGATATGAACAGAAATAAGGAAAGAATCTTCCAGGCAGACGTAACAGGAAGTACCAAGGCACCACTAGGAGAGGCATTATGAAACATGTTTATACTTCCAAATCCAAAATCCATCAACAGAGGATGAGTCTGCCCTAAAATAAAACTTCCTTGCTAACTTCTGAAAACTCATATGGCATAATATTGTAGCCACAGAAGGATCCGATCTGTGCTTCCTCTTATGAATTATTGGGCATGTGAACAGATGGAAGCAGGGACAACTAATTTTTAAGTGCTGCTTTTAGTCTTTTTTCTGGGAAATATCCAAATCAGACATTCATTTTAGAATATACTAAAGCTCCCAATTTTAGAGGGCTTCATAAATTATAAAGAAGTTTACATAAATAATGTCACTGGATCCTTATCATAATCCTATGAATGATATTACTGTTCTTACTTACTTTGAGGTTTGGACAGGAAGGATTTGAAATTTTGAGCTATCCAATGATTTGCTTAAGATCGCAGAAGTAGAGGCTCAGAGTTGGGCCTAGAAAATAGATATTTGGACTCCTTGTCTGGCATTCTGAAAATAAGCCAGTTCGTGACATTTCTTAGATGTAAAATTTCTTGGAGGTAAAAGATAAACAAAAGATAATCAGAAAAAGAAAACAGCTATGACAACTGTAAAAAGGTCACTTTGTTTTCGCTAACCCAAGATTGTTTATTCTCACACATATTAGCATTTGTGGCCACTCTTCCTTTGTTTTTTTCTGTTGGCATCTCCCCGTTTCCTCCTCTGGGTACCTAATCACACCCAACTGGTCCTCCAGAGCCTTGGCTTTCCTGCTATTTTTTTCAACCTGGTTTCTTCCCCACTGAACGCCAGCCAGTGACTGCAGACCACCCAGGACATTTATCCCTGCCCCACTAAAGTGCACATCCTCATTGTTCTTCCTGGACCCAGATTCTGTGTATCCTCTGAGGGCTTACCTTGGCAGGGTGGCCCTACATCCTGGTTTGTCTGAGAAAATCACTAATAATGCCTGTTATACTAGCGTAGGTGAAAATGGCGCCCCCTTTCAGAAACTTTCAGTTGTTTTGAAGGCTTTCAAAACACATATGGTCACCCTACACCAGATAATTGGATAAATGAATTTGTGCTCTTGTGAGAATATAGGGATGGTATCAAATAAATGCTCTTTTAATAGCCCACAGGTAAGTGTATTTGATGCATTTTAAAACTGAAAGTGAAAATAAAAATTGCCGTGTGTAACTTCAAGATTTTAACTTATAGGACAGATATTAATAATGTTCTTTCAAATTATATCTAGAGAAGAACATTTTTTTAAAAAAAATTAGAATGGTTCCCACATTTTCAAATAAAGTCTATTCTCAGATGAAACACTTTCTTCACTTGGCCTCTGACAAATAGCATGCTACTTGTTTTCCATTTACTGTATTTTATGAACATTCTTTGTTTTCTGTTTTTTTCTGGGTCTTCCTCTGATTTCTTTGAAAATATTGGATCAGGTGCTCTACGAAGCAGTCCTGGGAGGTTTTTCTTTGTGTGGACTCCTAATATGATCTCATTCAGTCCTGTGGTTGTGTAACAACCTTGTGCCAGTAACTCCTTCTTAATTTCAAAGTTTGAGACCCAGTTGCCTATAATATTTCGATTTTCATTTAATAGATTTATTTACAACAAACATTTCACACAAGAAACATTTTTTTCAGCTGCTAATAATGCAAAGCACTGCTCTGTGTGTGACCACGAGGAGTAAGACAGAGCCCTTACCCTCACGGTGTTTCCATTCTAGGCTACTCACAAGGGTCTCAAATATGTCCAGAACTAGAACCCTTGAGTTCCCCTTCCCTTCTCCCCCCTACATAAACACAAACCTGCATGCCCTCAAGGGTCCCCTATTTCAAGATAGAACCCCACAATTTACCCAGTTGCTCAGAAACATTGGAATCATTCCTGACTTCTCTCCTTTTCTTGTATTTCAAATTCCATCAGTTTGACACTTAATATATAGTCTTTTTTTAAATTATTTTATGTTAATCACCATACATTACATCATTAGTTTTTGATGTAGTGTTCCATGATTCAGTGTTTGCGGAGACACTTAACATATAGTCTTAATCTCAGCACTCCTCATAACATTCCTCCTTGCCACTCTAGACCAAGCCACCACCATTGACCACTTGGAGTTTGGCCATAGCCCCTTTATTGTCCAACTTGCTACCCTTGACATCTGTTACAATGTATTCTCCCAATAGCACCCATAATTATCTTATTAAACATGAGCCAGATCCATTCACCACTCAGACCCCTTCCCAACAGTGTTCCATAAAACCTAGAATAAACTATGACCCCCTTCCCATGCCTGTAGCACACTATGCAATATAGCCATGACCTCTATAACCTCTCCTACTACTCAGACCTTTTCTCATTTTTCTCCAGTTATGCTGCCTTCCTGACTGACTATTCCTTGAACATATCAAACGTAGTCTAACCTTGCAGTCAATACATTTATTTCTTCTCAGTCTAAAAGGCTCATCCCCTGGGTTTTCACATGGCTCACAGCTTTTCTTAATTAAGGTCACTGCAGATGTTACCTCCACAAAGAAACCTTCTCTGATTACCTGGCCTAGAGTATCTTCTCACTCCCTCACCCCCTCTCTATCTATTCCCATATACTATTTAACTTTGTTCCTAAACTATTGTAAATATTTTACATCTATATTTTTTATCTTGATTTCCCAGCGCTCTGCTAGAAAGTTGCCACCATAATGGAAGAAACTGTAGTGCTCACTGTTTTCTCTTCAGCCCTGGAAAAGTGTAGGCCACGCAGTGGAAATACCAAGTAAGATATGATGAATGAATAAATGAATTAATTCAAGAAATCTTAATAATCTCTGCATCACAGGACTTTACACAGAGGTGGCTCTGACATGAAATAAAACCCCAAGCTTGATGACAAATGAACATGCAGACAATTTCAGAGTGTCTTCCGATGCTTTCTTGTCTTAAATGACAGGGAAGGGCAGTTTTGTGGTGTGGAAGCTATATAAGATTACATTATGATTTCAAATTTTGTGACCTGAAGAAGTTACTTGACTCTCTCTACCTGAATTTCCTCAAAAGTTGTACCTATCTCACAGAGCAATTATGAGAATTACATGATATAATATGCCTAACATGCTTAGAACAGTGCTTGGCACATTGTAAATGGGCACTCCATTTTTTTCATTCATTCTTCCATTTTTTTTTTTTTAATTCATTCCTCATGGTAGTTAGCAAATGATGTACCAGAGTTTGCTGTATCCTCCTGCCCCGCCATTGATCTTGAGTGACACTTGCTAGATGAGTCAAAATGTTTTGCTGGTCTATGTTATCACTAGCTCAAATGCCATGCAGTTGTTTTCTGTGGGGAGATAATGTGTGGGCACTGCTCTAATCCTGTGGATATAGTGCGCGGGATGGCTTTAATCCTGAATGGTCCACAGTCCTCCTGTTCCCAGTGGAAACGAGAGAGCACTAAGTGCTAGGTATGCTGTGATGTGCTCAATGAATCCCTGATGATCAAATGGGATTAGTCACAGTCTTTTTCTGCCTCCAGATATACAAACAGATGCAGAGAGGCTCACCATATGAGATTTGTGGCTTGATTCTCTTATTAATCTCTTGCTATTCTCTGTCATTTTCCCCCCTCACCTTTTGGATTTGGAGGCTTGAAATTGCCAGTTCAGCTGCTTTGGAGCAGGTGGATTAGTGGTGGTTTTATGGAACATGTGGATAACAGGGGTTTTGTTTGGAGGATGTTTAGATCTGTCTAAAAGAGGGATTGTGGCTGCTTTTACTACAGCTGCTTCTCTTCTCCATTTAACTCCAGACCCCTCAGGAAGAAGCAGTAGGGAATAATAACAAATTACTTTATTCTTTTTATGTCAAACAGCAAGATTTTATAACAAACTAACTGAACTCCACCCTCTCCCGTCCCATCTGGGGGGGGAAAAAAAAGGAAACCTGATGAATTCCGATGAGTATTTTCATCATAGATGTAAAGCTTTTAGTCAGAATTTCCACAGCCATCATTTGGAATTAAGCCATCATCTGTTTCTGCTGCTAATAGAGCACTAACAGTGGTGTGAACATTAAAAAGTGGAGAATATGTGGGGGCGCCTGGGTGGCTCAGTCAGTTAAGTGTCTGACTCTTGGTTTCATCTCAGGTCATGATCTCCCTCTGTCCCTCTCCCCTCTCACGTGCGCTCTTTCTCTTTCTCTCTCTCTCTCTCAAATAGTTTGTAAAAATGGAGAATATGTGGAGCAAATGGAGACTTCACATGTCAGTGCCAGTGGTGAGGCCAGAATGGGGTGAAGCTCTGCTGAGTTCCCATTCATCAACTTCCATGTACTAGGAGGAGAAGAGTCACCATGAGAATGCAGCTTATCGTTCATCCTACTTCTTTCCTACCAGAAGGCTGGAGGACAGTGACAGCTCCAGGGAAGACCACTTTATAGAAAGTGGTAAAGATTTTTAGGGCCAACTTTCTACCCCACAAGGTATGAAGATCCCAAACCATTTTTTCCATCAATAATAGGGAGCAAAATTATTATAATGACAGACTGAAATGAGTCAGTCTAACTAGGTGTGGTTCACCAGATCAAGAGCTTTTCATAGAACAAGATTATGTCTTTTGTTTCAGTACCTTCAATACCTAGGATGTCATCAGTAAAGGTTTACTGAATGAATGAAGGAGGGAATGAGTGAATGAATGTATGTATGTATGTTCTGGTTTCAGCCCTGGCTGTAACTCCTTGTGATCTTGAAATCTGTTCATTCTTCTCCAAGTCCACTGCTGTGATTCTAGTTCAGGCCACCATCATCTCTCACCTGGATTTCTCCCCCGGCTTTATAACTAGGAACTAACCCTTTCAGTTTTAATCTCATACTTCTGCCTGAATCCCTGTTCCTTTTTCTGTACTGCAGACAAAATTACATTTTTTAAAATGAGAATTTTATCAGGACATTTCCCCACTTAGAACAGTCCAGTGGCTTTTTATCTCTCTTGGTTTTAAAGTCTAGATTTTAGTTTGTACATTTGGCTTGTACTGCCCAGCATAATGCAGCCCTGCTAAATCACCAGCATTATCTCTTCCCACCACATCTGCATTCTGTGATCCAGCCATACGAAAAAACCTTAATGCACAGATTTTAAGACACATATTTTTTTTCACATTTTAATATACCCAATATGATGAATCTCGGTCAATTGCAGTATTTTCCCTTTCATTTTGATACACAAAATTATGATTTAGTTTATATTTGATGTCAACCTAGATTTAATAGATGAGATAGTACTTTCATCCTCAGCTCTAAATTCTGGCCCTTGCCATTTATAGGCAAACTCCCAGAGTACCTACCTGGTTAACATTCTTCTAGAGGAATGTCCCTTGGTTTTTATTGTCCCAGCTTCATAGAACATATATATCTCTTAATACAATGTTTTTCAGTGAATGTTTATTTAAGACAAAAAATATATTTCTGTCCCCAAAGTTCAATGGAATATTTTTTAACAAATGACTTGCAGGAAAATTCTTGAGTTATAATCCAAACACAGCTGCTAGAATGCCAGAGTAACTTTTATACAAACTGAGAAGTGTGCCAAATGTCACAAAGGGTATGTGCTCCTTGGAGACTACTGCCAGGAAGAGATGTATGTAGCACAGTGTCTTCTCAGTGTGAACAATTCTGTGTCACTGTATGCCTGTCCTGAATGTGTTTCCACAGAGGCTTTCCTGTTTACCCCATAATCTTGCATAGATTTTGTGATAGCATTGAAGTATGTCATGGAGAAGCAAAGGGATTGAGAAAGGTGATGAAAATAGAAGATGTTACCGACATATACAAAACTGCGTGAATAATATGAACAAACGTACTGAAACCACCTTCATTGGTGATGAGAAAGTTCTCAACATTTTACAATGTAAAATGATTGTTTTATGATGTAGTCATATCTCTTTGCTTTAGTTCTATTTTAGGAAATTGCTTGAGGATTTTGGGTTGAGATGTGAAATAGATTCTTCAGTATCCTTTTGAAATAGTGGAGAGCCATCCCTTTATCATGACCTCATCATGTAGGCACATAGGTGACTTGCTTTGGCCAATGGGATGATGGTAAGTGCATGGCAAGCAGAGGCCTAAATGAGCTTGTGTATTGTTTTTTGGTTTGTTTTTTATGTTCTGTATATGACAAGGGTATTTTGGCATGTTAGAAGGCTTTTTGACTGGGGTGAGACAGCCCCTCTCTGAGTTAGCCAATTCTTAGAGAAAGCAAAGAGCTCAGCCTGAAGCAGGCCTTTGATATGTAAACTAACCAACCTAGAGGGTATAACCTTTATCTAGCCCCTACTTCCAAAAAGGCAGTATTCCTCTGCCATGATCATCCCAGGGCTCTGTACCAGGCAACTAGAGACCTGTCCTATAGCTTAGAGCCAGTCAAAATATTCAAACTAGCCAATCCTAAACTATCTACCCAGCTCTGCCTCAGTTTTCTCTTGCTCCTGCTTTCTGCCTCCTGACCACCCTCAGGTTCCCCCTTGTGGCCCTGCAATGGCATGCTGCGCCTCCTATTTCTAGGACCTGTGATATAATAAACCTTTGTTTTCTTGAATCTCTCCTCTATCCCCTCTTGTGAGCACGCCTTACTTACCATCACATAAAAGAATACAGGGCAGCTTGTAGGGTTGGGCTTGGTCTCCTGCGCCACTGCCCTTCTTCCTGAAAAGATCATGCTTCCAGTAGAGCTGATGTTCTAAGAGCAACGGGACCATGGTGTAGTCTGGGAGTGAACCCACAGCTTGAACCAACCCCCGTCCATCGAAGCCCAGACTAGCAAACCCCAGTTTATGTTTCGATGTGTGTAAGAAATAAATGCATATGTTTGTAAGCTAATAGGTTTGGGGGTGGAGTATTACGCACAGTTGTTGTGGAATAGTAGCTGATTGCTCACTGTGTAAAACATCATTTAATAAAGTAAGAGAGGCTGTTGGTTAGAAAGTTTTGTTCAGATGAGCATCCAGTTTTTGGAAAGAGCTGCTGATATTAAGCAGAAGATAGACCAAACCATCTCACATTCTTGCTATCAGTCTGAGTGACTGTAACTTATCTTTTATTTGTATATTTATCTCGCAATCACTTGACCTGGGCTAAGGGCTCTTTGCGTATGGCACCTTGTGTTCTGTAGTATAGCAAATGTTAATCTAGCTGTTCTCTGAACTATTTACTAGAATCTCACATACTTGGAGGATAGGAACGATTTGCATTCCCACCACTTAACATGATGCCTAGCACATAATAAACTCTTAAAAATTACTTGCTGAAACAAAATTAATTACCTCAATTCTGTCTCCAAAGAATATGTGACTTTATTTTCATGGCCACAGAATCCTTTTTTTTTTTTTTTTTTGTAAATGATAGAGTAGGTCTAAATTATCTCTGAGATACAGTAACACATGTGCATGTGCTAAGTTTAAAAAACATCATTTATGTAACCATAAAGCCTATATAAATTTATATAAACTTTTATCAGAAAGTGGTAAAACCTGAAATAAAAGTAAGATTCTTACAATAAGATTAATCTCTTATATTTAGCTGTATTTTCTTGCTTTGACTATTATATATGTGTGTATACCCTTTTCTTACATTCATTTTCACTAATAAACATGAATTTTTATATCATTAAAATCTCATTCTACACATATGTTTGTATCTTAGGTTTCATTTAGATTCTGTCATGTTCTCATTTAAGTAGAATGCTTAGTTCGTTGAATTTCAATTTCAAAAAAATGATAGTTTTTAATATTATGGATTTTTCCACACATTGAAGCTTTGGCTGTATCCCATTAGTCTTGGCTTGTAATATTTTTTCTATTTCGTTTTTTTATAAATTTGTTCATCTGTTTATTAACTTAACAGATTAAGCACTCATACTGTGCTAGTGTGCTCAGCGCTCTTTTAAGCACTGGAATTCCAGCCATGGGTGAGAGAGAGAAAGGTGTTATCTTAAAATAACACGGTTGGTAGAATCTGTACGCTACATGATGAACTATAGCTGGGACAAGAAAACCAGGCCTCTGTGTAAACATTCATTCCACCTTTCTTTTAGTCTCAAACAAAATTTACTTGAGCTCCCACCTGCTGGTTTGAAGAACTATGTCTGTGTATTAAAGAAGTTTTCCTAGGTTCCTATAGCACAGGTTCTAATGAACAGGTATTAAATTATTTTCCCAGGGACCTCCACAAGAAGCCATTTACTGCTGTGGTCAGTTGGCCTCTCAAAGCAATTTACGTTATCAAGCCAGAACACTTAACATTGGAGTTGAAAAGAAAATGGTCACTTAACAGCATTTTATCCAAGAACAATGGATACTTTCCTTTCTTTACATCTCTGTAACTCGAGAGCTCCCTCAAATTGCTTTCACAAAAGTGAATTTAAGTCACAATTTGAAGAATAACTGCCTGTAACTTTAAAATGGCAGTTTTCTTACTTTAAAATGGCAGTTTTCTTGAAACTTTTCCTATTATTTAAAAAAAAATCTTCAAGAAACAGATGCTAGGCAAACACCACATTGTAATAGTTTAGATTTCTTCTTTGAACTGTAGTTATTTTGGAGCCTATGTGTTTTGGTTTTGTTTTAATTAAAAATAATATATTAAATATATTATTATATATTTATATAATTATATAATATATTAAAATATATTTCACTGTGGAAAGCAAAGGTCTGGTATATGGATAAATATTTTTAGTGTTGTATAGATGCTTAAAAATTTGCAGGTGGGGTAAAATGATCAGTATCCACCTGTGAATTCATATGTGAGGTAGACATTATAGACAGGAAAGCAAGATCATCAACATGTGTTTAATGATGTGTGTGTTCAAGTATTTGGGGGAGCAGTATACTGATGTTTTTAATTTAGTTTGAAATGTACTTAATAATTAGATTGAGTAATGGAATGATAGAAGGATAGATAGATGAGTAGATATGTGATAAAGCAACTGAGCAAGTCAGTGAAAAATTCAGGTTGTGGGTTTATGAGTATTCACTTTAAAATTTATTTTAAAATTCTTTCCATTTTACAGTATATTTGAATTTTTAATAATAAAATGTTGGAAAGATGGTTTAGAGAAGTAAATAGCAACTTCTGGTAGCAAGTGAAGGGGAAGGTAGTGAATTAGTATACAGATCCTTGAATTAGAAGCCAAGTATCCTACTCTTTTGTTTCAGTTTGGCCCTTGGATGAATCACCTCAGTTCTCTGGGTCTCAGTTTCTACATCTACATTTAACAATAGAGTCTCAATAAATACTTGTTGAGTTAATGTTTAATAGATTAATCTGAAAATGGAAGGAAATAGATTAGATGACCTCTCTGGTTTCTTCTAGGTTTTCACTCATATGACAAATTTTTCCTGAGTGTGTATCAGTTCACACATTTCTACGATGATTTAAAATATTTTAGCAATTTATGGGGTATAATTATGTACATTCTTTCAGTAGTGTATACTTTTAACTGATGAACTAAAATTTATATTTACAAATGAATGATAGCTCAGAAGTAGACCCCTGGAAAAGGCACATCAGAATAAATCAGTTTAGTAAGAAAGTCAGTGTCAAATATAGCAAGAGCGTTACACTATTCAATGTTTCCCCCCCCAAATTTAAAATGTGTAAATAAATGTACATATGCTTACTAAAGTTTAGAGTTTGGATCTAATAGTAATTACTTTGAAAGACTGTTCCATTCCATGCAACACATTTCTGTGCCAAAATGTAAGCATCCCTATTACTAATTGAAGTATAATTTGTTAAAATACCCCTCATAATTTATCTAGTTTGAGTGGCAGTGACATAGCAGTGGATAATGAATAAATATCAAGCACCTCCTTTGTTAACAGCTATGTTCTTATTTACTGAGATTCAAGCTGTGTAGAAGAAAGAGACAATTGTAACATGACACCCACAAATAGTTATAACATTATCTTTGGTATTGAACTAATGATAACCAAAAAAAATCCATTTTTATCAGGCACCCAGGGTGCACAATAAAATATTCATTTACCTTACACTGCATATAAAGCTGTTTCTTTCAACACTTTGTTTCTTATATAGGATTCTGTAATGTGGTTCCCAGTACATTAAGCACCAATGTAATTATTATCCTCATGTACAGCCATCTAAATTAAATACCATTAAATAAAATGTTCTCATAAATACTGTATATCTTTATAGAACTATTATCTACATTTTCTCAAAATACTGGGCTCAATTGGTCCATTGAAATTAGTGTTGTGTTCTCACAATAATGTGGGTAAGCCTAAGGCTTCATCGAGGAGGAAGAGAGCCTTATGGCTCTGAATTCACCGGAATACACATGATATCTTTGGGACTACTGTCTCAGAACCATGCTTCTTAGACCCTACTCGCTTCCCTTTGTGCATCTTCTTTTTATAGTTACTTCTGTGAATCACTTTCAGCCATGATTCTTTTGGAGAGCTGGACTTTTAAAAATATCTGTATAGACTTAGTATTTTCTCTGAGATACAGGCATTTAGCAAGATTGCCAATGCTTAGGAAATTTCTATAAATGAGCCATGACATTGACTTAGCACAGTGATTCCCAAATTTGTGTGCACATTAGAATCCTCTGGGAACCTTTAAAAATGTTCCAAATCTTGGGATGCCTGGGTGGATCAGTCGGTTAAGCGTCGGACTCTTGATTTCAGCTCAGGTCATGATCTTGGGGTTGTGAGATCGAGCCTTGTGTCTGGCTCTGTGCTCAGCAGAGAGTCTGCTTGAGAGTCTCTCCCTCTCTCTCTCAACCTCTGCCCCTCCCCCTACTCGCTCGCACTCTCTCTGTCTCCGATAAATAAATAAAATCTTTTAAAAAAATGTTCCAAATCTTAGGACGTACCCCAAACCAATTGAATCACGGTATCTAGGGATACACCAAAATCATTAGCCTTTTTTTGAAGTTTCCCAGGTTATTCCAATATGTAGGCAAATTTGGGAATAATCAGTTAGCAGTAATGATTCAAAATCTAAAGAAAATATGTATTCATCCATGGACAGACACTTAGGCTGTTTCCCATATCTCGATGAATGGATAAAGAAAATGTGATACAGAGAAATGATAAAGAAAATGTTACATATAATGGAATATTATACATCCTTTAAAAAGAAGGAAATCCTGCCATTTGCAACAACAACTTGAATGAACCTGGAGGACATTATGCTAAGTGAAATAAGCCAGATAGAGAAAGACAAATACTACATGGTATCAGTTATATGTGAAACTGTCAAAAAAAAAAAAAAAAGGCAAACTTCTAGAAGTTGAGAGTAGAAAAGTGGTTGCCAGGGGCTGGGAGATGGGAGAAAGAGGGAGAGTTGGCAAAAAGGTCCAAACTTTCACTTATATGATGAATAAGGTCTGAGGATCTAATGACTAACATGGTGCCTGTAGTTGATAACGTTATATTTTATAATTGAACTTTGCTAAGAGAGTAGAATTTAAATGTTCTCAGCAAGGACAAAAAATAAATATGTAAGGTGATGGATGTGTTAATTAACTCAATGGGGGAAATACTTTGACAATGCATATGTTTACCAGATCATCACATTGTACACTTTACATATTTTACAATTTTATTTTTCAATTATACCTTAGTAAAGCTGAAAAAAATGGATGGAAGGAAGGAGAGAAGTAAGGAAGATGTGTAAGGAGGAAGAGAGGGGAAAAAAGGAAAAAAGAAAAAAATGCTATGGAGATTGAATGGTCCAAAGTTGAGTTTTTCTGTTTTTGGAGGAAACATTTAAGGATAATATGACATTATAACTCTTAAGTCAGTCTTTTCTTCTGTAGATAAAAGTTTAAAGTTAAGTACAATAGCCATCAAACTACATATGTACATATGTAGCGATTTGGGCATTACTTCTGAAAGTAACAAGCTGTAAGATATGAATAATGGTTTTAGTAGGTATTTTGTAAAGATCATGTTGGGAAACTTTAATATGTGTATGTATATAAAATCATACTAAGACTTATCCAAAAACAAGGAAATTGACGATAAGAATTTGTAGAGTAGATTATGTGTGTGTGTATATATATACATATATATATATATACACATACATGCAATTTTTTAAGATTTATTTATTTGAGAGAGAGAGAGATTGAGAGCATAGAGCCTGACGTGAGGCTTATCCCAGGACCCTGAGATCATGACCTGAGCCGAAATCAAGAGTCGGGACACTTAACTGACTGAAGCACCCAGGTGCCCCAGATTATGTATTTTAATAAAAGCAAAGAAAGAAGGCATGAAATTTTACTTTGTTGCATAAATCTTCGTGATTTAGTCAGGTAGGGGTCAAATTACACACAAAGAGCTATACTGATTTTTGGAATTCAATCAGATTTTCCCTGTATGACTACGTTACTATGCAGAGCAAAGATATCACGTGGTTTATGTTCAATAGATTTTCTGATTATAATAATGATACAGGACATATTTCTGGGTAATTTGATTCAGGCTCAAACTGGAAGTTGGAGGTTAAGCACATTCTAACGCTAATGCTGCTGCTCCCAATGTTCAGGTTCAGTTGTAGTTGTCATCCTCACCATCACATTTTTCCTTTCTTTGGTTTATTATATCCTGGTAACGTTAAGTCCTATCAGGGGAAAAAATATTTAAAGGGTGTAATTTTCTACAAAAATGTAAATTATATGGTTATTGTTTTGAATATTATTCAAACATCCAGAATGTTTAGTGCTGGGACATGAGGGAAAAAAAAGAAAAACTTTCATACCTAAGTTCTAGGAGAATTTAGGAATTCTAAAAGTGTGTAAATGAATATTTACAGGGACTGACAAGATGATAATATTGTGCAGTTGGTCGGAATATAGTGAAATGCTCATGAATTTTTAATACAGGCATTTGCCCATATTATAGGTTCAAAGGAAACACTGGGCATATCAAAGTTTTACGTATTCACCTGATCGCCAAAGAAAATAAAAGTTATATCTTGATTGTGAATATTCTTGAATTGAGTGTAGATCAGGTAACTCGGTAAACGTCTTTGTTGGCTTAGTCTTGGCATATGTTCTCAAAAACTACCAATTTTTTTGTCTTAATGACTCACAGAATTATAGAAATTGGGTCTTTGAAGTTTCAAGGACCTTAAGGAGGAGTAAAATAATAGAGATCCTACGTCTTGGTTGTCTTAGGACAGAGAGATGTTTTAGAACTTTCAGAGGTACTAACTGAAGGCATATCCATTCGCTGATTTAAGGGATTAGGTTGAAATTTTGATGTTTTGCTTCCCTCCTCTATAGATAAACAAAAAGCAAAAGGAGTAATTTCAGTCACCTCTCACTTGAACAAAAAGGAGTCAATATGTTTATATTAGCACTTAAGAATCTTGCCTATAGGGGCGCCTTGGTGGCTCAGTTGGTTAAACATCCCAGTCTTAATTTCAGCTCAGGTCATGATCTTAGGGTTGTGAGATTGAGCCCTCAGTTGGGCTCTGCGCTGGGCAGGGAGTCTGCTTGAGATACTCTCCCTCCCTCTGCACCTCCCCCCCCCCCGCCAACACACACACACACACACACACACACACACACAAGAATCTTGCCTACATATGTTTTGTTTTGCACATTTAAAGTATTTTAAAATTACTCAACATTTTTAAAAATTAAAATTTTCACAATATTTAAAAAATATTTTTAAATTTAAAATTGGGAGATTTTACCCAGGTATCCTGATTTCTGGTTTATCATGAGAAAGCCGCTGAGCCACTGCTGCTGGGCCTTCAGTCCTACAATGCAGTATTTGATTGGACCTAAGCAGCTACTACCCCCAATAGCTGAGCACATATTACCCAGTTTGGCATAGGGTCTGCCTGGCTTATCTCACTCATATACATGAACCATCTGTCTCCTTAAAGACACTTGAGTGTTTATTCCCTGGAATTTGTACATAAAATTGTTATATAGGTAAATAAGGTATGAATCAAAAATAGTGGTAAGTTCAGACACCCAGGATTCTAAATGACATCGCACTCTTTTTTTTCCACTCGCTGCAGAGTTGGCAGTGTTATAGTATCTGGCCTTTGGAATGTAGGCAAAAACAAAAATACTTCAGACACTAGATGGAAAATATCTGTAAATCCCTAGCTGATGCCTCCAGTGCTGCCTTTGTTTGATTGGATTTATGGTTTTCTGAATTTTAGAACTATCACACAAAATGAAGGCTGTTCCCAAACTCATTGGTCTGTCCGAGCTGGTGATACAACTGTACCTTCAATTCCTTGTTAGCTAGCGAGGAGGAAGACTGACAAAATCAGCTGGTGGATGGATGAATATTGTCAGAGAAATTTCAGAATTAGCTACTGCAGTAAAATATGCAATGGTATTTGTATTTGACTTTCCCCTTGGTCTGCTGATGATTTCAGATGCTCCTATGATGGACAGCTCTCTGTGAGCTCAGATACACCTTTGTTCAGATGAACAGTGAGTCTGTTCCTTTCTTCCTCCCAAATTATTTGACTCTGATCCCCTGGCCCATGCAAAAGCCCAGCCTGAAATAGGAGTTAATGCCACCAAAGACAACCTTCAACCAATGAGCCTGTGGACCAGTGGACAAATACTCTAATGTCCTGTCCTTTAGGAGACAAGACAAGGGATGGATTAGATTTTCTTTCCTTGAAAGTTCTACAAAATAGTGAAAAACACATACAAAAGGAAAGATTATATCCATATATCCACAGTCAGGTAGCAAGGGCATTTTATTCACTTGAAAATTAGTAGCATGCTATATATTACTAGGAAGAATGGTGCCAAGAGATAAAGTTGATGGGTATCATTTCCTTATTCAGTTTAGTGTACAGCAGGCAAAGTGGTATCTCTTTTTCTCTTTTTCTTTCTTTTTTTTTTTTTTTAAGATTTTATTTATTTATTTGACAGAGAGAGACAGCAAGAGAGGGAACACAAGCAGGGGGAGTGGGAGAGGGAGAAGCAGGCTTCCCACTGAGCAGGGAGCCCGATGCGGGGCTCGATCCCAGGACCCTGGGATCGTGACCTGAGCTGAAGGCAGATGCTTAACGACTGAGCCACCCAGGCGCCCCATTTTCATTTTTTTTGGAAGGAAAGGCCAAAGAAACATATGGAAGGAAAGGCCAAAGAAAGGATATGGCAAAGAGCAAAGAGACACAAACTGTACTTGACAGTTACATCTGGAGTGACATGGAAACATGTATGATAATTTAGGCAAAAATAACTTCCTGATTAGCCCAACATTTTAGAGCTTCAGAAGCATTTATTTGGAAGTAGAATTTCTCCCCTTTTTCAACCTTAAAGGGGGAAATGTGACACTGTTTTACTTTCATATATAGGATATATCCTCAGCTCCAAGAGTATGCCTGGCATGTTTCACTAGTTCTTCAATAAATGTATGCTGAATAATGAATGAATGATGTTTTGAGACCCTGAGTGAGATGCTCTGTTAATTGGTTAGTTCTTCAGAGTGTTTGGCCAAAACATTTTCCCCGATCTATTTATTAATTGCTTTCTATCCCAAGTGAATGATGTGATGCTGATTTTGCTTTAGCCTTATCTCCCTGACAACTGAATTCAAATGAGAAATTACTGCTTCAGGGGCCAGGGAATAATATTTCTAATAAACTTGCCACCATTATTCATTAAATGAACAAAACACTTGCATTTTTAAATATACATTTCAATTTTAGTACTTGACCAATATCAGACTAAACAGAACCAACCTATTGATCCCATTTACTTACAGGTCCAACTAAGAAATTTGGCATGGCTTCAAAATTGGGAACATCGGTTCAAATTTCAATAAATAATAAAAGTGAACTTCACTCAGTTGGTGTTATTATTCTTCATGCTCCTTATTTAATTTTTTTAAATTAAGTGTTTGATGTACTTTATGCATGTGGTTAAGTGCTGGGATGTACAGACAGATAAGACACAGTCTCTACCCGTGTGGTAGACATCATCATCCCTTATGATCATGCAGTATTTGAGTTTCTTTTGTATGTTTGGGAATGTTTCACCATAAAAATCTTGTTGAGAGTAAGAGATCGTTCCCTATGATAAAAGCTTGGCATGCCAGATTCATGCTGTTTCAGACTTCCTTGTAACAGAGTCTCAAGCATGTGATCTAGTTTCTGCCAATCAGTGACATTTGTGCTGATTTTGACCCAGAAGCTAATGATACCAGAAAAGCGGACCATAGACCTCTCTTCCAAGGGAGAGCAAAAGTAGTGAAGTCTACAGAATCAAATTCCCCTGTATTAGTGGCCATAAAGAAACCCCTAATTCCTGGTGATTGGTAATCAAGGGTAGCTCTATTTTTTTTTAATAGATGAATTCTGCACATGGATTTGGAAGTCGAATCTGATTCCATACATTCCACTGATGATTCCATAGATCCCCTATTAATTTATCTAGCTACATAGCATCTTTTTAAAAAATTCCTTTTCTACTTCTGTTATCCCAAATGCAATTATTGATTACAACTAAGAAGTCTGATACACATACATACACACACACTCCTTTGAACATAGTACCATAAGACAGACGCGGGCCTATTGTGATTTTGGTTATATTGATACATTCTTGATAATAATAATAGTTCTTTTTTTAAGATTTTATTTATTTATTTGTCAGAGAGAGAGAGAGAGAGAGAGCACAGGCATAGGGAGTAGCAGCAAGGAGCCTGATGCGGGACTCGATCCCAGGACCCTGGGATCATGACCTGAGCCGAAGGCAGACGCTTAACGACTGAGCCACCCAGGCATCCCAATAATAATAGTTCTTATGATGAATAACCCACCAATAAAGATCAGGAAACTAACATTTATTGAAAACCTACCATGTGCTTGATGTCACACTTACTAGTATTTTGCCTCATTTACTGGACTGTAAATTGGATAGCTGCAAAAAAATTCTGATTTGTCCTTTTCTACTAAAGGATATTATAAAATTAAAATGAGAATATGCATGTAGTATGCACAACACAGTTCCTGGCATGTAGTGGATGTTCAATAAATGCCAGTTCCTTATAATTTCATATATTAGTATGTTTTCAAAGCAGTTTTCATGTTGATTTTATAGGGAGCGTGATGGTAACAGAAATGTGAGGTAGACCTAACTTAAACTAGGATCCAAAAGACTTCATTTGAAAATGGGGAGATTATGCAGTGAAAAAATGTACAGATATAGGTCATTTTATAATTAAAATTCAGAATCTCATAAAAATAATAGATTTGTGTGCCTCATTTTAATAAGGAAGCATTTTTTTCAACTTTACTACATATAAATTTTGTTTAAACAGTGTCAAGCCCAGGCTTCTCTGTTAAATTTAAACTCACATATATATATAGCTGTCTTGTTTAACTCATTCCACTCAGTGAGTATAGACCCATGTGTTACTTTCCTAAGGCTACTGTAAGAAAGTATGACACTGGGTGACTTGAACAACAGAAATCTATTGCCTCACAGTTCTGGAAGCTACAAAAATGAGATCGAGGTGTTGGCAGGGTTGGTTTATTCTGAGGGTTGAGAGAGAGAATTTGTTCCATGTTCCCCTCCTAGCTTCTTATAGTTTGCCTGAAATCATGGATGCATCATACTGATTTCTGTCTTTATCTTTACATGGTGTTCTCCCTGTGTGAGTGCCTATGTGTCTAAATTTCCCCGTTTTATAAGAACACAGTTACCTTGGGCTGGGGCCCACCCTAATGACTTCATCTTAAGTTGATCATCTATAAAAACACTATTTCCAAATAAAGTCACATTCATGAGTACTGAGGGTTAGGACTTCAACAACTTTTAAAAAAAAACTTTGATTCCAGTATAATTCACATGCAGTGTTATATTAGTTTCAGGTGTATAATACAGTGATTCAACACTTCTATATTATTACTCAGTGTTCATTATGATAAGTGTACCCTTAATCCCTTTCACCTATTTCACTCATCCCCCCTTTGGTAATCATCAGTTCTCTATATCTAAGAGTCTGTTTTTGGTTTTTCTCTTCTCTTTTTTATTGTTCTTCCTTTGTTTTGTTTCTTAAATTCCACATGAGTGAAATCATATGGTATTTGTCTTTCACTGACTTATTTCACTTAGCATTATACACTCTAGATCCACCCATGTTGTTGCCAAATGGCAAGATTTCATTCTTTTTTATGGCTCGGTAATACACACACACACACCACTTCGTCTTTATCCATTCATCTTTGGATGGACACTGGAGTTGCTTCCATAATTTGGTGATTGTAAATAATACTGCAGTAAACATAAGGGTGCCCATATCTTTTCAAATTAGTGTTTTTGTATACTTTGTGTAAATACCCAATACTGAAATTTCTGGATCAAATGCTATTTCTGTTTTTAACTATTTTTTTTTTTTTAAGTTTTTTTATTTGTTTATTTGACTGAGGGAGACACAGTGAGAGAGGGAACACAAGCAGGCGGGGGAGTAGGAGAGGGAGAAGCAGGCTTCCTGCTGAGCAGAGAGCCCGATGCGGGGCTCGATCCTAGGACCCTGGGATCATGACCTGAGCCAAAGGCAGACGCTTAACGACTGAGCCACCCAGGCGCCTCTGTTTTTAACTTTTTAAGAAACCTCCAAACTGTTTTCCACAGTGGCTGCACCAGTTTCATTCCCACCAACAGTGCACGAGGGTTCCTTTTTCTCCATATCCTTGCCAACACTTATTTCTTGTGTTTTTCATTTTACCCATTCTGACAGGTGTGAGGTGATATCTCATTGTGGTTTTGATTTGCATTTCTCTGATGATTAGTGATGTTGAGCATCTTTTCATGTGTCTCTTGGTTGTCTCTATGTCTTTGGAGAAATATCTGCTCATGTCTTCTTTTTTTTTTTTTTTTCCAAAAAAAAAGATTTTATTTATTTGACAGAGAGACACACAGTGAGAGAGGGAACACAAGCAGGGGGAGTGGGAGAAGGAGAAGCAGGCTTCCCGCTGAGCAGGGAGCCTGATGCGGGGCTCGATCCCAGAACCCTGGGATCATGACCTGAGCCGAAGGCAGATGCTTAATGGATGAGCCACCCAGTGCCCCTGCTCATATCTTCTGCCCATTTTTTAATTAGGTTGTATTTGTGGTATTGAGTTGTTTCAGTTCTTTATAGATTTTGGGTACTATTTGTTGGCTATGTCATTTGAAGATATCTTTTCCTATTCAGTTGATTGTCTTTTTGTTTTGTTGATTGTTTCCTTTGTTGGGCAGAAGTTTTTATTTTGATGTAGTCCCAATAGCTTGTTTTTGCTTTTGTTTCCCTTCCCTCAGCAGACCTAGCCACAGGAGTGTTATTATGGCCTGTCAGAAAAATTACTGCTTCTGCTCTCATCTAGGATTTTTATGGTTTCAGGTCTCACACATTTTTATGGTTTCAGGTCTCACAGTTTAATCCATTTTGAGTTTATTTTTGTGTATGGTCTAAGAAAGTGATCCAGTTTCTTTCTTTCTTTTTTTTTTTTTGGCATGTAGCTGTCCAGTTTTCCCAACACCATTTATTGAAGAGACTGTCTTTTTCCCATTGCATATTCTTGCTTTCATTGTTGAAGATTAATTAACCATATAATCCTGGGTTTATTTCTGGGTTTTCTATTCTATTCCATTGATCTATGTATCTATTTTTGTGCTAGTACCACACTGTTTTGATTACTATGGCTTTGTAGTGTATCTTGAAATCTAGAATTATGATACCTCCAGCTTTGTTCTTCTTTTCCAAGATAGCTTTGGCTATTTGTCTTTTGTGGTTCCATAGGAATTTTAGGATTGTTCTAGTTCTGTGAAAATTGCTGTTGGCATTTTGATAATGCTTGCATTAAATCTGTGGATTGCTTTTGGTAGTATGGGTATTTTAACAATACTTGTTCTCCTAATCCATGAGTATGGAATATCTTTCCAACTGACTGTGTCATCTTCAATTTCTTTAATCAGTGTTTTATAGTTTTCAGAGTACAGGTCTTTCACCTCTTTGGTCAAGTTTTTCCTAGATATTCTATTATTTTTGGTGAAATTATAAATGGAACTGTTAATTTCCCTTTCTGCTGGTTCATAATTGGTGTATAGAAATACAAGAGATTTCTCTATATTTTGTATTCTGCGACCTTACCCAATTCGTTCAAAAGTTCTAACTGTTTTTTGGTGGAGTCTTTAGGTTTTCTATGTATTGTCTCATGTTATCTACAAATAATGAAAGTTTTTTTTTCTTCTTACCCTCTTGGATGACTTTTAATTCTTTCTCTTGTCTGATTGCTGTGGCTAGGACTTCCATAACTATGTGGAATAAAAGCGGGGAGAGAGCCCATCCTCGTATTGTTCTTGATCTTAGGAGAAAACCTTTCAGTTTTTCACCATTGAGTATAATGTAAGCTGTGGGTTTTTCATGTATGGCCTTTAATATGTTGAGATATGTTCCCTCTAAGCCTACTTTGTTGAGGATTTTAATCATGAATGGATGTTGTACTTTGTGAAATGCTTTTTCTGCATCTATTGAAATAATCATATGTTTTTTATCCGTTCTCTGGTTGAGGTGATGTATCACATTGATTGATTTGTGATTATTGAACTACCCTTGCATCCCAGGAATAAATCACACTTGATAGTGTTGAGTGATTTTTTTTTTTTTTTTAAGATTTCATTTATTTATTTGGCAGAGAGAGACACAGTGAGAGAGGGAACACAAGCAGGGGGAGTGGGAGAAGGAGAAGCAGGCTTCCCGCGGAACAGAGAGCCTGATGCGGGGCTCCGGGCCTTGATCCCAGGACCCTGGGATCATGACCTGAGCCGAAGGCAGATGCTTAATGACTGAGCCACCCAGGTGCCCCTGAATGATTGTTTTTTATTGTATTGTTGGATTCAGTTTGCTAATATTGTGTTGAGGATTTTTGCATCTTTGTTCATCACAGATATTGGCCTGTAGTTCTTTTTTTCTATTATCTTTATCTCATTTTGATATCAGGGTAATACTGGTCTCATAGAATGAATTTGGAAGCTTTCCTTCCTCTTCTCCTTTTTAAAATAGTTTGAGAATGATAGGTAGTAACTTTTCTTTTAAGTGTTTGATAGAATTCACCTGTCACACCATCTGGTCCTGGACTTTCGTTTTTTGGGAGCTTTTTGATTATGGATGCAATTTCACTGCTGACATTTGGTCTGTTCAAATTTTCTATTTCTTCCATATTCAGATTTGGGAGGTTATACATTTCTAGGAATTTTTCTGTTTCTTCTAAGTTGTCCAATTTGTTGGCAATAATTTTTCCTAATACTCTCCTATAATTTTTTTGTATTTCTCTAGTGCTGGTTGTTATTTCTCCTCTTTCTTTTCTTATTTTTGTTTATTGAGTCTTCTTTTTTTAATGAGTCTGGCTAAAAGTTTATCAGTTTTGTAGATCTTTTTAAAGAACCAGCTCCTGTTTTCATTGATCTGTTCTATTCTGTTTTTAGTTTCTATTTCATCTATTTCCGCTCTAATATTTATTATTTCCTGCTTTTTGCTGGGGTTGGGTTTTGTTTGTTCTTCCCAGTTCCTTATGTATAAAGTTACATTGTTCATTTGAGATCTTTCTTGATTCTTTTTTTTTTTTTTTTTTAAAGATTTTATTTATTTATTTGACAGAGAGAGAGACAGCGAGAGCAGGAACACAAGCAGGGGGAGTGGGAGAGGGAGAAGCAGGCTTCCCGCCGAGCAGGGAGCCCGATGTGGGACTCGATCCCAGGACCCTGGGATCATGACCTGAGCCGAAGGCAGACGCTTAATGACTGAGCCACCCAGGCACCCGAGATCTTTCTTGATTCTTGAGGTAGGCCTGTATTGCTATAAACTTCCCTCTTAGAACTGCTTTTGGTACATACCAAAGATTTTGGACTATTCTGTTTTCATTTTCATTTGTCTCCATGTATTTTTTTATTTCCTCTTTTATTTCTTGTTTGATCCATTCATTGTTTTGTAGCATGTAATTTTAACCTCCATATATTTGTGTTCTTTCCAGATTTTTTCTTGTGGTTGATTTCTAGTTTCATAGTGTTGTGGTTGGAAAAGATGCATGGTATGACTTCAGTTGTGTTTTGTTTTGTTCTTTTAATTGTTGAGACTTGTATTGTGGCCTAACATGCGATCTATTCTGGAGACTATTCCATATGCATTTGAAGAGAATGTGTATTCCTCTGTTTTAGAATGGAGTGTTCTGAAAATATCTGTTACATCCATCTGGTTCAGTGTGTCATTCAAAGTCACTGTTTCCTTATTGATTTTCTATATAGATGATCTATCCATTGATGTAAGTGGGGTGTTAAAGTCCCCTACTGTTACTGTATCCCTATCAATTACTTCATATTTGTTATTAGCTGGTTTATATATTTGGGTGTTCCATGGTTGGGTGTATAAATATTTATGATTGTTGTATCTTCCTATTGAATTGCTCCCATTGTGATAATGTAGTGTTCTTCTTTGTCTCTTGTTACAGCCTGTTTCAAACTCTCTTCCATCTGATATAAATATTGGTACCCCATCTTTCTTTTCACTTCCATATGAATGATAAATATTTTTCCATCCCTTCACTTTCAATCTGCATGTGTCTTTAGGTATGAAATGAGTCTTTTGTAGGCAGCACATAGATGGGTCTTACTTTTTTATCCATTCAGTCACCCTATGTCTTTTGATTGGAACATTTAGTCCATTTACAGTCAAAGTAATTATTGGTAAGTAATTATTTATTGCCACTTCGTTACTTGTTTTATGGTTGTTTTTGTAGTTCTTCTCTGTTCCTTTCTTCTCTTGCTCTCTTCTCTCATGGTTTTCTGGCATTCTTTAGTGGTATACTCAGATTCCATTCTCATTATTTTTTGCATGCATATTACCAGTTTTTGATTTCATAAGTTGGTATATAATATCTTAGGCATATAGCACTCTATATTAAGTTGATGGTAGCTTAAGTTTATATTCATTCTAAAAGCACTAAATTTCCCCCCCCCCTCCATACACATTTTAGGAATATGGTGTCATACTTTGCATCCTTTTATTTTGGGAATACCTTAACTGATTTTCATACATATATTTAATTTTACTGCTTTTGTGCTTCCTACTTTTCTTATTCCTGCTTACAGAGTCCCCTTTAACATTTCTTATAAAGCAGATTTAGTGGTGATGCATTCCTTTAACTTTTGTTTGCCTGGGAAGCTCTTTATCTTTCATTCTGTTCTGAATGATAGTCTTGCTGAATAGAGTATTGATGGTTACAATTTTTTTTTTCTCTTAGCCCTTCCAATATATCCTACCACTCTCTTCTGGCCTTCAGCGTTTCTGCTGAAAAATCAGCTGATAGGCATATGGGTTTCCCTTGTATGTAGCTGCTTTCTCTTCTCTTGCTGTTTTTAAATTCTTTATCACTACATTTTGCCATTTTAACACTATGTGTCTTGGTGTGGACCTACTTGAGTTAATTTTGTTGGGGGCTCTCTGTGCCTTCTAGAGCTGGATTTCTATTTCCTTCCCCAGATTTGGGAAGTTTATAGCTCGCATTTCTTCAAATAAATTTTCTGGCCCGTTTTCTCTCTCTTCTCCTTCTGAGTTCACAATAATGTGAATGTTATTACACTTGATGGTATTGCTGCATTCCCTAGGTCTGTTCTCATTTTTTTATTCTTTTTTTCTCTCTGTTATTCAGTGTGATTGTTTTTCATTACTCTGTCCTCTAGGTTGCTGATCTGTTCTTTGTTTCCTCTAGTCTAATGTTTATTCCATCTAGTGTATTTTTAATTTCAGTCATTGAGTTCATCTCTGATTGGTTCCTTTTTTTGTTTTCTGTCTCTGTGTTGAGAGTCTCACTGAGGTCCCACAGTCTTTTCTCAAGTACACTGAGTATCTTTATGACCATTACCTTAAATTCTCTATCAGACATATTACTTATCTCTGTTTTCATTTCCGTCTCTTGCTATGATTCTCTCCTGTTCTTTCATTTGGGACATATTCCTCTGTCTCCTCACTTGTCAGACTCTCTGTGCCTGTTTCTGTGTGTTAGCAAAGTCAGCTACATCTCCTACTCTTGCAAGTAGTGGCCTTATGAAGAAGAAGCCCTGTAGTGCCCTGCAGTGCAATGTCCCCTCTTTACCAGGACCTGGCATTTCAGGTGCATCTCCTCTGTGTGTTGTGTGTGCCCTACTGTTGTGGCTGAGCCACATTAGTCCAATCTTCTGCAGTGGCTCTCTTTGCCTTTTGTGGGTAGGGTTTGGTGCCTGTGTGGTTAGTGGGCCAGTCTGGGACCTCTTTGGCCTTTGGTTGAGTCAGAACAGATGTTTTCCAGAGCTACAGTTACACCCAACTGCAGGGCACTCTCCCTGTGTTGTCCCCTGAGAAGCTTTCACTGGGAGGTGGGGCCTGCAGTCAGACCAGTGTAGGGGTCACAGTAGGACGGTGTGTGTCATTACCACCCCCCCGGGGCAGGAGTCACTTTGTAGTGGTGTTGGCCCTTCTTGGAGCTACTTGCACACTGCCAGGCTTGTAGTACAACTTTAGAGGGACTGCTGTGGAGGGTGGTCTGAAGAAGAATGGGTTTGGGGGGCAGGGACACATTGCCAGCAATGTCTGTGCCAGTCTGCTACAGGATGGGGCCTGCGGCTACCTGGGAAAACTCCTATCTTGGCCTGGTTAGAGAGGGCAGGCCCATAAAAGAGTATTGGGGCCTGGTGTGCTTTCAGTAAGCTACATGCAGAATGTTTGTGCTGTGCCGATTCCTTCAGGTGTCCCTGTGTCTGGGCCTGGGGGTGGCGGAGGGAAAGGGCACCTGCCAGCGCTTTTATTGTTGAAGTCTCCCAGAGAGCTCTACCCGTCTAGCAATGGATCTGAGATTAGTCGAATCTCCTTCTACCTCAGAGGTTTTTCAAGCTATTGTTTCTATGTCGTATACCCCCAGGGCTGTTTACACGAGGCTCCTATTGCCTTTATGATGATGTCAGAAGAAGGATCATCTTCTTCAGGACCAAAATTGTGGAAAGTGAAACCATAGCTGAGGGCGGGGGGAGCTACCGTGGCAACTTCTGCTTACATGCAGTCATTAATTTTGCTTTCAATTTTATTTATTTATTTATTTATTTTTAAGATTTTATTATTTATTTGAGAGAGAGGGATAGAGCACAAGCAGGGGGAGTGGGAGAGGGAGAAGCAGGCTTTCCGCTGAGCAGGGAGCCTGATGCGGGGCTCGATCCCAGGACCCCGGGATCATGACCTGAGCTGAAGGCAGACACTTAACCGACTGAGCCACCCAGGTGCCCCCATTAATTTTGCTTTCAAATATAGAGGTTCCCCTTGGAAGAAAGTCACTACCTTACCCGTTATCATTAATCATGTTGTGAATATATGTATTCAGAATATATATCCTGACAGAATATATATATTTTTGTTTCAATATTCATAAGTAAAAATTTCTGCATAAAACTAATACTTATTAGGAGAAAAATGTACAAGGCTAAATAATCTAAGCAATCTAGATTGTTTTTAAAACTTCTTTCAAATACCTTATTTAAATGTAAATTAAATAAACTCTATTAATTGAGAGCTAAAAGAAAAATCAGCCTAAAATCAGAAAAAAAGCCATGCTAAGGAACATATACTCTGAATCAATATTCTAAATTTCTTTTTTAAGAAGTGACAATTTTATTTTTCATGTATATGCTTTTCTCTATTCAAAAAGTGTGAAAAGTCAGCGGGATTTTGCAGGCTTAAAAGAGTAAATAGACTGAGAATTGTAATAGCACATGTAAAGAATGAGTCGCTTCTTGCTAAGAGTGGGAATGTCAACCCAACATGTGGACCACCCAGCAGTGACAAGTTTTTAAAATAAAATGCAAGTTTGCAATTATAATTTTTAAATATAAAAAGAAATTATAGATTCATAATTATTTTATATAGACCTATTTTCTTCCTTTGAAGACTTCTAGGATTTATTAAAAATCTGAACCTATATTCTCATCCTCTCTGAGGAATTGCAGAACAAAAGTGGCAATTCTAATTTATACCTAGCAAGAGTGAGCACACAAAAGGGAACAGCTCATCCAAACTCAGGTGAGATCATTGCCTGAAACTTGAATAGAAAGCCTGGGGTTTCTTATTAGCTAGTCCTAATTTCTAGTCCCACCTTTAATCACATGTCGTTTTATGAAACCATTATATAGTGACTACAAAAGCTCTGTTAATATATGCAAATTAGAACAGAATTGCACTTATGTCAATAAACCTGGTCAATTTGGGTGAGAATATTTAATATGACTGTCATTATTTCAAATAATACAACTTACTATTTACAGGTATAATAGCAGCTGATAACGATTTTGTTTTTCTTTCTTTTCCCCTCCCCAGTAAAAGTGGTTCTCATCCTAGGTCTCCATGTGTATAAGCATTTGGTAGAAGATTTATATCTGGTTAGAGAAGTATATTTTTCCACCAAAAGGACTAGTTTACCTTCCTTAAAATAGCTCTCAGAATCTCCTTTTCAATTCTGCCCTTAAAAAAAAAAAAAAAATCTGACCACTTTTAATGCTACTAATATCCTTGAGCCTTAAGGAATCCACTTTAAGGAATCCACTGTAATGCTACAGGCTGTGGGAAAAGTCATTCCTGGAATCTGAAAGCCAGCTCACTACATTAACCATTTGACTGGTAGGCAGGTAGGCGTTTCTCCTGCACTCTTCAGAAATTTGACATAAGGGAAAAATGAACTTACCCCATCACAGAAACTGTTGTCAAGAGAATATCAAGGACCTACGATGTGGTCCACAAATTTGCTGTAGTTGTATGATGCAGAAGAGCTCATCTGCTTTCTGCTGATCTGGAATCAGGAAGGCTGGGTCCCAACAGAAGGATCCTTTCATAGGGAGATGAAAAGCCACCAAGATGTGCAACAAGCAACCAGTTATATGCTATTTTAGTAGGAACTGATAACTCTAAAAATCACCCTTTTTTTTTTTCAGAAAAATCAGATCTTGATTAATTTGTAAAATTGCATACTATAATTGAATCTTCTATGCAGTTTGTGTTCAATATAAGTTTATGTTAGAACATTATGGGTTGCTAAATTTTATAAAAGAACGTCTATAAATGGGCATATTCACAAAAAATGCTGTTTTTGCCTTCAGTGACACTTCTTATATTTTCAGACAGATTGTTTACATTGCGGCTTGTTGTTACCAACAAAAAACACATTGTGCTATAAAGAAGGAAACATTGTGACACACAGTTGTCTTCATTCCCGTTCCCATAATCCTCCTACGACAATATAATTGCTGTTTAGTTAATAAGCCTAAGTACCAGTGATGAATGTAAGTTTATGTATGGCATATTGATGATAATATCTGAGTCGGATAAGCTGCCAAATGAGAGGCAACGAAAAAGAAATATTGCAGTCCAAATTGCATTTCAAATAACTATTTTTCTCTCTGTGCAATCAAAATTGTATAGTGTACAGTTATTTCCATAAACACCCATTGGTGCTGTGGAATGAAAATAATAACTTCATGGGATTCACAGCAGATGCTGGTAACATAAACTTACACACCTGCGGTGAATAGGATTTAGTAATTTCTCCATGATTAAGGAAATGTATGCTTACTGTTCTGCAATTGCAATGGGTTGTTTATCTTTTGTATTAGACTTGTAATTAATCATCAAGGCATGAACTGCTTGATGCCAGGTAGATTTAACATTCTGTGATGTAAGTTCGGGTTAGATACAGAATGCGTTGTACCATAAATGTAACACATAAAGCGCTCTCCAATTTTTCTTTGTTTGCCAGCCACGTGTTGGGTAAATGAGATGTAGCAAAAGCTGGAGTCTAAATCAGCAGTGAAAAGTGGGCCTTTCTTAGTTCAAACTCAGTGGTAGATCTTCCTTTCTTGCACTTGTAAAGTTTTAATAGATCTATTTTGCCACTGTTAGTGAAAGGAGGAAATGGATTTCTGCTAATGTAAGTGGGTAAAGTACACTTTAAACAATAACAAGATAATAAAGAAAACATTGTCACAGTCTGTATGAGGACAGGATCAAGCTGCAGCAATTCAGGTGTCCGCTAAGCAAGCCAAAGCTCTTAGCTAACTCTAGTAAAAGGTTCTAAGCAGAGTCTTCATGATGCCGAAGATGTGTATAAAGGACAGTCTACCTCCTGGTAATATCAAAAGAAGTGAAGAGAGCTAAGCAGAACCATTAAAGTCTATAGATTGCTGGGAGTGTCCTGTTGTGAATAAGAATGACGACACACCTTAGAACTGTATGTGAAAGATGAAGCTTTCTTTTTCCAAACTTGTTATTCATAGATTATTTTGTAAACTAACCTTAGTATTATACTTTCACCATGTAGCATGTGCTGGAGTGGCTTAATCTGTTTGCATCAATATTTTAATAATTTGCATGGGTAAGGACTCTTTTCAGGAAGGTTTTAAAGACTAACAGTAGGTTCAATCCCTCAGAGCTTTGTATTGAGCTTTTTATTGACCAAGGAAATCACTGGAAGGTAAAAGAAAACTGACGTGTTCTGTCAGATAGCGGTAAGTAATTTAGAAATCTGAAACAGTAAAAAAAAAAAGGGGGGGGGCATGAAAAGCATGTATAAAATAAACTTTCCCAATTTTACAACCATTTTATATGACTACATTAAGTTATCAATTCAGTCAAAAGATTGGATTTGTTGACAATGTGATAAAAGAATAGTGATATTCTAAAAACATCTGAAATAAAACAGTTTTTATAAAAAGCTATTCAAGATTCTTTTTAAAAGGAATGATTACATTTTAATCACTGCATTTTAAAACTATGGCAAACTATGGTTCATAGGCCAAAGCAGCGACTGCCTGTTTTTGTAAATTAAGTTTTACTGCTACGCAGCCAAGCCCGTTGGTTTTATTGTCTATGGCTGCTTGTGAGTTACAGTAATGGCAGAGTTCAGTAGTGGTGACAGTTGGCCCACAAAGCCAAAAATATTTACTATCTGTTCTTTTACAGAAAAAAAATGTACCAACTCCTGGATAAATCATTTGAATTTTACTTTTTAGTGGTCACTTCAATTGTGGGAAATGGCAACAGACCGAAATACAAAACAATTTCTGTAAATTTTGGTGGATTGTTGATTTAGGACTAGAATCGCCTTTATAAAATCAGAGAAAGTATTTTTTTTTAAATCCTTGCTTTTATTTAAATGACGTTAGTTCAGAATTTAACATTCTTTCTAACCCACAGAAAATCTAATGGGAAGTGTTGATTTAAAAAAAATTAATTGAGTAACCTTATTATAAAACATATCCTCAGCCAGTGCCTTTTCATAGTCTAAGATGTTGAGCTGCAATTTTTAGGCAGTTTTTCCATACAGCAGACTTGTTTACAATTGACTAGCCCTAGGATAGTACTAAATTATTCCAACAATGCACAACCTTTGGGGCTAATAAAAAACCTTCTTGGGGAAAAAAAACAAAACAAAAACAAGCAAGGGCACATAAAAGTAACTTTTTCTTCTGGAAGGTTCTTCAAGTACATAAGCCTCATAGGCATAGGTAAACGAGAATTACTAGAAAAATAATAGGTAATGGTAGTTAGGAGATCCAAATACAGGAGATCCAAATACATACCTTTTAGTAAATATATCCCAGCAATGACATCAAGTATCATGAACATCTGAAAAGGAAAGCCAATCAAAAAATATCTGTCGAGCAACCTGTGTCTGCTGGCCTAGATGTGTATTTTATTGCGTATTTAGAAAATAAATAAGCAAGCTTGTTTTGGAGAATTTGTGATGACCAAAATGTTCCCTAAAAACTGCAGGGCTACTTAACCACTCATTTTTACAGACAGTGGGTATGGTGAAAATGACTTTCTGAAAAAACAGCCCACAATGCATATTTAACATCTTAAAATGCTCTATCAGCTGCTTAGAACTCTGAGATGTTGGAGGTGTGTGTAACTGCCTCTCATTTAATAAATTGTCATTTTTTTTTCTAAAAAGAATCTAAAGTTAAATTTGTTCTTGCCTTTCCCCTGCCTCCTTAGTTCCTTGTGCCCCTGTCATTCACAGTACATGCTTTCTGCCCTCCCACTCTCTAGTTATCTGCCTGACTTGAAATTATATCAGAAACAATAGAGGAAAAAAAAAATCTAAGTTGTGTTTCAAAACTATATAATGAGGCAGTTTACTCCATAGGGATAGTCAGGATGTTTTTATTTTCCCCTCTGTATAACATTTGTAATCTCTGCTAGCTCTTGTTGGTATAGAGTTTTCTATAATCTTTTCTGGTTCAATATTTGAGGATTCTCAAAATGAATTGTACTTTCTTGTAGCAAATAAGCATTTCTAAAGGTCTGTGACTTCTGCTCCGAGTCTGTGTATACAGCAAGTAGCAGATGGAATTTTCACTCTGATAACTGTGAAGAACTACTCTCCACATAAAAATAACAGTGCAGATGAGATGTCCATTTCCAGATATGCTTCAGCCATGTCGGGACTATAATACCCACAACTCTCTATTCTTAACATACCCAGGTTTTAGAAGTTGTAACCAATGTACCAGGTAAAATGCAGGAAGTAGATGTTGTTTTATTAATGTGGACTCATGTGAATGAGAGATTGCATCGTCTGGATAATTTGCTAATCATTAAAGTTAAAAAAAAATCTAATAGTGTATTCTTCCTTTTATATCAGTGTTTCTTTGTCAATGATGATGCAGAGAAATGCAGAGAAGCTGAATTCAAAACAATATATATGTTTCTGGCGGTCTTACCATGTGCTACTTAAAAGTGAACACCAAATTACAATTGAGACACATAGCGGTGATTCCTCTTCTTTGGAAAGCCCATTTTAGAGCTTGGTCAAGGTTAAGGACAGCCATGTGGAAGAGTAATGAGAAGCATGGGCTCTGGAGATAAAATGATTGCAAAGTTTAAATAAAATAATGTTTGTAAGTACTTAGTGCAGTGCGTGGCACATAGTAAATCCCCACAGTAGTGAAAATTACCTGTTGTTTTCTTATTACTACCCCTCCTCTACCTCCTCCTAATTTTTACTGTAGTGCATGATGAAGTTCGTTTTGAGGGAGCATATTAGAACCAGAATATTTGTCTTCTCCAACTTCACTGTCTTGTTTGCACTTGGGAATTTTCCATGTATCTGATTTATACATAGTCCAAACTAATGTCTTATGACCCAGTGTACTGGATGATACCTCATTCCCTGACTTTTGTGGTTATAAATTACATATATTATATATTATATATAATAGATATAATTGGGATTAGTAAGATTTAAAGCATTGTATTTCAGGAAGTATGGGAAAGTGAGTATAGAGGTTAACATTAATTTAAGTAGTTACTTTTCCATTCTACATATAACTGTATCTGCAGGCAAAGACATTAGATTCACTACCTGTAGTTACCCCTTAAGAAAGGGGGTTCCAGTTATGTACACCGGATTAATTGTCCAGTATAGTTTAGTGAGCAGGTAGGACTCTCAGTCCATAAAATGTGTAATATGACTTTGCAATTTAGTTACTATTTTAAAGCCCTAAAACATAAGGATAAGTTAAATTTCATTCTGTTAAGAGTTCCCTTTTTTCAAAAGGTTGTGGCTAATTTCCAGGTGCTTACCTAGCGCCAAGTCTTTGTTGGGGGTGGGAGGGCTCTTGAATCACCTGTCCATTCAGGAATCAGCTAATGCCATTATGATCCATCATCTTCTATTGCCTCAAAAATCACAGTTCTCTTTCAAAGTGTTCCCTGTTCCTCTCTGCATGGTATCTCAGGAGCTGGAGCGCTCTCCAGTAATTCTGTGCAGTGTTCTAAAACTACCAAAGGATTTGCGCTTTTGACATATGTGTAAAAGCTAGACTCATAGTGTTCATTTTCTGGTTTTCAACCTCTTGCATACCTCCCTTTTAGAGGAACCTGACACCTGATCAATTGTTTCTTTTAAGTGTGAGGGAAGAAAAGAGAAAATACCACATGGGGACAAAATTTAATATTTCAGACATTGTCCGTACACAGGAATTTGTGCACAATAGCCCCTGGGCCACATTCCCAGACCCTCCACCTTATCTGTCTAAGGCATTAGGGGTTTGAAGATCCAAGCCACAAATATGGTAATACATGAAGGGGTCACCTTTATGAGGCGAAGACCCCTCTGTATTCACTAGGATAGAGCCATGGGGCTTTACTCATGATCTCTCCATAGTTGTGCAGAATTTTCCTCTCATGCAGAAGCTCTAAATGGAGAAGAGATGTAGAAAGAACCCAAATGTCCAAGATTCCGAAGGTAGCATTTTCATTGGCAGAACTTATGCACTGAATTTTTTGTGAGTTTTATTTGTTTGTACTTCTTTTAGTCTAGCAAACAAGAAGGGTTGAGAATATGAAAAATAGGTCTCTTTTATTGTGTTATATGTTTGTCTAAAAATTTGAAATTGTACAGATAAGTCATGGAAAGGAATTCAGCATGAAATGGAAACTTCTTGACTACTCTTAAATGGGCCAGTTTATAAGGTGATCTTATGAATCTAAACCTATAGCTATATCTAAATCCTAATCCCTTTAAATCATCCTTAGTTATATTGAGTTTCAGGCTGAAACACTGTTGATAAGCATTCTGATACTTCCAGGTATCAGAAAAATCCTTGAGGTAGGAAATTTGCAAGAATATGACAAGGAAGTTGGAATGCTACAGATCTTCTTTTTTAATTTTTTTATTGTTATGTTAATCACCATACATTACATCATTCGTTTTAGATGTAGTGTTCCATGATTCATTGTTTGTGCATAACACCCAGTGCTCCATGCAGAACGTGCCCTCTTTAATACCCATCACCAGGCTAACCCATCCTCCCACCCCCCTCCCCTCTAGAACCCTCAGTTTGTTTTTCAGAGTCCATCATCTCTCATGGTTCGTCTACCCCTCCGATTTCCCCCCCTTCATTCTTCCCCTCCTGCTATCTTCTTCTTTTTTTTTTTTTCTTAACATATATTGCATTATTTGTTTCAGAGGTACAGATCTGAGATTCAACAGTCTTGCACAATTCACAGCACTTACCAGAGGACATACCCTCCCCAGTGTCTATCACCCAGTCACCCCATCCCTCCCACCGCACCCCCCACTCCAGCAACCCTCAGTTTGTTTCCTGAGATTAAGAATTCCTCATATCAGTGAGGTCATATAATACATGTCTTTCTCTGTTTGACTTATTTCGCTCAGCATAATACCCTCCAGTTCCATCCATGTCGTTGCAAATGGCAAGATCTCATTCCTTTTGATGGCTGCATAATACTCCATTGTGTATATATATATATATATATATATATATATATATATATATATACCACCTCTTCTTTATCCATTCATCTGTCGATGGACATCTTGGCTCTTTCCATAGTTTGGCTATTGTGGACATTGCTGCCATAAACATCGGGATGCACGTACCCCTTCGGATCCCTACATTTGTATCTTTGGGGTAAATACCCAGTAGTGCAATTGCTGAGTCATACGGTAGCTCTATTTTCAACTTTTTGAGGAACCTCCATACTGTTTTCCAGAGTGGCTGCACCAGCTTGCATTCCCACCAACAGTGTAGGAGGGTTCCCCTTTCTCTGCATCCCCGCCAACATCTGTCGTTTCCTGACTTGTTAATTTTAGCCATTCTGACTGGTGTGAGATGGTATCTCATTGAGGTTTTGATTTGGATTTCTCTGACACCAAGCGATGTTGAGCACTTTTTCATGTGTCTGTTGGCCATTTGGATGTCTTCTTTGGAAAAATGTCTGTTCATGTCTTCTGCCCATTTCTTGATTGGATTATTTGTTCTTTGGGTGTTGAGTTTGATAAGTTCTTTATAGATTTTGGATACTAGCCCTTTATCTGATACGTCATTTGCAAATATCTTCTCCCATTCTGTCGGTTGTCTTTTGGTTTTGTTGACTATTTCTTTTGCAGATCTTCTATTTTATCCTCCTCACCTTTAAATTTGTTTTTAATAAAGCATGTCATTGGCTAATGTGAAGGAAACTGTGGGTCTGATATCTACCCATACTTCAACATACATACCTCAGATTAAACACACAGAGGCTATAATTGATATTTCCCATAGTTAGGTGATATCCAAGAGATTATTTATTCATCTCACATCTCATGTTTACAGGCCATGTTCTCCTCTGACTTGAAGGCATGACTTTCAAGTGCTAGCACTCACCTTACCCATGACCAAAACACCCCATTATTAGAATAGACTGATTTCTTTGGCTGACTTTCCACTTGCCAAGCCTCATTTCTCATTTTTATCCTACAACATAAGTCATTTAGAGTATATTGGACTGTTCAACAGACATTTGTCAGAAGTTCTAAGTAGAAGGTTTGAAATATTTCTGTATAATATACCTTACTATTTTTGTTCTCTGATAAAGGAAAAAAAAAAGACATAAATACCTGCATTGCTTTACTCCTATTCATCCCCTCCCCAATCTTGATATATATTTCCTCTGTACTTCTCCTTTTGTAAAATTTCAGAAAAGAAAAAATCAAGGAAATAAAACATAGAAACATGAAGGAGGGGCACCTGCATATCTTAGTCGGTTGGGCGTCGCTTGGTTTCGGATCAGATCACGATCTCATGGGTTGTGAGATCAAGCCCCATAGGGGCAGCACATTCAGCAGGGAGTCTGCTTGAAGATTCTCTCCCTCTGCAACCCACCCCCAACTCACAGGTGCTCTCCATCTCATAAATACGTAAATCTTAAAAAAAAAAGAAAAAAGAAAGAAACATGAAGGAGTAAAAGATACACAGATCATGAGTCCCCAGGGTTGCTTACTCTGGGTCTGTGGGAAGTGGTGTGGGAAGGAGAACGTGATTAATCACAATTTAATAGGGAGATGAATCATATTATAATTAAATTCTGAGCGTCAAATACTGGTGAAGTATTAAATGCAAAATTAATTGGGAAAGTGGGTTGTATCTACTAAAATCAAGCTTACCATGATTTTTTCTTAGAGCACGATTACTCGGATGCTTTATAGGGACATCATGGAAATGCGAATAAGTTGTTTTACGGATTTTAACCAAATTGTACGTTTTTATGTTGAGGCTCAAAAGAATTGATTCAATTAAGCTAACAGATTGACAGAAACAGATACCATGTGACAAGATGGCATATATTTAAAAATTAAGAACAGCTACTTATTTTGTTTTTACATATTATTTTACTTTTGGTCTGGGCACTGAGAGAGTTCATAAAAATCCTGACAACACTGGCTTTGTAAATACATCTTCTAAAGGGGATTATTCACTCTCCAGTCTTACATCTGTCACTCTGATAGAATACAAAAGGACTGTGCAGGTTTGGGCAGCTTGTTATGTTTATTTTCACCAATATCCAAATGTGTGAATATAAAAAAGTTAATGTTTTAGAAAACAGTTTGTTTTTGTTCTTTTATAGTATGCATGCATTTTTATATCAATCTGTTTCAGAATAAACCATATTTCATCCAGAAATGGTATACTTCAAAGACTATGGTGTTGGTCAATGCGCGTATTTCATTTTGTTGTATTAAGACCTAACATTAAGCAAAAAAATCTGCAAAACATTCTTGTTTTATGTTATTTGCATGACTAGGCACTTATTCTTATTAAAATAAGAAAGAAGAATGCATCACATATTTTAAAATACAAGTCATTATATATTTGAATTTTAATGCAAATACACAATGATTGAGGGTACGTAATTGAAATCACTTCTGTAACAATTGAAATAATTATACTGTTGTTTCCACATGCAGGTATAATTATATTAAAGTCTATTTCTTTCCTTTTGGCTTTTTTTTTTTTTTTAAAGATTTTATTTATTTATTTGACAGAGAGAGACACAGCGAGAGAGGGAACACAAGCAGGGGGAGTGGGAGAGGGAGAAGCAGGCTCCCCGCGGAGCAGGGAGCCCGATGCGGGGCTCGATCCCAGGACCCGGGATCATGACCTGAGCCGAAGGCAGACGCTTAACGACTGAGCCACCCAGGCGCCACCGTCCTTTTGGCTTTTATTTGCTTGTAAAAATCATGGGCACATTTGATAATATTCAGTTGTTTTGGTTATTAAGTTCTACTGACTAAAAATTGTTCATCAAAGTCATATTAAATGTAAAGAACTTTTAAAAGTTAGCCCTGGAGATGTAGTAAATTTTTAGGCATTTCCTATTCAATATTCAAATAGAAAATCTGTTCACTTTTTAAATAAAAAATGAGAGAAAAAATGGAATTCAGCCTCCAATGGGAGCCTGCTTTCTATGAAGAAAAGGTATTGATTTTATCATGGTCTTATGAACAATGTCAAGTTGTAATTAAGTATTTGCCGAATAACTTTCATAGGGTGATTTTGCAGGCCTGGGGATCACAGAGACCATAACCTTCCTAACAGTATCCAGACCTGCAATTAACACCTGCTTCTGAATCAGAAACAAACTAAACCCTAATGGTCTCAAACATATAGATGAAATTATCTTTTCATCTATAGGCTTATTAATTCAATACTAGCATAAGATTTTCACATTTGATTTGCATCATGCATTGATTGTGTTAATTGGTACACTGGAGTAACCCCTGGTGACTGGCCCTCTATCAAGTGATTTTACAGCTTGCTTAGTTAATCAGACTCCATCCTATATTCCCACTCTCCCCTCATGGCTACCACACTCATGTAGATCAGTCCGCACAGTTACTCACATAGCTTTTATTATTCATTCCACACATGTCTGCTTAATATACATTTTGTTTTCAAACTGATGTCCTCCAAATTTCCCAGAGAGGGTCATTTTCTCCCCAATTGGTAAAACATTATTTTTTTATTAATTTGAGGGATTATTATGAGAATCCAATGAGAAAATTTTAGTAATACTGTTCCACCAATTTTATAAAGGCCTAAAAATGTTCAAAGCATTGTAAGCTTTAGTTATTTTTTAAATGGAGAGGTCATGGCCTCTGACTAGATATGGGTTTTCTCCAGTTCCCAGGGAAAAGAGATTGCAAGTGTACTCCAGGAATACTGCTTTGTTTTGGTCTATAATTCTGAGTACCCATGTGGCTTATTTTCTTGGCATTCTGGGCTGAACAGTCCATGAACTTCAGGAACACATGTTGCCCTTAGCTTAAGTCTAGACTATGAACAGACCCACGTAGATTGTTCTTAGTCTCCTTTCCCCTGAATGTTACCCTGTTCACACTTGGTCAATTAAAGTGGGAGGAACCCCTCTGCCATATTACCTCACTTCCAAGAAGAAAACATTCAGTGGGAAAAAGCAGGGAATGGGGGTGATTTTAAACACTTTGTTCCTTTTGAAAAATTTATCATTATTATAATAGAACTGGAGATGGGGTTATCAGATTCTCAGGATAGGATAGGAAAGGTGTCAATTGTAAAAGTTTAAAAATGTTCCTTAGATTTTTATATCTTTTCCGTCCGTCCCCTTTCCACTCTATACCCACTGAGGAGCATAGATACAGAGAATAGCCATCTAGGAGAGGATCCTGCCAAACTCTTTGAAAACCCTACATCCTTCAGCATAGCGTTTTTAAGATGAAAAAGGGCTAAACAAATGTTATAAAAATGAGATGGTTTTCTAAGTTTGTTTTTAAAAAAGATTCTATTAGGGCAGCTGGGTGGCTCAGTTGGTTGGGTATCTGACTCTTGGTTTTGGCTCAGGTCATGATCTCATGCGTTGTGAGATCCAGCCCCCTGTGGGGCTCTGCGCTCAGTGGGGAGTCTGCTGAGAGTCTCTCCTTCTGCCCCTCCCACTGCTCGTGCACATGCATGCTCTCTCTCTGTCAAAAATAAATAAATCTTTAAAAAATATATGTATAATATTGATGAAAATATAAACAATCCACCTAATTGACAGTTGCCAAACATGTAGGACAACTGTCTGCAGTTGTATGCAGACCCAAAAGAAGAAAAGTGTCAAATTAGATATCAAAGAAAATATAATTTATGATTTATGACTACACAGGACTAGCGTTGTGCAAATATTTAAGACATAAGGCTCTGGAATACACATACTTGGCTTTAAATCCTAGCTCCACCATTACCCAGCTGTCTGATAAAGGACAACATTATTAACCTCCCCAAATCTCAGTTTCCTCACCTGTCAAATGAAATATTATTAGTTCTTACTCCCACAGAAAAGTTTAATGAGCTGATAAAAATATGGAACCTAGAACAAGACTGGGTTCAAAAAGATGTTAGTTTTCTTTCAATTAGTTCATGTGGAACTAGAGTCATATTTTAGCCTGTTATTTAGCTGTCATATTTAGCCTATGTGCATTTTTTCAAAAGTATATGTCATTTGTAAATTAATCTTAGTATTTCTAATGTACATGTTGAATGTTCTAGGCAATAGTCTAATAAATGCCATGAATAAAGTATTGTTGATAAATGACCACACACTATGGGAATAGGGAAAATAGAAAAGGAATGCAACCTTTACATTCTGATAGAAAAAAATATCTTTTCTAAAAAGGTCGTATGAAATAAATTTAGAACATATATAAACATATATTATGTTAGTTTTGAGTTAGTCAATGCTTACTGAGTTCCTAAAAGCACGGAACGCTTTTCTAGATGTAATGAGAGATAATAAAATGTATTAAAGGCACCAATCCTTGAAAAACAGTTTATTATCATTTGGGGAAGATAAGATAGTAATTTTTGATTTTCCAGGCTGACTATTCAATTCTGCTTCACACTCCATTTGATGACAGTGAATGCATCACCTCTCAGACAGATGTAAACAGCTAGCAACATGGCAGAGTAATTAAGAGCAGGCCCTTGAAATAAAATGTCTGAATCTGAATCTTGGCTCTGCAATTTACTAGCTTTGAAAACTTTGGCCTCTATGTTTGTGTCTGTTAAATGGGGATAAAAATTAATACTCATCTCATAGAGTTATTCACAGGATTAGAGAGATGATCTTTGCTAAGGGGGTAGGTGGCATACAGTGAGCATATAATAAATGCCAAAATTAACCTAGCTGACTTGTCACCTTAAGGTTTCTATTTTCATGCCTTCACTGAGCTTCATCAGTAATTGAAAGAGTGCTTCTCACTTCTACTAGACTAGATTAAATGAAGATCTGGGTTTTGTCAATAGTGTGCTTAATTAAGCAGACCAGATAACAGTATCAATAAGCACTTGAAAGAAACCTTGTTATGGATAAACTTGAGGATAGCTAATATGGAATGTAGGGAAATGACTAAGTATGTGCTGGGCTCTTTCAGAAGATTATCTCAAGTGCATGGCCACTGTCTCATTGAACTCTGATGGTTTAATTATAGAATCTTTTTTTTTTTTTCAAGTTACAGTATCTTTCGATAGGCTTTTACAACTCCTTTGTACTGTTCTGCACAATTTGGATCCCAGTTTGTGAATGTACCAGAAGTTCATCTGCAAATCAGTTGTTTGGAATTCAGAAGACATTTTTCAGCAGGAACAATGTTGTGAATGGTAGTTCTCAGTCCAGCCCAGGGGATTCAGATCTCAACTGGAGACTAGTATTATGTCAGACTACGCTTGACTGCCATTTATAACACTCACTTTACATTTCTAGTTAGTATGCTAGAAACAAATATGCCTGCCTGCAGCAGTGATTCACTCTGCACAACGGGACAGGCACACTGGTTGTTCTAGGTTACCAATGATTTACTTGTTAACTCCTCATTTCTGCATAAGATAATTTGCCTCTTTATTTCTGTACATTTGCGGAAGAGGACATTTGAATAATACAGGCTCATAGTTGGAAGAGAGTTTATATTCCTTCTAGTCCACATCATCAGATACGAACTAAACTCTTTTATTTTTCCTCTCTCACCTTCTCTGCCTCTTAAGCAGGTTTAGAGGAAGAGGCGAGGAGGGCGGTATATCCAGCAGAGGGGTGTGGTAGGTTGTCCTGCAGAGCGAGGGTCTTCAGGTCAATGACAACAGTTTTGTGGATGCCCTCGCCTCTGCTCTCTGAGCCTCGAAAGGCTGCTAAAATTTTAGTTACTGTTTCCATAACTGTCAGTGACATTTGTCATATCAGTCCCCTCTCCAGATAGAACACTGCTCTCCTTCCCATTCAAATATCTTTCCTCACCCCTGAGAAAAATATCACCTTTTAAAAATTCTATCTGAATGGGTGATTAATTTCATCATTGTCTTCTCTATGGGTGTAAGCATTTCCAGGATGTCAGTTTACAATTAAGATGAAAAAAAAAAAAAAAACCCAAATGTAAAAGTCTATAGCAGTGTCAAAATTGGATAGTTTCTTAATGGCAATTAGAATATTTTTCAAATTTTTGTTATTTTTGCTGTAAAACACACATATAGCAGAAATACTGCACACATTTCATTAGATTGTGCTTTTTTAAATGCTGCATTTCATGAAGCTTTAAAATGGATTTGGTATCAACATACTAAAGACTCCCACACTAAGCAGTACCAAAATATCTGCTGTCATAACTGTGGCATGGAGACTTACCCCTAAAAATATCTCACACAAAAGTGAGGGAGACATTTACAGACAGCTTTGTCACTTAGACATCGTCTCATAATACCTAGTCCTCGCTGCTGTGCTCATTATAAAATGATGCCCAAAATTTAGGGAGACTAGATTTCTCCAGTTAAATGCTCAACATCTATGGATGCGCTAGCTTTGGTGTTACTTTAACTTCTCTTTGTAGAGCATTGTGATCTAGTGACTTCCTCTTAGCTTTCTGCTTTTAAATGTTTGTTCTTGCACTTTGGCTTCATATTGTTTATCAGCAACAAAGGCAGCTTAGTGCCAAATGCGTAATACATTACCCAATACACCTTAGCTTTTATAAACTAAAGAATCAATGCAGCTGCATCATTTCACCTTTGACTTGCTGTGTTCAACAGAAATAATGTGTGTAAAATGGTATCACATAATGAAACTGCTTGCTTCTACCATTTTGACAACAGCCACAGTGCTCTGGACAAAGCAAGGTGATTAGTGATCTTGCTTACTCCTTAACTTCCCTCTGTCCTCCCCCAAAGTGGCCAAGTTGTGGGTAGGTAGTACCAGGTACCCCCAGTCAGCACTATTCTCTCTCCTCACTATATCCCAGATTTCTGTCCTTTTCCATCCCCAATTCCAGACTTTATCCTTTCGCCTGTGCTCAGAGTTTTGCCTTCATATTTTGAAATAAGATGACAAAGAAGAAGCAATGAGAATGTGCCCCGGAGAGAGCTCTCTCAAAATGCTATTCTTTCTCTTCATTTACCTCCAATTTTTCTTTCCTTCCCTTGTTCCAAATTAAGTGCATCCTTGTTCTCTACTGTTCAGGTAAGATAAAACAGCCAATAAAAAATAACAGTTACCTAACATTTGTCTTGACCCTGCTTCCTTCTACTGTCAGTTTCACATGGGGTGGTGTGGGTAGGAGAGTGGAGAAGGAAGAGTAGAGAGCTTGAAAGCTGGAGGGAGAAATGGACAGAGATTTCTGAAGGGGATTTTGGAGACCGGAAATCCTGGTTGAAAAAATGCCTGATAGAGTGGATTTTTATTTGTGACCTGAAGACCAGTGCTGATTTTTGCTTCCAGGTTGATCCAGGGGAAGAAAAAAGGCTACCCTTGAAGCCAAGCCACATTGATTTAGAATCAGAAACTTAATCCAATATAAAGCCCATTAAAATACTTCCTCCAGATGCCGCTCTCTCTCTCTCCTTTCATTTCTGCCACCATTCACAAGAGTTCTATGAGCCTAGTCTCTTTCCCAGCCTAAATTTATCACTATTCCTTTCAATTCTACCACAAAATTAATCTTCCTGAAACACTAGAGGACACTCCTCTAGTCAAACATCCTGGAAGCAGGGAGATTTGGCTGCCCCCCTGCTTAAGTTTGAAGTGTAATATTATTAGCCTGTCAATGAAAGACTATAATATATCCTTGACCCTCAGTCATTTATCCAACAGTTCTCCATTAGTTATCTTCTGCTACAAAAAGACTGAGCATTTTATCTAACTGAGTATGGTTAAAGATGTTTCCAGACCATATTGATTTGCCAACAGGGACTTGTTAAGAAGTAGAATCCAAGTCATTGAAATACATTCCTTTCCTATGTGAGCATTCTGTTCTGCTGTAATACCATTTATATCCTCTACATATCCACTAACCAGTCAAGTGTTAGCACAAATTGCATTAATGAAATTTCTTTCCTATTTAAAGAAATAAAAAAAATAATATATTCTATATTCCAATGGCTCCTTCTTCTTGGCCAGTGGTTCTGAAAATGTGGTACCCAAAGCATCACTTGGGAACTTGTGAAAAATGCTACTTCTGAGGCCTTACCTAGAACCTAGAATTAGAATCTCTGGTGGTGAAGTTCAGACATCTGTGTTTTAACAAGTAATCAACCTGATTCTGATGTATGCTAAACTTTGAGGGCCACTACTCCAATGCCTACTAGTTCAGAGCTCGTTTTTCAAAATAAAGTAAGATATGGTATAAAAAACTACTTTTCTGGATCATACCTACTACAGAAAAAGTGAGCCTGAGTTACTAGTGTCTATTAAGAATATGAGACACTTGGGGTGCCTGGGTGGCTCAGTCGGTTAAGCGCCTGCTTTCGGCTCAGGTCATGATCCCAGGAGCCTGCTTCTCCTTCTACCCCTCCTCCGCACTTGTGCGCTCTCTTTCTGTCAAATAAAATTAAAAAAAAGAAAAAGAATATGAGACACTGGTGTGCCTGGGTGGCTTAGTTGGCGAAGTGTCTACCTTTGGCTCAGGTCATGATCTGGTGGTCCTGGAATTGAGCTCCATGTCAGTGGTCTCCCCGCTCAGTGGGGAGTCTGTTTCTCCCTCACCTCTGCACCTCCCCCTCTTGCACGCGCTCTCTCTCTTTCTCAGATAAAATCTTAAAAAAAAAAGAATATGAGACACTATCTGAAATTTCTGGAAAGTGAACCCCACACAACCTAGACTCCCCAAATAGATAAATCATATACACATACATCTAAAAACTCAGCATCACCATTCTTTTCCAGGTATGCTTTGAAGAGCCTTACATATATTAACTCCTTCAGTCATCAAAATAAACAAATGAGAAAAGCAATGCCTGTATAGTTTAGGTAAAATAACAAACATTACAAAGCTAGTTGGGAAAAAGCAGGAATTTGAATCAGGTAATATAATATTCCATGCTTTTAACCACTACTTTGTGTTACCTATTAAGTAAATGTCCTCCACCTAGCGTTATTTTATTTTCAAAAATAATTGTATCATCATAATCAGAATTTTAAACATTTAAGGAAAACTTGGAGTATTCTCCCATTGTGTTTTATTTGATCTTTATTTACTTCCAATTGATAGTAGCTATATTGAGGCTTAGTGCATCTATATAATAATTTTATATAATTATTGCATTGAGCACATCTATTTTTGAGTAGAATGCACTTTGCCTTATACTTTTATAAAAAAAATTCAGTGTAAATTCACTGACAAAGACGTTAGTATTCAGTTTTAATGAATATCAGAAGATTGAAGACTGTAGATTTTTATTCCATGCAGACACAGTGATAGTAAATAAATCATTTCAGATGTTAAATATAAAAATCATGTTATTTACAGACTAGTAAATACCACCATTTTATTTTTTAGGGTTAATAAGTAGAATCTTTCTCTACAACATAGCTAATATATTTTAGTGTTTGTAAAAGTATTAATACATAGCATATTAGAAATAAATTACAAATTGAATTATGCAGATTTAAAGTATAATCTTTGTTAGCTACATGTGTTAGCATGAATTGCTTTACAGTGTATCAAATAGAAATCTGATGCAAATTAACAGGAGCAAACATTCAGTAGATGGTCTGGACCAGTCAATCTAGAATGTAGTTATTTTAAAGATTTTTTTTTAAAATGCAAATAGAAGCGACTTGTCTCATTTCGTAAATATTAAAATTAGAATATGTTTTTTTGAAAGTCATCCATCAACCCACTTTCATTTTAACAGTCTTAAAAACAATGGCTTTTTTCCCGCCCAGTGTCCAATGCAAAGGCATTTGAAAATACAAATCAGTAATTCAGAAGTGCTGTGAGGGTAAACTGTCTCTTGGGGATTCAATCACCATTTGATTTAATGTTGACTGTTTAATCGCATTATAAACTTCTCCAACAGGCCTGCGTAATTGCCGCCTTAGCAGAAAAGAGTAAACAGCTTACCTTGCAATTCCAGGTCCTTAAGAAGCCCGTTACATTCCCAAAAACATCAAAAGATTTGTCAGCACTTCCATTATCAACCTCGCTTTTAGAGTTGATAGTTGGCTATAACATTTTTCTCTGGGCTTCAAATTGACATTTAATAGTTTGACATGGAATAAATGTGGTCATACTCTGGGAGAGGGTGGGGTTCTTTTGCTATGCAATTCAAATTAGGTAAATTGTTATTTCCAGAATATGGCAAGGCATCATAATAATTACTGACATTTATTTCCTGCCAGCCATATTATATACACTATATTGAATTCTTTTTAGCCAACTCAGTAAAGAAGATGGTGTTATCCTTAGTTTGCAGATGAGGAAACTGATGCTTAGAGCAGTAAAGTCCTTTTCCAAGTTTATACGGTAAGCAACTGAGCTTAAGTGCAAGTTCAGAGTACCATGGAGCTTCATACGATGGGATTGCTGATTAACCTCACCCGTGCAGATGGGGTAAGCTCGAGGGACAAGAGCTAACAACAAAAAATAGGATCTTAACAATTCAACAGTCAACCTATTTCACCTCAATTGCGTGAGGCAATTGTCTTATTTCCTAGCCAATTACGGCTCCTATGGATATTTTTGCTGCCTATCTTGAAGGGAAAATTTATACTATTAAGTCAGAATTAGAAAAAGACATTCCACTCTTGACAGCTTGCCATGTTTCCGCAACAAACAACTATATGATTAGAGAAAATGAAATTTGGAAATAATTACTTTAATCCAAAATGTGAACGAATCAGTGTAGGTGTTTTTATTAAAAAGTTCACAATAGTTATAATTCACTAACTTAAATAACAATCATCTCCCACATATGTTTTTTATGACTTCTTTAGCAAAAGCTCTGTAAATACTTTCTCACAGAGAAAGTTTATGCACCTGACATCAAGACTAATATGACAGATCACGTGGCTCAGCATGTTGGAAATTCATTTTAACTTACAAATACATCTGAAACTGTTCTGTGAGTAAGTGCTGAATAGTGTTGATGGTTATGCTAATTCTGTGGCATCCTGACTTTGGGGGTGAAAGCAAATTCAGAGACAAGAAAAATGACATTCCTGTTTTAAAAGGCAGAATATGTTGGCCTGACTGAAAATTTGGTTTCTGCCCATTGTGCTTATATGTTTCCAACTATGACCATCAACATCATCAACATTTATTAGGTGTCTACTAGGTGAGTAGTACTATACACGTTGTCCTTAGAAGGAAGTTAAGGCAGACTCATATCTCCTTGATGTACCCTGTGTGGCCAAGACTTATTGATTTGATCTTTTAGCCCGTCTTCATGATTAATTGTGAAGTGATCAATTGGAATAACTAAGCAGTGTCGGGACTGAAAATTTAACAGCAAAAATAGCCAAATTCGCCTCTAGCCATGTCCTTTAAACTTGTCAACATTTAACATCACACCCTGGCTCTATGATGTTTTAAGTCCATTAGAGAGCCAATACCATCAAATGTGTCATCAGCAGAGATAGAGGGATAACCAACTCTTAATGAAACTGAGACTGATTTCGTGTAGGGGAGAGCTGATTTTTCAATTTTTGATTGAGAGCATCTGATTAGAAATCTTAAGCTGATTAGAAATCTTTAGATGATATTTTAGATGATAGGTATAAACTTAATTGGTTTTTTTATTTCCACAGACTGCCTATAATTTAGCAGTGGCTGAAAGGGAACCTGTATAAAAACAAAGATTCTAACCGTTCTTTTGAACCCCCAAACTGGAGGGTGTTAGTCACCTGAGGGAAAGTGAACTCAAAAACATATACATCTTATAAAAGAAAGTCATTACTGAAAGCAGTAATGCTCTAGCAGAGATACTTCATCAGAGGAGTTGACCCAGTTTTGCTGGCCAAAAGGCCACCGGGAAGCTTGTTCCTTGGTAAGCAGGACGGTTCTTAGAGCCACAGCAGCAAACAAATCTGGGTTTGAATTTATATTTCTCTTTTTCCCTGAATAAAGACATGAGTGATGAACGATGTATCTCTTATATACTTTCCGTTTTCTCATAAATCTTTGATGATTTCCAGAACCCTGTAGATTGTGGGCCTCCTAGGAAGTGAGTGGGTTGATTGGCAAGTCCCAAGTTGCTGGATTAAAAATGAAAATGCCCCTGATTCTGAAATCGATGTCGGGACAATTTGTCTTACACCATTTGGCTTGTCTGTGTCTGATCCTCGTTGGGTGCTCTGCACATCTTACAACTTCTCCCCAGTCAGGATTTTGCCTTAACTACAGAAAACTGATAACTGATTTTTTAGTTGTCTTAATTGTGTTTTTGTCCCTGTCTGATGGTCTTAGAGAACTGCCTAATACAAAGCAAAGAGCAAAACTTTAGGACAAGTATACCTGTGTGTCTGCTTCAGTCTCACTTCTTGTTGTTACACCTAACAAGGTCTTGGTTGGCCTCCTGGTCGGGTCAGAAACTGAAGGTCTAATTCCTCCTACACAAGGTCAGAAAATAGTCTGACCAGAAATGGTTATGGCCTCAAGGAGCCACAAAGGGGCGGCAGTGATCCATCTTGGTGATTCAAAACCCCCAATTCTGCTCTTCTAGGAAGGAGGTGAAGTAGAAGCTGAGGTAGGTTATGGTGATATTTAGTATGATAGGTGGGCTAATTGCTCACCACACCCATTTCTTCTTCTTTCCGGGCACATATTAGTCCACATTTCTCAGTTTCCTTTGCAGAGAGAAGTGGCCCTGTGACTGAATTCTAGCCAGCAAAATCTGAGCTGACATAATATGGAATGTTTCCACATCTGAGACATAAAATTCTTCCTCCTATGAAATTTCCTAATGATTAGTGATGTTGAGCCACCTTTCACATACCAGTTGACCATTCATACATCTTTTTAGAAGAAATGGCTATTAAAGTTTTTTACCCATTTTTAAATTGGGCTATTGGTGTTTTGACATTCAGTTATAGAAGTTCTCATATTATTTTTTATGTTAACTGCTTATCACATATCAGACTGGCAAACACTTTCTCCTATAGGTTGCCTTTTCATTTTGTTGATCATTTCTTGTGTGAGCAGACTTTTAGTTCAATATAGTCCCATTTGTCTATTTTTGCTCTTGTTGCCTGTGCTTTTGGTATCATATCCAAAAAGTCATTTATAAGAAAAATATCAGGAAGCTTATTCATTACATTTTTTTCTAGGAGTTTTACAGTTTCAGGTCTTATGTGTAAATCTTTAATCTGGAAAAATGGCCAACAAATACATGAAAGATGCTCCATGTCACTAATCATCAGGGGAACACCTGTTAGGATGACCGTTATTTAAAAACAAAAAAAGTATTGGAGAGGATATGCGGAAAGTAGAACAATTATGCATTATTGGTAGGAATGCAAAATGGTACAGTCACTATGAAAAATAGTATGGAAGTTCCTCAAAAAATTCAAAATAGAACTACCCTACATCTATCAATGCTACTTCTGGGTATATATCTAAAGAACTGAAGTCAGGATCCCTAAGAGATATTTGCACTGTCATGTTCATTGCATCATTATTCAATTAACCAAGATATGAGAACGACTAAATGTCCATCAGCAGATAAATGGTTAAAGAATATATTTTAGATACACGAAAGTCATTCAGCTTAAAACAAGAAGGATATCCTGCCATATGCAACTACATGGATGAACCTGCACAACATTATGCTAAATGAAATATTAAAACACAGAAGGACAAATATCACATGATTCCACTTATACAAGATACATAAAATAAGCTCATAGAAGCAGAGAGTGGAATGATTGCTGCTAGGGGCTGAGGGAAGGGGGAAATGGAGAGTTGTTCAGTGAGCATAAAGTTTCAGTTATGCCAGACGAATTGATTATAGAGATGTGTTGTACAACATCGTGACTGTAGTTGACAATACTGTATTGTACACTTAAAAATTTAAAAGCGTGGATCACGTATAAGTGTTTTTACTACAATAAAAAACAAATAACAAAAACCGTCCTGTACAGAATTCTTTATACTCTTTCCCCACTCCAAAAGCTTGAGGCGGGGGCACCTGGGTGGCTTAGTTGGTTGGGCATCTGCCTTCAGCTCAGGTCATGATCCCAGGGTCCTGGGATCGAGCCCCACATCAGGCTCCCTGCTCAGTGGGGAGTCTGCCTCTCCCTCTACCTCTGCCTCTCTCCCAGCTTGTGCTCTCTCTCACTCTCTCTCAAATAAATAAAATCTTCAAAAAAAAAAACAAAACAAAAAACAAAAGCTTGAGGCAAAGATGAAAGGAAACTGAATCCCTATATTATCATTTGGATAATCAGGAAAATCTCTGGCAAACTTTAAGTGATTGAGAAATAAAATTCTGTGGTATAAAAATGCTGAGCTTTGGAGGTTGTAGCTTTAAAGAGTTATCATTACCTAAAGTGATATGAGGAATTCTTAATCTCAGGAAACAAACTGAGGGTTGCTGGAGTGGTGGGGGGTGGGAGGGATGGGGTGGCTGGGTGATAGACACTGGGGAGGGTATGTGCTATGGTGAGCGCTGTGAATTGTGTAAGACTGTTGAATCACAGACCTGTACCTCTGAAACAAATAATACATTATATGTTAAAAAAAAAAAAAGAAGATAGTAGGAAGGGAAAAATGAAGGGGGGGAAATCGGAGGGGTAGACGAACCATGAGAGACTATGGACTCTGAGAAACAAACTGAGGGTTCTAGAGGGGAGGGGGGTGGGGGATGGGTTAGCCTGGTGATGGATATTAAAGAGGGCACATTCTGCATGGAGCACTGGGTGTTATACGCAAACAATGAATCATGGAACACTACATCAAAAACTAATTATGTAATGTATGGTGACTAACATAACATGATAAAATAAAAAAAATGTAAAAAAATATATATAAAGTGATACAGCCATTTGTGTGTTGATATAGGGTGTTGCCAAACCAAACACTGATTATGTGGCATTGGTTTAGTAGTCAAGGAACACATGATAAGGACACTGATTTTAATCATGTGAAAGATGGAGACCTATGTGATGTAAGACATTTGGTAAAACAAGTGTTACCTGTGACACTTGGAAGGCACATCAAGTAACTACGGATCCTATAGACCTAGGGACAGGGACTGTGATTGGGAAGAGTCAATGTGTTGGCTTTCACTTTCGCTTTTTGAAAAATATTACAAGAAAGAGATAAATTCATGAAAGAATTTGTTATTTACAAGAAAAATTGAAAAGGAATAGAGAAAATCCAGAAACTAGGGCCCAAATGGTGGCAAAAATTATTATCCCAGAAGTAACAGATAAGATTTTTTAAAATCTCGAGGGACAAGGCCCAGGTAGGGTTTCTCTGATGTACAAAATGACTGAGCCTGTGGCAAAAATCAGGTTAACCGTGTCAACTTCTCATCTATTTTTTAGGTATCCTGAAATGATTTTTAAACTTTATTTTATATAGATTTAGTTTTGCTAGTTGACCATTAAGTCGAGGAAAAACAGGACATAGAGGAAAATAGCAAATAAATTTGACTTAAGCATTGTCTCAGAAAGGAATTTTAGTTTCTTTAGTGGACGTGGAATTCACTGGAAACTAGTCGGGAATCTACTCAGACTTCAAATTAATTTTATTGCCAAATCAATTCATGAATTTACTCCAAAAATGCCTTTGACTGTTTGACCCTTTAAAAAAAATTGAGTCCCCAAGATTGCACAAAGAGGAAGGTGTGTGAAAGGTTACAATTCCATGTGAATTAATTGAAATAGGAATACTTATAGACATATCTCAGCAAAAATTTTAAAGTATCATACTACAAAAAATTATCCCCCACTTTCTGACAGAAAAGATTTCTCTAGGCAGGTTGAAAACAAAAACAAAATAAAACCACACTGTTTATAAAGTAGAAGGAAAATTCCAACTGGCTATGATTTCTCATCTACAAACTAAATGCCTGAAGAAAATGGAGCAGTGGATGTGAATCAAGAATCTAACATCCAGTGCTGTAGCTTATGTGTGAAGGTAAGAAAATAGTTTTCTCAAATATGTTAGGCATCATATTATTTAATATTATTCCTGAAACTTTTCATTGAATATACAACATCAAAACGAAAGGAAAAAAAAAAAACAAAATTAACCTGTCAAGAATAAGGGAGTGATGGTTTTAGCGGAATGTCCATCAACATTAAATCTATATAAAGTATAAAAATCATTTTTAAGAGTGAAGATTTATTATTATATTAACATAATAATTCATATTTAACTCTTATTTATAATGGCCCAAATGTGAGGAGAGGATGGTAGTGAAGGGAAGTAAAACTGAACTAATTTCCTTGTCTGAAAAGGTGGGACTAAACAAAATACTGTTACTCTCATGGCTATGAATTTTTTTTAAAATAGGTGCTTTTAAAGATGTAAATATAAATATTAATAAGACTAAAAATAGACAATAGTTTGCAATGTACTAGATGATATAAGTAAGTATAACCCTGATAACACAAAGAAAACAATGGAGTTAGCAAAATATCTTGAAAAAAGAATAACAGGAGTGAAACCAAATATATTAATATTGATACCTCTTACATAATGAAATAAATAATCCTGTTAAAGTCAAACCCTCCAATAAGTTAAAACAACACAGCTCTAGATTTTTATAGTACGATTAAAAGCTTAAATATGAAAGGATATAAAGAGATTCTGGTCAAGCAGGGAATTCATCATATTTCATTACGTCTGCTCTTTTTCTTTATATAATGATTCAATAATTCCATATATTACTCAGTGCTCATTGTGCTAAGTATACTCTTAATCCGCTTCACCTATTTCACCCATCCCCCCACCCACCTCCCCTCTGGTAACCATCAGTTTGTTCTCTGTATTTAAGAGTCTGTTTTTTTTTGTCTCTTTTAAAAGAGACATTTGTTCATTCATTTTGTTTCCTAAATTCCACATATGAGTGAAATCATATGGTATTTATCTTTCTTGGACTGACTTCTGATTTATTTCACTTACATTGTACCCTCTAGGTCCATCCATTTGTTGCAAATGACAAGATTTCACTCTTTTTTGATGACTGAATAATATCTTCTTTATCCATCTATTGATGAACACTTGGGTTGCTTCCATAACTTGGCTATTGTAAATAATGCTGCAATAAACACTGGGGTGCATGTATCTTTTTGACTTAATGTTTTCATATTCTTTGGGTAAATACCCAATAGTGAAATTACTGGATTATATGATAATTCTATTTTTTACTTTTTGAGGACCCTCTATACTGTTTCTCACAGTGGCTGCACCAGTTTACTTTCCCACCACCAAAGCACAAGGGTTCCTATTTCTCCAAATCCTCTCCAACACTTGTTATTTCTTGTGTTTTTTATTTTAGCCATTCTAACAAGTGTGAGGTGATATCTCATAGTTTTAATTTGCTTTTCCTTGATGATTAGTGACGCTAAGCCTCTTTTCTTTTCTGTTTTCTTTTTTAAATTTTTATTTTTTAATTTTTTTTATTATGCTTAGTTAGCCACTCACTGTATGGTATATCATTAGTTTATTTTTTATTTTTTTTTTAAAGATTTTTTTTTTATTTATTTGTTTGACAGAGAGAGACACAGCGAGAGAGGGAACACAAGCAGGGGGGTGTGGAAGAGGGAGAAGCAGGCTTCCCGTGGAGCAGGGAGCCCGATGTGGGGCTCGATCCCAAGACCCTGGGATCATGACCTGAGCCGAAGGCAGACGCTTAACGACTGAGCCACCCAGGCGCCCCCATCATTAGTTTTTGATGCAGTGTTCCATGATTCATTATTTGCCTATAACACCCAGTGCTAATTGCAATACGTGCCCTCCTTAGTACCCATCACCCTAATACCCCCTCCCCCCAACCCCCTCCCCTCTGAAAGCTTCAGTTTGTTTCCCTGGGGTCCATAGTCTCTCATGATTCATCTCCCTCTCTGATTTCTCCCCCTTCCGATTTCCCTCCCTTCCCCTATGGTCCTCCACATATGAGTGAAACCATATGATAATTGTCTTTCTCTGCTTGACTTACTAAGCCTCTTTGCATGTGTCTTGGTCATTTGTATATCTTTTTCAAGAAAATGTCTTTTCAGTTTCTCTGACCATTTTTTTTAAATCAGAGTCTTTGTTTTTTGGTATTGAGTTGTATAAGTTCTTTATATATTTTAGATATTAACCCCTTATCAGATATGTCATTGGCAAATATCTTCTCCCATTCAGTTGGTTGCCTTTCTGTTTTGTTGATGGTTTCCTTGGTTGTGCAATAGCTTTTTATTTTGCTGTAGTCCCAATAGTTTTTTTGTTTCCCTTACCTATCTTTACCACTACAGTTAAAGTACTATATATGTATATATACACAGATACATACACACACACAATAAACTCATAAAAAAAAGTTCTTAGAAGAAGAAAAAAGTGACACAATTTTAGATGTTAAGAAAAAAACCACCAAAAAACAGAGGGATAATCGGTTACAGACTTGCAGGCAAAACAATGTTGAAAACTGGTACAAGCAAGTAGAAGTTTAAGAGAAAGTATAAACATTGAATGGCAAGATTCACTAGTCCCTTTCCTAACTTGGTCTCTTTAATCTTGGTAGCCAAATGTATTATTGTCCCTTCTGACTCCTCAAGCTAGCAAAGGATTAGAAGAGTTCTCCTCATCTGTAAAGCAAATGTGCGTGTGTACACATATGTATGTATATATAATTTATATTTATTAGCATGTAAGTTAATATTCATTTTCTATTTTATAAGTTTAGATTTATATAAATAAATCTATCAGTTAATATTTATATACACACAATATACATATACAAACTTGGAAATTACCCAAAGGAATTGAATGGCAACTTTGTTTTACAGTGAAGCTCTCTACTTGCCCATTCAGGGAGATCTGCAACCAGCTTCCTACTGCTCAATTTAAGATGCCAAAGATCTCCAGGCACTTGAGGAAGCGTTCTACTATTATAGCCACAGACTTAAGCAAAGCCTCAAAAATCAATGAAATTTAATATCCTTAGAGCAATATGAGAAACTGTGACACCAATAAGACAAATACATGATGTTTATTAAATGGAAATACTCAGAGAATGAGAAGACCTCTCAAATTTCTTTTAAAAGTAGAAAGGCAAATCTTACGGAGACACATATAGCATGTACATAATTATTAGAAGGCTATAGAGCGGAAAGTAGCGCTAAAAGAGCAATGGGGAACACTAGAGGAAAGAAAATAAATGGACTAGTCCATGAAAGCCAACATCTAAATATTTTGAATTTTGGCAAGGAAGCATAGTAAAAATTTGTGGAAGAAATTTTCAAAGAAACAATTCAACACATTTTTCTTGAATTGAGGACTATGAGTGCCCAGATTAAGAGGATCCACTGAGCCCCCAGTTTAACAATGAAAAAATCATATTCCAAGAGGTATCATTATGAAACTTCAGAAGAGAGTAGTGGGAAATATATTATACTAGAAGCTTTTAGAGGGAAAAAAATCAAAAGGCAACCAAACTTATAAAACCATTTTTCATTTATAAGATTAAAAACAAAGGCATCCGACTTTTCAACAGCAACTCTGGGCACTTAAAAACAATGTAGCAATGGTTATAGAGTTCTGAGGGAGAATGATTTCCAATCAAAACTGTTATACCAGGGGCACCCTGGTGGCTCAGTCCTTAAGCGTCTGCCTTCGGCTCAGGTCACGGTCCCAGGGTCCTGGGATTGAGCCCCGCATCAGGGTTCCCTGCTCCTCGGGAAGCCTGCTTCTCCCTCTCCCACTCCCCCTGCTTGTGTTCCCTCTCTGTTCCCGTGTCTCTCTCTGTCACATAAATAAATAAAATCTTAAAAAAACCCCACAAAACCTGTTATACCAGAATTCAAAGATGAATAAGCTGTAACTTTGAACAGAGGTAGAGAAGGAACTTATAAATGAGGAATTGAAGTCCTCAGAATAAGTACTTTCTTCATCATGAATTGCAGATGCTGCTCTATATAGTAATCAGAGTTCATGGTTCAGGTTCCTTGAGGACAGGTACTAGGCGGACTAGGAAGAAGCACAGGTGAGAGAGAGAGAGAGGGGATGGGGGGGGGGAGGGTGGCTGGGATCTACCTGCTAAATGACTAAGAGACAGTTTAACTTCACCGGTCCATATTTCTACTTTCTCAGTACAAATGAACAGTGGAATTTGGAGAAAAACTTAGTGTTCTTTTCAAACTTCATTTGAAGACAGTAACATTGTTTTTTTTTTTTTTTTTTTTAAAGATTTTATTTATTTATTTGGCAGAGAGATAGACAGAAGAGCACAAGCAGAGGGAGTGGTAGAGGGAGAGGGAGAAGCAGGCTCTGCACTGAGCAGGGAACCCGATGCGGGACTCGATCCCAGGACCCTGAGATCATGACCTGAGCCGAAGGCAGACGCTTAACCATCTGAGCCACCCAGGCGCCCGACAGTAACATTGTTTAGGTAAAACATGTTATATTTCAGATCTTTGATAGTATCTTATATTAATCTTCTTTGAAGTTCAAATTATTCTATTTGCACTCCTAGAGTACTACCAGGCATGTTCTATTACTTGTCTCAAACAGCCCATGGATGACTGGATATAATGTAATACAAATAATTATTCCTAACTTTTGGACCATGGTCCCTACTCCCTTCCTCACCTTCTACCCCCAAAAGACTTTGAAATTTCTCACCAGTCATAAACTGATTAAATGAGCCATATATAATCATGGTTATTTTGTAGGTTAGAAATGGTCAAATTTCACCGATTTAATATTTTATCATAATATGTGAATAAGTACTTTTTACAGACTAGAAAAATAATGTTTGGCAATTATGTGTGCCATTTTTCAACAGTGCTACTTCGATAAGTAAAATAGTTTTCAAAATATTAAAAACTGGAGGAAGCTATATAAAGCAAAAAATCAAATTACAGTATTTATATTAGAGAAAAATTATATTTCCAGGAGAGAAGACATCAATAAATGGAAAGTTCACAATGAAGTTGTAATTGTCATGAGAATTTGAATTACAGGCCACTCAAAAAATTATATAAAATATAAATCCATAGAAACATAGAATCTGACCAAAAAAAGAAGGTACAAAATATAATATTCTAATACTTAATACCTTTTCTCACAATGAATGTGGGTATATTTCAGGAATGCAAGGTTGGTTTGACATTAACAATAAACTAATATACTTAATGAAGTATCTAGACCAAAAGCTAATAGAAATATGGTGTATCCAAAAAATATAATTAAAGATTTATTTAGAAAACATGCAATATCCTTGTGCCAAGCACTATGTTTGATTTTAGGAGATACATTAATAGACAGACATATAACTATTAATATATTTCTATGTGTCTTTTGTCACTTGTAACAAAATTAGAATTATTATCTAATTTACTACTATCCTGGAAAAGTTACAAAAAGTGATCATGTAGGGACAAATTAATAAGTATCTCAAATGTACAGATCTTATTCTCTGAATAAAAATAAAACAAGAAAATGATAATATGGATAATTTAAATATGTTTCAAAATTGAGAACCTTTTTTTTTTTTTTTAAAGATTTTATTTATTTATTTGACAGAGAGAGACACAGTGAGAGAGGGAACAAAGCAGGGGGAGTGGGAGAGGGAGAAGCAGACTTCCTGCAGAGCAGAGAGCCCGATGCAGGGCTCGATCCCAGGACCCTGGGATCATGACCTGAGCCGAAGGCAGACGCTTAATGACTGAGCCACCCAGATGCCCCAAAATTGAGAACCTTTTATTTGAAAACATAATATGTCAAAATTTATGAGGCAATTAAACTATTCAAAGAAAATACACTTAAAGATATTATTGATAAATTAGAAAAAAGAAAAATAAGATTTCAGGGGCCATTTTTTAAAAAAATAATACAATTGGAGAAAGTATGAGTAAAAAATAAGGTAAAGCAAAATAGAAAAAGCAGTAACAAGTTAAAATTATTCAGTAGTTTGATCAGCTAGTTCTTTGCAAATATCAATAATAAATATGATGGCAAATATATATGAGGGCAAATTTCTAACACTGAAAATGAGACTGATCATAGAGCCACAGATGCATATAACTTAAAAATTGTAAAACCATCACTTTGGGTAACCCTGGACTGATACATTCAAATGTTTAATTTCCTGAGAAAAACATAAATTACCAAAATTAATTCAAAAGTAGAGAATGGGAATAATCAATTATTACGCGAAGTTTCAAAATAATAAATGTCAAAAAAATCCCTCTAAGTAGAATCTCCTTCATTTCTTTCATGGAAGAGAACTATAAAATTTCCTTTTTTTTCTTAAGATTTTACTCATTTATTTGACAGAGAGTGCAAGAGAGCACAAGCAAGGGGAGGGACAGACAGAGAGGGAGAAGCAGGCTCCCCGCTGAGCAGGGAGCCCAACCCAGGGCTCCATCCCAGGACCCTGGGATTATGACCTGAGCCAAAGGTAGATGCTTAACCGACTGAGCCACCCAGGCACCCTGAAAACTATAAAATTTTCAAGGAACAGGGAAAGTGCATTCATAGAGCAAAGAACGTATAAAATTTGATAATCCTTCATTTTTAAAAAAAGAAACCAGCATTGCAATTGTAATGAAACCTGAAAAAATTACTTGCAAAATATTCATAAATACCTCATTTACAAATGATTTGGATTTAGATTTGAGCTTCTTATATGAGTTTATTATAGAGATGGTAGAATAATTGAACATTGAAGAGCCTATCAATGTAAACCATAAATCATTAAGTCATAGGCAGAATCATATGAGATGGTATTTAATTAAATTCGCTATTCCTTTCTGATAATGTTTAGCAAATTTAGAGGAGAGTATTATACTCTTACCATGATAACGTTAAAAATCTGAAGCCAAGGGACACCTGGGTGGCTCAGCTGGTTAAGCATCTGCCTTCATCTTGGGTCATGATCTCAGGGTCCTGGGATCCAGTCCCACATCAGGGTCCCTGCTCAGCAGGGAGTCTGCTTGTCCCTCTCCCTTTGCCCCTCCCCCTGCTTGTGCTCTCTCTGTCTCTGTCTCTCAAATAAATAAATAAAATCTTTAAAAACAATCTGAAGCCAATTATCAACACTATATTTAAGATGAAATATACCTGAAGTGTAGAAAACTACTTTTTGGAGATGTAATATATGTTCTATAAAAAAAGGGAAACGGGTCTGTGTTCAAATGCATGTGAGAAATATTTCTCCATTCTCAGAGAGTGTGCTTTTGTATGTGTGAATGTAAAGGGGTCTAAGAAGACTTATAGTAAAATAACCTTTTTACCTTTGTTCAACTAAGGTTTGACACAGTAAGTTTTTTTATATTATCAAGTATAGTCTCACACTTTACCTTAGATCCTCAGATCTTAGAGCTGGAAGTTTGTACCCCTTTATAAACCACTATCTTCCCACCCCACCCCCAGCCCCTGACAACCACTTTTCTATTCTGTTTCTATGACTTTTACTTTTTTTTTCCTTTTTTGGATTCCACATATAAGTTACACAAAAAGGTACCTTTGAGCAGCATGAATATTAAAATCTTGTTAAACACTGCAGGTTACCATTTAAAAAAAATTAAGACTCAAGGCATGTCCACTAAAGCCAGGAATAAGACAGATCTTCATAGTGACAAGAATTGTTAAGCATTTTTTTCCTCCCCATATGGAAATTCCAAACAAGAAAACAAGGAAGGAAGGAGGAGGGAGGGAGAGAAATAACTGAATGGCAGTAAAGAAGAAACAAATTTTTATCATTCTTCTGTATTTCCAGAAAAGATTAGTTACAAATTATAGTTGGAAAAAGCCTCATTCACAAGAACAAAATTTGTAAAACACCTAAGAAAGAATTTTACAAAAAATAGTGCTTGTATGTTAATAAAACTACAAAACTGTTTCTGAAAGTATTAAGAATTTACAAAAATGTACAAAAATTACTATGTTAAAAAAAGTACAGAACTATATTAATTGCTACAAAGAATATATAAATGGATTAAGAGCATTTGTCCTGGATGAGTACTCTTAATGTTGCAAAGAAGCAAATTGCCTCAAATCTTTAAATTTATAATTTTTTCAATCAAAATACATTTTTGGTTTTCTGGTATTCAAATCAATTGTCCAAATAAATGTGAAAAAAATAATTCTAAACCTTATCCAAAACAATTAAAATAGTATATCTAATAAATCATGGAAAAGAGAGGTAATGAAGGTAGTTTTTGCACTGCCAGGTATTAAACTCATTATAAATCAATAAACATGCCATACTGATAAAAGAATAGGCACACATATAAATGAAATAGGGTAAAATGTCCAAAAAATCATACAGTTATAATAGGAATATGGTATAAGTATTGTGTAACAGATTTAAAAAGCCATATTACGCCATTGTTGATAAATGAGAACAATGACCAACCCAGGGCAGATAAGGAGTTGGGAGAAAGCTTATCTCATAAACTCCCAAAGGGGAACGGAAACTGCAACAAATTTTCTGGGGAGATGTTCATCAGTTAGTTTCAAAACGTTCAATTTGTATATATACACCCTTTGGGCTCTGACTTCCTCTTGATCTTCTTTAACCAATATAAAATTTTTATTTCTAGTAATCCATTCTGAGAAAATAATCATAAATTCCACAAAGATAAATACTCTTAAGGCTGTTAATCTTGCTGTGGTTGAGACTATACACACACAGAGTGAGAGAGAGACTATATATATATAGAGAGAGAGAGAGAGGGAGAGAACTTGAGTGTACAATTGTCCAATAGTAAAGGTTCGGTTCAGATATGTTTCAGATAAATAATAAAAATATAGCTATTAAGCTTGAGGGGATTGTATCTGATATGGAAAACTGTTTGCAATATAGACTAAAATTTCTGGAGTATACAAATATATATGTATATCCACACACCGAGAGATACACACAAACACAGAGACAAAGTCAGAAAGGCAATCCTTGCTTCATGGTAAATTTTGGTTAACACAGCATGTTGTGTGTGTGTTTCTATCTCTGTCTCTCTGATAGAGAATGTCCTTTTTTGATTTTTGGCCATTCATTTCTCCACTCAATTACTTAAGTCCTCTGGATCTTTAAAATTTGAACTCAACCCCTCTATCTTTAAATATCTTCATTTAATTGGGATTTTCACCTGTCTTAGAGGTGAAGCCCCTTCCTATGTTTGGAGCCCCTATCCTTATTTCTGTCAAAGAAAAACGTTAACTTCCTAATGAAAGCTTCCATCTCGGTGGGCTCTTAAGATGGTAACCTCCTCTGTCTTTCTAATAAAGGAGAGATCTTTTCCTCATTGGTTTGGCTCTGTTCCGCCGTATATGCGTAGCCTAGTACAATGTGTTCCTGGATCTCTTGGAGTTCTTTAGCGGAAGTTCTTGCCTGGCTTTGTGTGTTACAGTGTGTGTTGCTTGGGTTGCAGCCTATAACATGCTGTTATTCCTGGGTCAGGTGAAGTCAATAGTAAATTTAATGAATTCCCTTAACTAAGTCATTTAATTGAAGTAAGTTTTGCTATGACAAGTTGTAAAAGGTGCCTAGACTATTTGATTTTTTAAAAAATATTCATTTGACAGAGAGAGAGACAGTGAGAGAAGGAACACAAGCAGGGGGAGTGGGAGAGGGAGAAGCCGGCTTCTGGCCGAGCAGGGAGCCCGATGCGGGGCTCGATCCCAGGACCGTGGGATCATGACCTGAGCTGAAGGCAGATGCTTAACAACTGAGCCACCCAGGCGCCCCTAGACTATTTGATTTTGAAAGTTGTATCAAACCCAGGACATTTTGTTCACTGTAGCCTCAGGTGGTCTTTGTTACAAGACTTTCCTTGTGCTGTAATGGGTCTGGTGAAAAAAAATCATATTTGACGTACCTCGCCCTTGCTGCAGGAGCTTTGGTAGTATAGGCTTCAAATCTTGCATGAAAACAAACAAACAAAAAACCTTATAAAACAAACAATTAATAGTAATAAATTACCCAGTGTTATCCAAATGTATTAGAAGTTAAAAAGTGGAATGTTTGCAAATTAAATTTATATTCAGTGCATTTATGGAGGGACACAATAAATATTACATAATTTCTGTAATCTGTCAAATGACAACTGATAGGGTTTTTGCCAACTCTGCTGAATTTTTTTTTCTATTTCTGTTTTGTGAGTAAGTAGAAGAAGCCATGGGAAAAATATATATATTTGAATGATTATAGGAAAATAAGAAATTCCCTTCCTTAAAATAGTGAAATGATCATTATTTTACTGATAATAAGAGAAATTTATTTTCCTGGACACATTTTACACATAGTGTCCCTTCAGGGTCATAAACACAATGCTTAAAGCCAGAAATATCCGAACATATATTTTAGTCTGTTCCACAGTGAAAAATTTTGACTCGAACTCAAAAAGAAGAAAACCTGTGATCCTATGTGAGAAGTTGTCCTAGGTTTTATTTTAAGGTAGATGTCTAAATCTGTCATGGAAATGAAAAATTATATTTGCTCATTTTCAAGTATTGATTCAGGCTTTGAGGCTTAAAGACAATGATGTCCTAGCTTGTAGAAAAATATAATTACTTTGCTGATTCTATTTTTCTTCTCCTGGTTTTCTTCCTCTCCTTCTCACAACTTTGCCTATTTTATCTGTTCAGAAAAATAAGCCTGAGAGCTTACATACACAAAGAAAAGATAAAATGTCACCTCCAGAACTCTCATCAAAGGCAAACTCAAACGAAATATCCTAACAAAGGTAAATGAACAATGCACTAAAACATGGTAACAAATATGTAATGAGCTACAAAAAAAAAAAAATAGATAATTGCACTCGAGATCTGTGGAAATTATAGTGTCCCTGATCCAACCAGGAGACTATTTTGCAGCAGTATTTTGTGAGCAGAGCTCTCCTGTGGGATTGGGCTGCAGAGGACATTTTAGTGGGAGGAAGAGAGCAATAGGAAGAGGAGTCTGATTCATGTTCAGCATCTCAAGTGGAGGATAGAGTGCAAGCACTGAATAATGAAACAAAGACAAGATATTCAGCATGCCAGGAAGGTTACTGTTAGAGAGCTGTTAGAATTATTTAAAAAGGTCAGTCTATGAATAAACATGCTTCATCAAGGTCTCTTACACATGCAAAGAGAGATGCTAATGAATAATAAAAGAGTAATGGGGACTGGTGAAGAAATTAATGTTAATCTTATCCAAAGCAGATACAAATTAATATTGGAGCAACATTTTTGTAATCACTTCTCAAGGCAAAAATTCAATTAATGTGACTATATCAATATTTCAAATCTTAGTCCCTTGAAAGTATACTTGTCTCTCTTCATATAAGCTTGCTCTCCTCTGTGAACAGCTGTAGCTCATCTTGTCAATACTTGGGGAGATTTCTAAATGGTGTAGTTGGAAGAAATTGGGACCAGTTCTATAAACCACAGAGCTATGATACAGAATTGCTTTAGGGCACATTTCAGTTAGGAAGTTCAGTTTAGAGAAGAGTAATTACTCTATAGAAAATAGATATGTAAGCCCAGAATGGTGTGCCTTACTTCATGATTTTATTTACTGTTTTATACACACACACACACACACACACACACACACGTGGGAGAAAGCTGCCTGTAATTTCTAGAGAACACATATTTTTATGTACATGTTTATAGTCACAGAATATATGTATATATATATAATATGACATATGTTGTATAATATATAAATTTACATGTATTTACCCATATACTATTTGTGTTTAAATAGCATCATAGCAAATGGATCAGTGCAGGAAAACACATCGTAACAATACCAAAAGGAGACTCTGGTTCTACCAGTGAGGAAATAATTATGTAAACCGAAGTTGAAATAGATTTCTGATTCTGAGCTAAATTTTATCCTTTGTCTGCTTTGAAGACAGGAAAGAGAAATGAATATTTTCCTAGGAATTATTAATATATCTGATTTTTTTCCACTGGAGGCTTATTTTATCTCATGTCTTTTTCTTTTTGTTGGTAGTCACTAGATACATTTTATATAGTGAGTCTTTCCTCTTGGTTGGCATACAATAGGAATGCCTGTCATAGTTTGTTTAAGGTGTCAGAGACTTAGAAAAAGTTTATGAAACTAAATGGACTCCTTGAATAAGTGTTTTGCAGCTGGGCAGAATGTGTTGTTTATGTTGTAATGCCCTGACAGGTTTATATAATAAGAGGTGCTAACACCACCATACTATGATAGATTGGACTTATTTGAAGCATGGTGCTGTAGACAAATAGGCTTACATGCTGTTGTTTGCAAAACCAAATGACGATCCAAAGCAAGTCACCCTATTAAAATAACTGTCTGGACAACCTCACTTCTGTACTTTTAATAGACAGTGTATCATCCCCATAATGAAAGAAACACGAAATGGTTTCCATACTGAATGAGTTCCCTAGAGGTGCTGGGATTTGTCTCATTATATAAAGCTTTTCCGTCACCATTGCGATACCTCCTTTCTCATCTTGGCTTCACATCCGAGTGGAGAATTTCCTGTCAACAGCTTTAGCCTGGCTAAACCTGCATAACACAGAAGAGGGAAGTGCTGGAGATAAGATTACTTTTTTTCCATTTATGTAGAAAATGAGACCCAGTATTCCTGCCTGAGAAGGATTACTCACTGACGGGGAGAGCATTCTGCACTCTCATTAAAAAAGGCAGTCTACAATTTTATTTTATTTTATTTTTTAAAGAAGTGGGATATGGCAGGAGAGACTGAGATTTCATGCTGTTAACTTCACCAGGGGGAGAAAATCACCACTTGCGTATTCTCCTCAGATGCCTTTGGTAACTAACAGCCCAATACTGGACTGATAGCTTCCCATGGCCAGGAGTCCTACCACCTGCCTCAATAATTCTGACTGGAGGAAGAAGGTTAATAGGACAGAATAAAATGAACTTTGTCAAGGAATACTAAAGTTCAGTTACTAACTGACAAGCCCAAGGATTTTCTGAGAAAGTATGTTATTGTGCTGCTCTGTGATTCTCCTTGCGTTTCTGCTGCTTCTCTTCGCTTTCGTTCACAGATTGTCCTTTGGGCAGCCAATATGTCGCAGCAGTTATTTCCTCTTGTCCTACCCTGTTCCTTTCTGTCATCATCACCATCATTGTCATCATCACCACCAATTGTCGGGTACTTAAAACTCATTATACATTTTACAAAATTTTACATTTTACCCCCAAAAATGGGACTTTGAGAGGATAATTAACTTCTATAAGTTCACACTCTTAATAAATGGGAGAAGTAAGCTCCAAACCCATATTTGAATCCAAAGACAAGGCTTTTAACCAATCTGCAGTACTGCCTCAACAGCAATGTCCTGATACTGTTGCTTTTTCAGGCATAATTCTTCTATAAGATTTTCTAGTTATCATGTTCTATACTTAAATTATCAGATTTGGGTAAATTGCCCTGTGGGACAGATATGCCTTAATAAGCCTCCTCCAGGATATCAGGCTCAAGGAACAATGTGCCTTGATTTAACGTGCAGTAAGAAGAACAAATTAGCATTCATGGATTTGTTCTTTGACAAGTAATCAAGTGGCTTAATTTTATTTGATACTGATTTCCAAATGGTTATTCTGGACATATCTTTAAAGGCATGCATAGCAATGAAGTGAAGCCTGTTTTTTCCCTTTGTTCATTTTATTAATTTCTCACCTAGCAATTTAATTTTATTTGCAAAAAGGATGTGCAAAAAGAGTTTAAAATTTAACTGCTGATGGAAAAGGTAAAAAAAAATGTAGTCCTATTATTGCTTTTGATAGAGGAATTGGACTAATCAGACAAATGTAAGATAAATGAAGCAAAATAAAAATGATTAAAGAACTTAATTCCTAAAAAGAATGAAATCCTGCCATTTGCAAGGACATGGATGGAGCTAGAGAGTATCATGCTAAGTGAAATAAGCCAGTCAGAGAAAGACAAATACCATATGATCTCACTCATATGTGGAATGTAAGAAACAAAACAAATGAGCAAAAGAAAAAGAGAGACAAACCAAGTAACACACTCTTAACCATAATGAACAAACTGATGGTTACCGGAGGGGAGGTGGCGGAGGGGGGATGGGGGAAATACCTGATGGAGATTAAGGAGTGCAGTTGTCCTGATGAGCACTGGGTAATATATAGAATTATTGAATCACTGTATTATACTACTGAAAATAGTATTATAGAATATGTTCTATAGAATATGGTGAAATAAAAATAAATATCTTTAAGATCAACATAGAATATCAAAGCTAGATAGCCTGCTACTAAAAGCCAGCAGATAAACTATTGTGTTATTTTCATGGATATTTTTAGGTTGGTTGTTTCCCAGAATCCATCATCTTTGAGGGAATTCTCTCTTCCTCCTATCATGCAGCGATAGTTGGACTGTAATTCAAAGTCTATATTGGCTCTCACTATGAAGTTAAAAGGACCTTGGCAGTTCCTTTAAGTCTTTTCCCTTACAACTCCAGCATTGCAAAGGAATGTATAATCAGACCCTCTCTCATGGGACACTGACTCTTAAATGAACAAGGCAAAGACGGATAAAGTGATTGGGTTTTATTCTAACCATGGTACCCTGGTGACTGGGGGATTCCTGCTCTAATAATTTCTTGAACTTCCAGCCTCTGTGCTTTGGAGCCAAAATATAATGCGAAGAGGGTTTGGGAAAAAGAGGAAGAGTAGCTCTATTGCTCTTTGCAAAGGAGGCTGCAGCAGGCTATGGCCTTCAGGAACAACAAGCCCTCCCAGAGGAAGGGGCTGGGGTTCTTTCTAGGGAAATACAGGCTCTAGCCATTTTCCACAAGACTTGTGTATGTGCTGACAGCCTCATTCCTCATGTTTTCAGGGGGTGCGGACTCCTGAGACAAAAGGCTAAGAAGGAAGGAGGGGAGGTTTGTGGAAGAGAGAAGAAAGATTACTTTAAAATTGAGCTTCACTGAAGCATTAGTGCAGCCATTTTGATTTTTTTGTTCAACTTTTTATTTTTTTTAAAGATTTTATTTGTTTATTTGACAGAGAGAGACACAGCGAGAGAGGGAACACAAGCAGGGGGAGTGGGAGAGGGAGAAGCAGGCTCCCCGCCGAGCAGGGAGCCCGATGCGGGGCTCAATCCCAGGACCCTGGGATCATGACCTGAGCTGAAGGCAGACACTTAACAACTGAGCCACCCAGGTGTCCCTCAACTTTATACTATTAACGAGGTTTTACCGGGACTCTCCCAAACTTGGTTTATTAATTTTACCTCTGCATTAGTAAAATCCCTTGTATCTTTCCAATTAATTCTTTGTTTAGATGGGGTCACTTTCTATTGCTTTCATCTAAAATAGTAAATGGCTAAAGTTCCAAAAGCCAAATACAGATATCCAAATTTTGTGGTTAAACAGACAGAATTTATGCTTTATTAAGGACAATTCCATGCCCAAACCATTAAGATAAGAGGAAACGAATTTGATGACCATATTCCTTAAAGCTAATTTACTATCCCTATCTAATCAAGTCTGAAGGTCCATCCCTCCAAAATCTATCTCATACCTAGCTGTTCCTCTCTATCATTACTGCCAAACCTTCATCCAGCACACCATTTTCTCTCTTTGCTTAGCAGGTGCAATATCTTTTTATTTGCTCTTCAATTTTTGCTCTCCTCCAATCTGATATCCACTCAGCACCCTTGGAAATACTTTAAAATATAAATTTTATCATTTCACTACCCTGTTAAACTTCTTTGATAGCTGCCAATTGCTTCAGATAAAATTCAAACCACCATGCTCTGCAAGGCCTTGGATAATCTAGCCTGTGGAGCACTTTTAAACCTCATCTGGTACCACTCTATTCGCAAGCCACTTCTAATTTATTTCAGTTTCTGAAAAATTCCAAAAATGTTACCCACCTCAAGCTTTCAGCTCTCAGCTTAAATGAGACCTCCTCAGAAAATTCTTCCCTAACTAGTCTGTTTTCACTTACTTGACCTTGTTTGTTTACTCCATTGCTTTATCATATTTTAAGGACATGTTGTTTTTCATTTGTTTATGTTTTGTGTAGGCAATGGAATGTAAGATCCATGAGGACATATTGACTCACAAATACATCCGCTGTGGGTGCTGTAATGCCAGCCCATAATGTCCTCTCAGTAAATATTTTGTGAATAAATAATATATGTTTTCTATGTAGATCAGAACTGAATCGCTTTTTTGATGATAACACAGCATATTATCTTCTTGTCCTTAAAATGAAAGTGCTTTTTGTTTTAATTCCACATTTCATGTTTTAGTTCTTGAAAATTTTATACAAACCTTCATGTAAGCTTGTCTTCACAGATTATAAAATGAATAGTATTTGGAAGTGTTAATGCCTATTTCCTTTGTTTTGTAGAACAGTAATGAGATTAAAATGAAGACAGTATAAGCAGGAAATCTACTAAAATTTCACCAGAGAATAAGCTTATAAAGTACTTACAGTGTTAAGGGAAACTTAGCAAGTCTCCCCTTTACCTGTAAAGCTTTTCTGTGTTGTGAAAAAACAAGATTCCAAGATCTCAGAGACCGTGAAATGCTGCATTTGAACTACTATGTGCTGTGTCAGACAGATCTCCCTGTTGCTCCTTAGAACAATACACCCTAAAGAAATTCTCATTATGAACTTAGAAGGAAAGAGAGCACAACACTTTTGAGAGAAATAACTCAAATTATTCTACTTGGGAGCAATTATATATTAAAAAATAGTACATAAAGAGTACTGTGCTCTTCTCCTTCTACCCCAACAATACACATACACACAAATGAGGAATGAATAGAAATTAAAAGGAAATGTGTGCACAACTACAATAATAAGAAAATAATGCTCTAAGAAAACAAATAAAGATTGGGAAAAAATCCTGTACAAATAAAATATGCACTCTGATTTCCATTTTAAATATAATTTTCATATTTAAATTGTAACAATGTTAAATATGATATGATATGCCATTTGTTGAATCTAGTCTGGGCAAGGAGATTAACAAAGAGGAAAGTATCTTAGTCTTTGATTTCTCTTTGTTTTAAAAATACAGTGAAGATATTGCTTCTATGAAGTAGACATATAAAATTTTATTATTGGAAAAGGAAGAAGAGAACACTGACAAGCTCTGTTTTTGTTTTATCTTATTTAATGTTCTGATCACATTTCATCTAAAATATCACTAATTTCGATTTAAATCATTTATAAAGATGCTACCAATGATTAGTTTTTCACATGGGTGATACAGATGTTCTAAGTCAAATTTAACAGGCATTATGAAATACCTTCTATCTAAAAAGTATCAGGCAGAGGTGTTTTCAAAGGCTCTTCTCAAATCAATCTCAGTTTACCTGGCTAAATAGGACCTGCACAAATTAGGGGAGAAGTTCAGGCTTCTCAAAGATGGATGAGGGTAATCAGTTAGAGGTCATGGTAGAATGCAGATTCTGTTTAAGTAGATCCAGTACTGAGCCTAGAATCTGCATTTCTTTTTTTTAAGATTTTATTTATTTATTTATTTATTTATTTATTTATTTATTTAGAGATCACAAGCATGGAAGAAGGGTAGAGGGAGAAGAACACTTAACGCTGAGCAGGGAGCCCAATGTGGGACTTGATTCCAGGACCCTGAGATCATGACCTGAGCCAAAGGCAGACACTTAACCGGCTGAGCCACCCAGGTGCCCCTATAATCTGCATTTCTAATAAGCATCTAAGTGATGCTTATGTTGCTGTTATATGGACCAAAGTTTGAGGAGAAAAGGTACAGAAGAGAGTGGGTTGGAAGTGGGTCTCAAAGAGGAAGCTTTCCCTTAATCAGAAAATTGCATTTACAATAAATATCTGTGGCATATTGAGCGGAGATATTCTAGAAACACAGAAACTATGTCAGTAAAGGAATACAGGTGGAAAATTGTCCATTTGGGATGGAAATTGATTGCTACTATGACTTTTTTTGGACTGGGGTATCAATCACTTGCTCTGTGCCAGGTAATGTGCAAGGTTTTACTAAATATACTTGGTGCACCTCAAGATTTACTGATGGTTAATGCAAATATATAATTTTGAAAGTAGTAATCAAAGACCACCTTCTCAGGAAATTGAATATTTTTCCAGAATTCCTCTTCTCTGATATTCCTGACCAGTAATGCTTTCAGATGTAACTACTAGGCCATTTTATGAAGTCTTATTGCAAATATAATTATCACCATCCTATTCTTTTGCTATGTAAGCCCCTACCTGCTTCATTATTGCCAGAAGGAAAGTACTCCCTGCTTCTTGTGGTCAGCCTTTTGGAAAGTGTTTCCACAACAGAGGGAGTAGGATCGCTATATGTTGTACTTTTATTTCTCAGATTAAACAGAATCCGGGGGGCGCCTGGGTAACTCAGTTGGTTAAGTGTTTGCCTTCAGCTCAGGTCATGATCCCGGGGTCCTGGGATCGAGCTCCGCATTGGGCTCCCTGCTCAGTGGGGAGCCTGCTTCTCCCTCTCCCTCTGCCTGCTGCTCTGCCTACTTGTGCTCTCTCTCTCTCAGTCAAATAAATATATAAAATCTTAAAAAAAATAGAACCTGGGAGTGAAAAGAAGAACCCAGGTGGATCTCAAGTTGGAGCGACCAAGTCATGTCAACTATAATCATTCCAGGCCCTGCCCCTCAGTTTGGTCCTTTCTTCTAGACCTATCTCCTTATTTTCTCCCTTCATCTGGCTTCCTGCAACAACTCCTAGTTCTTCAGATAGGTCTGTTAATAAGGACAAGTTCATGTTCTTTTGCACTGTGCTCCTAGACCCTGTATAAATCAAAACATGTAGCTGGATAATGTTTCAGTAAAATTATACAATCTGTGACATTTTTCTAAACACTAGAACTTCGAGTTACATTCAAGAGGTTGGTCTAGTTAGAGCACTAAGGGTCCTTCTAAAAAGTAGTCGCGCCAGTGGTGTAATGCTGCCCACCGATCTGAGTCTCTGGTCTGGCTCAAACATACTAACTTCTCACTTGTGCACTATCATTTAATCCTAGCAACCACCCTATAAACTAGCTATCTCCATTTCAAGGAACAATTTAAGCATGGAAAGCATCTAAACCTGGAGAAAATAAATAACATTCACAAAGTCAGATAGCTAGTAAATGATAAAGCCAGAAGTGAGATAACACTGATCCTAGTGAAATAATAACTGATATTTCTTAACCATTTGCTATATGTTGTTCAGTGTTCTGAGCACCTGACATGTTGCATGTGCTCCTCACAACAAACCAAGAAGGTAAGAGTTTTATAGGTGAAGCCATTGAAGCACAAGGGGCATCGCAAGGTCACATAGCGAGTAAATGGAAGAACTAGGATTCAAACTCAGGCACTGTAGGTGTAATCCCATACTCTGAACCACTGCCTCTCTGACTTTCTGTGAAAGATGTATTAGAGTGGACTGAAACTGGAGATAAGAGATCAGGGTAATAGGGCGCCTGGGTGGCTCAGTTGGTTAAGCGACTGCCTTTGGCTCAGGTCATGATCCTGGAGTCCTGGGATCAAGTCCCACATTGGGCTCCCTGCTCGGCGGGGAGTCTGCTTTTCCCTCTGACCCTCCCCCCCCCCCATGCTCGCTCTCTCTCTCTCTCCCTCATTCCCTCTCTCTAGTAAATAAATAAAATCTTAAAAAGAGAGATCAGGGTAATAGATTATTACTGAAGTATTACCTAACCAGAGGTGCTGGATAGAGGCAATCGTGTGCAGTGTGGTATGAGGCAGCTGGTTACAGGAACTTTAGCACTGTGGAAATCTTTTGTCAGCGTGGAGAGAAGGTCAAAATGTACAATGCCAGCCCACTAAATTGAGTCTACAGAATCCTGGGAACCAAACAGAAAACAATACTGCAGTGAGATTAGGTTGAGAGAATCATGAGGAAGGATATGAATTGCCAAAGCTGAAGAGAGACTCAAAAATGGAGAATTTCTGTGGGAATAAAAGATGGTATTGAAAGCATGAATCTCGGGTGGTGGTGTGCATCCAGTCTAATTTCTCCCAACTACGATGTAGACCCATTTAAAGTTTCAGTTCTCACTTCCCAGAATTTCCCTCTTTGTGTTTTTAAAATAAAAATTATATATATTTAAAGTATATAGCATGATGATTTGATATACATATACATAGTGCAGTAATTCCCACAATCAGGTTAATTAACATATCCATCTCCTCACATAGTTACCATATTTTGTGTGTGTGACAGAGGACCTGAAATGCTTCTTTGCAAATTTCCAGTATTCCATGTATGAGAGACTAAAGTCTGGTTTCAAAATCTGCCACAAGGGGAAATAAACCAAATGAGAGGAAGTCAAAGTGTGAACTAACTTATATGGAAGAAGAGCAGTCCATAAATGTGAGAGGCAGGGTATAGAGCATTGGAAAATTCTACGTGATTCCTCATATGCAAGAGATAAGATAAAGAAATGAATCAAAGTTGGGGACGCACTTTTCATCCATCACTTGCAGGATCTACCATTGGTTACTCCATCTGCTTTGGTAGTATATCTGAGTCTCCCACTAACTTCTTGTGCTAGTCAGGGGAGTATCCCAGCTTTAACCCACTCTTCAGTGACCTTTGATGCTGGGGCTGGAACCACAAACCACATTCTGTTTTTCCAGTTGGCTCCCTATCATGCTCTGCTGATAGGTGGGCCCTGGAGGGAAAATAGAAGATTGGAAAGGGGAGAAGAAACTTGTTCCTTCCTCCTCCTGTCACTATTATTCTAGCAATGTGTCTTCACTTCGGCAGTAGCAATTCATTCCAGTTAGTAGTAGTTGAATTCATTTTGAAGTTTGTCCAAGATTTGCAGAACCAGCTTCATTGCATCCCCTTAGAGATACCAGCACAAACCAACTACTTTGACTAACAGCTCCATGGGGCTCCTCTTCTGAGGTTAGAGGCAGCAGCACAGACCTAGTGGCATCCTCTATTTAGCAGCCTGTGTTTCAGCTTCGCAGAATCCTTCCTGGAAGCTCCTAAATTTCAATTTTGGTAGTTCTAGCTTTGTCTCAGCCCTAGGGTTGGAAGCTGCCCCCTGAAATTGCTACCTCTGTGATAGCTTGCTCTCTTTTTGACTCCAGTTCTTCAGTACCTAATTAACAATCTTTACACACACACACACACACACACACACGGTTTTAAAAAATTACATGGTTTCTGCATCCTAAGTATACTCAGACTATTAACCTCAGAAAGTCCTAGAGACTTAATTTCGTTATTAAAAAGAAGAGTTTTTACTGGACAAAGACCAATGTTCCTTTTAGCTGTATGTTCTATGACTATTTGTATGGACTTCATAGTTCCATTCTTAAAATATGTGCTCACAAATTGGGTAAAAGAAAAGGCTTGGAAGTCTTATTTGGTTTTTCACTTACTATTTTGTTTATAAGGACTATCAGACTAGCTAACAGTCCCATCAAAGACCCTCATGAGGATAATATAAAGTCACAATAAGTTTCAATGAAATTCAGAGGAACACACACTAGATGCATGTAATGTTGGTGCAGGGATGCTAACTGGGCAAGGAAAGCACAAGTCAGGACCTGAGCCATCATAACTAGAGAATAAGAAAGCAATTGTTGTTATTGTTATTATTTATTGAACACATTGATACCTGACACATGTTAATTCTTTTACACATGCTTAATCCATTCAACAACCCTATGTAGTTGTGGTGGTATTTTTTATTAACCTCTTATTGTCAATGAGGAAACCAAGGTTTACATAGCTTGCCTTTTATCCGTAATCAGTGAGGAATAGGGCTGGATTCCAATACTAATCCAAGTTGTTCCAAAGCCCTTTCTCTTAATCATTAAATTTAACTCCCTGTCATGAAGGCACTGGACCAGGGAGAGGGTAGGACCATTAATGGGGCCAAAAGATAGATTATTAAGAGCAAGATATTAAATACAAATGTTACATACATCAACCTCTGGTTCTCAATATACCTTTATTGCTATTTTTTGCATTTGAATATGTTATATGGCCTTTAACCAGTCACTCTTTTATCATTTTTTGTTATATTCTCAAGTACCAATTTTCTATCAATGATCATATCTATGCCTTAGTTACCCAGGAACAATACTGAAGTAGGTCCAGCACCTAAAATACATAGTGTTGTGTGAATTTATTTTATTCTTAAATCCTAAAAATTAATAACTTATATCCGCATGTGAATTTGCTTCTATTCTGTTAAACTTTGATTCACATACATTAATATGTGTAGCTAGCTACTGCAAACAAAGCTGAGTTTGTTGGAAAACTCAAAAAAGAAACTGATCCAGACAAAAATTATATGCTTTAGTCTTAGATAATGACTAATGAACAATAACTAATGTTTCTAATTAATACCAAGCAAGACATCATGAAATTTTGTCCAAATGTATGGCATATATGCATATAACAAAGAAACTAACACAGCTAATAAGGCCATATTATTTCAATCTTGACTTTGTTTATGATGTCATACTTTTACATAGTAAACCAGCAAAAGTATTAGTGAAAATGAACATGAACAAATTTCTAAACCCAGTTCCTTGTCTAGAAATTCAAGAAGATTGGAAGATACTATGTGACCATCCATCAGGGAAGGTATCAGGTTTAATAGGATGGCATCTATGAAGTACTCAGAGCTTCTGAGGGAACCATCTTGCATAAACATGGGTTATTACTATTATAAAGTGGCAAATGGTCCTGGGCGTGTGGTTAGACTGTTAAGAAACTCAATGTAAAAAAGCAGTAAAGAAAAAAAAAAAGAGAGAGAAAGGAAAAAGAAGACTAAAGAATATTAACAAAAAGCAAAAAATGCTGTTTTAAGAATTAGAACCAGAAGTCAAAAGACCAAAATTTTATAGGTTACTGACCGGATGCTGATCTTTCCCCTTTGAGCTCTTCTGGCGGCTGTGCAAATGCCTGGAAATCTAATGAGGGCCGTCTTTCTCATGACATATCAAACATCCCACCCTGAGACACAGCCAAAAATACCACAAGAAAGAATGGCCCTTCTCATAGTATCTCAACCTTCCTTTTCCAGATGGACGGTATAATAAAAATATTCTTCCAATTATTTCAGGGGCTTAAAAGAAAAAAAAAAAAAAGAAGATACAGCTTAAGTTCAGTTCTGAAGCTGTCAGCGAAGCTATTTTTGAACAGGCTGGCCATTCCTGGTAAAGAGTCTTTAAAGAAAACTTCTCTGCCCTGTTTAAAAAAAATATTAGAGGGAAGGCAGAAGATTCACCCCCTATATCATAGTAGCAGTGGAAGAAATACAGTGCGGAAGTTTGTGAAGTCATTTGAAATCTTGAAACCCTCAGACAAAAGACAGGTAAATACAGGAATACTGAACTCAATTTTGCAGCGGCATCAAAAGTACTCCTTTGTAAGATTTCTTCAGAGGATTGTTTGAGGGTCAAAGTCTAAGTACTACAATGCATTCCTTCCTTATTTCTCTCTCTACAACAGATGACCTCAACTCTTCTTCAAAGGCTTCTCATAAATAAGTCTATGCAAATGGCTGCCTAAAATGAATAGTAGAATATCAGTGACCAAGGACAAAGTTGAACCAGTGGAATATGCTGCACAATGTAGATGGATACTCTCACTCAGTTCATCTTCTGTTAGCGTGTGAACATGTGAAGGGTGTGGTGTCATCAGTCAGCATGGAGGAACTTCTCTCCTGTGATACATGTTTTATCTGAATACAAATTTCTTTAAGTAAGAACAATGCTTGGTGGTAACTGAATTATAGAGAAGTTTTATCTTTCCAAAATTGAATCAAAAAAATGATAAGGTAGTTAAGGGAACTAATTCAATAAGGCATTGCAATGCATCTCTGACTTGTAAAAACACTCATATTTTTACCCATACCTGAATTTTATGATTATAATGGGCAAATCTGTTTTGTTCTCTGAATAGATTCAGAGCAGAATCTTACAATCTTTCATGTGGCAGAGTGGGTAAATACACATGGACAGTTTAATTTATTTCGTGGTTAGTGGTTAGAACCAAATCCAGTAGTTCTTTTATTCTGGCTACCACTAGTACATGATCAGTAGTCAAGAAGAGATGGGTGAATCCTTTTTTACTTAGAATGATCTTTTGAGAGGAGTCAGTAGCAATGTCTTGCCCCCAGAGAGGATTCCCTTGAAAATTATTATAAGCTGCCTAAGCACTAGGGGCGCCTGGGTGGCTCAGTCGGTTAAGCGTCTGCCTTCGGCTCAGGTCATGGGATCGAGCCCCACGTCGTGCTCCCTGCTCAGCGGAGAGCCTGCTTTTCCCTCTCCCTCTGCCTGCCGCTCTGCCTACTTGTGCTCTATCTCTTGGTCAAATAAATAAATAAAATCTTTAAAAAAAGTTGCCTAAGCACTAAAGTTTCTCTGGTTTCTATATGGGATGTTTTTCATTTATTTATTCAAATGTATTACACTTTGTTATGAACACATCCCTGTTTGTTAGTTTATTACCCTTGGTCTTAGCATTTACATAGCACTTCTATTTTAAAAAGGATATGCTGCAGTCGTTTTTACTAGTTATTCCTCACAGCACCCTGGTGAAATAGAACATTATTGTGCTTATTTCATAGATAAAGAACAAACTCAAGCAGGGCTTAGAAGTATGGCAATTTTTAATTGATGCATTCAGAATTAAGGGATGTGACTTCAAGGTTCATTGTTTCACCAGGTGAGCCAATAAAAAATGTTTTGAAAAAGAAATGAGGGATTCAAATGCACTTTTTCTCTCAGTTCACTTGAGATTTGTGTATGTTTGTTGCCTTCCACTACAATAAACATGTATGTGGGTAAAATAATTTGTCACAAAATGTCCTCAATATACATAAGTATACACATATATTCAAATATTCAACTAAGAATGCATGCTTCCTAAGAGAAAGGCTGGATGAATCAGTTGCTATTTTTATTGCAGGATTATCTTTCAATTCCTCTTTTTCCAGGACATAACATCTCTGGAGGAGGCCATACTAACTTTTTTTTTTTGCAAATTGTCCATTTGTTTTCTGCAGCTCTTTCTGCATCGATATGTATGGTTGACATTTACACCTGTTCATCTCCCTACTCAAGACTCAGTAGTGGCCAAGACCACAGATCCAGCACACTTTAGCCATATTAAACCAGTTATTTCAGCACTATCTACTCTGAGAACACTTAATCAAGATCATTAATTCCAATTGTTATTCTGTTGTACAGCTGGGAGAGAGTCTATCTAGTTGGTTTTTTAGTCTCGGAGCTTTATTGTATTCCAAGTAATTAATTCAAAAAATAATGAAGTATGTAAAAGAACATCATAGATGGTGGGGATGAAATTAATGTAGTAGGTCTAAGTGAGGTCTCAATATATGTAGTGATATTTTCCCTGGGTAATAGGATCACTTGATATTTCTATTAGGTTTTACAGATTCCCAGGCACTTTTGATTATTTATGCAGTCTCATATTACTAAAAGTGACTGTGCCCACTTAAAACTGTCAGTCCTGCTTCAGACTCACCTCTCACCCCATGCAGACCAGACAATGACTCCATCATTTTGGCGGAGTGAAGAGTGCAGTTTGCTCTTTCATGTCCCCTACCCATTTTCTCTCCCATTGTCTTTGACGTGTGTTGGAGTGGTTGGAGAGGAATAGGAAAAATAAGGCTTACTTTAGTAATTCATTTTCAACAGCTGTTTCCTTATCAAGACCAGCATTCTTTGCTTGTATGGGAGATGGCTCTCCCATTCTGTTGGTCATCCCTCTTGACCTAGCTAAGTTTCAAAAGGTGTGCTGTTCATTAGTGGAGGTCTTACCAGGCCTCGCTTACACAGGACAGAATCTCAGTCAACTTTCCTAAGTGTTTGTGGTCCCACGTTTCCATCTGGTCCCTAGCAGGCAGCAATGAACTGAAGTCCTCCGATGAGATCACAGCAAACCCAGAACTCAAGTCTCATCTGCCTCAATCTCTGTCTTTCACTGCCTCAGTCTTGTGTCTTGGAAACCTGTAACTCCTAAGATTCCCTGCCTTCTGTCCTCTAGTCTGACTACAGGCAATCTGTCTACAGTTCTCTCTCCCATACTCACGCAGCATATGGACATAATGGTATATGCTGATTGCACAGCAGAAATCCAGTAGCAAAACAAAATTCTAAAACTTCCTCCTTCAGGAATTTGCAAATCTTCAGGCAATTCTCTTAACAGTCCCTTACTAGTTTTTTGGGAAAACAGTAGAGCAACTTTCACAAACAATGTACTTTGCTCAAAGGCAACTTCTTCTCACACCTGGTGACTCTTACTCTCTTTGGTAATGGCTTGCATCCCAGTTTTCCCAGACAGCCCTGGGGTCTCACAAAGAAGTGAATTTCTTTCAGTGCTGCCTTTAGAATTTAGTAACTCTTTCTCAACTGTTCAGTAGCTTACAGAGCAGAGTTTAGGGGGTAATGCAGTGATTAGAAAGTTCTCATATAGTTCTTCACTCTGTCTTGTTACATGTGTACATATGAATAAGACACTGTTAGTTTCTTCACAGCATGTTCTAATTGATGGACAAGCCACAGCACATAAACCCTGAGAATTCTAAATTGAATATGACCACATACCAAAAAAAGAATAATTATTTGTGAAGGGGTAGGTAAGGCAAGGCATCCTGGAGAAGAAATATTTGAATGATGCAATAAAGACTGAACAAGACCAAAGAAAGTTGTTCCATAGTTCATCTCCCCAGATAAGGCAGTGACTCTTTAAAAATAATATGCCAATTTTTATCCTTCTCCACTATCAAAGCAAAAATTTGCACCAGACAAATAAAGGCAAGGAAGACTTTATCTTAGACTATTATAATAAAGGGGAGAGATGAACTCAACTTCACAGAAACAAAAGACAGGAGGGTTTTTAAGAACTGTGTTGAGCTAGTGGAAACATACTGGAGGACAGTAGTGGGAGCTTGATCAGTGGGAGGTATTGAGCCCATTGAGTTATTCCTTTATTTGCAAGTACTTTTCTCTGTGATTTTGTTTGTTAACTGGTACCCATCTTAAGTTAGTCCCCTATCTTAGACTTAGCCTAAATTGGGCTCCTACCTGCCCACAGAGATGGGGAGATAAAGGTGTTTTCTCCTTTGAGGCTTAGATTTCCAAAAGATGGTTCCCAGGACCTGGGAAAGACTCCCCCAGATTGAAAAACTTGCAAGAGGCTGGGAGAAGACTTACATACATATCAAAAGGGCAGAAAAAATTTACAGTTGCAAGTTTTCTAAAGTAAATTCTCCAGGAAAGGGGAGGCCAGGGGCCTATAGTCAGAAAGAACCCTGAGTAAAGTTAGGCAAGGTAACGGAATGTTAAGACCATCTTGGTCGCCATTGTTTATTGAGATAGAGATTGAATATTGGCAAATGGATTAAACTCTGAAGGGGAGAGGGGGCAGACTTTGGTCACCAACTTTCCAGAAAGGAAAGAGAGAACCTATGGAGGTCCCTACATTTTTATGTTAAGGGCAAGTCCAAAGTAGTGGTCTTTCATGTGGCTTGTAGATCAGGGGCTTGTATATTTATTCAAATATATGGATAATGACTAATGCTTTGGAGCATTATGAGTTCTAGTTATAGAATCAGACTGATGGTAGTGAAATTTATTTGCTGTGAAATCTGGAAAATATACTTAATGTTTCTACTATGAATAGATAATTCTACCTATCTCATAAGCGTATTGAAAGAGCTAAATGAAACATTTTAAGGAAATTTTTCCATACAATGATTGGCACTGAATAACGCTCCAGAAAGGGCATGTATTTTTCGAGTACCCAGATGTGATATCTGCCCCTAATTGGGCTGCTCCTTAATGTTTTTCTCATTTCCTCATTTGAAACCCAGCAAATAAGCACACTATATTAAGCCTACTCTTGGGGGAAAGACATAGTAATCTCTTTGATCATATCATGCTAATTTATTATTAACATTTATCATTATTATTGTTCATTATACTTTATATTCACATGGAATTTATAAAATGAATTTATAAAATGGTAGATTATCACAGGTGGAAGTGACCTTAAATGGACTTACTCCAAAATATAAGAAGGTTTTTACCTCTTCTCTGGAACACTCTATCGTTCCTTTAGACTTTAAAAAATAGTATTTGAATAGGTATTTTCATCAAAGCTTTATATAGCCTTATCACCTTACCATTCTGAATCTTTACAGAAGCTGCATATTACATAAGCACTAAAGGCTTTCGAAGGAAAAATCAGTAGAGCAATGTTAAACTCATTGCTCAAAATAATCCCCAACCTTCCTCAGGCCATCAAAAGAAGAAATTTTTCTTCATAACAAGAGTCCTGCTATTCTATGAACCCTTTTCCCAAATAGAGATTTTTTTGGATTTCTAGTTTGCCTTAAATGCCAAGCTTCCTGCATGACTACTACTGATTGCCTCAGCAGGAAAGATGTCAAATAACCTCTCAGCCTAGAAAGTAAGGCTCTAGCTCTTGGTCAATTACTGGAAACCCAAGGTCAACTAAAATACCAGTATAAATATGACCTGGATGCAGTGACTCAGATTATGTTTTGATTTGATTAATTCTCATTGAGCAAGAAAATAATTATTTTACAAATGCGTACTATGTTCTCAGTACTTTTTGATGTACTTATATGATATCACCAAAGAGAAGGATTGATATTTGCTATAGATTGAATGTGTGTGTCCTCCTAAAATTCATATATTGAAATCCTAACCCTTAATATATTAGGAGGTGGACATTTTTGGGGTGGAGGCCATGATTAGGTCATGAGGGTAAAGCCCTCATGAATGGGGTTAGTTCTCCTGTAAAAGAAGCTCCAGAGAGCTCCCTGTCCCTTCTGTAGTATGACATAGCAAAAATTGAACATTTATGATCCAGAAAGCAAGCCCTCACTAGACACCAAATCTGTTGGTGCCTTGATCTTGAACTTCCCAGCCCCAGAACTATGAGAAATAAATGTTTATAATCCACCCAGATAACGGTACTTTTGTTACAGCAGGTCAAAAGTACTAAGACAGTATTATTGTCACCATTTTTTAAGATGGGGAAAGATACTCCCAAGATTAATATGAGATGAGAATGTATTTGCATCCAGACATCTGAAAGTTTCCAACAAATATTAAGGAGGAAGACAAAACAGAAAATAGGTGGATAAATCCATGAGGGAAGGATTACTTTTGGAAAAGGGGATAGACAGCATGGGTCTTGAATATGAGTGACATGTCAGAGAAAATTGAGAGAATCTGTGAAGGAAGAATTGTCGTCCCCTCCTATAAAGAGAAAGCCCATTTGTTGATGTTCAGGGAAGATTCACTCTTTTGTTTAATGCTTCTGGGATTTAAATTAATAATTTTAGCAGATGTTTTACTCCTTTGTGATTCAAAAAGAAAAAAAAAATCACTCTCAACTTTTTTTTTTAAAGAGACATTCAGCAAAATGTCAATTAAAAATAAAGAAGAAAATATGTTGTTATGTAGGCAGGAAGTAAATATTCCAACTTACTACTACTAACTAATTAAAAGCAAGTGGCTCCCTACAAGTTAAAAAAATAACAATAAACCCTCACAAATGCTTTAGATAAAAAGCAAAGAATCACAATAATTAATTTGATTAAGTATCTAGCTCTGGAGATATTAAATGTGTTATTTCTTCTGTGTGATAGAATTAAATACAAGAACTAAAATGCCTCCTATTGATACGCTCTTTAGAATTAAAAAAGCTGAACCTAAGTAGGTACAAAAGACTTGATACATACAAATCACCAGAATGAAAAAAATCTCAAAGTATAAAAGCCTTTAAGTGATTTCCTTTACAATTCATAAAATATGCCACAGGTAGCCATCCGGTCTAGAAAAAGCTCCAACAAGGAGAAATATGTTCATGAAACTTGTCATGAACAAGAAACCTTGCAGCTGTGAGACTTGCAAAGAGAGAATTACAATGATGTAGCCTGCTGGCAGTTTAGCTTAGCCAGAATCACTGAAAATATATATGTGATATTAAAATTCTGATGTCTTGTTCTTGTGTCAGAAATGACAAGGGGAAAAAAAGAAACCATTGTCATGACAAAAACCATAGGACCACACAAAATGGCCGTAAATGTCATCAAAATGAAGACAGTATGAGCTTATCTTCCTGAAATGTTTTCTTCACACTCTAGCTAAAATTAGTTGAAAATGGGATTCTGCTGTATTTAAAATAGTTTTTTTTCCCCCAGCTTCATTTAGGGAAAAAATCTTCTCTTTCTAGGGTAAGATTCTCCTTGCAGGAAACTATAAAATTTCATGAAGCTTTAATCTCAACAATCACTTTAGTGGCCAAATTTAAAGTTCACAGTAATTTATTCCTTTATGTCTAGTCATCTGACCTGAACGCAACTATTACTTTATTTATTTGCTCACATCTGACAGAGAGAGAGATCAAGACTTGAAAACTCAATCACAAAAACATCTATAATAGTGCTCTCATTTTCTGATATAAGAGAAGTTGTAGAGTTCAACAAAACAAAACAAAAAAGATCCAAGCACTCTCCCTTAATTCTCTATATTCCTATTAATGCTATACTTAATATTATATTAAATTGTTCTAAGATTTGCTTTCTTCAATGGTAATATAATGATTCATATTTATACTTTACGATGTTGCTGATATATAGAAATTTATAATTAATCGTTGTAACCTTTGATTAAGTGTTATCATAATCACAGCCTGGTTTGAGTGCAAATTAGGAAAACTTTAATGGGAGTCCATTTGAAAATATATATCAAAATTGACCCAAAAACTCTACTTATAAGAATTTATCCTACAGATATACTCACATGCTTTTAAAATGTTGTATTTACGTTGATTAGTCATTGAATCATTCCTTCTAAGGCAAAATATTGGAAACTATCTAAATATGTCTAAAGGATGGGTTTAAATCAATAATGGTATAATTACAAAATGGAAAATTATGCAGTCATATAAAATAGTGAGGTTGCTTATTTATGTGCTAATATGAAAAGATCTATATAAGATATACTGTTAATTAAAATAAATACCAAAGATTTCATTAAAAAATTATGTAAAAGAGGAATATGTATACAAATATCTCAAAGAACACATCAGAAACTAAGATTACTTTTCACTATGTTCAGGGGAACTAGGTGAATGAAGAAACAGTAAGAGGAATAATTTCCATTTAATTCCCTTATATGTTTTTAAAATTTTCCATTATATGAATGCATTACTGGGCAAGAAAGTGTTAACTTAGCTGTCTGCACATTTCCAAGAAAGTTTTGTCTTCAGGATTGGCCTTTGGTAGACTCATGGGATATAACTTCTTAGACCTTGATATATTCTGCTTGAGAAGAATGATTTTGTATGACTGATGCCTTCCTTAGGTCACATTGTACTGATGGTAAATACCTGTTTTTGTACGCCTGAGGCATTGAGTCATGCCCCACCAACTTGACGAGATTAGTTTATCCTAACAATGTGATTTATGGTGAACACCTGTTTTATGTCTGGGGAAGTGGAGTGTGGTAAGACTGGAATCTGAGTAGCAGGTGCTACATGCCTAGGTGACTGATCCCTAATAAAAAAAACTGAACACAAGAGCTGGGTCAACTTCTATGGCTGGCAACGCTTCATATATATGTCATATTGTCATATGTGTCAAGTCTCATATTTTTGCTGGGAAAACTGAGCAAGTCCTCATGTGACTCAACTGGGAGGGACACCACTGAGCACTTGTGCACAGTCTCTTCCAGCTTTTGCCTTGATTTTCCCTTTGCTGATTCTAATCTGTATCCTTTCCCTGCAATGTAGTATAACCATGAATATAACAGTTTTTCTGAGTCCTAGGAATCCTTGTAGTAAATCAGCCGGTCTAAGGATGGTCTTGGGAGCCCTGACATAATTGTATATTCCCAAAATCAATGTAAAACATTTTAAAGTTTAAATTGCCTCTATTAGAGTCAAACTGATCAGGAAGTGAAGAGTTTATTGAACTCCTACTTTATTTTTTTAATTTTTTTTTAAAGATTTTATTTATTTATTTGACAGAGAGAGAGCACAAGCAGGGAGAATGGCAGGCAGAGGGAGAAGCAGGCTCCCCGCTGAGCAAGGAGCCCGATGTGGGACTCGATCCCACGACCCTGGGATCATGACCTGGGCCAAAGGCAGATGCTTAACTGACTGAGCCACCCAGGTGTCCCGAACTCCTAGTTTAACCAAGTTCTGTGCTAGGCATTGTGAGAAATCCTCAAATAAGGCCCTCATCAAGTGTATTGACTCATTGAGAGATAACAACTGAGACAGTGAAATTAATAGTTGACAACACAAGGGGTTATGATTATTTCATACATAGAGAGTGGATCAGAGGCTCTGAGCTCCTGGAGTTTGAAGATTATTGTTGTTATGAAAAAAAATACAAGTGTTATTTTATGGAACTGGTTCTTTCTTACTGAACATCTACTTTGCTGTCCTATTGGTGCTATTTGTTTTAATTACATTGTCTCTAAATCATTTCAAGGTAAATATTTACATTCCCATGTTAGCCTGAGGCCAAAATCATGCATTTAGGAAGTGGTAGAAGAGGACCTCTGGTCAAAAGTCTCCTATTTTATATTTGTTAGTATAATGCTGATACAGCCTAGTAATTTAATTATATATGATTGCATTATCTAAAGTTTCAAGCTTTTTAAATAAAGAATTCTTAGGCTTGGAGAAATTAAGTAACACTCATCTAGAAAGAGCCAGACTCAAAATATGAACCCCTACCTATTTGAATCTGAAGATTATATTTCCTCCTTTTGGGTTAAAGTGTCCTATGAAGCTACATAGTTTCTATAAGTAAGATTTTATAAGACAGACCACATTTATTTGCAGGGAAATAGCAATAAACTTATTTTTAAAGTTTCACAAAAATAGAACATTGCTAAAAATACATCTGGTCTTAACAAGAATTTTCAGTAATGCTATATTATCTTTCAATGTAAATTAATTGTAAAGGAGGAAACAATTACAGTAGTAGACTTTAAGTGGTATAAAATATATGCATATAAAACTAATATTACACAAAAACTATATATCTGTTACAAACAAAAGAATATGAAACAACTATAGCATTCTCTAATTTCAACTAAAAGTAAATGAAGGACTCTAGATACATCTCAGATTTTGATTCCTTATCCCTGAAATATCTACTTGTACTTTGAATGTATTGCTATGTGTCACAAGTAATCACGCAAACAGTGAAAAGTTGTCAAATTACATTAATAGTGCATATATGGCAACATCATAGTTGTTAACCTAGGTATTAATTTCCAAGCAATTTCTTCAAACCTCTTAGATGGAGGCAAAATGCAGCTTTGTTTGATGACCCCCATCTTTGCATTATTATTGAAGAATCCAACAGAAATTTAGATTACTAAATTAAACATATTAAAAGCTTATCTGAAACTCCAAATTATAGCCTTTGAAGACTCAAAAAGTCAGAAACACAAAGACAGCTATATTTAACTGATTTAAAAGAAAAAAATAACAGCTGGAAATTGATCATAAGACACAACGCTCATAATGCAGAACTGCATGTAGTTTTCACATTACATTACTGTAATGTCCTAAGGGAAATGTATGTTGTCTTTCAGTTTTAACTTGCTCAGAATGCTTGGATAGACATTAGTGACATTACAGTATTAAAAGTAAGGTGGCTCTGGGCGCCTGGATGGCTCTGGGTGCCTTCAGCTTAGGTCATGATCCCAGGGTCCTGGGATCAAGTCCCACATCGGGCTCCCTGCTCAGCAGAAAGCCCGCTTCTCCCTCTCCCACTCCCCCTGCTTGTGTTCCTGCTCTCGCTATCTCTCTGTCAAATAAATAAATAAAATCTTAAAAAAAAAAAAAAAAGGTGGCTCTTATTTTTAATGGAAAGAATGAAGAACTGTTTGAATCTTGCCATACTTTATAAGCAATAAGCAAATATTACCCCCAAAGGCCAGTCAGATGCAAAGATTCTCTGAAGAGCAGATTAGTCAAACACATGCTTCTTTATGATAAAAACTGGTACTGAGGAAAATGATAATACTCTCTGAGCCATCAAAATTTTCCTAAAAGATAGTCCATAAATTTAGGATTACAAATCTAGTAAATCAAGGCTGTGGGACCAAGATGGTGTCACATGCTAGGATTTTACACAAATCCAGGTAGGACCTTGCAGGGGGAGTGTTGCTGTGGAAACTGAGTTAATGCTTATATATAGCCTGCCTTGAAACTTTTAAGAAAAAAGAAATTAGCATTAGTAATACAGGAAATATTCCTTAATCTTCCATTTAATTTCATTGGCATTTAAATAATATTTTGGAGGAATGGAAGTAATTCAGTGGCTTCAGTGATGTGTACTCAGCATGAAGAAGGAACAAATAATGGTGTAGGAATAGCACTTATTTTTAAGAGACTCTAAAATTGGTTTTAAAAAAGGAGGGTTTTTTTAAAGATTTTATTTATTTATTTGACAGAGACACAACGAGAGAGGGAACACAAGCAGGGGGAGTGGGAGAGGGAGAACACAAGCAGGTAGAGTGGGAGAGGGAGAAGCAGGCTTCCCGTGGAGCAGGAAGCCCGATGTGGGGCTCGATCCCAGGACCCTGGGATCATGACCTGAGCCAAAGGCAGACACCCAATGACTGAGCCACCCAGGCGCCCCTTAAAAAAGGAGTTTATTGATATACTTATCCCAATGCTTTTTGTCCTTTTTGTAATTTTTATATAAAATTTAAGATACAACACTTTCAGTTAGAATAAAGATAAACACTTTCTCTGACTTCTTTATAACTGTCTATTTTAATTGAGAAAACAAAATATTTTATTAAGTGTGTATCAGGTGCCAGCAATACTCACCCACCCCCCACCCCTGCCTCCCAGGAAATAAAAAATAAATGAAATGTCCTTTAAAAGCCCTTTTAAGTATATGATGAAGGATTTTGTATCTAAAAGTTTTAGGAGTAGTCATAAAAATGTATAGCATATTTGGTCTGTGATGTTAGATTCAAATATCAACTAAGGAGAAATTAAATTTGAGAACTAAGAAAGGAAACAGTGATACTACATTTGGAATTGGCAACCACCAGTTTATTCCTTGTATTTATGGGACTCTTTCTGCTTTTTCTTTGTTCATTTGTTTTGTTTTTTAAGATTTCATATATGGATCAAATCATATGGTATCTGTCTTTATCTGATTTATTTCATTTTTTTTGATTTATTTCATTTAGCATAATACTCTAAGTCCAACCATGCTGTTGCAAATGGTAAGATCTCATTCTTTTTTGTGGCTCAGTAGTATTATGTTTGTGTGTATATGTGTGTGTGTGTATAAATATATACACATATTTATAGATATATCACATTTCGTCATTCATCTATCAGTACACATTTAGATTGCTTCTATATCTTGGCTATTATAAATAGTGCTGCAATAAACATAGAGGAGCATATATCTTTATATCTTTTGAAATTAGCGCTTTTATTTTTCTTGCGTAAATGCCCAGTAGTGGAATTACTGGATCACATGGTCATCCTATTTTTATTTTTTATTTTTTATTTATTTTATTTTTTAATTTTTTATTGTTATGTTAATCCCCATATATTACATCATTAGTTTTAGATGTAGTGTTCCATGATTCATTGTTTGTGCATAACACCCAGTGCTTCATGCAGAACATGCCCTCTTTAATACCCATCACCAGGTAACCCATCCTCCCAGCCCCCTCCCCTCTAGAACCCTCAGTTTGTTTTTCAGAGTCTATCGTCTCTCATGGTTCGTCTACCCCTCCGAATTCCCCCCCTTCATTCTTCCCCTCCTGCTATCTTCTTTTTTTTTTTTCTTAACATACATTGCATTATTTGTTTCAGAGGTACAGATCTGAGATTCAACAGTCTTGCACAATTCACAGCGCTTACCAGAGCACATACCCTCCCCACTGTCTATCACCCAGTCACCGCATCCCTCCCACCCCACCCCCCACTCCAGCAACCCTCAGTTTGTTTCCTGAGATTAAGAATTCCTCATATCAGTGAGGTCATATGATACATGTCTTTCTCTGTTTGACTTATTTCACTCAGCATAATACCCTCCAGTTCCATCCACGTCGTTGCAAATGGCAAGATCTCATGCATTTTGATGGCTGCATAATATTCCATTGTATATATATACCACATCTTCTTTAGCCATTCATCTGTCGATGGACATCTTGGCTCTTTCCACAGTTTGGCTATTGTGGACATTGCTGCTATAAACATCGGGGTGCACGTAGCCTTTCGGGTCCCTACTTTTGTATCTTTGGGGTAAATACCCAGGAGTGCAATTGCTGGATCATATGGTAGCTCTATTTTCAACTTTTTGAGGAACCTCCATACTGTTTTCCAGAGTGGCTGCACCAGCTTGCATTCCCACCAACAGTGTAGGAGGGTTCCCCTTTCTCCGCATCCCCGCCAACATCTGTCGTTTCCTGACTTGTTAATTTTAGCCATTCTGACTGGTGTGAGGTGGTATCTCACTGAGGTTTTGATTTGGATTTCCCTGATGCCGAGCGATATTGAACACTTTTTCATGTGTCTGTTGGCCGTTTGGATGTCTTCTTTGGAAAAATGTCTGTTCATGTCTTCTGCCCATTTCTTGATTGGATTCTTTGTTCTTTGGGTGTTGAGTTTGATGAGTTCTTTATAGATTTTGGATACTAGCCCTTTATCTGATATGTCATTTGCAAATATCTTCTCCCATTCTGTCGGTTGTCTTTTGGTTTTGTTGACTGTTTCCTTTGCTTTGCAAAAGCTTTTTATCTTGATGAGGTCCCAATAGTTCATTTTTGCCCTTGCTTCCCTTGCCTTTGGCGATGTGTCTAGGAAGAAGTTGCTGCGGCTGAGGTCGAAGAGGTTGCTGCCTGTGTTCTCCTTTAGGATGTTGATGGACTCCTGTCTCACATTGAGGTCTGTCATCCATTTTGAGTCGATTTTTGTGTGTGGTGTAAGGAAATGGTCCAGTTTCATTCTTCTGCATGTGGCTGTCCAATTTTCCCAACACCATTTGTTGAAGAGACTATCTTTTTTCCACTGGACATTCTTTCCTGCTTTGTCAAAGATTAGTTGACCATAGAGTTGAGGGTACATTTCTGGGCTCTCTATTCTGTTCCATTGATCTATGTGTCTGTTTTTGTGCCAGTACCATACTGTCTTGATGATGACAACTTTATAATAGAGCTGGAAGTCCGGAATTGTGATGCTGCCAGCTTTGCTTTTCTTTTTCAACATTCCTCTGGCTATGCGGGGTCTTTTCTGGTTCCATCCAAATTTTAGGATTATTTGTTCCATTTCTTTGAAAAAAGTGGATGGTATTTTGATGGGGATTGCATTGAATGTGTAGATTGCTCTAGGTATCATTGACATCTTCACAATATTTGTTCTTCCAATCCATGAGCATGGAACGTTTTTCCATTTCTTTGTGTCTTCCTCAATTTCTTTCATGAGTATTTTATAGTTTTCTGAGTACAGATTCTTTGCCTCTTTGGTTAGATTTATTCCTAGGTATCTTATGGTTTTGGGTGCAATTGTAAATGGGATCGACTCCTTAATTTCTCTTTCTTCTGTCTTGTTGTTGGTGTATAGGAATGCCACTGACTTCTATGCATTGATTTTATATCCTGCCACTTGACTGAATTCCTGTATGAGTTCTAGCAGTTTTGGGGTGGAGTCTTTTGGGTTTTCCACATAAAGTATCATATCATCTGCAAAGAGTGAGAGTTTGACTTGTTCTTTGCCAGTTTGGATGCCTTTTATTTCTTTTTGTTGTCTGATTGCTGTGGCTAGGACTTCTAGTACTATGTTGAATAGCAGTGGTGATAGTGGACTTCCCTGCCGCGTTCCTGACCTTAGGGGGAAAGCTCTCAGTTTTTCCCCATTGAGAATGATATTCGCTGTAGGTTTTTCATAGATGGCTTTTATGATATTGAGGTATGTACCCTCTATGCCTATACTCTGAAGAGTTTTGATCAAGAAAGGATGCTGTACTTTGTCAAATGCTTTTTCTGCATCTATTGAGAGGATCATATGAGTCTTGTTCTTTCTTTTGTTAATGTATTGTATCATGTTGATTGATTTGCGGATGTTGAACCAACCTTGCAACCCAGGGATAAATCCCACTTGGTCGTGGTGAATAATCCTTTTAATGTACTGTTGGATCCTATTGGCTAGTATTTTGGTGAGAATTTTTGCATCCATGTTCATCAGGGATATTGGTCTGTAATTCTCCTTTTTGATGGGGTCTTTGTCTGGTTTTGGGATCAAGGTAATGGTGGCCTCCTAAAACGAGTTTGGAAGTTTTCCTTCCATTTCTATTTTTTTGGAACAGTTTCAGAAGAATAGGTATTAATTCTTCTTTAAATGTTTGGTAGAATTCCCCTGGGAAGCCATCTGGCCCTGGGCTTTTGTTTTTTGGGAGATTTTTGATGACTGCTTCAATTTCCTTAGTGGTTATAGTTCTGTTCAGGTTTTCTATTTCTTCCTGGTTCAGTTTTGGTAGTTGATACATCTCTAGGAATGCATGCATTTCTTCCAGGTTATCTAATTTGCTGGCATAGAGTTGCTCTTAATATGTTCTTATAATTGTTTGTATTTCTTTGGTGTTGGTTGTGATCTCTCCTCTTTCATTCATGATTTTGTTGATTTGGGTCATTTCTCTTTTCTTTTTGATAAGTCTGGCCAGGGATTTATCAATCTTGTTAATTCTTTCAAAGAACCAGCTCCTAGTCTCGTTGATCTGTTCTACTGTTCTTTTAGTTTCTATTTCATTGATTTCTGCTCTGATCTTTATTATTTCTCTTCTCCTGCTGGGTTTAGGCTTTATTTGCTGTTCTTTCTTCAGCTCCTTTAGGTGTAGGGTTAGGTTGTGTACTTAAGACCTTTCTTGTTTCTTGAGAAAGGCTTGTATTGCTATATACTTTCCTCTTAGGACTGCCTTTGCTGCATCCCAAAGATTTTGAATAGTTGTGTTTTCATTTTCATTGGTTTCCATGAATTTTTTTAATTCTTCTTTAATTTCCTGATTGACCCATTCATTCTTTAGTAGGATGCTCTTTAACCTCCATGCATTTGAGTTCTTTCCGACTTTCCTCTTGTGATTGAGTTCTAGTTTCAAAGCATTGTGGTCTGAAAATAGCCAGGGAATGACCCCAATCTTTTGGTACCGGTTGAGACCTGATTTATGACCTAGGATGTGATTGATTCTGGAGAATGTTCCATGGGCACTAGAGAAGAATGTGTATTCTGTTGCTTTGGGATGGAATGTTCTGAATATGTCTGTGAAGTCCATTTGGTCCAGTGTGTCATTTAAAGTCTTTATTTCCTTGTTGATCTTTTGCTTAGACGATCTGTCCATTTCAGTGCGGGGGGTGTTAAAGTCCCCCACTATTATTATATTGTTGTCGATGTGTTTCTTTGCTTTTGTTATTAATTGGCTTATATAATTGGCTGCTCCTATGTTAGGGGCATAGATATTTACAATTGTTAGATCTTCTTGTTGGATAGACCCTTTAAGCAGGATATAGTGTCCTTCCTCATCTCTTACTACAGTCTTTGGTTTAAAATCTAATTTGTCTGATGTAAGGATTGCCACCCCAGCTTTCTTTTGGTGTCCATTAGCATCGTAAATTGTTTTCCACCCCCTCACTTTCAATCTGGGGGTGTCTTTGGGTCTAAAATGAGTCTCTTGCAGACAGCATATCGATGTGTCTTGTTTTTTAATCCAATCTGATAGCCTGTGTCTTTTGATTGGGGCATTTAGCCCATGTACATTCAGGGTAACTATTGGAAGATATGAATTTAGTGCCATTGTATTGCCTGTAAGGTGACTGTTACTGTATATCGTCTGTGTTCCTTTCTGGTCTATGTTGCTTTTAGGCTCTCTCTTTGCTTAGAGGACCCCTTTCAAGATTTCTTGTAGGGCTGGTTTTGTGTTTGCAAATTCCTTTAGTTTTTGTTTGTCCTGGAAGCTTTTTATCTCTCCTTCTATTTTCAATGACAGCCTAGCTGGATATAGTATTCTTGGCTGCATATTTTTCTCATTTAGTGCTCTGAATATATCCTGCCAGTCCTTTCTGGCCTGCCAGGTCTCTGTGGATAGGTCTGTTGCCAATCTAATGTTTCTACCATTGTAGGTTACATATCTCTTCTCCCAAGCTGCTTTCAGGATTTTCTCTTTGTCTCTGAGAGTCGTAAGTTTTACTATTAGATGTCGGGGTGTTGACCTATTTTTACTGATTTTGAGAGGGGTTCTCTGTGCTTCCTGGATTTTGATGCCTGTTTCCTTCCCCAAATTAGGGAAGTTCTCTGCTATAATTTGCTCCATTATACCTTCTGCCCCTCTCTCTCTCTCTTCCTCTTCTGGGATCCCAATTATTCTAATGTTGTTTCGTCTTATGGTGTCACTTATCTCTCGAATTCTGCCCTTGTGATCCAGTAGTTGTTTATCTCTCTTTATCTCAGCTTCTTTATTTTCCATCATTTGGTCTTCTATATCACTGATTCTCTTCTGCCTCATTTATCCTAGCAGTTAGCGCTCCCATATTTGATTGCACCTCATTAATAGCCTTTTTGATTTTGACTTGGTTAGATTTTAGTTCTTTTACTTCTCCAGAAAGGGTTTCTCTAATAACTTCCATGCTTTTATCAAGCCCAGCTAGTATCTTTAAAGTGATGATTCTGAACTCTAGATCTGACATCGTACTAATGTCCGTATTGAGTAGGTCCCTGGCAGTCGGTACTACCTCTTGTTCTTTTTGTTGAGGTGATTTTTTCCGTCTTGTCATTGTGTCCAGAGGAGAATGGATTAATGAGAGAACAAAATGCTAACAGGGTAACAACGTCCCCAGAAAATATACTCTAAACAAATCAGAAAAGACCTGAAGCAGTGGGAAAAGAAAGGGAAAGAGAGAAAAAAGAAAAAGAAAAAGATAAAAACAAACAAAAACAGAACAAAACAAAACAAAAAAACAGAATATGATCAAATATGATCAGGCTGGTATATAGATCAGTGCCACACACTAGATTTTGGGTGTATTTTGGTCTGTTAGAAGGAAGTGCCTCCCAAAATTTTAAAGAAAGAAAAACTTATATATGTACAAAAATAAGGGTTGATATGATGAAGGGATGGAATATGACTGTAAAGATGGAAATTATAATAAATTTTATAAAAGGAATTGATAAGAAGTTTTTGAAAAAAGAAAGAAGAGGATTTAAAAAAAAAAAGGGAGAGAATGTGATCAGGCAGGGGAGTAGGAAAAAACCATACACTAGAGATTTAGGGTATATTTTGATCGTTAGAGGAAACTATCTCAAAATTTTAAAGAGAGAACAACTTATATATATATGCCAAAAATACAGGTAACTACTATGAAGGGATAGAATATGACTCTAAAAATGAAAAATAAAAATGTTTTTTAAAAAAGGGATTGATAAGATGTTGGTTGAAAAAGGGAAAAAGAAAAATTAAAAAAAAAATAAAGGACAGTTAAAAAAAAAATTAACTTTGAAGGACTACAGAATCATGGTAAAAAAGCCATGGATTCTATGTGCAGTATTCCCCTAGCGCTGGAGTTCTGTCGTTCTCATTGATCGGTAAACTTGGTCTTGGCTGGCTGTTCTCGCTGATCTTCTGGGGGAGGGGCCTGTTGCCGTGGCTCCCAAATGTCTTTGCCGGAGGCGGAAATGCCCCGCCCTTGCCCGGTCCGGGCTAAGTAATCTGCTCGGGTTTGCTCTGGGGAGCTTTTGTTCCCCGCAAGCTTTCCGTACAGGTTTGGAGGCCGAGAGTGAAAATGGCGGCCTCCCAATCTCCGCCTGTAGAAGCCGAGAACTCGGGGTCCCGCTCCTCAGTGCGCCCCCAGAGAAAAGCAGTTAGTCACTCCTGTCTCCCCGGTCTCCGGCCGCACTCCGTGCTCACCTGGCCTGTGACCAGGCGTTTCTATCTCTGGCCTCCGACCCCGTGTGGAGTCTCCAAACCCAGCAGATCCCTGCGGTGCGCTCCTGCGCCTCTCCTCCTGGGGGAGGAAGGGGAGTCTCCCCGATCTGCCACTTGTTGGGTCCCTGCTGGAGGAGCAGTGGCCCGACTGTGCCCCAGATCACGGTTTATGGCAACCCCAAGCTGAGAGCCTGCGCCTCGGCTCCGTCTCTGCAGCCGGCTTCCCCGCTCTGATACCTGGGAGCTCTTCCGCACTCAGGCACCCCCGGTCTTTCTGTGACCCCGAGCGTCATGAGACCACACTGTCCCGCGAGGGTTCCTCCCCCCACTTAGCCACTGGAGTGACGTCCCTCAGCAGAGCAGACTTATAAATGTTCCGATTTTGTGCTCCGCGGCTCTATCACTTGCCAGAAGCGGCCGATGGAGGCCCCTCCCCCGCCGTCTATCCTCCCGAATATCGCCTCAGATTCACTTCTCCGCACGTCCTACCTTCCAGAAAGTGGTCGCTTTTCTGTTCAGAGAGTTGTTGCTATTCTTTTCTTCGATCTCCTGTTGAGTTTGTAGGTGTTCAGAATGGTTTGATCCCTATCCAGCGGAATTCCTGAGACCAGACGAAATCCAGGTCTCCTACTCCTCTGCCATCTTGCTCCGCCCCCTCGGTCATCCTATTTTTAATTTTTTGAGGAATCTCCATACTGTTTTCTAAAGTGGCTGCACCAATTTACATTCCCCCAACAGTGCATGAGGGTTTCTTTTTCTCCGTATCTTTGTCAGCACTTGTTATTTCTTGTCTTTTTGATACTAGCCATTCTAACAGGTGTGAGGAAGTTATCTTATTACGGTTTTGGTTTGCATTTCCCTGGTGATTAGTGCTGTTGAACATCTTTTACTGTATCTGTTGGCCATTTGTATGCTGTCTTTGCAAAAATTTCCATCCAGGTCCTCTGCCCATTTTTAAATCAGATTATTTGCTTTTTGGTGTTGAATTAGATACATTTATTTATTTAACAACTTCATTACATTGTACTCCATGAAACAGCTCTTGTTCATGCTTATTGTCCTAACCTAAAGTCACTAGAAGTACTCAGTAAATATCTGTTGAATTAGTAAATATGATTTGACTGAAAAATGAAGTCAGTTAAGATTCCTTTTGGAGAGTATTATCTAAGAATGGCTTTTGATTTCTAATTTGCAAACAATATTTTTTTTAATTCAGCCAAAGAAAGACTAATAATTGTGTGTGTATTTATTTATTTTTTTCATCATGATAAGTGTTCTCTACTCCCAGCTCCTATTTCACCCATCCTCCCCCCCCCTCCCCACCTCTCCTCTGGTAACCATCAGTTTGTTCTCTATAGTTAAAAGTCTCTCTGGTTTGCCTCTCTCTTTTTTTCTCCCTCTCTTTTTCCCTTTGCTCTTCGGTTTGTTTTTTAAATTCCACACGAGTGAAATCATATAGTGTTTGTCTTGATTGACTTATTTCACTTAGCATTATACTCTGTAGCTCTTGTCCATGTTGTTGCAAATGACAAGATTTCATTCTTTTTTATGGCTGAATAATATTCCACTGTGTGTGTGTGTGTGTGTGTGTGTGTGTGTGTGTGTGTGTGTGTACCAACTCTTCTTTATTCATCTATTGATGGACACTTAGACTGCTTCTATAGTTTGGCTCTTATAAATAATGCTGCAATGAACATAGAGGTACTTGTATCCCTTTGAATTAGTGTTTTGTATTTTTTGGGTAGATACCCAGTAGTGTGATTTCTGGATCACAGGGTAGTTCTCTTTTTAATATTTAAGGAATGTCCATACTGTTTTCCACAGTGGCTGCACCCATTTGCACCCACCAATGGTACAATACTTGTTTCTTGTGGTTTTGATTTTAGCCATTCTGACAAGTATGAGGTGATACCTCATTGTAGTTTTGATTTGTATTTCCCTAGGATGAGTGATGCTGAGCATCTTTTCATGTGTCTTTTGGACATCTGTGTGTCTTCTTTGGAGAAATGTCTGTTCATGTTTTATTTAGATTAATTACATTATTTTAATTAGATTATTTTTTGGGTGGTATATCAGTTCTTTATATATTTTGGACACTAACCCTTTTTTGGATATGTCATTTGCAAATATGTTCTCCCATTCAGTAGGTTGCCTTTTAGTTTTGTCGCTTGGTCCTTCACTGTGCAGAAACTTTTGATTTTGATGTAGTTCCAATAGTTTATTTTTGCATTTATTTCCTTTGCCTCAAGAGACAGATCTAGAAAATTGTTGCTTCTGGTTGATGTCAGAGAAATTACTGCCTGTTCTCTCTTCAAGGATTTTTATGGGTTCAGGTCTCACATTTAGGTCCTTAATCCATTTTGATCTTATTTTTGTGTGTGGTGAAAGAAAGTAATTCAGTTTCATTCTTTTGCATGTGACAATCTAGTTTTCCCAACACCATTATTGAAGAGACTGTCTTTTCCCCATTGTATATCCATTCCTACTTTGTCAAATATTAATTGACCATATAATTATGGGTTTTTTTCTGGGTTTTCCTTTCTAGTCCATTGATCTATGTGTCTATTTTTATGCCATTACCATACTGTTTTAATTACTCTGGGTTTGTAGTATAACTTGAAATCTGGAATTGTGATATCTACAGTTTTATTTTTCTTTTCCAAGATTATTTTGGCTATTTGAGGTCTTTTGTGGTTCCTTACGAATTTTAGGATTGTTTGTTCTAGTTCTGTGAGAAATGCTGTTTTTGTTTTGTTTTGTTTTATATTCAGTTAGGATGGAATGTTCTGAATATGTCTATTAAGTTCGTCTGGTCCAGGGTGTCATTCAAAGCTACTGTTTTCTTATTGATTTTCTGTTTAGATAATCTATCCATTGATGTAAGTGGGATGTTAAAGTCCCCTACTATTAATTGCATTCCTGTCAGTTACTTTCAGTTTGTTATTAACTGTTTTATGTATTTGGGTGCTCCCATGTTAGATGCATAAATATTTATAATTGTTATATCCTCATGTTGGATTTTTTTATTATATATGCCCTTCTTTGTTATTACAGTCTTTAAGTCTATTTTGTTTAATATATGTATTGCTACACTGGCTCTCTTTTGACATCCATTTGCATAATAAATATTTCTCCATCACCTTACGTGCAATCTGAAATGAGTTTCTTATAGGCAGCATATAGATGGGTCTTGCTTTTGTTTGTTTGTTTTTTTAATCCTACTATCCCCCTATGTCTTTTGATTCATGTGTTTAGTCCATTTACATTCAAAGTAATTATTGATAAATATGTATTTATTACCATTTTGTTAACTGTTTTATGGTTGTTTTATAGCTTTTTTCTGATCCTTTTATTGTTCTCTTTCATGTTTTGTTGGGTTTCTTTACTGATGTACTTGGATTCCTTTCTCTTTATCCCTTTCTTATCTATTACTGGTTTTTGACTGTGGTTACCATTAGGTTTGTATATACTACCTTCTGAATATAGCAGCCTATATTAAGTTGATGGGCACTTAAGGTTTGAACCCATTATTTTACTCTCTCCCCCCAATGTTTTAAGTATATCGTGCCATATTTTACATCCTTTTATTTTATGAACCCCTTGGCTGATTTTTACAGAAACATTTATTTTTACTGCTTTCGTGTTTTTGACTTTTCATATTATCACTTATGGTCCTTCCTTTCCACTCAGAGTCCTCTTTAAATTTCTTTTAGGACGGGTTTAGTAGTCAAGAATTCCTTTCGGTTTTTTGTTTGTTTGTTTTTGTCTGAGAAATTCTTTATCTCTCCTTCTATTCTGAATGATAGCCTTGCTGGATAGATTATTCTTAGCTGCTAATTTTTCCCATTCAGCACTTTGAATATATCATGCCACTCCTTTTTGGCTCAGAAAGTTTCTGCTGAAGAATCTGCTGATAGCCTTATGGGGTTTCCCTTTTATGTAACTGTCTTATTTTCTTTTCCTACTTTAATTTTTTTCCTTTATTGCTGTTTTCTGCTACTTTAATTACTGTGTGTCTTGATGTAGCTGTCCTTACATTGAATTCTGGTGGGGATCTCTGTGCTTCCTGGAACTGAATATTTGTTTCCTTCCCCAGATTAGGGAACTTTCAGCTATTATATCTTCAAGTAAATTTTCATCCCCCTTTTTTCTCTCTTATTCTGAGATCCCTATAAGGCAAATGATATTTCACTTGATGGAGTCACTGAGTTCTCTAAGACTATTCTCAATTTACATAGTTTTCATTCCCCTCCTTTGCTCAGCTTGGTTATTTGACATTACTCTGCCTTCCAGATCATCAAGTGTATTTTTAAAGTTCATTTATTATATTCTTTTCTCTGATTGGTTCTTTTTTTTTTGTTTTAATCTCTGTGTTAAGTTTCTCACTTATGTCCTCTACTCTTTTCTCAAGTTCATTTAGTATCTTTATAATCATTGCTTTAAATTATCTATCAAGCATGTTACTTATATCTGTTTCACTAAGGTCTCTTGCTGTGCTTTGGTCCTGTTCTTTCATATGGGAGATATTTCTCTGTCTTCTCATTTTGTCTGACTTTCTATGTCTGCTTCTCTGTGTTAGGAAAATCAGCTACTTTTCGTGCTCTTCACAATAATAGCCTCATGAGGAAGTCCTGTAGTGCCCTGCAGTACAGTGTTACCTCTTCCTTGGCACTTCCCAGGGCCTGGTACTTCAGGGAGTGTCTGTTATGTGTGTTGCATATGCTCAGCTGTTGAGCCTTAGCCCCTTTTTTCTTCAGTCCAGTTGTCTGCAGAGTCTCTCTTTGCCTATTTTGGGCAGTATTTGGTCCCCAGCAGGGAAAAGGTGCATTTTAAAAGGTGTGTGGTGGTCTGCTTGCAAAATGAGACCTGCCCCCACTGCTACCAAACTGAGGTCCTGCAAAACATGTGGGTCAGGAGATGTGATGTTGGCAGGGTTTGCACTGGTCTTCTGGAGGAGAGGCCCATAGCAAGGGGGCTAAGACAAGCTTGAATGGGAAGAGTGAATCCCTGGAAGTCATGGGGGGGCATGCAATGCTCGGTGAAAACATGTTAGATTAACAGTGTGGGCATAGTGCTGGTTCCCATAGGTGGCCCTTGTTTATGCTGGAGGGTGGGAGGGTGGTAAATGGTGCCTGACAGCTCCCTTGTTGCTGGAGGGGTCTCCCTGTTATTCCTGTCTCTGAGTTGAGTAAATCACTCTCCCTCCTGTCTGCCCCTGGTGTTTTTCAAATTGCTGGTTCTAAGCTGTATCTGCATGGGCTATTTGTCCTGTTGTCTCTTTAAGGGCAGGGACGCTGCTTCCTACTGACCTCCAGGTTCTCCCAGAGCTCATCCTGCTGATTTTTTAAATTCCAGGGTTAAGTCCCACTAAAGAAACTTAGGAAAGAACTCATGAAAGCCCCTCTCACTTTCAAAGGCAAATGTCATGGGGATTTGTCCTCCCTGTTCATGAACTCCCCAGGATGAAAATCTGTTTTTCACCCTTCTTCATGCCACCAGCTCCCTCCCCACCATGGACAGCCAAGGTCTATTTCATTACCAGGCCGCATCTTCAGCCTTCCTACCTTTTTCAGTGTGACCTCTTCTCTACATTTTATTCTGGAATTCTGCCAGTCTTCAGATAGTTTTCTGGGCTATTTATGTTAATGTGAATGTTACCTAGTTGTATCTTTGGGATGATGCAGGCTTAGAGTCCTCCTACTCTGCCATCTTCCCAGCCAACCTGTGCGTATGCATTTACAATCAAAGGTATGCTGTATGTCATGTTTCTAAACCTTAAAATATAATAAACATATTTTAAGAGATGCCTCACAGCATTTTGACATAGGCAAAATTAAACATATTACTGGAATATGTTAGTGGTGAAAGCTGTTGTTTTGATTTGCACATTGATGGGTGTTGGCAGAAAATTAAGGGGAATATCTCATAATATTCACTTTCTGTTTTTTTTGTTAACAAACATGTGTTCTAACAAGTGAGGCATGGCATTACATTGTGGTAATGACTATATTTATTGATATAATATGCAATGGCACATGTACTAGTAAAGAAGAGTTATAAATTCATTTAAGTACCTAATGAGATATATTAGATGGACATTCAACATTCTGCTCAAAATAGAAATTAAACAGACTGATTATTCATTTATGTATATTTGTAATATATGCAGGGAATTGAAAATCTTTACTCTTGGTTATTCTTTTCTAGAAATTGGGCCAGATTAACTAATTTAAAATTTGCGATGTTTCAATCTGAATTATATTTATGGTTAAATTTTCATGAAAAGAGATGGCTTCTCATACAAATTTTGTTTAAATTATTTTGCTTTAATTACCCAATTCCTATGTTTGGACATGTTAAACTCTTGCTCTTTTTTTCCTAATCTATATAATTGACTTACTACCTTTTGTAAGAAATAAAGTGACAAGATATGTGTGGGTTGAGATGTTCTTCTGCTCCATTGATCCATGTGTTTACCTTAAACCCAATACAACACTGTTTGATGCAATTGCTTCATAGTAAGTCTTGAAATCAGGAAGTTTAAATCATCCAACTCTGTCCGTGTGTGTGTGTGTGTGTGTGTGTGTGTGTGTGTGTTTTAATTCCAATATAATTAACATACAGTGCATATTAGTTGCAGGTATACAATACAGTGATTCAACAATTCTATACATTACTCAGTGCTGATCACAATAAGTGTACAATTAGTCCCCTTCACCTATTTAACCCATTATCTCCACCCACCTCTTCTCTGCTAACCATCAGTTTGTTCTCTATATTTTAAGTCTTTTGTTTGTCTCTTTTGTTTGTTTCTTTTGTTTCTCAAAGTCCACATCATGAGTGAAATAATACGGTATTTGTTTTTCCCTGACTCACTTATTTCACATAGCATTATACCCTCTAGATCCATCCATGTTGTTGCAAATGACAATATTCCATTCTTTTTTTTGCCTCACTAATATTTCATTGTATATATATACATGACCTCTTCTTCATCTTTGGATGGACACTTGGGTTGCTTCCATAATTTAGCTATTGTAAATAATGCTGCGATAAACACAGGGATAAATATATGTTTTTGAATTAGTGTTTTCTTATTCTTTGGGTAAATACCTAGCAGTGCAATTCCTGTATCATAGTGTAGTTCTATTTTTAATTTTTGAGGAATGTCCATACCGTTTTCCACAGTGGCTGCATCCGTTTGCATTCCTGCCAATGGTGCAATACTTGTTTCCTGGGTTTTTGATTTTTGCCATTCTGACAGGTATGAAGTTATATCTCATTGTGGTTTTGTTTGCATTTCCCTGATGATTAGTGTTGTTCAGCATCTTTTCATGTGTCTGTTGGCCATCTGTATGACTTCTTTGGAGAAATTTTTCTTCATGTTTTCTGCCCTTTTTTTGTTTTTTTTTTTTTTTGTCTTCCACCCATTTTAATTAGATTATTTTTGTGGTGTTCAGTTGTATAAATTCTCATATCATGGATACTAACCTCTTACTGGATATATCATTTGCAAATATCTTTTCCCATTCAGTAGGTTGCCTCTTACTTTTATTGATTGTTTCTTTTGTTGTGCAGAAGCCTTTTATTTTGTTGTAGTCTCAGTAGTTCATGTTTGCTTTTGTTTCTTTTGCTTTAGGAGACATATTTAGAAAAATGTTGCAATGGCCAGTGTCAGAGAAATAAATGCCTAACCTCTTTTCTTAGACTTTTATGTTTTTAGGTCTCACATTTAGGTTTTTATTCCATTTGAGTTTATTTTTGTGTATGGTGTAAGAAAGTGGTCCAGTTTCATTCTTTTCATATAGCTCTCCATTTTTCCAAACACAATTTGTTCAAGAGATACTTTTTGCCACTGTTTATTCTTTCCTCCTTTGTCATAGACTAATTGACTACATAATTGTGGGTTTATTTCTGGGCTCTTTATTTTATTCTATTGATCTATGTGTCTTTTGTTTTTGTTTTTGTTTTTGTTCCAGTACCATACTGTGATGATTGCTACCATTTTGTAGAATATCTTGAAATCTGGCATTGTCATACCTCCAGTTTTGCTCTTCTTTTCAAGATTGCTTTAGCTTTGGGAGTCTTTTGTGGTTCCATACAAATTTTAGGGTTCTAGTTCTGTGAAAAATACTATTGGTATTTTGATAAGAATTTCATTAAATCTGTACATTGTTTTGAGTGGAATAGACATTGTAACAATATTTTTCTCCAATCCATTAGCATGGAATATCTTTCCGAATGATTGTGTCATCTTTAATTTCTTTCCTCAGTGTTTTATGGTTTTCAGAGTACAGGTCTTTTACACCCTTAATTAAGTTTATTCCTAGGTATTTTATTATCTTTGGTGAAATTGTAAGCGGAACTGTTTTCTTAACTTCTCATCCTCCTACTTCATAATTAGTGTATAGAAATGCAATGGATTTCTATGTATTGATTTTGTATCCTGTGATCTGAACTAAATTCATTTACTAGTTCTAGTAGTTTTTTGATGAAGTCCTTAGGATGTTCTATATATAATATTACATCATCTGCAAATAGTTAACAGTTTTACTTCTTCCTTACCCATGTGGATGCATTGTTTCTTTTTCTGGTCTGATATCTGTGACTAGGACTTCTATGATGAATAAAATGGTGAGAGTGGATATTCTTGTCTTGTTCCTGATCTTAGGGGGAAAGCTCTCAGTTTTTCACCATTGAGTATGATGTTAGCTAGGATTTTTCTATATACAGCGTTTATGATGTTGAGGTATGTTCCCTGTGGTCCTACATTGTTTAGGGTTTCTATCATGAATGGATGTTATACTTTGTCAAATGTTTTTTCTGCCTCTATTGAAATGATAATATGGTTTTTATCCTCTCCCTTATTGATGTGATGTATCATGTTGATTGAGTTGAGAATATTGAGCCACCCTTGCATCCTGCGTATAAATCACACTTGATTGTGGTGAACTTTTTTTTTTAATGTATTTTTGGATTCAGTTTATTAATATTTTGTTAAGGATTTTTGCATCTATATTCATCAGATATAATGGCTTATGGTTCTCTTTTTTTGTAGTGTCTTTATCTGGTTTTTGTATCAGGGTAATGCTGGCCTCAAGAATGAATTGGGAAGCTTTCACTGCTCTTGTAATATTTGGAATAGTTTGAGAAAAATATTTGAATGTTTGGTAGAATTCACCTGCGAATCCATCTGTCCCTGGAATTTTGTTTCTTGGGAATCTTTTGATTACTGATTCAATTTCATTGCTGGTAATTGATCTGTTCATTTTTTTATTTCTTCTTGATACAGGAACGAGTTATATGTTTCTGGGAATTTCTCCATTTCTCCTAGGTTTTCTAATATGTTGGCATGTAATTTTCATAATATTCTACTTTAATCCTTTATATTTCTGTGGTATCACTTTATTTCTCTTCTTTCATTTCTCATTTTGTTAATTTGAGTTCTCTCTTTATTTTTTTTCTCTTTCTGGATGAGGCTGGCTAAAGTATCTATTTTCTTTATCTTTTCAAAGAACCAGCTTCTGGTCATTAATCTGTTCTATTGCTTTTTACAGTTTGTATGTCATTTATTTCTGCTTTAAGCTTTATTTTTTCCTTCCTTCTACTGGGTTTTCTTTGTTCTTTTTCTAGCTCTTTTAGGTTTAATGTTTTATTATTTGAGATTTTTCTTGTTGAGGTAGGCCTTCATTGTTATAAACTTCCCTCTTAGAACAGCTTTTGTTTCATCCCAAAGATGTTGGACTGTTCTGTTTTCATTTTCATTTGTCTCCATGTATTTTTTAATTTCCTCTTTCATTTCTTGTTTGATCCATTCATTGTTCAGTAGCATGTTATTTAACATCCATATATTTGTGTTCTTTCCAGTTTTTTTTTTTTTTTCCTTGCCATTGATTTCTAGTTTCAAGCATTTTGGTTGGAAAAGATGCATGATGTGACCTCAATATTTTGAATTTGTTGAGACTTGTTTTGGGGCTTAACATGTGCACCATTCTGGAGAATGTTTCATGTATACTTGAGAAGAATGTGTATTCTGCTGTTTTAGAATGGAATGTTGTGAATATATCTGTTAAATCTATCTGGTCCATTGCATCACTCAAAGCCCCTGTTTCTTTATCTTCTGTTTCGATGATCTATACATTGATGTAAGTGGGGTGTTAAAGTCCCCTGCTATTTTTGAGTTTCTATAGATTACTTTCTTCATGTTTGTTATTAGCTGCTTTATTTATATGTGTGATCCAATGTTGGGTGCATAAATTTTTATAATCGTTATATCTTCTTGTTGGATTGTTCCCTTTATGATTACACAGGGTCCTTCTTTGTCTCTTGTTACAGTCTTTGCTTTAGTCTATTTTGTCCAATGAAAGTATTGCCTCTATGGCTTTTTTTTCATTTCCTTTTGCATGATAAATGCTTTTCCATCTATTCATTTTCAATCTGCTTGTGTCTTTAGGTTTGACATGATTCTTCTGTAGGCAGCATATAGATTGGTCTTGCATTTTTATCTATTCTGTCACACCCTGTCCTTTGATTGGAGCATTTAGTCCATTTACAGTCAAAATTAATATTGATAGGTATGTCCTTATTGCCATTTTGTTACTTGTTTTCTGGTTGCTTTTGTAGTTCTCTGTTCTTCTCTTGCTCTTCTCTCTCACAGTTTGCTGGCTTTTTTTTAGTGATATACTTGGATTCCTTTGTCTTTATTTTAGCATGTCTATTACTGGTTTTTGATTTGTGGTTACCGTGAGATTTATTCACAATATCTTAAGCATATAGCAGTCTATATTAAGGTGGTGGTTACATAAGTTTGAACACATTCTAAAAGCACTAAATTTTTATTCCTTTCCCTGCCCCACAGTTTAGGTATATGTTATCATTCCTTCTATCCTTTTATATTATGAATCCTTTGACTGATTTTTATAAATATACTTTACTGCTTCTGTATGTCCTACTTTGTTTCTTACTCTTGCTATGGTTTTTCCTTTCCACTCACAGAGTCCCCTTTAACATTCCTTGTTAGTCTGGTTTAGTGATGATGAATCCCTTTAACTTTTGCTTGTCTGGGAAAATCTTCATGTCTCCTATTCTGAATGATAGGCTTAATGGATAGAGTATTCTTTGTTGCAGGTTTTTTTTTTTTTTTTTTTTTTTCCTTCCTTTCCTTTCCAGTACTTTGAATATATCGTGTCACTCCTTTCTGGCCTGCAGAGTTTCTGCTAAAAAATAAGCTGATAGCCTTATGGGGTTTCACTTGTATGTAACTGTTTTCTTTTCTCTTGCTGTTTTTAAAGTTCTGTCTTTATCACTACTTTTTGCCATTGTCATTAGTATGTGTCTTGGTATGGCACTCCTTGGGTTGATTCTGTAAGGGGCTCTCTGTGCCTTTTTTTTTTTTTTTTTTTAAGATTTTCTTTTTACTTATTTGAGAGAGAGAGAGAAAGAGAGATGGAGAGCACAGAGGGAGAAGAAGACTCCCTGTTGAGCAGAGAGCCCCATGTGGGACTCGATCCCAAGACCCTGAGATGATGACCTGATGAGCCAAAGGCAAATGTTTAACTGACTGGGCCACCCGGCACCGTCTCTGTGCCTTTTGGATCTGGATTTCTGTTTCCTTCCCAGATTTGCAAAGTTGACAACTTTTATTTTTTCAAATACAATTTCTGCCCCTTTTTCTCTATTCTCCTTCTGGAATCCCTATAATATGAATGTTGTTATACTTGATGTCACTGAGTTCCCTTAATCTATTCTAATTTTTTCTTATTCTTTTTTCTTTCACTTGGTCAGTTTGATTTCTTTCCACTACTCTGTTGTCCAGGTCATTATTCTGTTCTTCTGTTTCTTCTAGTCTACTCTTTATTCTTTGTATTATATTTTTAATTTCAGTTATTGAGTTCTTTAGCTCTCATTGTTCTTTTTTTATGTTTTCTATCTCTTTTTGAAGGTCTCACTGAGGTCCTCTACTCTTTCCTCACGCCCACTGAGTATCTTTATGACCATTACTTTAAATTCCCCATTAGGCATATTATTTATATCTGCTTCATTTAGCTCTCTTGCTGTAATATTGTCCTGTTGTTTTATTTGGGAAATATTCCTTTGTTTCATCATTTTGTCTAAGTCTCTGCTTCTATTTCTATGCATTAGGAAAGTCAGCTACATCACTTGGTCTTGAAAGTGGTGGCATTATTAAGAAGAGTTCCTATAGTCCCCTGCAGTGCAATATCCCCTCTTCACCAGAACCTGGTGCTTCAGGGTTATCTCCTATGTGTGTTGCATTCACCCCACTATTATGGCTAAGCCATTTTTGCCTTCAGTCCTATCATCTGCATTGGCTCTCTTTGCCTGTTTTGGACAGGGTTTTGTACCTCTGTTGTTAGTGTGTCAGTCTGGGTCACCTTGGGCTTGAATTTAATCAGACCATGCATTTACTAGAGTTTCTGTAACACCAAACTGCAGGGCACTCTCCTTCTGTTGTTCCCTGAGAAGCTTTTCTTGGTGGGCAGGTCCTGCAGTCAGACCAGTTGTCTGTCCCCAGCCCACTGCTGGGGTCACAGGGAGACTGGTATGGATGGTTATCTTCCCATCTCCTGGGGCAGAAGTCACTTTGGAGTAGTGCTGGCCCTTATTGTGGCTGCTTGCACATTGCCAGGCTTGTGGGCTCATTTTGGAACAACTCCTACAATGGGCATGTTGGAGGGTGTGTCCACAGGAGATCATGGGTGTTGGGTGCACAGTGCCTGCAAGGTCCTCACTGGTCTGTTATAGAAGGGGATCTGTAGCTGCCTGAGTAAACTGCCAAGTCTGGCCCGGTTGTAGGGGGCAGATCTATTTGTAGGGGGAGGGCACCCTGTTAGCAAGTTAGGTGGAGAGTTTTGGTACTACACTGGTTCCCACAGATGTCAGTGCCTCTAGGCCAGGGGGCAAGGGAGGGAAATGGTACCTGCCAGATCCTTTGCTCTGAAGAAGTCTCCCAGTGATCTCTGCCTCTCCAGCACATGCTCTGAGATTATTAAATAAATCTTGTATACCCTAAGTGTTTTTCAAACTACTGCTTCTGTACTGTATCTCATGGGGCTGTTTCTTATGCTGTCTCTTTAAGGGCAGGGACTCCATTTCCTTTTCCCCTCCAGCTCTCCCAGAGTGGAGCCTGCTGATTTTTAATGTTCTAGGTGTTTAAGTTCCATCGACTGTAAAAACTCATGAAGTTAAGCCCCTCTTGTTTTCAAAGCCAAATGTTATAGGAGTTCATCTACTCAGTGTGGGTCCATAGTGCCTGGGGTGCCCATTGTGGAGTTTACTTGTCTCCTTTCTCCATGCTTGCAGTGGCCCTCCCTCCCATTGACCATCTCTTGAGTCAGCTTGGTTCCCAACTGTGTCTCCACCTTTCTGTCTTACCATTTTCAATGTGGCCTCTTCTTTACATTTAGCTACGGAGAGTCTGTTCTGCCAGTAATCAGTTTGTTCTCTGGTTTATTTACACCGATGTGGGTGTTATCTAGTTGTATCCATATACTGAGGTGAGCCCAGGAGCTTCATACTCCCCCATCTTCCCCAGAACTTCTCTTTGTGTTTTTAAATGTCAAGACAAATTCCTTTAGATCCTTTGTATCTCCATATCAATATTAGAATGAACTTACAAATTTTCTTTTTTAAAGTCTATTGGGATTTTGGTTGTGATTGCATTGAATATGCACACAATTTAGAAAGAATAGATATTACATGTCAAGTCTTGCAGTCCTTGAATATGGCATATCTTTTTTTTTGTTCATACTTTCTTTCTCAGAAATGTTTTGTAGTTCTTAGCAAAGATACTTCACATTTTCATTAGATTTAGTTACTTTATGTACTCTGTGCTATGTAAGTGCTATTATTTTTATTTTAAAATTGTTGATTGGATACTGAAATTAATTTTATACTAATCTTGTATCCTGTAATTTTCCCAATATTAGTTATTATTCTAATAGTTATTTTGCATATTCCAAATGATTTTAAATATATAACTGCAGCTTTATTTTCTTCAGTCTTTATTATTTTAAAAATTATTTATATTGCCTTATGGCATTTGTAATGATTTTCAGTACAGTGATAAATAGAAGAGGTGAGCACCCAGCAGATATCCTTTTCTTTTTTATTTAAGAGGGGAATGCTCAATGTTTTCTATTAATGGTGATGTTAGCTGTGGGTTTTTAATAGATGTCCTTTTTTTGGAGTGAAAGTTCCCTTAATTCTGAATACTGAGAAATTTTAAAAAATTTTATGAGTAGGTGTTGATATTTTTCAATTTTTTCTCTATATTTTAGTTATCATTGTTATAAAATTTTAAAAAAATTTATGAGTAGGTGTTGATATTTTTCAATTTTTTCTCTATATTTTAGTTATCATTGTTATAATTTAGTGTGCTATATTACAGTGATTGGTTTTATTATCTTATTTATTTTTTGAGTATAGTTGGCAAACAATGTTACATTCATTTTGGGTGTAAAACATAGTGATTCAACATCTCTGTATGTTATGCTATGTTCAACACAAGTGTAGCTACCATCTGTCACCATACAAAACTATTACAATAGCACTGACTATGTTCCCTATGCTGTACCTTTTATTCCATGACGTTCATTCCTTAACTGGAAGGATGTACTTCCACTCTCTTTCACCCATTTTGCCCAATGATTGATTTTAAAATGTCAAACCAACCTTACATTCCCAGATTAATCCATTACCTTTTTGCATCTATGTTCATGAAGGTTATTTTTCTCTGATTTTTTCTTTTTTTAAAATGCCTTTAATGTCAGAGTTATTCTGGGATCATCAGTTGAACTAGAAATTATTCTTTCCTCTCTATGTTTAGAAAAACTTTCTTCATGACTTGTGATGTTTCTTCTAAAAATGATTGATAAAATTCACTTAGACATCTTGTCCTTGGCTTTTTGTGGAAAGGTATTTGAATACGAATTCAATTTCATTAACAGATATAATACTTAGGTATTTATTTCTACTTGTACCAGTTTTGGCAAATTATATTTTTCAAGAACTTTCTCCATTTGATTTGTCTCATTTATTGACATAAAGTTTTCCTTAATATCCCCTAATCATTTTATGTCTCTGGAATTTATACTAATGTCTTCTATTTCATCATTGATACTAGTAGTTTTTGCTTTCTCACTTTTTTTTTCTTTACATCTTGCTAGAAGTTTCTGGGAGTAATTCACTTTATTTAAAGAATCAACTTTTGACAACAGAACTTATTCTTTACTTAATCTATTGTCTATGTCATTAATTTCCATGTATTTTTATTTTTCCTAATTTCTAAATTTTAATTTCCTCTCTTTTTCTAATTTCTTAAAGAGGAATCTTAGGTCACTGATTTCATAATATTTTATATAGACTTTTAAAGCTATAAAAGTCCCTCTAAGAACTGTTTTAAATACATTTCAAAATTTTATGTTGTGTTTTCATTAAAATTTAAATATTTTTTTTAATATCCATTGATTTTTTTTTTATTTATGTGTTTAGAATTGTGTTGTTTAATTCCCAAATTTGGGGAGATTTTTTTAGATGTCTTACTACTACTGATTTCTAATTTCTGCTATTGTCTCAGAACAAATTTTGTATTATTTGAATTCTTTTAAATTTGTTTAGAATTGTTTTATGAATAAATATACATTCTGTCTTGAGTAATGTTCCATGTACACAGGGAAATAATGCTTAGTCTACACTTGCTGGGTACAGGGTTTTATAAATGTCAATTTGGGAAGTTGTAGGATAGTGTTATACCTTTACTAATTTTTAAATATTTTTTTATCAATTACTGGCAAGAATTGTTGTATCTCCATATATAATTATATATTTACCTCTTTTTTCCTCCTCCACTATAAGGAATGAGGCAAATGAGATTTGATTGTGAACAACTAATTCACATGCAAATTTATGAGGATTTCATAAGAAATTTCTTAGGCCAAGTGTTCTTGGAATTTATAATCTCTCAATCCTAGGGATCATATCAATTTCAAAATCAAATAAAACATTATTATTCTTTTCTAGGGAAATGGAATTACATTATACACAGGATGTGAGAAATAGTATGAAACTTAACATTTATAAAAGTCTGAAAGGAAATGACTAAATTTCAATGTGAATAGCATAAAGAAAAAAAATCCTTAAAAATTGTGGAAAATACTAAAGTTATTGTTTGTTTAACCAAGGTCTGCCAAAAATCTCCCATGTTCTAAAAGAGTTGGATGAGTGATTTGGGGCAATTAGATCAATAAGGTGTCCATTTCCAAAAAAATAAAATTTTAGTGTGTTCAAATTATGTTTGTTTTGAAATAAGTAGAACTGATACACAAACTCACATCCATTGACCATACATACAAATAAGCCTTCCAAACTTACTTCCCCACTAATCTTTTTAAAAATGTGTACGTCCCATGAGTAATTTCTAATAGTATTATATGTATCACTCAGTTAATGTGTAAGTTCATTTTATATTTAATAAAACAAAATATTTGTAAAGAGTTGGAGCTTGGCATATTTGACTATTTTTGTATGAATAGATCAATCTATAAGTGTACAGTAGTTACTATGTATTTTACTTAATGGCTGTATAAGCATAAAGGTATAATCAACACATTTATGAATGCTATGTTTATGTTCCACTTTTGAGGGGGGGTTGTTGTTTGTCAATGAGATTGTGCTCAGTACTCTATATTATAGAATTATAAGCCTCTGTATTTGGAACCTTTTTTAAAAAAGAAGTCAGACAGTCAAATTTTCTATGTAGCAAAGAGTCAGTATTTTAATCACTAGAGTTTCTTTGTGCTTTAAAAAGGACACATTTTTAAAATTTGAGACTTTTCCCTCAGCTCTGAAACAGAAACCTAAACGTAATTTAAACCTCAGTTTACTGTCAAGGTGGTAACTATAATCCTCAAAGTTTAGCCACTGCTGTAAGTATTGTGCAGAAGCTGATGTTGGTGATGTTGTATACCACCTAAAAGAGATTGTGATTCCATCAGTTGTCCTTAGAAAACAATTCCTGATTGACAGTTTATCCTTGGATCACTTGTTGCTAATTTCATAATTGATTATTCAATGAACATAATACTTATAAAGCAACTACAGTATACCAATTACTTGTCAATGTATTAGAGCTGTGTATATCTTTATGTTAGTCTCTGCTCTCAAGAAGCTTGCTTTCTATTTGAGCAGAATGAAAAGTCTGTGTTGGCCAACCCTGTCTATCCAAGTCCAACAATTCTGCAAGATGAGGTATTATACTCCTATGATCTAGGAGAAAATTGGGGCTCTGAAATGGTCAATAACTTGATGTATACCAAACAGTGGTGAGTGGAAGAACCAAATTCAGATAGTTCTCTCTGACTTTCAAACTTATGTTCTGTTTTCAGTACTTCCATGTCCCCAAGGGCTTTGATGTACAGTGAAGAATCTTCTTCAATCTTCTCTCAAGGGAAGACCAATTTTCTGCCTTCTCTGTGAGAATGGCTGCTTATTTCTGCACTCTTAACCTTCTAAGGCAGCCAGTGATACCACCTTTATTATCATAATTGCCATTTTCTTCAAATTCTAGATCTCCAGGATTGAGAATTCCTTCCAAGTTGTCTAATCTAGACCCTTCCTTGTACAATTAATGCACTCAACCTTAGCGAAGCAGAGACTTCACAGGGAGACCACTGTTAGCACCAGAAACAGCATTTTCTCTAGACTCTTAGCAACATCCCCTTTCCACCATACCATGCCATTCTTCCTCAGATGTATTCTCTATGTTCTTCTGTTTCCTATTCTTTATTATTGCTTGGTCTTCAAATAAATAGGTTTTGATACAGTCCATTATATTTGCCATCAGTCCATTATATTGCTATATTTTTCCCTACAAGGTAAATAATAGAGTAAGCATATTGTTCTGATTTTTAGTGTTTGTTTATATGTTACTGGATGCTTTTACATAATGATCCTATTTAACAAGGTCTGTGTGTTCTCTATGATTAGGCTAGTTTGCACAATTAAGGTAAGATTTGAGTTAACGCTTACAAAGCTAAATTTACATAGGTCTATGCTTCTAGGACAATAGACTGTTCTAGTTCAACTTTAATTTTTAACCACATATCTGCCTGAAAATGTGTTCAGTTGTTATATAGTTTAGAGTGATATTTGCTTATTATAAAACTGTTTTGCTTCTGCATAAGTCTTACTCTGATTTATAAAAAAATAACTAGGTATTTTCATTGGCTCTCAATTTTACTGATATCTCAACCAAAATAGCAACTGCTTTTGTATAAATTGCAAAAACCAAAAACAAACAAAAAGAGAGGGACCCTCTTTTTACTGATCAATTTAAAAAAGAAGAAACTCCTTTCTCTAGGTTGACAAACTCCACACCCAGTCACAAAGGGACCATGACTTGGCACCTAGACACAGGGCACCTAGACGCAGACTAGATTTAAGACCTCATTCCTTCCTTTGGTCAGATGTCTGTTTACAACAAAATACTGGAGGTATTTTCAGAGTATTTTCAAAAGACCTTATACTTAATGACTAGCCAAGCATTTCTAAATCCTTCAGTAGGAGGCAGTGGCTTATATTTATCAATTCAGTTTGGATACTATCTGCTAAAAATGCCTAAGTAATTTAATACACTTGATATAGTTTCTAAAAGATTATTATAAACGAAGATTACATTATTCATTAAGAGTCTTGGAGATATGTTTCATATAAAAACAAACACTAAAAAGGATAGAAGCTAACATTATACATTCTTCCAATCCTAGAGAGAGTGAACATATGAAAATGTGGGAGACTAATCTCTTTCATTGTTACATTAATGCAAACTTGCATCTTTGGCATTCTTAATAGCATTACATGTATAGATTTTTTAAATTGCCCTTCTATGTATTAGCAAGTACTAGTCGTGTCTAATTGCCTATGCACTCTCAGTGAAACTTTATGGCCTTATGAATTGTCCCTGTATCAGACTGCCATAGGGTTTTTTTCTGTATTTTCTAAGAAGTAATGTGTTTCTAAAAACTGAACTAAGATTTTAAAAACCTGGGAACTCATTTAAGATCTGCCATTTACCAATCAAATAAACTTTAAAAATTGACAACCTTTATGAGGACCACATTTCCATTTATAAATTGGGGCAAGAAATACTTGCTGTGGCTTCCTTTCTATGGTTAAGTTGTTTGGAGAAAATTAAAGTAATATGTGAAAGTATTTTAAACTTGTGAAGTCCTATGTAGAAATAAAATGTAATTATTTGAAGTCTATTAGGTTGTACTTTGAAAAATGGCTTGACTTCTTATTGACATCATTTATCATACATGAAATGTGGTCAGCCAAAACACATTGGAATATCATCTTTTAGCTAATCCACTTTTATCAAGTTTTAGCCCAATAAATCATGTACCTACATTTTCCAGTGTGTTAATTCCAAAGGTGTTATTTAGTTCTCCATGGCTAGAATGTGGAGGGTCATGCTTCCTCCTGAATGAATGAAAAGAATTTTCCCTTATAATACTCAAAGTATATACTGAATACAGGTGGGAAAATGTGGTAAGCCATCCATGGCATTTTTTTTTTTTTAAATAACAGTTTATGTTCATTGGGTTGCTCTTTTCTCCTATCCTCTTAAAGCAAGCTGTTTCATACTATACTTCCAGGGAAATGTTGGTGTACTTCGTTCTTCCATAAAACTCATTCACATACAGATAGCATTCATACTTCAAGGCTTAAAAACCACTTAGTGAAGTCCAAGGGATTAAATAGCACAACCATTTCCTTACAATGCCTTTTCAATCACTGAGATCCTACATTTGTCTGTACTATTTTTATTAGTAGGCATTATATATGTACATAGTGATAGATTCATATAATGAAAATTGTTAACAGGGAATGTGTTTCCCTTTAATGCTCTCTCTCTGTATGTCCAGTCTTTTGCAGAAATATCCAATCAACATTGACTTGTGTATCATTTCAGATGTATCTCTGAATATCTAAATGGTATCATAATATATACACTCTTACAACTTGCATTTTTCCTGAATTATGTATCTTGGTTGTCACTGATATCAGTTTTTATAGATATTTTTAATTTTTTAATGGCCATAATAACATAAATCCATTATATGTTTATATGTAACTTATTTAATAATCTCTTGACCCATTTATGTTGTTTTTAATATTTTACTACCATAAACAATATTGAGATAAATATCCTTATGCAACTGTCTTGTGCTAAGGTGTGAAAACACCTGCAGGATACAATTCTAAAAATGAAATGAGTATCAAATGTTATATGTGACTTTTATTTGCCTACTTAAAACAAATTTCCCTGCAAACAGGTTTTCGTTATGTGAGCCCGTGTACCCCCATTCCATCATCAACACAGTTTATAATCAACCTTTCATACTTTGCAGTTGTGATAGCTGAAAAATCATGTCCCATTTTCAGTTTTGAATAAATTTTACTATAGAATTTTTATACAGCATCTTTCATATGCTTAAGTCTTTTGCATTTATTTTTGTATAAACCATCTTTCACTGTCCTTTGCCCATTTTTCTATAGGAATTTTCACAGATTTTCATTGATTTCTGATGGCTCCTAATAAATTAAGAGTTATATTTTATCTGTCAAATGGTTCAAAATCTGTATTTAGTGTGTCACTGATTTTTAATTTGGATAACACCTTTCATGCAAGAATTTTTAAAAATTTGTTTAGTCAGTTATCTGTACTTTAAGACTTCTTAGTTTTGCATTATATTTGAAAAGATTCATTCACTATAATTATGAAAAAAAATCTTCCAATTTTATTATGGTATTTTTACCATTTAATTTTTTTCATTTAATTATTTTATCCACCTCATGTTTATTTTGTACTAAGGAGTGATCTAGATTTAAATAAATTCAAATTTATTGTGTTTTTTTCAGGGGGTTCAGAAATTTTTCCATTTCTATTCATACAAGAATGAATTATTTCTTCAGGAATTAAAGATTACCTTTATTATAAAGTAAAGTAACTTTCTGTTTGGGCATTTGTTCCTGAGTTTCTACTAATCTCTTTGATTTTTTTGTGCGTTAAGTACTCAGTTGCTCTGGTCTCTAAAACTATATACCCATATTGAAATATCTTACAGGGCTAGTTCCTACAAAGTATTCTTCTTTTAAAGAATCTTCCTGGCAATTCTTGAAAGTTTTTTACTACAAATAAACCCTATAATTAGCTTGCTTGGTTACAAATAAAGATAATTTTGGCATACTTTTTTAATGCATTAAATTTATGATTCATTTATGGAAAACTTGTATCTTTATAATACAGATTCAAGGAAAATGAATGCCTTTCTATTCAACTACTCTTTTAAGTCTCCCATTTCATTTTAACTTATATCTTCTTTTCCTGTTAAGATTTTCCAAAGAAAGTTCATCTTACTCTTTTACTATTGTAAATGGCCTATTTTCTTTCATTATGTTTTCTAGATGTTTGAATATATATGTACATATATATATGCATGTGTGTGCATGCCTATTTTATATTCCATAATAATTTGTCAGTTTATTTACATGTAATTTTAAGGTAAAGTTCCATCACTTCAAATATCTGTAACTTTGATTTTCTTCTCTAATCTAAATACATCAAATAATTCCTCCCAAAAATGTAATATATATATATTTTTTTAAGATTTCATTTATTTGACAGAGAAAGACCCACAGAGAGAGAGGGAACACAAGCAGGGGAGTGGGAGAGGGAGAAGCAGGCTTCCCGCGGAGCAGAGAGCCCGATGTGGGGCTCGATCCCAGGACCCTGAGATCATGACCTGAGCCGAAGGCAGACGCTTAACGACTGAGCCACCCAGGCGCCCCCAAAAATGTAATATATTTTTGATATCAGAGTCCTTTAAGTGTTCTTGCCTTTATTGGCAAAACTTCTAATTCTCCATGAAAAATGATACTGGTGTTTGCTCTGTCTATATCTATATTGCTATATCTACATAGCAATATATACATACATACGATGCAGGTTTTATAAGTATGTAAATATATATAAACTTCTTTTTATTTTCTTACACCATGTGCCTTTCACAGCACTTGTATGTTACTCTTAAAGGACAGCATGAAGGCAGGTGGATTTTTCTGGGGCTCAGTCAAGTCTTATAGAGGATTTGCTGAGTTACCTAATTGTAGACAAGTAAAATTCACAGGCTCCCCCCTCTAGTTTATGTAAAGTAAAGCTCCTTAGGGCAGAGTGAATGTGGCATTGTGGTGAAAAACAGAAAGGTTTTCTCTTTTGAGGAGGAGAGTTGGATGATGGAAGGTGAAAATGAGGATTTTTCTGTCTCAAACAAAAGAACATGTCCCCTCATTGATAAGATAAAATGAAAGAGTTATAGCCCAAGTCTGCTACTAAATGCGACATTCAATACATTGCTTACCCTTTTTTTCCTCATTTAAAATATATGAAAGTTAGAGTAGATAATGCCAACATATTTTTTATATTTAACATTATTCAAATGCTGTCACAACTCAAACTTTAAGGTGACTACATGGCAAACTAGATTACGAGACGAGATTATAGTCTCCATTTATGCATCTTTATTCCCTACAGGTTCAAAATTTAGGGAAATAACATACTTCAAAGCTTCTATTTCTGCTTATTTGATCCTCATTTTCATTTGTATGAAAAATGGGAAATGAATTCAGAATATATTTCTGTTTAATTTTGTATTCTGCCAACTTTTTTCTAATTATGTTGAAAAGTTTAAACTCTTATATAAGGTTAAGCTCTACTGAGATGCAGATTTCTTGGAAATTAAAATAAAGGATAGGAAAAATAGTTTGTTTGACATGGAGAAGGCGGTCCTAATACTTCTAGTTTTTCTTAGACAGTAAATCTCAATGTTATAGTGGCTTAACATAATGTCATCCAGGATTGTGATGAGATCTTTTTCTTCTGCTAAGCAGGTGCATTCATCATTATTACTCTTGCCAAGTCATTTTAGTGTGCAGAATTTTAAATACCAGTATATCTCTATACATTGTTTTGTGCAGGGCACATTCTTGTCACCAGTCAAGCTTGAGGTCTAAAGAGTGGAGGCAGTGAAACGTGGGCTTGCCACACAGCTCTCCATTGAGTTTCTTGAAAACTTGATTCAGTGTCACCCAAGAGCCTATGAAACATGAGCAGTGAGGAAGGATCACTAATAACAAAGTTCTGGCAAGCAGCCAATCTTTCTGCAGTGAAGCTCTGCTCACTTTAATGTAGCTCCACTGGGCTGGATACATGTGGAGGATGGATGACAGCAGGATGCTCTAACAGCTGCTAGGTGATAAGCTGAAGTGGGCCAATGCATGTGGGCAGGGAAGGAGGAGTACAGATATTAGAACTTTTGCTAAAGGGCTGCTAACACCACATTGCACCATCATGGTGCTGTCTAGTTGTAGACCAATACCAAACAATAACATCAGAGAATCCATCTTGGCCTATAACTTCCAGAAAAGAAGTATTTTTTTTCTAAGTAATATTAGGAAGCCAAAGAAACAGAGACATAGTTCTGAGAGCCGGACTGACTTTTATTTTGACATGCACTCCCTTAAACATGTAAACAGACAGATATCTAAATGTTTTTATTTTTCTTCTATAAAATCAGCAGGTTCCACATTTCCAGCCTTCAGAATATGTTCTTTTAGCTTTCTTTTCAAATCCTGTAAATCAGCATGAGAAAAAGAATGGCATGAGCTAAAGCAAGGTAATAAAAACTGAAAGAACAATTAAGAAGTAAAAAAGTCTGCAGTACTTTTCTAACAAATAAGTCCTCTCCTGGAGGGCTTTGTGTATTTTTGGAGATTAAATTAGTCTTAAGTTGGTGCTAAGGCTTAAAGTTGTTGTCTGAAAGAATAAGCATTATGTTGGGAGAAAAATATACTGAAGAATTTTTACTGTTTAGAGGAAATATACTATATCTGAATGCCCATTTATGTGCATCCAGTTATCATCAAATACAATAGATCATGACTTACTGGTTGAATGACCCATTCCTTGACTCCTAGTTTGAAGCTGATTAGGTGATTGTGTCACATATTAAAGTACAGTTTACATATAGGACTGGATTTGATGCGGTTTTTGTTTTTTGGGTATTGTCCTTAAAATCAAGATATTTCAGACATCTTCCAAGCCTGTAATCAACAACCACTATCCATTCATTGACTTACATTTTTGTTGCACACCTACCATGTACATGACACAGTACAAGGGATGGAGTGTACAATAGTGAATAAGAAATATGTACCTTCTAAACTCCTTGAACTTGCATATTTATTGTTTAAAGCCTACTTTATTTGGTATTGTTCAGGAATACCCAGTCATATAATACATGACACCTGTTTATAAAAGACCAACAGTTTCACTGGAGAAGTATAAACCATATGAAAAGTAAATATGAAATGATATGTCATAATTATGAGTTCTTCAGAGCACACCCACTTTTTGAATAAAAGGCCAAAGAATAAATATAATTCGTGGGCCAGAAATTCTCTAGTACAACTACTCAACTCAAAAAATTGCCGTAGACAATGAGCAAAGTAATGGGTGTGAATTTATGCTGATAAAACTTTATTCGTAAAAGGAGATGGCTAGATTTGGCCCATTGGTTATAATTGCTCAATTCCTACCTCAGAAAATAATTTGTATAGGAGTTGGGAAAGTGGGGTGTTAACAACAGAATATTAGAAGATACACTGATCTTAAATTCTGGAAAGAAGGTAGCTTATACTCATTTTACAGTATTTCAGCAAAATAATTAGAATATACCCTACATCTTCTTATTGACAGTGCATGAATTCATGTATCTGGAACCAAACTCTGCTACCCACATCAAATTTAACTCTTATCTTTCCTAGCCCAGCTCTTTCTATATGAGACTATATCCTTTGGTTTTGAGCTTGATTCTTAGAAAAATACTTACTCCCTGAATCTTTAAACACTCAAAGGACAATCACAAATTGACTGCATTAAGTCTTAGGTTCTTTGTTTATTTTTTTAAATTCTTCTAAAATTAATATATAGGGTTATATTAATTTCATGTATACAATATAGTGATTCTACAATCATACATTACTCAATGCTCATTACAGTAAGATTGTATCTTTTTTTAAGCAGTATCTTTTTAGTTTTTTAAATTTAAATTCAATTAGCCAACATATAGTATATGATTCGGTTTTTTTTTATTATGTTAATCACCATACCTTACATCATTAGTTTTTGATGTGGTGTTCCATGATTCATTGTTTGCATATAACACTTAGTGCTCATCAGATCACCTGTCCTCCTTAATGCCCATCACCCGGCTACCCCATCTCCCACTCCCCTCCCTTCCACAACCCTCAGTTTGTTTCCTGGGGTCAAGAGCCTCTCATGGTTTATCTCCCTCTCTGATTTCTTCCTATTCAGTTTTCCCTCCCTTCCCCTATAGTCCTTTGCAGTATTCCTTATATTCCACATATGAGTGAAACCATATGACAATTGTCTTTCTCTGACTTATTTCACTTAGCATAATATCCTCCAGTTCTATCCATGTCGATGCAAATGGTAAGTATTCATCCTTTCTGATGGCTGAGTAATATTTCTATTGTATGTATTAACCACATCTTCTTTATCTATTCATCTGTTGAAGGACATCTCAGCTTCTTCCAGTTTGGCTATTGTGGATGTTGCTGCTACAAACATTGGGGTGCATGCCCCTTCTTTTCACTACATCTGTATCTTTGGGGTAAATACCCAGTAGTGCAATTGCTGGTTCATAAGGTAGCTCTATTTTTAATGTCTCGAGGAAACTCCATGCTGTTTTCCAGGGTGGCTGCACCAGCTTGCATTCCCACCAACAGTATAAAAGGGTCCCCTTTTCCACATCCTTGCCAACATTTGTTGTTTCCTGTCTTGTTAATTTTAGCCATTCTGACTGGTGTAAGGTGGTATGCCATTGTGGTTTTGATTTGTATTTCCCTGATGGCACATTATGTGGAGCATTTTTTCATGTGTCTATTGGCCATTAGTATGTCTTCTTTGGAGAAGTGTCTGTTCATGTCTTCTGCCCATTTCTTGACTGGATTATTTGTTTTTTGGGTGTTGAGTTTGGTAAGTTCTTTATAGATCTGGATACCAGCATAAAGGGCTGGTTACAGATAAAGGCTGTAATGTCATTTGCAAATATCTTCTCCCATTCCATAGGTTGCCTTTTAGTTTTGTTGATGGTATCCTTTGCCATGCAAAGCTTTTTATCTTGATAAAGTCCCAATAGTTCATTTTTGCTTTTGTTTCCCTTGCCTTTGGAGATGTGTCTTGCAAGAAGTTGCTGTGGCCGAGGTCAAAGAGGTTACTACCTGTGTTCTCCTCTAGGATTTTGATGGATTCCTGTCTCACATTGAGGTCTTTCATCCATTTTGAGTTTATCTTTGTGTATAGTATAAGAGAATGGTCCAGTTTCATTCTTCTGCATGTGGCTGTCCAATTTTTCCAGCACTATTTATTAAAGAGACTGTCTTTTTTCCATTGGATATTCTTTCCTGCTTTGTCAAAGATTAGTTGACCATAGAGTTGAGGGTCCATTTCTGGGTTCTCTATTCTATTCCATTGACCTATGTGTCTGTTTTTGTGCCAGTACCATGCTGTGTCAATGATCACAGTTTTGTTATATAGCTTGAAGTCAGGCATTGTGATGCCCCCAGCTTTGGTTTTCTTTTTCAACATTCCCCTGGCAATTTGGGGACTTTTCTGGTTCCATACAAATTTTAGGATTGTTTGTTCCAGCTCTGTGAAAAATGTCAATGGTATTTTGATAGGCATTGCATTAAATGTGTAGATTGCTGTAAGTAGCATAGACATTTTAACAATGTTTATTCTTCCAATCCATGAGCATGGAATGTTTTCAATCTCTTTGTGTCTTCCTCAATTTCTTTCATAAGTGTTCTGTAGTTTAAATGGGATCGATTCCTTAATTTCTCTTTCTTCAGTCACATTGTTAATGTATAGAAATGCAACTGATTTCTGTGCATTGACTTTGTATCCTGCCATGTTGCTGAATTCCTGTATGAGTTCTAGCAATTTTGGGGTGGAGTCTTTTGGGTTTTCCACATAAAGTATCATGTCATCTGCGAAGAGTGAAAGTTTGTCTTCTTTGCCAATTTGAATACCTTTTATTTTTGTTGTTGTTGTTGTTGTCTGATTGCTGAGGCTAGAACTTCTAGTACTGTGTTGAACAACTGGTGGGAGTGGGCATCCCTGTCATGTTCTTGACCTTAAGGGGAAAACCCTCAGTTTTTCCCATTGAGAATGATATTTGCTGTGGGCTTTTCATAGATGGCTTTTATGATTTTGAGGTATGTTCCCTGTATCCCTATAATTTGAAAAGTTTTAATCAAGAAACAATGCTGTATTTTGTCAAGTGCTTTTTCTGCATTAATTGAGAGGATCATACGGTTCTTGTCTTTTATTAATGTGCTCTATCATGTTGATTGATTTGTGAATGTTGAACTACCCTTGCATCCCAGGAATGAATTCCACCTGGTTGTGGTAAATAATCCTTTTAATGTACTATTGGATCCTATTGGCTAGTATCTTGGTGAGTATTTTGGCATCCATGTTAATCAGGGATATTGGTCTGTAATTCTTTTTGATGGGGTCTTTGTCTGGCTTTGGGATCAAGGTAATGCTGGCCTCATAGAATGAGTTTGGAAATTTTCCTTCCATTTCTATTTTTTGTAACAGCCTCAGTAGAATAGGTATGATTTCTTCTTTAAATGTTTGCTAGAATTCCCCTGGGAAGCCATCTGGCCCTGGACTCTTGTTTTCTGGGAGGTTTTTTATTAGTGATTCAATTTCCTTGCTGGTTATTGGTGTGTTCAGATTTTATATCTCTTCCCGTTTCAGTCTTGGTAGTTAATAAATTTCCAGGAATGCATCCATTTCTTCCAGATTGTCTAATTTAGCATATAGTTGCTCATAATATGTTATTAAAATTGTCTGTATTTCCTTGGTGTTGGTCATGATCTCTCTCATTTATGATTTTATTAATTTGGGTCCTTTCTTTTTTCTTTTGGATAAGTCTGGCCAGAGGTTTATAAAGATTACAGCAGAAATCAATGAAATAGAAACCAGAAGAACAGTAGAACAGATCAATGAAACTAGAAGCTGGTTCTTTGAAAGAATTAATACAATAAGTATACTCTTAATCCCCTTTATCTATTTCATCCACACCCCACATACCTCCCCTCTCATAACCACAGGCTTGTTCTCCATAGTTTTCTTGCCTCTTTATTCCTTTGTTTTGGTTCTCAAATTCCACATATGAATGAAATCATATGGTATTTCTCTTTGACTTATTTCACTTTGCATTATACCATATAGATTCATCCATTTTGTTGTAAATGGCAAGATTTCAGTATTTTTAATGGCTGAGTAATATTCCATTGTGTGTGTGCGTATGTGTGTGTGTGTGTACCACCTCTTCTTTATCCATTTGTTCCCCGATGGATATTTGGGCTGTTTCCATAATTTGGCTATTGTAAATAAAGCTGTAATAAACATAAGGGTGCATATATCCTTTTGAATTAGAGTTTTCATATCCTTTGGTTAAATACCCAGTTGTGTGACTGCTGGATCATAGGGCAGTTCTATTTTTAAGGACTCTCTATACTGTTTTCCACAGTAGCTGCACCAGTTTGCACTCCCCCCAACAGTGCATGAGGGTTCCATTTTCTCCACACCCTCATCAACATCTTTTGTTTCTTTTGCTTTTGATTTTAGCCATTTTGACAGGTGTGAGGTAATATCACATTGTGCTTTTGACTGGCACATCAATCATGATGAGTGATATTCAGCATGTTTTCGTGTGTATGTTGGCCATCTATATGTCTTCTTTAGATAAATCTCTTCATGTCTTCTGCCCAGTTTTTTGGATTATTTGTATGTATATATGTATGTATGTATGTATTTATTTATTTAGGTGTTGAGTTATGTAAGTTCTTTATATATCTTGGATACCAGCCCTTTATCAGATATGTTATTTGCAAATATCTTCTCCCATTCAGTAGGCCATCTTTTAGTTTTGTTGGTTGTTTCCTTCACTGTGCAGAAAATTTTTATTTTGATATATATTTCTGCCTCTTTTAAAATGATTATATGGGGGCGCCTGGGTGGCTCAGTTGGTTAAGCGACTGCCTTCGGCTCAGGTCATGATCCTGGAGTCCCTGGATCGAGTCCCACATCGGGCTCCCTGCTCGGCAGGGAGTCTGCTTCGCCCTCTGACCCTCCCCCCTCTCATGTGCTCTCTCCCTCTCATTCTCTCTCTCTCAAATAAATAAATAAAATCTTTAAAAAAATAAAATAAAATAAAATGATTATATGGTTTTATCCTTTCTCTTGGTGTGATGTATCATATGGATTGATTCAGGAATATTGAAGCATCCCAGGAATAAATCCTACTTGATCCTGGTGAATGATTTTTTTTACATGTATTGTTGGATTCAGTTTGCTAATATTTTGTTGAGGATTTTTGCATCTATGTCCATCAGAGATATTGGCCTGTAGTTTGTTTGTTTTGTAGTGTCCTTATCTAGTTTGGGCATCAGGATAACGCTGCTTTCATGGAATCAATTTGGAAGCTCTCCTTCCTATTCAGTTTTTGGAAAAGTTTGAGAGTTGTAGATATTAACTCTTCTTTAAATGTTGTATAGAATTTGCCTATGAAGCCATCTCATCCTAGACTTTTGTTTGATGGGCATTTTTTGACTACTGGTTCAATTTCATGCTAGTAATTGGGGTCTGCTCCTCTCCCTTCTCTGTGCCCATGGTGTCCCTCCCTCTCATGCACAGTCTTGTGGATCAGTTTTGTTCCTGACCACATTTCCACCCTTCCTACCCTTTTCTATGTGGCCTCTTTTTTTTTTTTTTTTTTTTAAAGATTTTATTTATTTATTTGACAGAGAGAGACAGTGAGAGAGGGAACACAAGCAGGCAGAGAGGGAGAAGCAGGCTCCCCGCTGAACAGAGAGCCCGATGCGGGGCTCGATCCCAGGACCCTGGGATCATGACCTGAGCCGAAGGCAGACGCTTAATGACTGAGCCACCCAGGCGCCCCTCTATGTGGCCTCTTTTCTATGTTTAGCTGTGAAGAGTCTGTTCTACCAATCTTTGACATATTTTCTTATTTATTCACACTGATGTAAGGGTTATCTAGGTTTATCCTAGACCAAAGTGAGTTTAGGATCCTCCTACTCCACTATCTTCCCTGGAATTCTCACATCTTGGTTCTGTATTGGTTGGCAAGCACAGACTTCTGTAGTTGACAGTGAATGAAAATAATAAGAAAAAGAATGAAGTATAGGGTGTGTGTACATAAGAGTAGTAGAAAATGGACTATGATGGGAAAAAGAAAAAATTAGGGAAAATTCTCAGAGATTACCACTAATCCTCTTTCAAAGAAGCACATTAACCTTCTTCAGAAGGTCCAGATAACTGCAAGCATGCCATTCCCATGGATAGAAATGATTAATTAAGACTCGGATGATGTTAGAGTTGGGTAATGCCATCTCAATGGAGAGTGCATGGAAAAATTACTTATTAGCTGTAAGTTTATGAATATTTCACTAATCTGAATATACTTTCCTTTTCCATAATACTCTCTATAGTATCCATAATTAAGCATTAATAATTGGTCTTTGAGGATTTCTAATTATAGTGTTAGGATTGCAGAACTTTACCATTACTATTCTTTTTTTTTTTTTTTTTTTTTTTTAAAGATTTTATTTATTTGACAGAGAGAGACACAGCGAGAGAGGGAACACAAGCAGGGGGAGTGGGAGAGGGAGAAGCAGGCTTCCCGCAGAGCAGGGAGCCCGATATGGGGCTCGATCCCAGGACCGCGGGATCATGACCGGAGCTGAAGGCAGACGCTTAACAACTGAGCCACCCAGGTGCCCCTACCATTACTATTCTTGCTTTGGTAAGTTGTTAATTAAATAATCTACAAATGATTTAAGTACCAAATGCATTTTAAATAAATGCACTAGCAAAATGTCTACTTGTGTATTGCTTGGGACGATCTGGGCAAGATACTTCTAAAAGATCTTAGCCCTTTATGGTTTTGAATGTGTCCATGTTTTCCAAGTGACATGCCTCCTGCCAGGCACCTTCCCTTAACATTCTGCGCATTGACATCCTAATGTAACATCCTCTGCCTGACTTTTATCTCATCCTTCAAAGGAATTTTTCTTGACCTTCCCAAGCAGGTTAAGTACAAACCACGTCTTCTTACTTAGCACTTTCATACTTGTCACATTGATTTCTACTTTTATATGCTTTTCCCTCCATTAAATTATGAGCCCCGGCACACACAAACTCTTTTTTGTCTCAGTAGCCACTAGTTATGATTGGTACATAGTAGGCACTGAATAAATATTTGGAGGGACAAACGAATGATAAGTTTCTACTGTACTGTGTGTTATATCCCAGAGCTACAAGAGCATTTTTTTCCTTAGTGATAGTTAATACCCTCACCTTCATATCTAATTTATTCATGTTTGTGTTCAACACACAGTTGGAAATAATATATAGGCATTATACACACCATCATCTATAGTGGTAGTATTTCTGATCTTAGACAAAGAAAACTGGAGCTCATTACTGTCATCATCAGCTATGGTACTTTGGGTAGGGCACTGAACATTCTGAGCTTATGTTTCTGCATCTATCAATAGGATGATAATAGTATTCTCCATCATGGTTCTGAGGATGGAAAAGATAATTCTGATAATGGCTTTTACATCACATCATGAAATATAAACCATCATGATTATTACATTTCTGTTTATATTCAACCCTAAGTATCACCAAGTAAAACATTGTTAAAAGCCTCAAGGATCAGGATCTGCCTTGGAATTTATATGAAATATTATTCCCAATAATTACCTATTTGCCCTTCATTCTTAACTGTTTTACTGGATTATTATAATTGCTGCAACAGCGACACATTTTCATAGTATTGTCTATTTCTGCCTTTGGTTCTGAACCTCTAATAACAAATGTAGAATTAAGTTTCAAAATAATTTTCTAGTTAAATAGAACTCAGGGACTAATCATGGTTCTTTAGTTTTTATGAGAATGATTGGTCTTTAGATAGAGATGTGTTAAACGATCAGTTTACAGTGAACATATTTACCAGGGATTGGATATGCATGCCAGGCTTCTTTTCTAGGTATTCACTTTGCCAGCAGAATAATGATTCTGTCTTTCTCTTGCTTGAAGGAATATGGCTATGCCTCTAGCTGATTCATGCTGTTTAACTCTGCATATCTACTATCTGTGAAAGACAGTTTGGTCTCCAGAATGTTAACTCACATTTACAATGTTTGCAGGAGCTTGCAGTGCAGGAGTGAATCTTTAAAGTGACTTACTGCCACATTCACCACCCATCCTATTTAATAAAATGGTACAGTGGAGGTGTTTTAAAAGTCACATTTGTTCTTCAAATCAGAAGAAAACTAAAAGCAGATGGTTTAAGGAGCAGAAGGAATTGCTAGGTCATTCACATAGATCTAACAGAAAACTGTACCATACGTAGGTGTGCAAATTTTTTTTTCAGCTAACGTTCTTAATTTATATTAGCAGTACTTGGAAAGGAGATAGTAAAGTAGATCTTTTCAGATAGTGAGGCCAAATCTCGTAGTAGGACAGAATTTTTCATCTCCAAATATACCAATAACATGGTCACAGTTTAACCCTGGCTAAAAGTAACAAGAGTTTTAAATTTTTTGTTTGAAGATGAGTCTTGTAGCTATTCATATATTATAAATTTCAAAAGAATGGAGTTGGAACTGGGAAGGAAGTAGGAGAGTGGAAAAGTATAATATATTGGTCTCAGGCATAGGTATGCTTAGTACCGAGACTGAGTAATGATAAGGCCCTTGAAAGAACAGTCACTGGGAACAGCCTTTCAATAAGTCAGCTTCCATGTGGAAGACTTTCTAAAAACATATTGTCCCTGGGGAAAAAGGCCAATTCCAATCTTTTCTTTCCACGTTTGTAGACAACCCTTCTAAACTAGTCAATTTGGATCCATGAAAAGAGCTTCTAACAAATAAAATTACGTTTCTTCCATTCTGAATGTTCTATAATTGGAAATGCAATGAGTAAAATAAGTTATGGCAGTAAAAATGATATGGTCATTGAGTCAGGGGAGGGGTAACTTTATAGGTGTTCAGAAAAGGCCTATTTGAAAATGTGACAGTGGAATCTTAAAAGATGAGTAGGAGAAAGCCCTGTAGATAGGCTGTGTAAAGGTCCTGAGGGTGCAAATAATTTGCTCTGGATTTGGAATATAGTGAGAGGAAGGACAGAAATGATGAGGTGGAAGCCTGATCTTTAGGGCTTTAAAGCTATTATAACCAGTTAATTAAGAACTCTCAAAGCATAATGGATAAACATAAAACTTTTATTTAAATCTGTCACTAGATTAAACCATGTTCTGGAAAATCCATTTCTTTCTGTTCCTAAGAGGTGTCTTTCTGGTCATATTTTATTAAAATCTGTCCTGTCTACATTAAAACTTTCAGTCATACAAAGAAATGGAAAGACGTTCTGTGCTCATGGATTGGAAAAGTAACTATTGTTAAAATGTCTATACTACCCAAAGCAATCTACATATTTAATGCAATCCCTATCAAAATACCAACAGCATTTTTTCACAGAGATGAAACAAACAATCCTAAAATTTGTATGGAACCACAAAAGACCCTGAATAGCCAAACCAATCTTGAAAAAGGAAAACAAAGCTAGAGGCAACACCATTGTGGACTTCAAGTTATATTATAAAGCTGCAGTAATCAAAACAGTATGGTACTGGCACAATAGACACAAAGATCAATAAAACAGAATAGAGAACCCAGAAATAAAACCACAGTTATAGGGTCAATTAATCTTCAATGAAGCAGGAAAGAATATCCAATGGAAAAGAGATGTTCTTTTCAACAAATGGTGTTGGGAAAACAGAACAGCTATATGCAAATGAATGAAGCTGGACTACCTTCTTAGACTATATAAAAATAAATTCAAAATGTATTGAAGACCTAAATGTGAGACCTGAAACCATAAAAATCCTAAAAGAGAACACAAGCAGTAACTTCTTTGACACTGGCCATAGCAACTTCTTTCTAGCTATCTGCTGAGGCAAGGGAAACAAAAGCAAAAATAAACTATATGGACTACATCAAAATTAAAATCTTCTGCACAGCAAAGGAAATAATCAACAAATCTAAAAGGCAACCTACTGAATCAGAGAAGATATTTGCAAATGACATATCTGAAAAAGGGTTAATATCCAAGATATATAAAAACTTATAAAACTCAACACTCCAAAAATGAATAGTCCAATTAAAAAATGGGCAGAAGATATGAATAGACCTTTTTCCTAAGAAGGTGTCCAGATGACACATGAAAAAATGTTTGTCACTGATCATCAGGGAAATACAAATCAAAACTATAATGAGATATCACCTCACACCTGTCAGAATGGCTAAAATCAACACAAGAAACAACAGGTGTTTGCTAGGATGTGGAAAAAGGGGAACCTTCATGCACTGTTGGTAGGAATGCAAACTCGTGCAGCCACTGTGGAAAACAGTATGGAGGTTCCTCAAAAAGTGAAAAATAGAACTACTCTATGATCTAACAATTACAATACTAGGTGTTTACTCAAAGAATACAAAAATACTAACCCAAAGGGATACATGTTCCCCAATGTGTATAAAGTATTATCTAAAAAAATAAATAAAATAAAGTATCTACAATAGCCAAATTATGGAAACAGCCCAAGTGTCCATCAACTGATGAATGGATAAAAAAGAGGTCACACACACACACACACACACAATGGAATATGATTCAGCCTTAAACAGGAATGAAATCTGGGCGCATGGGTGGCTCAGTTGTTAAGCATCTGCCTTCGGCTCAGGTCATGATTGGGATGGAGCCCTGCATTGGGCTCCCTGCTCCGTGGGAAGCCTGCTTCTCCCTCTACCACTCCCCCTGCTTATGTTCCCTCTCTCGCTGTGTCTCTGTCAAATAAATAAATAAAATCTTTTTTAAAAAAATGAAATCTTGCTATTTTCTAGGACATGGATGGAGCTAGAGAGTATAATGCTAAATGAAATCAGTCAGAAAGACAAATACCATATGATTTCACTCATATGTGGAATTTAAGAAATAAAACAAATGAGCAAAGGGAAAAAGGAGATAAAGTCAAGCCAAGAAAAAGACTCTTAACAATAAAGAAGAAACTGATGGTTACCAGAAGGGAGGTGGGTAAGGGATGGGTGAAATAGGTGATGGGGATTAAGGAAGTGCACTTGCGATGAGCACAGTGATGTATGGAAATGTAGAATCACTATATTGTACACCTAAAACTAATATTACACTACATGTTAACTAACTGGAATTTAAATAGAAACTTAAAAAACAAACAAACAAACAAACAAAAACTCTGAACTGGGAGGAAAAAAAAACTTTCAGTCATATATTTGAACCATTTGTTTCAAAGTTCTAGCCCTTCTTTCTCCCGATGCTAGGGTGTAGGTCCTTCCCAATGTTAAGAGTAGGGAGGTAGGAGAGGAACAAGGACAAATGGTCCTTACTTTATTGCTGCATTTTGTTTATGGGCCCCTTCCTGTCAACTCTCACCGTGTCTCTGACCTACACGGCTGGCCATCAACTTCTGTGTGGCAGGCACTCATCTGCTGGCTCCCACACAGCATGTGTGACAATTCTTTGGAGGCCCTTCAGGCTCTCCCCACTGTCCAGGTGGAGCTCTGGGAGTTTTGACTCCTCCTCAGCTGCCTTTTACCACCCACACTGGCAGTGTAGCTGCCAGAAGATGAGCGTGCAGGCTCCTTGACTGCCAGCCAGCCATCACTCTGGTTATTTTCTCTACTGAGAAAGGCACAGAGGAAGGTCGGCAAGTTCACTGCCTACACAGAAATCCAACTGGGAAACAGAATGCCAATGTTGCTTTGGGGGCAGCAACATCAGTGATTATCTTGCAGTCTCCCTATCATCTCTTTGGGGAGGTGGATACCTCTCCTGGCAAGCAGAGCACTGTCTATAAAGGTCAATGATATTGGCAACCACCTTGCTTTCCTTAGCCTTTTAAATATATACATTGGGAAGAAAAATGGGGAAGTGGTGGCTGTTTTTGGCATTTTGTGGCTCTGACAAAATTCAAACCAGTAAAGTTTAATTTAATATTCAATTACACTTGAAAAATAATAGGACTTTTACGAGTTTTGGAATAATTGGCCCATGTTCAAATCCTGGCTGATGGGTTTGCTACATGTCTACTCTTATAAAAGCTAAATTTTCAGTGCTTTAAATTTTAACTTGTAAATATGGGGAAAATAATTATACTGACCTTACAGGTTTAAAAATGTGGGTAGTTTAATCCCTCTAAAGCATATACAAGAGTGCTGGCATAAAGTAAGGACTCAATGAGTCTTAGTTCTTAGTGAATACTTTTATGAGGTACTCTGATTAATAATAATTTTATGTGATCTCTCTGACTACTAAATGAAACATAGACTGGACAAAAGAGAGCAGGGCAAGGATGGAAGTGGAAAGATCTTTAAGCCATCAGATAGTGGAAACTTAAGTGAAATCTTACAGAAATTTGGAATAGAGTGGAACAGGTTGAGGTGGTGAAGTAGTAATTTTCATTATGTGTTCTAGGTATAGCTGTCAGGACTTGTTGAGGAATCTTTTATGGGGCTTGAAGAAAGGAATCAAGGATGGCTCTGACATTTTCAGCCTGAGAATCTAGAAAAACTCTTGGGTAGTTAAGGCCATGGGGTTATATGAAATCAGAAAATAAAAAGAAACAAAAATAGATCAGAATGGAAGACCCTTTATTGTCTTTATTCACAGATGATATAATGTTCTACAAGGGATTATTCAGAGACTCTACCATAATTGGATTTTAAGAAATGATGTAGATGTAAAAAATCTACATGAAGAAATAATGTTTCCTACAGGCAGAATAATGGATCCCCAAATATGTCCACACCTTAATACTGCCTATGAATATGTTGTCTTACATGGCAAAAGAGACTTTGAAGATTTGATTAAAGGACATTGAGATGATGAGATTATCTTGGTGGGCCCAATAATTTGAGTCTTTAAAATCCAGGAACCTTTTCTGGCTGGATCAAAGAGGGATCACTGATAGGAGGGTATGGCAGCATGAAAAGGATCTGATGCCCATCGCTGTTTCCAAGATGTAGAGGGCTATGTACAAGAGGACTCTCAGTGCTAAGGGTGGCCCCCATAACTAACATCCAGCAAGGAAACAGAAATCTCAGTCTTATAGCTACATGAAATTGAATTCTGACAATACCTGGATTAACAAAGAAATGGATTCCCCTGTAGAGCCTCCAGAAAGGAATGAAGCATGCCAACACCTTGTTTTTAGCTTAGTGAGACCCTTACCAGATCTACAGAAATGCAAAACAAATAATTTGTTACAACAGGAAGAGAAAATACACATACCATAAAGTTCACCCACATTAAATGTATACTTTCTGACAGTTAGTAAATTCATAGTTATGTAATCACAATCCAGTTCCATCCCAAGTAAATCCCATGTACTATTTACAGTTATTCTCAGTGCTGACTCCCACCCCAGGCAACCACTATCTGCTATGTATATGAATTTAGTTTTACTGGACATTTCATATGAATTATGTCTTTTGCATCTGACTTCTTTCATTTAGCACAATGTTTCTGAGGTTCCTTCATGTTGTCGGATATATCAATATTTTGTTCCTTTTCCTGACTGAGTAGTAGTCTATTATGTAGCTAAGCCACAATTTTATCCCTTTACCCCTACATGGATACCTGGGCTGTTCAGACTTTTACTGTTATGAATAAACCTACGAACACAAGTCTTTGTGTGGACCTAGGTTTTATTTCATGCAGACACCCAGGAGTGTAACTGTCAGGTCATAAGTTTATGTTAACTTTTTAAGAAACAATTCAAAGTGGCTATACTGTTTTACATTCTCATTAGCAATATATGAAGATTCTGGTTTCTCCATATCCCCTTGCCTACACTATTGGTTATCTTCTTTTTAACTATAGCTATTCCTGAGGGTATGAAGGGGTATTTCGTATGATTTTAATTTGCATTTCTTGATGGCTCTTGATGCTGAGCATCTTTTCATGTGCTTATTAGCCGTTCATACACCCTTTTTAGTGACATGTCTATTCAGTTTATTTGCTCATTTTTAATTGTATTGTTTTTTATTATGCTTTATGAGTTCTTTATATATTCTGGATACAAACTGTAGTGGGAAAATTGGATTTTCTCATGAAAATTATTTAGACATTTCCCTGTTATCATCCACAAATAATTAATGAAAAATGGATTATATGCCAAAGTGCAAAGGTTAAAACTATAAAACTTCTAGAAGAAAATCTTTGTGAACTCATTTTAGATGAAGAAAAAAAGAAAATATATGTAATTGAAGACATATCATATATAAAGATATATACATATATCATATATATATATATATATGCTTCACACATATTTGCTCCTAATCTGTGACTTTTCATTTTCTTAGGGGTGTCTTTTGAAGCCAAAAAGTTTGTTTTTTAATGAAGTCCAATTTATATTTAGTTTCTTCTTTTATGTACCATTATTTTGGTATCACATCTAAGAACCCTTGGCCTTTTTGGAAAAAAAAAAATCTGGGTTTTGATAGGGATTGTGTTGAACCTATAGATAAAACTGTGGAGAATTCTCATCTTAGTGATATTGATCTTTCCAATGCATGAATATGGAATGTTTCTCCATTTATTTTAGATCTTTGAAAATTTTTAGCAATGTTTTATTGTTTTCAGAGGTCTTGAACTCTATCTGATAAATGCATTTTCAAGTATTTTATTCTTTTTGATGTTATTCTGAATTAAATTTTTTTTCTTAATTGCATTTTCAGAAGTCATGCATCCTTATAAAATGGATATTTGATAATTTGTGGGAGCAGTGGGAAGAGTACAGCATTCTTGTTAGCCTCAGAGGGTATCTTTGGAAAGTTTGCCAAAATTAGATTTTAAGAGGCTGTATTTAAATTCGGATCTATACACAAAAATAACCTAAACCAGTGGTGAAGAGAAAGTAAAACTAGAAGAAAGGAAACTGTAAAATGGAGATCTTTGCAAAAAAGAAAAAAAATGGCCAAGGATAGGTGTGTTGTGAAGGACCTGATAGGGACAAATATGCTTTCCAGGAAAGCTTGTGGTGAATATCTACCTTATGCATAGTGAGCCAAAAATAAGATATACTCTTCAGAGCCTATCACCTGTCTGGCCTATTTGAGGGGGACAGGAGGTACTCACACAAATGAATGATTTAACAACAACAAAAAATTGGCATGAGGAAATATTTTTCATTTTAAGCAATATTTTTGACAAATCATCAATTTTTTTTTATATTTAGAACTTTACTAAGTGCTTCCTGTATTTCATTTAATATATAGAAATTTACAAAGGCTTGGTTTATAGCTTTAGAGTGAAGCAAAACTTAATAAATAAAAATACATTCATCTACTTTTGCTGAACACTTCCCAAATGGTATAGAGTTGTGGTGAGCATTAAATGAGGTGATACCTAGCACAGTGCAAAATAATTGACAAAAAGAAAGTCAATTAATGTTAGTTTCCTGTTTCCTTCCCTTTATCATTCATATTCAGTATTTATTTATAGAAAGTAAAATTATGCTTGACATTCAGAAAAGATGTTTCTTCTAAAGTTTTTTTTTTTATATTATGAAGGCAAAATTAGGATTAAAAAATACCAACAGCAATTTCACAGTACACATCCTACAAAAAGGACAAGAAAATGAGTCTGCAATTAGATAAAACTGCATCCCTTTTAAACAATTGTATTATTAAATATTCAAGATTATGTGCATTAGTGAGGACATAAACTTAAAGACATACCTTTTCTCAGGACTTCTGACAGTAACCATTAGAGAAACATTAAATGAAACATTGAAAGGGGAAAACAATTCAAGAAATGGACCAATTTGAGCAACTCAAAAGTACTGCTTCAGATGGCACATTTAGAGAACAAAAGACAAAAGAGAATCAGAAGGAAAAAAATCGTTTAAAGATGAAGTGGCTACTGTCCATTGATTGAGAGGTCACACTTTAAATCATTTTGACAGCTGAGAAAGGAAGAAGAATATAGTTTTCCCAGAAGGTAGTTTTTTAAAAAATTTTTAAGTAACTTAATATAAAGAAAAGGACATCGAAGCTGAACCAAAAATGACTAAGAGATTTAGTTGCAGAAGATGTGACCAAGATATGACTAAATCCAAATAAAGAACATTTAAAAACTGGATGCGAAATAGATGAAGGGAACAACTCCCTAAATTGGCATTTTCTGACTCCTTTGGAAACTAAATCTCCCTCTTGCAATATTCTGCCCTTCCATTTAGTTTCAGTATAATCTTTTTTCCAGCATGATCTGGGTTTATGACAAATTCTATTTTTTCTTAGCAGAGGCATTTATTATATATATTGCTTATGACAAATTCTCTCAAGATTTTGACTGTAAAAAACAATAGCAACACCAAAACATGCTTTGAGCCATTCTTCAATCCTCATTTTATAAATCCTAAATATATAAATACTAGCTACCAAATTTGTTGTGTATTTTGTAAAATATATTAAAGGTAAATCAATAAAATGAAGTATGATTTGCTTTTCATCTTACAGATTTGTGATCAAACAGGGTTGGCATTCATATTATAGCTTGGGAGATTTTTTTCTTGGTTTCATTTTGAAATGTTCAGTGGTCCTGCCACTTGGGCTTATGCTACATGCAGAGAAACCTGGAGAAATTAAAGAATTATCTGGATGATTCATGCAAATACCCAATTTTCATCTGAATTATACCTATGTCAATAAGCATGACTGGACGTGAGTTCAGTTTATGCTACTTAACCTCACTAATGTTCTATTCCATTATAAGCTGTGATAAAAATAAGACTGATGTAATAGTAATTCCTATGTAAATTAAATGAGATAATGCATGGAACATCTTTAGCATAGTGCCAGAAACAGTAGTCATTTGGCAAATGTTAGATGATATAGTAGTCATAGTAATAATAATAGATGTGCTATTAGTACTAGTAGTTACAGTGAGAGTACTAGTTATAGCAGTTGTAGTAGCAAATTTGGTCTGGATTATCAAAAAATATGTATATATTTTTAACTTTTATTCTTGAACCTCAGGCTGCATCAACTAATAAATGAGAATCTTTATATGTGAAGTGAGGAAATTAATCATAATAATAATGGCCTTGGCTTGCACTGTTTTTAACCTATGACTGATATTTTACATGTACTCTCTTTTATCTCCAAAAATATTCCAAGGAAGGAATATTAAAGAAATAGTTATAAGTGGCTAGTTATAAGTGACTAACACATCTGTACTGGGCTTCATTTTGAAAGGGGGATGGTACAATGTATATTGGAAACCATGGGATTATCAGGGATGGAATTGACCTCAGAGTGTCTCTTGATTCTGTCTAGGCTGTTCTTTGCTGTTACAGATATATTTCTCTTCATCAGAAGCATGTCTGTAGTCAACTGTGGCTTAATGTCTTGCAGATATCAGAACAAAAGGAGAAGGGACCCAGTCTCCTTCATCACCATGTTGAGTAAAATAGTAGAGAAAATGAGTTTGGTCCAGCCTTAGTACTATTCTCATCTCTTGGCAGCAATCATTCTTGGAGGTTGAAAGTAGGGTTGGGGTTGATTTAGCATAGCTTATGTGACATGACTACCTTGTGTCCAGGAAGATGGGATCTGTAATTTCAGGAATATAGGAAGGATTGCTAGGCACCAAGAATGGTAAAAATTACAGCATGTAATCACAAGGCCTTATTTATAGTTAGAAAATTAGGGTTCTGAGACAGTGAGTAATTTTAAACCATTAGAGTTATGGTGAGAATTTCACTGTAAACACATTGTCCACTGTGGCATATTGCTGTCATTGTTTCATGGATAGTATTTGTATAATGAGTTCAAGTAGTGGGTATTAAAAATCAGGTCCGAGAATCCATATGGGGTTCTGAAATATAAGTACTCTGTAATCCCAATTCTCTTGATAATTTGCAAACCTTCACTGAGTGCTTCAAAAAATAAAGCTTCGTCAAATCCACACTGAACTGATGTGTTTTCTTAAATGTCCTAGATTATATTCATTCAGCAAAAGCCCAGTTGCTAGTTATAATTCATTTTGTCCATCTTAAACGGTTACATGCTTAGCAGATCTTCCCATTAGTAATGCCTCTCCCAAACCTGGAGAATGTTTGCATTTTCTTTTCTATCTTTTAGAAGATTTCATTGATCTCCTGAGAGGGTGTATGTACATATATATATAACATAGCTCAATCATGATTATCTGCTATCTTAGCATTCGTGGCCATGGTTAAATAACAAGTACAGGATATTTTTTGAACTGTTTTGAAGATCCTGAAAGTGTTCAATATATATAAAATAGAATTATTTAATTCACTGAAGAGTCTGTGAAAATATCCATTCTATATCTTCTTTACTTTTTTAAAATTTTGACCCTAAAGTCATTGACTTAATCAGTTTTCTTCTTCAAATTTAACCTGGTTATTTGGTTTGGACATACATGCTCCTTTCCCAGGTGCCTTTTGAGAAATCACAACAAACTAACACAGTAATACACAATCTATTATGTCTTGCGGCATGATCAATAATATAAATGTGTCTTGATGTAATTTGCTTTTTGAGATGTTAGTGGTTACAATTTATTAAGCTATTTGTAAAGTAAGATTAAGTTCTGCTCTACCATTACCTGACTTTTCCTCCTATGTCTGCCATAAAATCCTTTTGTTGCTACTGTGTAAATTGGTGAACAATGTGTAGACTAGTGTGATCATCACCCTTTGGCTTAATTGCAAGCCCGGTGTTAAAAATGTAATTACTCTATCTTCCAAGTAGATAAAAATTTCAAATTTTGCACCATGCAAAAAAGTCCTGTTTTTAAAGGAATTCAAAAGTTGATGTTATCATAATCCTAAATAGATGAAGCAATGGTGAAGAAAACTGCAGAGCAAATACAAAATTTAATAATGGCCTTCCAACAGCTTGCCTTTCAAATTGTTAGGAATTCATTAAACAATGGTTGAGCAGCACTGACAATTAAATTACTCTCATATGAGGTATCTAGCCATATTATGAATATTGCATACTACATAGCTCACATTTCTAAAAGGATGTAGACAACAAATTGGATTTCAGATAATTAACATGAGGCTTGAATTCAATCTCCAGACACATCCTACTCTGTTTCCAAGCAAAAATAATTGGGATGTAAGTGTATAAAGAGGGTTAACATTAAAAATGTTAAAGAAAAAAAATAACATAGAGCTTGTTGCTGCATTAGGAGTTTATCACACCATAGAATATAGTAGAGAGGCAGAAACAGTAGTAGTGACCTTATGGAGTTGCAAATATTTTGTATAAATTAAGCCTTTTAATGCTCACCTTCTATGAGGTGGCTACTCTTCTTTTCCCCCACAAATGGTTAAGTAATGGATTAAATCATGCTGTTAAGTGTGCTACAGCTGGGAGTGAAACCTATAGAGTCTAAATTTATCACCACTGCTCCACTGATCTTTTAAGACACATAGAGAAGTTATCTTTCACATTTTTACTACTGGACAACTTTTTCATTCATGTTTGTGTCTGTATTTCTTCTTAAAAAACAATGAAAACATTATATTAAGAATACTTGTAAAAACTGAAAACAAAACAAAAAATACTTAAAATGAGTGCTCCATGTAGGGCTGTTTTATTCACTCACTGGGTGGAGCCCACAGGAAGTTGGAAAAATGAAGTACAGTTGGAGCAAAAGTTATGGAGAACAAAGTTGGTGCCTTTTCTTGTAGTGTGCTTCAGTTGTTTTTTGAAATAAACTTTTTAATTTTAGGATAGTTTTAGATTTACACAAAAATTGTGAAGAGAGGTTAAAGTTTCCACATACCCCAGTTTCCCCTATTACTAACAAACATCTTATGTCAGTATGGTACATTTATTACATAATTATTTAATTGACATTGATGTATTATAGTTAGCTAAAGTGTATTCCTTATTTAGACTCCCATACCTAAAGTCCTTTTTCTAGTCCAGGATCCTACCATTTAGTTTTCATGTAATTTTAGGCTCCTCAGATTTTCCTTCTTTTGATGATGACAATTTTGATAGCACTGGCTAGGTATTTTGTAAAACTCCCTCTACTGGGTTTGTCTTGTGTTTTACTTACAATTAGACTATGGTTATGGGGAACAAGACCACAGATTAAAGTAGCATTTCCATCACATTGTACTGAGAGGTGCATATATAATCAACATGATTTAACAATTGTTGAGGTTGTTCTTGCTCTTGAGGTACTGTTTGTCAGGTTTCTCCACTGTAATATTATTCTCCCCTACCCTCCTCTTCCATACTATTCTCTTTGGAAGGATGTCACTGTGCTTTTTCTGTTGGCTCTCATGTTCTTTTGACATACTTTCATCACAGTGGAGTTTTCTGAGTACTTCAAAATGCTTCAGGCTCATTTTGTATATTTGATGCCCCATCGGTTGACTTTTAATGTCGCTGCATGTTTTATGGTAGACCTTTTAAAAAACAGATTTATTGAATATAGTTTTCTCGAGCTCCTTTGTAATCTTTGTTCTCACCTTTTCTCCCCTTCTCCTTCCTCAAACACCAGTCTGCTTTCTGTCACTATGAATAGTAGTGAATTCTCTAAAAAAAAATTTTTGAGTTATATATCATATTTTTTCAATGCCTTATTTCACTTGGTACAATTTTTTTTCATCCATGTGTAGGTTGTATAATTAATTCCCTTTTATTGCTGAATAGGACTCCATTCTGCCCCCATTCATCTGTTGATGGACAGTAGAGTTGTTTCCAGATTTTGATTTTTACAAATAAAGCTGTTCTAAATGTGTGTACCTATGCTTTCATTTCTCTTGGGAAAATATAGGAGAAGGGAATGGCTGTTTTATATGATAGGTATATGTTTAACTTTTAAGAAACTGACATGCTGGATTTTTACAGTGGTGGTATCATTTTAAATTCCTAGGAGCAGTGTGTGAAAGTTCCAGCTGATCCATATTCTCACCAACACTTGGTATGTTGTCATTTTTTGTTTTAAACAAACATTTTAATACATGTGCAAATGTTATCTCATTGCATCTTAATTTGTATTTTTCTAATGAAGTGTTGAATCTTATGTATATATTTCTTATCTGAACATCTTCTTTGATAGAGTGTTCAAATATTTGACCTTTTGAAATTGTATTTTCTTATTATTGATTGTTGAGAGTTCTTCATATATCCAGGGTACAAGCCATTTATCAGCTATTGATCTGTATATATTATCTCTCAATGACTTGTCTTTTCAATTGAATTTTCAACTCTCTTAACAGTGACATGTAAAAATCAGATATTCTTTTATTAAGTCTAATTTATCAATATTTTTCTTTCATGGTTTGTGTTCTATTTAAAATTTTCCAATCCAGTGTCACAAAGATGTCTGGATTTGTTTTCTTCTACAAGTTTACAATTTTAGATTAAAAACTTTTAGGTTCATAATCCACTTTGCATTTAATTTCAGTGAAGAATATGGTTCAAGGTTTATCTTTTTGTATATGGATTTTTAATGGTCCATCACTATTCGTTAAAAAGACTATCCTTTGCTAAAAATAAATGACTCTAATTGCTGGTATACTTCTAGGCTATTAATTCTGTTCCATTGATGTATTTATCTTGATGGAAATGCCACACCATGTAGACTATATTTTAGTAAACATAATTATCTTACATGTTATTAGTAGAAAAATAGTTCAGTGTACTTATGACATTATAATCAGGATATACGTTACTATTTATTCTTGAGAGTTTAATATTATAATAGTAGAACTCAATGTCTATGTAAACCTTTGAAGTATTATAGAAGAAACTATAAATATCTAGTTGAAATATTTACTATAGTTAGCCATTTTATTAGGTTTTAAGTTGTAATATTAAAAGATAAGATATACATGAAGCACATGTGATAAATTGGAATCTTACACTATTTTTATGACCTATTGTAAAGACTGGGCTCTGGAACCATTCATTTCACTAATTCAACTACCACTTAGAGAACACTATGGTATTCCAGCCACTGAATTAAGAGTCTGGGGAGATATATGTGTGTGTGTGTGTATATATGCTCATACATATGTGTATGTATACACATACACATATATATATACATGTCACAGAGTCTACCTTTCAGAAGTTCACAATAGACAGAAAAAGACAGATATATGTGACATACTATTACAATATTATGTCTGTTTTCATTAAAAACTATGTTAACCTCCTAAAAAAGAAATTTGATCATGGCATTCATAGGATAAAAAAATATTTCAACAATTTTCTTCCTTTACAGGATAATATTATAACTACTTAACTCTAGTGGCCATGAGTATGTTTTCAGGCTGATCTGTGTTTGCATCATTCCTCCTATATTCTCTACATCTAGGCATTTGTATTCTCTGTATTGCTCTATTCTGTTTTACTCAAATTGAAAGTATTAGGGGCCATCAAAATTATGAGAATTATATCTAGGATTGATCAACAAATTTCAAATGAAAAATTAGTTATATCTCCAGAGAACTATAACCTTCAACTTAAAGGCTTTGAGTTTTTTTTATTAAGCCAATCTGACTTCCCCTGATTTGAGTCTGGATACTTCCATACAGATTATACTACATGTTATAGTTCAATTACATTAAATATAGTAATCAGCAGTCCTCACGGTTTGGTAAAATCAAAGCAAAATGCAAAAAATCTACAAGACATGACTAAAATTTGTGTTGGTCTGAAAATGACTGTAGGTCATCCTAATTCAAATTATATAGAAAAGATAAAGCTGTATAGCAGCATCTTTTCTATGTTTAACAACATAAAGTAAAAAGACTCCAACATTAAAATAGGGCACTATGAGAAAGAACATACAAATATACAACTTCTAGAATTCAAAAAAATAATAATGTATTCCTTTAAAACTAAGTAAATGAAATAAACATACTAGGAACAATTGAAAATAGAATTAGTTCGGGAAAATTGCCAAATAAAAGATGTTTGTTGGAAATATAAAAGAAATGCTAAGAGAAATAAAGGAAAAATTGAAGTGAGTTATGTTTGATAATGTTTACATAACCCATAATGAGAAAAAAATAGGGGAGAGGCAATATTAAAAGAGAAATTGGCAAAATGTGTTCCAGAATTGTAAAAAGGCTTAAATCATCAAAATCAGGACACAAAGTGAGGACTAAGACTAAAGACAAATTCCTCAAAGAAATAAGAAAGCTTACCTACAATAGTCAATAACCACTGTACTACACTGACATCTAGCTAGTCACAGCAATAATAAAATCCAGATGATAATGTAGTACAATAGCGGTCAGCTAAAACTTTTAACACATTAATAGTGTAGGTTAAATATATTTTTAGACAAGATTTGAACCTTTATCTTTAACAAGCCCTCAATGTAGGAGATAAAATAACATATACTTTAGAAAGAAGAAAATTAAACTTTGAAGAATGGAGTGAAATGCAAGAAGTCGTGATCAAAGTGGGACTTGGATAAATTTAAATAAGTATTTCCTAGAAATACAGTAGTAATTATAATAGCAAATGTTTGGAGTATAAGACAAGATAGAAATATTTTATTGAGTTAACATCAGAGAAAGAGGGCATCCTTTTATTAAATTTTGACTGTATAGGAGGGGGAAAAAGATGGCAGAGGAGTAGGGGACCCTATTCCAACAGGTCCCCATAATTGACCTGGATATCTACCAGGCCACTCCAAACACCCATGAAAACAGCCTGAGATGTAAGAAGATAGATCTGGGTTTCTACAAACAGAATATCACAGGCAGTTGGTTTCGAGGAAGCGGGGAGCCATGATTCTGTGGGCAGATTTCGGAGGATAAACGGAATGGGGAGGGAGCTGAGCCATGGGGATCCTACACTACCAGTGAGTGATAGCCTCCTGCGCTGGGGACTGGGCACAGACTCGCAGACCGGTAGCGACGGGGAAAGGACTTTAGGGCAGCCCCCCAGATGGAAACCTGGAGCAGCAGGGCCAAGCCTGCAAACTGGGGATGGCTGGTGGTTTTAGAAGCAAAAAGGGCAGAGACGTGCCCCGACCAGGAGGTGAGGACTGGGAGTGCTGCTGAGGGGCGCACAACCCAGGACGGTGCAGTTTATAGCAGCACAGACAGAAACGGAGATAGTGTGGCCTGGAGAGCTCACTGAAGAACAGACCGTGATCTCTCTGCTCTGAGGCAGAGGGTTGGAAATGGTCTCTTCTGCTCTGACTCTTGGAAGAGATGCAGAAAGCCGCCAGAGAACAAAAGCCCCCCCAAAACCGGTTTTCACTGAGCCCATCCCCCACAACAGGGGGCAGGGCAACTCTGTCCAAACAGGGTTGCCTGAGTAACAGTGTGGCAGGCCCCTCCCACAGAAGACAGTCTGGGAAAACAAGAGGCCAGCAACCTTCAGGTCCCTAGAACACAGGTGCATCATGGGGCGCCTGGGTGGCTCAGTCGTTAAGCGTCTGCCTTCGGCTCAGGTCATGATCCCAGGGTCCTGGGATCGAGCCCCGCGTCGGGCTCCCTGCTCGACAGGAAGCCTGCTTCTCCCTCTCCCACTCCCCCTGCTTGTGTTCCCTCTCTCTGTCAAATAAATAAATAAAATATTTAAAAAAAAAAAAGAAAACAGGTGCATCTTGCTTGTGTTGTGGTCAATAATTTGGACTCTATACATTCCCTCAACCACCCCTCAACAGAATGACTAGGAGGAGGAACCCCCAAAATAAGAAAGACTCAGAGACTATGTGACTTATGCCACAGATTTACAAACGGATTCAGATATAACTAAGATGTCGGAGATGGAATTCAGGCTAGCAATTGTGAAGACAATAGCTAGAATGGAGAAATCAATGGCAACAAAGAGTCTCTAAGGGCAGAAATGGAAAGCTGAATTGGCAGAATTTAAAAATGCTACCAATGAGATCCAATCTAATCTAAATAATCTAACAGGGTAAGCAGGGCAGAATAACGAATTAGTGACCTAGAAGACCAATTAATAGACAAAAAGGGAAAAGAGGAGGCCAGGGAAAACAACTCAGAATCCATGAAAATAGAATCAGAGAAATAAGTGACACCATGAAACGTTCCAATGTCAGAATTATTGGAATCCCTGAGGGGTTGGAGAGGACTAGAAGATATATTTGAGCAAATTGTTGCTGAGAATTTCCCTGATCTGGGGAGTGAAACAAACATTCGTGTCCTAGAGGCAGAGAGGACCCCTCCCAAGATCAAGGAAAACAGGCCAACACCCGGGCATGTAATAGTAAAACTTGCAAATCTTAGAACCAAGGAAACCATCTTAAGGGCAGTAAGGGAGAAGAGATTACTTACGTACAGAGGGAGGAACATCAGAATAACGTCAAACCTATCCACAGAGACCTGGCAAGCCAGAAAGGCCTGGCAAGACATATTCAGGGTACTAAATGAGAAGAACATGCAGCCAAGAATACTTTATCTGGCAAGGCTGTCATTTAGAATGGATGGAGAGATGCAGAGCTTCCAAGACTGGCAGAAACTGAAAGAATATGTGACCACTAAGCCAGCCCTGCCAGACATATTAAGGGGGGTTCTGTAAAAGGAGAAAGACCCCAAGAGTGATATAGAGAATTTACAGGGACAATCTATAAAAACAAGGTCTTCACAGGCAACATGATGACAATAGATTCATATCTTTCAATAATCACTCTCAATGTGAATGGCCTAAATGCTCCCATAAAACGGCACAGAGTTGCAGATTGGATAAAAAGACAGGACCCATCCATATGCTGTCTACAAGAGACTCATTTTGAACCTAAAGATACATCCAGACTGAAAGCGAAAGGATGGAGATCCATCTTCCATGCCAACGGACCTCAAAAGAAAGCTGGGGTAGAAATTCTTATATCAGACAAATTAGATTTTAAACTAAAGACTGTAGTTAGAGACACAGAAGGACACTATATCATTCTTAAAGGGTCTATCCAACAAGAAGATCTAACAGTTGTAAATATCTATGCCCCCAACATGGGAGCAGCCATCTACATAAGCCAACTGTTAACCAAAATAAAGAGTCATATTGATAACAATACGTTAATTGTAGGAGACCTCAATACTCCACTCTCAGCAATAGAGAAATCATCTAAGCAACAAAGAAACAAGAGCTTTGAATAACACACTGGACCAGATGAACCTCATAGATATATACAGAGCATTACACCCTAAAACAACAGAATACTCATTCTTCTTGAGCGCCCATGGAACGTTCTCCAGAATAGACCACATACTGGGTCACAAATCAGGTCTCAACCGATACCAAAACACTGAGATTATACCCTGCATATTCTCAGACCATAATGCTTTAAAAGTGGAACTCAATCACAAGAAAAAATCTGGATGAAATTCAAACACATGGAAGCTAAAGACCACTCTGCTCAAGAATGTGTGGGTCAACCAGGAAATCAAAGAAGAACTTAAACAATTCATGGAAACCAATGAGAACGAAAACACATTGGTCCAAAACCTATGGGATACTGCAAAGGCGGTCCTAAGGGGGAAATACATAGCCATCCAAGCCTCAGTCAAAAAAATAGAAAAATCCTGAATTCATCAACTAACTCTACACCTTAAAGAACTAGAAAAAAAGCAAATGATGCCTAAGCCTTTCATTAGAAGAGAAATAATTAAGATTAGAGCAGAGATCAATGAATTAGAAACCAGAAACACAGTAGATCAGATCAACGAAACTAGAAGCTGGTTCTTTGAAATAATAAGATTGATAAACCGCTGGCCAGACTTATCCAAAAAAAAAGAGAAAGGATCCAAATTAATAAAATTATGAATGAAAGGGGAGAGATCACGACTACCACCAAGGAAATAGAAACAATTATTAGAAATTATCAACAACTATATGCCAATAAGCTGAGCAACCTGGATGAAATGGATGCCTTCCTGGAAACCAATAAACTCTCAAGACTGAAACAGGAAGAAATTGACAACCTGAATAGGCCAATAACCAGTAACGAGATTGAAGCAGTGATCAAAAACCTCCCAAAAAACAAGAGTCCAGGGCCTGATGGATTCCCTGGGGAATTCTACCAAACATTCAAAGAAGAAATGTTTCAAAAACCAGAAACTGAAGGAAAGCTTCCAGACTCATTCTATGAGGCCAGCATTACCTTGATCCCCAAACCAGACAAAGACCCCATCAAAAAGGAGAATTTCAGACCGATATCCCTGATGAATATGGATTCCAAAATCCTCAACAAAATCCTAGCTAATAGGATCCAACAATACATTAAAAGGATCATCCACCACGACCAAGTTGGGATTTATCCCTGCGATGCAAGTGTGGTTCAACGTTTGCAAATCAATCAGTGTGATAGAACACATTAATAAGAGGAGAGAGAAGAAGCATATGGTCCTCTCAATTGATGCAGAAAAAGCATTTGAGAAAATACAACATCCTTTCCTGATTAAAACTCTAGAGGGAACATTCCTCAAGGTCATGAAATCCATCTATGAAAAACCCACAGCAAATATCATCCTCAATGGGGAAAAGCTGAGAGCCTTTCCCTTAAGATCAGGAACACGTCAAGGATGCCCACTCTCGCCACTATTGTTCAACATAGTACTAGAAGTCCTAGCAACAGCAATCAGACAACAAAAAGAAATAAAAGGTATTCAAATTGGCAAAGAAGAAGTCAAACTCTCTTTTCACAGATGACATGATACTTTATGTGGAAAACCCAAAAAACTCCACCCCCAAATTACTAGAACTCATACAGCAATTCAGTAATGTGGCAGGATACAAAATCAATGCACAGAAATCAGTTGCTTTTTTATACATTAACAATGCATCTGTAGAAAAAGAAATTAGAGAAACGATTCCATTTACAATAGCACCAAAAACCATAAGATACCTTGGAATAAACCTAACCAAAGAGGTAAAGGATCTATACTCTAGGAACTACAGAACACTCATGAAAGAAATCGAAGACACAAAAAGATGGAAAAACATTCCATGCTCATGGATTGGAAGAATAAACATTGTTAAAATGTCTATGCTACCCCAGGGAATTCAATGCTATCATGATCGAAATTCCAATGACATTTTTCAAAGTGCAGGAATAAACAATCCTAAAATTTGTATGGAATCAGAAAAGACCCTGAATCGCCAAGGAAATGTTGAGAAAGAAAAACAAAGCTGGGAGCATCACATTGCCTGATTTCAAGCTATATTACAAAGCAGTGATCACCAAGACAGCATGGTATTGGCACAAAAACAGACATATAGACCAATGGAACAGAATAGAGAGCCCAGATATGGACCCTCAACTCTATGGTCAAATAATCTTCGACAAAGCAGGAAAAAACATGCAATGGAAGAAAGACAGTCTCTTCAATAAATGGTGCTAGGAAAATTGGACAGCCACATGCAGAAGAATGAAACTCGACCATTCTCTAACACCATACACCAAGATAAACTGAAAATAGATGAAAGACCTCAATGTGAGACAGGAATCCATCAAAATCCTAGAGGAGAACATAGGCAGTAACCTCTTTGACATCGGCCACAGCAATTTCTATCAAGATACATCTCCAAAGGCTAGTGAAACAAAAGCAAAAATGAACTTTTGGGACTTCATCAAGATAAAAAGCTTTTGCACAGCAAAGGAAACAGTCAACAAAACAAAGAGGCAACCCACAGAATGGGAGAAGATATTTGCAAATGACACTACAGATAAAGGGCTGGTATCCAAGATCTGTAAAGAACTTCTCAAACTCAACACCCAAAAAACAAATAATCAAGTCAAAAAGTGGGCAGAAGACATGGACACTTCTCCAAAGAAGACATACAAATGGCTAACAGACACATGAAAACATGTTCATCATTATTAGCCATCAGGGAAATTCAAATCAAAACTACATTGAGATCCCACCTTACACCAGTTAGAATGGCAAAAATTGACAAGGCAAGAAACAACAAATGTTGGGGAGGTTGTGGAGAAAGGGGAACCCTCTTACACTGTTGGTGGGAATGCAAGTTGGTATAGCCACTTTGGAAAACGGTGTGGAGGTGCCTCAAAAAATTAAAAATAGAGCTACCCTATGACCCAGCAATTTCACTACTGGGTATTTACCCCAAAGACACAGATGTAGTGAAAAGAAGGGCCATATGCACCCCAATGTTCATAGCAGCAATGTCTGCAATAGCCAAACTGTGGAAAGAGCCGAGATGCCCTTCAACAGATGAATGGATAAAGAAGATGTGGTGCATATATACAATGGAATATTATTCAGCCATCAGAATGGATGAATACTCAACTTTCACATCAACATGGATGGAACTGGAGGAGATTATGCTAAGTGAAATAAGTCAAGCAGAGAAAGTCAATTATCATATGTTTTCACTTATTTGTGGAACATAAGGAATAGCATGGAGGACATTAGGAGAAGGGGGGGAATTGGAAGGAGAGATGAACCATGAGAGAGTGTAATGCTAAGTAAAATTAGTCAGAGAAAGACAAATACTATATGATTTCACTTGTATGTGGAATTTAAGAAACAAAACAAATGAGCAAAGGAAAGAGAGGGAGAGAGAGACAAACCAAGAAACAGACTTACCTATAGAGAACAAACTGATGGTTATCAGAGGGGAGGTTGGGTAGGAGGATGGGGGAAATAGGGGATTGGGATTAAAAAGTACACTTACTATGATGAAACAAAATAAAATGATTTTTTTAAAAGAGAACAAATACAGTGATGATCAACAAAAATAAATATACCAACAAAAGAAGAAACACACACAATTAGAAAATATAGTTTTGAAAGAAGCTACTATTTACAACACTTCCAGGAATTACAAAGTAGAAAGGAATAAATCTAATAGACATGTAGAAGTCCTTGGGGGAACATTGCTTTTAGAACTGTAATATCTCTTTGGAGAAAACTTAGACAATATGTGTCCACACATGTGCTCTAAGTCTGAACACATTTTTCCGAGTGCCTAAGTGGAGAACTGAAATCCGAATTAACATTCTGAAGGGAGGAAGGTGGGGAGAAGTGTTTTGGAAAAGAAAATCTCCCCCCCCCCAAAAAAAAAGCATGTTGTTGATACTAGAGAGCAGAGTGGAGAGTCCAAGTTAAAGCTTGGAATGGGAACCTGAAGTCAAATTTTACAGACATTTTATTAGTCTAAGTTTTGAAGTTTATACCTTATATTTCATGCAGTGGAAGGACATAGGTTTAAATAAGTGAGTGACCTGAAAGGTTTGCATTTTTAAAACAACTAGAAGGCTGCTTTGTGGATTGAAAGGGGTATGAAGAATGAACGCAGCACAGTCTCTGCCTTCATTCATTCATTTATTCAGCCGGTCAGTCCAGTCCACTCTAGACAATAGTCCCTGCCTTCAAAGAGCCTTCTTTGTACTGGAAAAGGAGACACACTGAACAAGTGAGCACAGTACATAGCTTTTCAAATGGAAGTAAATTCTGTGGAAGCAGAGAAGGGGAGTAGAAAGTGCAGGGGGCCAGGGCGATTAGAAAAGGCCCTGCTGATAAAGTGACACTTTGGTAAAGACTGGCAGGAGAGAGTGAAAAATGGCTGGGGGTAAAGAGGGTTAAATTATATTTCATTTAATTTTTAAGCTGAGAAATACTAGAATACACTGTACTTCAAAGAGCCCAGTGTCTGTGGATAGCAGTTGAGTAGTAGTTTCAGATACCCACTTCTTTTTGGAGTTCTCTGCACTTTTCACTTCTAGTTCTTAAAGAAAGCTTCTAGTTCTCCCAGGGGACTCTTCACCAAAATAACTTTGCTTCCTTCCTTATTGCTCTGTAATGGCTGTGATGTAAAGGACTATATGCTGGACTTCGTGCATCCTCAGACCCTGCCTACAGGATAAATAAATGACTGTAGAGCTCTGTAGATTGAAAGAAAAACCTTATTCTTATTTACATCCTTAAAAATGTTTGCTTTGAGGAATATATTCTTGAGGTATCTTTCATGCTCCTTTGAATTAATTTGTTCAATATTCATTCAGAAGTTACTTATTGATCCCTGCAATGTACCAGGCACCAAGACCAGTGTTGGGTTTTCAATGGTGAAGATAAGCACGGCTCCTTTGCTGATAAAGCTTCTTAGAATTTAATAAGAAAGGGTACATATCCTTAACAGCCACTATAATGTACTTACATTCGGAGAGGAAAGCTATTAAATAATGTGTTTTGATTCAGCAAACCAATGTGAGTGCTTACCTCCTTGACAAGCATTGTGGCTGAAGTAACATAGATGAACGAGACTCGGTTGCTGCCATAATGGAGTCATAATCTAGCAGAAGATATTGACTACAAAACTTGAGTAGAATCAATTATACTGTGATTGTGTGACTTGAGTCTGTGGGAGCACAGAGAAGTGAACAATGTTATCTGTTTGAAACTTTGGAAAAATTCATGTGTTATCTGGGAAAGTTATGTGTTATCTAGGTCTTGAGTCTGGAACTGATTTGCTAAGTAAGATCTCTCCAGGACATTCTCAGTGAAAGATAGAATAAATCAAGTCCAGGATGTAGACACCTTCAGTGATTTTTCAGAATTATTAACCAGCCTTAATATCCATTAAATATTTAAGGAACAGCATCATATCATCTAAAATGTGTCAATGTCTAGCAAGTAGAGAGAGTTGCTATGGGAATGTGACTCCCTTATAATTGGGATTGCAGGTGAAGCTATTTCTCTATTTTAGTCTTTTTTATAAAATGGCATAAGAGTTATAGTGGTCAATATAAGCTTACAAAAATAATTGCCTCTTCAGTACATTAGTAAAATAAATGTAGTTTTTGTTTTTTTTTTTAATATCCTCAAAAGCAACTCTATTATATTCTTCCATTAATTGCCATGAATTAGCTTAACCCAAAGTCAATTTACAAACTCACCCATCCTACCTCTATGGATTCAGCATCAGCCATAATTGTTTTTTATTCTATTTCATTGAGAAATTTAACCCTGTAGAGGCCTGCTTCCATTATAGTACTGCTCATTCTGTTAAAGTATGTCATTGAGCTTGTTTATATCTCTGGTACAGAGTGCAAATTGCATGCAAGAATGTGTTCATTTATGCAATTTGCATTTTTCTTCAGAGTTCATGACCTTTCATTAAACTCTCAAAAGGAACTAAGACCTGATAAAGGCTCAATAGCACTTGAAATTCTTTTTACATTTTCTGGTTCTTGGCAAACTTGAAAAGACTCCAAATGTTTTAATGAAAGCAATAGAAGTTCCTTTAAAAAATTAATAAAAATATTAATTAAAAAATATATTTTATAGAGAGAGCGTGGAGGGGGGGACGAGAGGCAGAGGGAGAGAGAGAATCCTAAGCAGGCTCCATGCCCAGTATGAAGCCCAACACAGGGCTGGATTTCACAACCCTGAGATCATGACCTGAGCTGAAATCAAGACTCAGATGCTTAACCAACTGAGTCACCCAGGCGCCCCTAAAATATTTTTCTTAAATCAAAAAAGAAAAAGTTACTTCTCATGGAACACAACTCATTCATACTGTCTATCTTATCAGTGGTCTGTAGATTACTTTAGATTGTCAACTGCTAATGTCTGAGATGGAATTCTATTTGTGTAATATATCTGGTATTTTATATAATATGCATCACATAATTGGGTCTCCATAGTTGTGGGAAATTTGAATGAGTAAAACATGAGTTCCCTTTTCACTTCAATGTTCCTGGCTCAGCAAGTGTAGGATAACATATAAACCCTAATCATGATGCCTTGACATAGTTTGTTTTGTGGCTATATCCATTATGGGATATAAAATATTTAGTTCATAATCCCTGGTCATAGTAAATGTTTGAATAATATAAATGCATAATAACCACTTAATTAAAACTAACAAATCAACATCTATTTGCTATAAAAGCTATAGCTGCTTTTCTTTACTTAAAAACAAAATAATGAACCTATTTCACCTTTAGGTATTCTATTATTTGTAACTCTATTTTTACCATTCATGACTCATTTTATTGTCCTTTAATATTATAAAGTTGCCAGTGGGGAGCCTGAGCTGAAATGCCTGCCACAAGAGGATATGACTACATTTTAATGAAATCAGCAGAAGTGGGTCTCAGTGAATTTTCATCATAATTTAAGGCCTAGTTGAAACATGATAAATGATCCTTGTCTCTGATCATTATGCTACCTGAACAGTGATATGTCATTCATGTCTTCCCATTGTACTTTTGGAACTGCCACAGGGGTAGCAAATGTACAATAAATACATCCCTTGATTAAATTTATATTTCAGAAAAATTCAATGTGTTAGAAAAATAGGAGTACCAAACATAAATATAGTTGAGAATACTAAAATAAAAAAGATTTTACTGACCACCCTTGGCTCCATCCCTCATCCTATGGCTCAGAAACAAAGATCCAGGTATGTTGAATATTTTTCCCAAGATTATAACCAGTTACTGTTTGATCTAGAATTAGTACATGGATTGTTAACTCATATAGTAATCCCATAAACATTTATTGAGTGATTGCAATGTTCCAAGCACCATACTAGGTATATACTGATTTAAAAGACAAATTCTGCTTTGAAAGTCTTTGGGTCAAATAGGAGTGACTGACATTTTAGGAATAATTGCAATACAGAGCAAATAAGAAGAGCTCTAAGACAGTTTATATACATGGTTCAATCAAGCCATAGAAGATGCAAACAGGTCATTCTCATGAAATCATGACATCAAGGAAGGATTCATACAGAGGAGATGGGTTGAAAGACAAGTAAATGTGATCTAAAAGAGGAAAAGACTAAAGGAAAGTCATCAAAGTATTTAAGTGGGGAAGTGATACAGTAATGTAGTAATACATTTTCTATTTATAGAAGTATTTCTGGCTGCAATATGGAAGTTGGATTGGAGCAAGAAGGGGCATAGGCAGAGTAGCCATTAAGATGCTTTTGTAGGTATCTAGGCAAGAAATTATGAGGCACTGGGAAGATAAAAGTGATAAATGACATGGTAAATATGAGTATGACTAAGGATATGAAAAATACAGAAAAACAGGCAAAATTTGCTCTCAGATTGTTGGGTTAGAAAATTGAGTGAACAGTGAGGCTATGTGAGGCAGACTTCCAGAATTCCATGTCTGCGGTAACTGGGACATAGATGCCTTGGCAAGTGTGCCAGAGCAAAGGAAAATCTTCAGGCTAAAAATGATACTTCCGTCTAGGCCACTGGTTTTATTCAGATATAAATAATTTAGAGCATTATTTTTGTACTAATGTAAACCCATATATGTATGAATTATAATGTCTTTATTTTAAGAAACAAAACGTTAAGGAATTTTGTAATTTGAGCTATGTGACTTAAAGCAATGAATCCTCCACAGATTTAGAGTTATTGAAATTTCTGCCATCTGGGTTCTTTAGTAGAATATGTGAGTAAAGCTTAAAATACACAGGTTAATTCATCCTGGTTGCTGAGAAATGTGGTTGTTCTGTGTGATTGTTGCTGTTTTTAATATTTGTAATGCTGGAGAAAGTCATGTATTTGTTGTTTCTATTTTATAATGAGAAAAGGCCTTCATACAGGGTTTCTGGGTTGCCAAAAAATATACAGAAGATCCAGCTAATCATTGATTTTTTTTGTTGTTAGTGTATGTCCTGAAATATAAAATCCAAATTTAAGGGGCAGCCTGTATTTTTTTTTACATTGGACAACCCATTTGTTGTTGATAGACATTTCCTATTGGCAGACTATGAGATTTAGTGGTGTTTTAAAACATCTTTGTTTTTTTAAACTTGTTACTTTTTAAAATTTTAATGAACCACGTTTTAAAATCTGGTTAAAAATGTATTTATTCTATAGAAGTAACTGGTACATTTTTTTTTTTTTTCCCAACACTTAGTGTTTACAAAACTTCCCAGGTTATGGTGACTTTCTGCTCATTTTGATGAACTGAGATACAATAATTTTCATTTTATTACTTTTTAAACCCTGTTCTCACAGGATTTCTAAAGGAAATTCACATGATCTACACATTCATCTTTGGTGGTCTGGCCCCTTAAATGTCATTCCTACTTTATTTTTCTGACAAGCTAATTATTTGCTACAATCAAATCTAGTAATTCTAATAGTAGCAGTTACTATTGCTACTCTAAGACTCTAGTAGTAATGAATTAACCATTCTAAAGATACTAATATGCTTCCTTAGCCACTTTGCCTCAATTGTAGATGAAGTACTACCACTAATTGTCAGCTGAGACTAAATATAGACAAAAAATATATGTATATTCTGATAATTTATAGCTGAGTCTGTGTTATAATTTTTAAAATAAGAATTACTGGATTCTGGGAAAGTTGGTAGAGTAGGAGCAACCTAAACTCAAATCATCCCCTGGATACAACTAGAAAACACCTACATCAGTGTAAATAATGCAGAAAGTCACAGAACAGTTAAAGGTAGAAAAGTGGCCACATTGAAAATGATAGGAAGGGTGGACACACAGGAACCAAAATCAGACCTGCTAAGCTATTCTAAGGAGGGAGGGCCACTGTAGGCATGGAAAAAGGAAAGAAGCAGACCCCTCACCAGGCACAGGAGACCCACACTGGGAGATGAATCCCCATAACATCTGGCTGTGTAATCCAAAGGGACTTAACTTCTCAAGTTCTTACAATCAGTGGGACTTACCACCTAGAACTTTGAAAATCAGAGGGCTTGGCACTGGGAGAGCCTAGAGGGCAAGAGGAAACTGAGTCCCAACCTTAAAGGCACAGCACAACAAAACAGGCCTGCTGAGATACAGAAAAAAAAAAAGCCTGAGGCATATGGGAAGGAGATGTGTTTACTAATCTCAGCCTGTGCTGGAGAGGCAGAGATCTTTGGGAGACTTCTGTAAGAACAAAGAGCTGGAAGGCCCCTTGTCCAGCCTGGATACATGGACATTTGTGGGAATGAGCACAGCATACTCACTTTCCCTAGATTGCTAAAAGTGTACCCCACCCTGCCCACAACAAGAAAAGAGAGCTATTTGCAGATGACTGGACTGAAGGCAAATGTAGCTCAGCCAAACATGGTGGATGCAACACACATAACAGACACTCCTGAAATGCCAGGTCCCAGTGAACAAGGGACATTACACCACTGGGCACCTCAGGATATCTTCTTCACAAAGCCACTACTTGCAATAGCAGAAGGTATAGCTGACTTTCCTAACACATAAAAACAGACTTAGACAAAATGAAGAGACAGAGGAATATGTCCCAAATGAAAGAACAGGAGAAAATAACAGCAAGACACCTAAATGGAAACAGAGATAAGTAATATGCCTGATAGAAAATTTTAAAAAATGGTCATAAAGAGACTCACTGGACTTGAGAAAAGAGTGGAGGATCTCAGTGAGACTCTACACAAAGAGATAGAACACATAAAAAAGAACAGTCAGAGATGAAGAATTCAGTAACTGAAATTAAAAATACACTAGAGGGAATAACAAGTAGCCTAGAAGAAGTAGCAGAACCAATCAACAACAAGTAGGAGAGAGTAATAGGAAGCAATCAAGCTAAATAGGAGAAAGAAAAAAGAATAAAACATGAGAATAGATTAAAGGAAATCAGTGACAGCATCAATTGTAATCACGTTTGTATTTTAGGGATTCCAAAAGAAGAGAGAGAAAAAAGAGAAGAAAATTTATTTGAAGAAATTATAGATGAAAGCTTCCCTAATCTGGGGATGGAAACAAAAATCCAGATCCAGGAGGCACTGAGAGTCCCCAAAAAAGGAGATTCACACCAAGACACATAGTAATGAAAATGGCAAAGAACAGTGATAAAGAGAAAATTTTAAGAGCAGCAAGAAAAAAATAACTACATATAAAGGAAACCTCAGGAGGCTATCAGCTTATATTTCAGTAGGAACTTTGCAAGCCAGAAGAGAGTGGCATGATATATTTAACCTGCTGAAAGGAAAAAGCCTGCAGCCACTAATACTCTATCCAGCAAGGCTATCATTCAGAGTAGAAGGATAAAGAGTTTCCCACACAAAAGATAAAGAAATTCATGACCACTAAGCCATCCGGACAAGAAATGTTAAAGGAGACTCCATGAGTGGAAAGGAAAGACCCTAAATAGGAGTAAAGACAAAAACAAAAAAAAAGTAGGATGGACAAAAGCAGTAAAATTAAGTGTATCTATAAAAGTCATTCAAGGGATTCACAAAACAAAAGGATGCAAGGTATGACAGCATATACCTAAAATATTAGGTGGAGGGAGTAAAATTGTAGTGCTTTTAAAATGAGTTCAAACTTAACAATCTATATATATAAACCTAATGGTAGCCAAAAATAAAAAACTGGCAAAAGATATGCAAAAAATAAAGAGAAAGAAATCTAAGTATATCACTAAAGAAAGCCATCAAACCATGAGTGAGAAGAGAACAAGAGAAGAAAGGATCAGAGAGGAGCCACAAAAACAATCACAAAACAAGTAACAAAATGGCAACAAATAAATACCGATCAATAATTACTTTGAATTTAAATGGACTAAATGTTCCATAAAGACATAGGGTGATGGAATGGATAAAAAAACAAGACCCATCAATGTATGGCCTATAAGAGACTCATTTCAGACCTAAAGACACATCATACAGATTGACAGTGAGGGGATGGAGAAATATTTATAGTGCAAATGGATGTCAAAAAAAGCCAAGGTTGCAAGTTTTATAAAGGACAAAACAGACGTTAAGACAAAGACTGTCACAAGAGACAAAGAAGGATAAGATACAATAAGAAAGGGGACAATCCAACAGGAAAATATACCAATTGCAAATATTCATGCACCCAACATGAGAGCATCCAAATACATAAAACAGTTAAAAGAGACTCCTGAGTGGCTCAGTCGGTTAAGTGTCTGTCTTCAGCTTGGGCCATGTCCCAGGATCCTGGGATAGAGCCCCACATAAGGCTCCCAACTCAGTGGGAAGCCTCCTTCTCCCTCTCCCTGCCACTCCCCCTGCTTGCACACACGCTCTCTCTCTCAAATCAACAAATAAAATCTTTAAAAAAATTTTTTTAAATTTAATACAATAATAGTAGGGGACATTAACACCCCACTTACATAGTTGGGTAGATTATCCAAACAGAAAATCAACAAAAGGAAAATGTAGCTTTGAATGATACACTGGACCACATGGCTCTAACACCAATCTCTTCAGAACATCCCATCCTAAAACAACAGAATATACATTCTTTTCAAGTGCACATGGAACAGTCTCCAGAATAGATCACATATTAGGTCACAAAATAAGCCTCTACAAATTCAAAGGGTCAAAGTCACACCATGTACCTTTTCTGACCACAAAGCTATGAAACTAAAAATCAACCACAAGAAAAAATCTGGAAAGAGCACAAATACATGGAGTTTAAATAACATGCTCTTAAACAGGGAACGGGTCAAGCAAGAAATCAAAGAAGAAATAAAAAATTACATGGAAACAAATGAAAATGAAAACACATTGGTACAAAATCTTTGGGATGCAGCAAAAGCAGTTCTGAGAGGGAAGTTTATAGCAAAACAGGCCTACCACAAGAAGCAACAAAAATCTCAAATAAACAACTTAACCATACACCTAAAGGAGCTAGAAAAAGAACAAACAAAACCCCAAACCAGCAGAAGGAAGAAAATAATAAAGATTAGAGCAGAAATAAATGATGTAGAAACTAAAACAAAACAAAAACAGTGGAACAGATCAATGAAACCTGGAGCGAGTTCTTTGAAAAAGTCAAGAAAATTGATAAACCTCTAGCCAGACTCATCAGGAGGAGGAGGAGGAAGAAAAAGGACCCAAATAGACAAAATCATAAATGCAATAGGAGAAATAACAACCAACACCACAGAAATACAAGCAAATGTAAGAGAATATTATGAAAACCTTATGCCAACAAATTGGACAACCTCGAGGAAATGGATATTTTCTGAGACATATGTAACCTCTCAAAATTGAATCATATGCAATGGAATATTACGCAGCCATCAAAAATGAAATCTTGGCATTTGCAACGACCTGGATGGAACTAGAGGGTATTATGTTAAGCGAAATAATCAATCAGAGAAATCCAATTATCATATGATCTCACTGATATGTGGAATTTAAGAAACAAGGCAGAGGATCATAGGGGAAGAGAGGAAAGAATGAAACAAGACAAAACCAGAGAGGGAGACAAACCATAACAGGCTCTAATCATAGGAATCAAACTTAGGGTTGCTGGAGGGGGGAAGGGGGAGGGGGGAAGGATGAGGTACCTGGGTGATGGATGTTGGGGAGGGTATGTGTTGCAATGAGCACTGGGTATTATTTAAGACTGATGAATCACAGACCTATACCCCTGAAACAAATAATACATTAAAAAAAAGAAAAACTGAATCAGGAAGAAACAGAAAATTTGAATAGATCAATTACCAGATGAAAGTGAATCAGTAATCAAAAAACTCCTAACAAACAGAAGTTCAGAAACAGGCGGCTTCACAGGCAATTTTTACCAAACATTGAAAGAAGGGTTAATACCTAGTCTCAAAACAATTCCAAAAAAATAGAAGAGGAAAGAAAACTAAATTCATTTTACGAGGCCAATATCACTCTGATTCCAAAACCAGATAAAGACACTACAAAAAAAAAAAACAGAACAGACCAATATTTCTGACATAGATTGAAAAAGCCTCAACAAAATACTAGCAAACTGAATCCAACAATACATTAAAAGATTATTCATCATGATCATGTGGGATTTATTCCTGAGATGGAAGAGTGCTTCAGTATTCACCTATCAGTCAGTGCTATACATCACATCAACAAGAGAAAGGATAAAAACTATATGGGGCGCCTGGGTGGCTCAGTTGGTTAAGCGACTGCCTTCAGCTCAGGTCATGATCCTGGAGTCCCAGGATCGAGTCCCGCATCAGGCTCCCTGCTCAGCAGGGAGTCTGCTTCTCCCTCTGATCCTCTTCCCTCTCATGCTCTCTGTCTCTCATTCTTTCTCTCTCAAATAAATAAATAAAATCTTTAAAAAAAAAAAAACTATATGAATATTTTAAGGGCGCCTGGGTGGCTCAGTTGTTTAAGCATCTGCCTTCAGCTCAGGTCATGATCCTGGGGTCCTGGGATCCAGCCCCGCATTGGCCTCCCTGCTCAGTGGGGAGTCTGCTTCTCCCTCTACCTCTGCTGCTCCCTGTATTTGTGCTCTTCTCGTTCTCTCTCTTTCTCTGTCAAATAAATAAATAAATAATCTTTAAAAAAAACTCTATGAACACTTTAATAGATGCAGAAAAACATTTGACAAGGTACAAGATCCTTTCATGATAAAATCCTTCAACAAAGTAGGTTTAGAGGCAACATACTTCAAAATAATAAAGGCCTTATATGGAAAACCCACAGCAAAAATCATACACAATGGGGGAAAATGGAGAGCTTTTCCTCTAAGGGCAAGTAGAAGACAAGGATGTCCACTCTCAACACTTATTTATTTATTTATTTATTTATTTATAGCATGAATTTGTGAGTGGGGGGGTGAGCAGAGGAAGGGAGAATGAATCTCAAGCAGATTCTACACTGAGTTCAAAGTCCTACTCAGGACTCGATCTCAAGGCCCTGAGATGATGACCTGAGCCGAAACCAAGAGTAAAACGTTTAATTGACTGAGCCACCCAGGCACCCCATCAACACTTTTTTTCAACAGAGTACTGGAAATCCTAGCCATAGTAATCATACCACAAAAAGAAATAAATACATCCAAATCTGTAAGGAAGTAAAACTTTCACTATTTGCAGATGACATGATATACCATATAAAAAACCGTAAAGACTTCACCAAAACCTGCTACAACTAATAAATGAACTTAATAAAATCACAGGATACAAAATCAATATACAGATATCTGTTGCATATCTATATATGAAAAATGAAGCCTCAGAAAATGAAATAAAAAAAATCTCATTTACAATTGCATCTAAAATAATAAAGTACCTAGGAATAAGTTTCACCAAGTGGTGAAAGACTTGTGATCTGAAAACTAGAAAACATTGATGAAAGAAATTGGACAACACAAATGGAAAGACATTCTATGCTCATTGATTGGAAGCATAATTGTTATTAAAATGTCCATACTACCCAAAGCAATCTACAGATGGAATGCAATATCCATCAAAATACCAACAACATTTTTCACAGAACTAGAACAGTCCTAAAACTTGTATGGAACCACAAAAGAACTTGCATAGCCAAAGGAATCTTGAAAAAGAAAAACAAAACTGGAAACATCATAATTACAGACTTTAAGTAATAATACAAAGCTATAGTAATCAAAACACTATCATATAGGCATAAAAATAGGCACATGGATCAATGGAACAGAATAGAAAGCCCAGAAGCAAACTTACAATTATATGGTCAATTAATATTCAACAAATGAGGAATGAATATATATAATGGGGAAAAAACAGTCTCTTCAACAAATGGTGTTGGGAAAAGTAGACAGCCACATGCAAAAGAATGAAACTGGACCACTTTCTTAGACCATACACAAAAATAAACTCAAAATGGATTAAAGACTTCAACGTGATGCCTGAAACCATAAAATCTTAAAAGAGAACACAGGCAGTAATTTCTCTGACATTGGCCAAGCAACAGTTTTCTAGATATATCTCCTGAGGCTAGGAAAAGAAAAGGAAAAATAAACTATTGCAACTACATGATAATAAAAAGTTCCTGCACAGAGAAGGAAACAACCAACAAAACTAAAGAGAACCTACTGAATCAGAGAAGATATTTGCAAATGATGTATCTGATAATAGGTTAGTATTCAAAATATATAAAGTACTTAGACAACTCAACACCAAAATCCCCCAACACACACATGAAAAGATGCTCAACATCACTCATCCTTGGGGAAATGCAAATCAAAACCACAACGAGATACCACCTCACACCAGGCTAAATCAAAACTCAAGAAACAACAAGTGTTGAGGAGATTGTGGAGAAAAAGTAACCCTCTTGCATTGTTGGTAGGAATGGAAAGTGTTGAAGCTACTGTGGATGACCTTATGGAGCTTCCTCAAAAAATTAAAAATAGAACTACCCTATGATTCAGTAATCACATTACTGGGTATTTATCCCCCAAAATGCAAAAACACTAATTTGAAGGGATATATGCACCCATTTGTTTATTGCAGCATTATTTACAATAGCCAAATTGTGGAAGCAGCCCAAGTGTCCATAAATGGATGAATGGATAAAGATGTGGGGAATATATATATAATGAAATACTATTCAGACTTAAAAAGAATGAAATCTTGCCATTTGCAACAACTGGATGTTTCTAGAGAGTATAATGCTAAGCAAAATAAACCAGTCAGAAAAAGACAAATACCATATGATCTCACTTATGTGTGGAATTTAAGAAACAAAACACATGGACAAAGGATAAAAAAACAAAAACAAAACGCCCAAAACAAGAAAAACCTATAGAGAATAGGTGGTTACTGGAGGAGAGGTAAGTATACTTATCTTGATGAGCACTGAGTAATATGGAAGTGTTGAAAGGCACCTGGGTGGCTCAGTTGGCTGAGCATTGACTCTTGATTTCAGCTTGGGTCATGATATCAGGATCCTGGGGTTGAGCCCTGTGTCAGGCTCCATGCTCAGAAGGGAGTCCTCTTGAGGATTTCTCTCCCTTTGCCCCTCCTCCTGCTTTTGTGTGCTGTCTCCCAAATAAATAGATAAATCTTTAGTGTTGAATCACTATATTGTATAGCTGAAACTAATATAGCACTGTATGTTAACCACATTGGAATTAAAATTTTAAAAATAATAAAGTATTGGAAGATTTACTAACAAAAAATTGCTGCAAATAAAAGTTAAATGTTCTTACTGATAAATAGATAAATAAATATAAGCATATGAAGTGATAGATCTGTTAATGAAGTCATTGGGGGCAATCCTTTCACAATGTATACATACGTCAATTCATCACCTTGTACACTTGACATAGCTTACAATTTATTTGTCAATTATACCTCAGTGAAGCAGAGGGGAAAATATTTATATTGAGGTAGGTAAAAATTAAATGCCTAAAAGTAAATTGGATTCATCTTTCTCCTCATTGACAGGAAAATTTGGATCAGGTTGAAGATTCTTCCTTTTTATAAATTCTGCAGGTAAATAACAGGGCAGTTTCTTCGGAATTACCCTAAGACTTAATGACAGTATAATAAATATCAGGATGACTTCTAAAAAACAGGAGGTTTTTGTCTAAAAACAAAAATTAAAAAAAAAAATCCCAGGGCGCCTGGTTGGCTCAGTCTTTAGGCGTCCGCCTTCAGCTCAGGTAATGATCCCGGGGTCCTGGGATTGAGCCCCACATCGGGCTCCCTGCTCAGCAGGGAGCCCACTTCTCTGTCTCCCACTCCCCCTGCTTGTGTTCCCTCTCTGTCTCTCTCTCTGTCAAACAAATAAAATCTTTAAAAGAAAAAATCCCAAAATCTTGAATCTCCTCATCAGCAGAAGTGGTCACAGGCAGAAGTGATGAAAATAAAAATAGAATATCCCTCATATCTCTTTTAGCTATATAATTCTATAGTAATTCTCAGATAATCATGACCATCCTTTTTTTCTATGATTCTTTATTCCAAGAACTTTTGATACTTATAGTGAATGACTTGAAGAAGTATCTTTTTTAGTGACAACATTGGCTTTAATTAAAAATGTATGACAGAAAATCCATCATTTTAGTAATGTACTTACTTTGTGTCTATTAAGGATAGCCTTTGCTCCCAATAAAGTTATGTAGACACAGTTGTTCTCTAGTCATTATAACATGATTTTCTTAATGAGATGGTTTTACTTTCACTTCAAAATGAAATAAAATATATTTTATTGTACTCTCCCTGGGTCTATTGAAATTATGAAAAGCATAATGCTTATTAATGGCAAGTGAAGAAAACAATGGCTGATATTGTCTTGTCCTTCCTGCCTCTGAAAATGATAATTACAATTTTAATTTGAACACTAGGCATGTTTTTAAAAATTTTCACCATGTGATACTTCTAGGTTGTACTATACACTTATTTTTTATTATGAATCATACAGGCACTATAGTTTGAATTAAATTTTTCAATCATAAAAACATTTATAGTACTACTATTGATTTAAACATTAAGAGTTTCAAGATGCAGTCTTTCCCAGTTAGTGATATTTATGGTATACACTTTCATAAGTTTAATGACCACCATTGCAGAGAAGATTACTGCTATTACAAGCTTTAAAAGGGTCTGGCTATTTTCTTTTTTTTTTTCTTTTTTTTTTTTTTTTTTAAAGATTTTATTTATTTATTTGACAGAGAGAGAGATAGCGAGAGCAGGAACACAAGCAGGGGGAGTGGGAGAGGGAGAAGCAGGCTTCCCGCCGAGCAGGGAGCCCGATGTGGGACTCGATCCCAGGACCCTGGGATCATGACCTGAGCCGAAGGCAGACGCTTAACGACTGAGCCACCCAGGCGCCTGAAAGGGTCTGGCTATTTTCTTATAAGCAAATGCTATGCCAACAAAGCTCAGCAATGTTATCTGTTTTCATAGGATTTTTCTAAATCAAAGATCACATTTTATTGAATGGTGAAAATATATTATGTATGGACAAAATCAGTAGAATGAATTAGCTAAAATTAAAAACATTTTTATTTATATACAGTACCACTTATCTTAAAATGCATTATATTTTCAATTATTTAATTTGAATATATAGTTATCAAATTATTTTGAGAATTATATTATTTTTAAAATACTGTTTCTAAAATCTATATAGATTCATTGAAAAAAAATGGTTACCCATAACCAAGTTGCAGTAAAAGAAAACTTAAAAGCCTTAATTTAGACATAGAGGTATGGCCTTAACCTTCAGACTAATGTTCTGAAAATTTTTTGTAATTTTATATTTCTTTCTAACCTCTTTATAATTCCTCAAAGAATTCTCATTGCATATGTATTTGCTTAGAATGTTTTGTTAATAGCTTCTTTTCAATATGGTTTTTAAAACTTCTTACAAAAGGTAGTCTATAAATACATCAATTGTAAATCATATATTTAGTAAAATATTCACCAGCTGATAAAGTTTTCAGTTATTTGTATAATTTGAGCCAATAGTGGTAATAGATCACTTCATTAACTTTCCTTTTTGTTTTTCTTTTCATTATTCTTAAATTGCCCTAATGCATTTTATTCACCTCTGGTCCTGTGTTCCATATCCACCTCTGTGAATTCTGAATCCCAGGTTACTAAGTGATGCTTGGTTTTGCCTCATGTCCTGGATAGATCAGAGTAATGATTAATTGTGGAAATAATATTTTCTGGTGATAGTCTTTATTAAAAATTCTTCAGGGGCGGATGGATAAATGGCAGAATAGGAGGACACTAAGCTTACCTGGTCCCACTGATACAACTAGATAACATATCAGTGTAAATAACCAAAAAAATGACCCAAAGAGTGGCAAAAGAAACTCTACCACTAAAGGTAGAGAAGAGGCTACATCAAAGAAAGTATGAAGGTGGAGACACAGTTTGGGAGTGAAATGGACTGTAGCCATCTGGAGTGGGGAGGGAGCCAGTGATGCAGAGAAGGGAGAGAAACAGACTATCACACTGAGGAGCCTGCACAGGGTAGACAAATTCCCATAACATTTGACTTTGAAAGCAAGAGGGGCTGAATTTTGAGAGTTCTTATAACCAGCATGACTTAAAGCTTGGAATTTTAAAAATTAGTACACTAGGCTCTGGTAGAGCCTCAAGGATGTCAGGAAGTCAAGTCCCCACCCCTAAAGATATAGCAGGACAAACAGCCAGTGGAGATACGGCATGGAAGCAACAATCTGAAAAATGCCCTGGGCAGAGGGAGGGAGATTACTGACTCATCGCAGAGCTGACCCTGAGAGGCAAGAATCACCAGAAGACTGCCCCAAGAACAAAGGAGCTGGTTGATGCCATTTTCCTTGCCTCCCCCCTCCCCCCACCAACATAAACACAGGACCACATGCAGAAACCAGCACAGGGTTGACACTCACTACCTAATTTGCTTACACCAAACCCAACACTACCAAAGATCCACCTCTGCCAGTTATACTTGCCTCAGTCCTAGCTTCTTGATCTCCTCCCCTAGAAGACCAGCACAAACCCCCATCAACACTTCATCTCCTGACCTGTGCATTTTGCAGTCCTCAGTTCTGCCAGCAGACTAGCACACCCCTTATTAAAATGTGCCCCACCCAGACAGGGACCAAACACAGCCTAGGCAAAGGGAGCTTCTGTAGACAACTGAAGGAAAAAGAGGCCAGCTCAACCCAGAGTACATGCAACACACATGGGAGATATGCCCTGAAGCACCAGGCCCTGGGGAACAGGAGGTACTTCACTGCAGGGCACTATAGGGCCTTTTCTTCATAAGGCCCTTACCTTCAAAAGCAAGAGATGTAGCTGACTTTCCTAACACAAAGAAACAGAGTTAGAGAAAATGAGGAGCAGAGTAATATCTCCCAAATGAAAGAACAGCACCAAAGCACAGTAAAAGACCTAAGCAAAACAGATATAAGCAATATACCTGATAGATTTAGAGTAATGATCATAAAGATACTCATTGCACTTAAGAGTCAAGGACATCAGTAAGACCCTTAACAGAGAGACAAAAAAGCACTGATCAGAGATGAAGAACACAATAAATGAAGTTGAAAATACATTAGATAGAATAGACTAGAGAAAGCAGACAAATGAATTATTGAACGGGAAAAGTATTGGAAATTAATCAAGGTGAACAAATGAGAGGAAAAAATATGCATATTGAGAATAGTCTTAGGGAACTCAGTGATTCCATCAAGCATAACATTCACATTATAGGGACTCATAGGAAGAAGAGAGGAAAAAAGGGAGCAGAAAGTATATTTGAAGAGAGAATAGCAGAAAATTTCCTTAATCTGGGGAAGAAACAGATATCCAGATCCAGGAGGCACAGAGATCCCCCCCCAAAAAAAATTGAACCCAAAGAGGTCCACACCAAGACACATAGAATGAAAATGGCAAAAAATAATGATAAAGAAAAAAACTTCAAAGGAGCAAGAGAAAAGAAGATAGTTACATACAAGGGAAACCCCATAAGGCTATAGCAGATTTTCTGGCAGAAACTTTCAAACCCAGAAGGGAATAGCATCCTATATTCAAAGTGCTGAATGGGAAAAATCTGCGGGCAAGAATACTCTATCCAGCAAGGCTGTCAATCAAAATACAAGGAGATAAAGAATTTCCCAAAGAAAAGTTAAAGGAGTTCATACTACTAATTCAGCCCTTTAAAAAATATTAAAGGGAACTCTTTGAGTGGAAAGACCATAAGTGATAGCATGAAAAGCAAATCACAAACACAATAAAAATAAGAATGTCTATAAAAATCAAGGGATTCATAAAATTAAAGGAGGTTAAATATGACACCATTTACCAAAAACGTCAGGGGAGAGGGGAAATGAATGGGTTCAAATTTAAGCGACCATCAACTTAATATATATGGCCATATGCAAAAGATGTTATATACAAACCTAATGGTCACTGCAAGTTCAAAAAAAAAAAACAGTAATAGATATGTACAGAATAAAGAGAAAGGAATCCAAGTATATCACTAAAGAAAGTCAACACCATGGAAAAGAACAAGAGAAGGATGAGAAAAGAACTATGAAACAAGTAACAAAATGACAATAAATACATATCTATCAATAATTACTTCGAATTTAAATCAATTAAATGCTACAATCAAAAGACATAGGCAAACAGAGTGTATAAAAACAAAACAAAAACAAAACCCACAACACTCATGTGTATGCTCCCTGTAAGAGATTCATTTCAGACCAAAAGACACTTACAAATTGAAAGTGAGGAGATGAAGAAACATTTGTCATGCAAATGGATGCCATAAGACCAGAGAAGAAATATTTATATTGGACAGAATAGACTTTAACACAAAGACTGAAATGAGACAAAGAAGGATAAGATACAACAAGCTATCTTTATTTTCTTGTTGGATTGTCCAACAAGAAAATATACCAATTGCACATATTCATGCACCCAACATGGGAGCACCCAAATACATAAAAGAGTTAATAACAAACATAAATTTACTAATCAATAGCAATACAATAATAGTAGGGGACATTAACACCCCACTTACATCGATGGGTAGATCATCCAAACAGAAAATCAACAAAAGGAAAATGTAGCTTTGAATGATACACTGGACCACATGGCTCTAACACCAATCTCTTCAGAACATCCCATCCTAAAACAACAGAATATACATTCTTTTCAAGTGCACATGGAACAGTCTCCAGAATAGATCACATATTAGGTCACAAAATAAGCCTCTACAAATTCAAAGGGTCAAAGTCACACCATGTACCTTTTCTGACCACAAAGTTATGAAACTAAAAATCAACCACAAGAAAAAATCTGGAAAGAGCACAAATACATGGAGTTTAAATAACATGCTCTTAAACAGCAAACGGGTCAAGCAAGAAATCAAAGAAGAAATAAAAAATTACATGGAAACAAATGAAAATAAAAACACATTGGTACAAAATCTTTGGGATGCAGCAAAAGCAGTTCTGAGAGGGAAGTTTATAGCAAAACAGGCCTACCACAAGAAGCAACAAAAATCTTAAATAAACAACTTAACCATACACCTAAAGGAGCTAGAAAAAGAACAAACAAAACCCCAAACCAGCAGGAAAAGGAAATAATAAAGATTAGAGCAGAAATAAATGATGTAGAAACTAAAAACAAAACAAAAGAAACAATGGAACAAATCAATGAAACCTGGAGCGAGTTCTTTGAAAAAGTCAAGAAAATTGATAAACCTCTAGCCAGACTCATCAGGAGGAGGAGGAGGAGGAAGAAAAAGGACCCAAATAGACAAAATCATAAATGCAATAGGAGAGATAACAACCAACACCACAGAAATACAAGCAAATGTAAGAGAATATTATGAAAACCTTATGCCAACAAATTGGACAACCTCGAGGAAATGGATAATTTCTGAGACATATGTAACCTCTCAAAACTGAATCAGAATGGAACAGAAAATTTGAATAGACTGATTACCAGAAATGAAAGTGAATCAGTAATCAAAAAATACCCAACAAACAAAAGTTCAGGAACAGGCCGCTTCACAGGCAAATTTTACCAAACATTGAAAGAAGAGTTAATATCTAGTCTTCTCAAACAATTCCAAAAAAATAGAAGAGGAAGGAAAACTTCCAAATTCATTCTATGAGGCCAGTATCACTCTGATTCCAAAACCAGATAAAGACACTACAAAAAAAAGAGAACAGGCCAATATTTCTGACGAACATAGATTGAAAAATCCTCAACAAAATACTAGCAAACAGAATCCAATAATACATTTAAAAAGTTATTCACCATGATCAAGTGGGATTTATTTCCAGGATGCAAGGATGGTTCAATATTCATCTATCATTTAATATGATACATCACATGAGCAAGAGTAAGAATAAAAGACATATGGTCATTTCAATAGATGCAAAAGAAGCATTTGAGAAAGTAGGTCTAGAGGGAACATACCTCAACATATTAAAGGCCTTATGTGAAAAACCTACAGCAAGAATCATACTCAGTGGGGAAAAACTTAGAGCTTTTCCCCTAAGGTTAGGAACAAGACAAGGTTTCCACTCTCAATACTTTTATTCAACAAAGTACTGGAAGTCCTGGCCACAGCTGTTAGGCAACATAAAGAAATACAAGGCATCCAAATTGGTAAGGGATAAGAAAAACTCCCACTATTTGCAGGTGACATGGTACTATATGTAAAAAAAAAAACCCTTAAGACTCCACCAAAGAACTACTAAAACTGATAAATTAATTCAGTAAAGTTGCAGGATACAAAATCAATGGACAGAAATCTGTTGAATTCCTGTACACTAATCATGAAGCATCAGAACATGAAATTAAGAGGAGCACCTGGATGGCTCTGTTGGTAGAGCATGTGACTCTCAATCTCTCAGGGATGTGAGTTCGAGCCTCATGTTGTGTATAGAGATTGCTTAATATAAAAAAATCTTTAGAAAAAAGTGAAATACAATCCCATCAAAATACAAACAGCATTTTTCACAAAACTAGAACAAGCAATCCTAAAATTTGCTTGGAACCACAATAGAACTTGCATAGCCAAAACAATCTTGCAAAACAAAGCTGGAGGCATCACAATTCCAGACTTCAAGTTATACTACAAAGCTGTAGTAATCAAAACAGTATGGTACTCACACAAAAATAGACACATAGATCAATGAAATAGAACAGAAAACCCAGAAATAAAACCACAATTATATGGTCAATTAATATTCAAAAAAGGAGGAATGAATATACAGTGGGGAAAAGACAGTCTCTTCAACAAATGGTGTTGGGAAAAGTGGACAGCCAAATGCAAAAGAATGAAACTGGACCACTTTCTTAGGCCGTACACAAAAATAAACTCAAAATGGATTAAAGACCTCAAAGGAGACCTGAAATTGTAAAAATCCTAGAAGAGAGCACAGGCAGTAATCTCTCTGACATAGGCCATCAAACATTTCTCTAGATATGTCTCCTGAGGCAAGGGAAATAAATGCAAAAATAAACTATTCAGATTACATCAAAATAAAAAGTTTCTGAACTGTAAAGGAAACAACCAATAAAACGAAAAGTCACCCTAATGAGTGGGAGAAGATATTTGCAAATGACATATGTGATAAAGGGTTAATATCTAAAATTATATAAAGTACTTACAGAACTCAACACCAAAAAACAAAAACTCAAAACAATGGTCAGAGGACATGAACAGATATTTCCCCAAAGAAGACATACAGATGGCTAACACACTCGTGAAGATGCTCAACATCACTCATCATCAGGGAAATGAAAATCAAAAGCACATTGTGCTATTACCTCACACCTGTCAGAATGGCTAAAATCAAAACACAAGAAACAACAAATGGTGGAGAGGATGTGGAGAAAAAGGAATCCTCTCGCACTGTTGGTGGGAATGCAAACTGGTACAGCCACTGTGGAAAACAATGTGAAGTTTCCTCAAAATGTTAAAAATAGAACTACCCTATGATCCAGTCATTGCACTATGGAGTATTTACCTAAAAAATGCAAAAACACTAATTCAGAGGGATACATTCACGGCTATTTTTATTGCAGCATTATTTATAATAGCCAAACTATGGAAATAGTCCATATGTCCACTGATAGATGAACAGATAAAGAAGTAGTGGTATATGTATTTAATGGAGTATTATTCAGCTATAAAACAGAATGAAATCTTGCCATTCAGAGCAGTATACATGAATCTAGACAGTATAATGTTAAGTGAAATATGCTAGAAATACAAATAGTGAATGATCTCACTCATATGTGGAATTTAAAAAAAAAAAACAAATGAGCAAAGGAAAAAAGAGAGAGAGAGACAAAACAAGAAACAGACTCTTAACTATAGAGAACAAACTGATGGCTTCCAGAGGGGAGGTGAGTTGGGGGATGGGTGAAATAGGTGATGGGGATTAAAGAATATACTTATTAAAAAGAAAAGTACACTTATCTTGATGAGCACTGAGTAATTTATAGATTTATTGAATCACTATATTGTACACCTGGAATTAATACAATGCTATATGTTAATTGTATTGGAATTTAAAAATAAGTAATTTTAAATATCTTCATATTCAAGTTTCTCATTTCTGAACACATCCGTTAGTAGGTGTTGACTGTCATGAATCCCACAGATGTAAACATAAATTTTTTTAAAGATTTATTTATTTATTTATTTATTTGAGAAAGAGAGCACAAGCAGGGGGAAGCAGCAGAGGGAGAGGGAGAAGCAGACTCCCCACTGAGCAGGGAGCCCGATGTGGGACTCGATCCCAGGACTCTGAGATCATGACCTGAGCTGAAGGCAGATGCTTAACTGACTGAGCAACCCAGGTGCCGTAAACATAAATTTTTTAAAGTTGAGATTATTTTAGTTAAGGATTTGTGAATTATAGGGATGGAATGATTAGTTACAGAAGTGGCTTCCTTGGAAATTACTTCACATCTATGTAAATCGAGGTCTTCTGAAAACTTATTACCAGGTTTTATCATCACCTGAAAGTTTCTTGGATTTTATGAATTTTCCCAGTTGTATAGCCCTGAACAGTTTTACATTTCAGAGTTTGAGGAAGGATGTTTGTATCCCTTCTGTTTCACGCTGTTCTATTTTGCTCTCACCTGAAATGTCCTTTGAAAATATATGAATTAACTTATTTAACAATGTGTCCTAATATGGTGTCTGAAATTAATTCACTAATCCACAAATTAAAATAAGGCCTAGATATACCAGATGTTACAGTGGAGTTCTGTTTTCATTTTTTTTTCAAAGATTTTACTTATTTATTTGACAGGGAGAGTGAAAGAGCACAAGCAGGGGGGACAGTAGAAGGAGAGGGAGAACAAGCAGGGGGGACAGTAGAGGGAGAGGGTCCTCAATCCCAGGACCCTGGGATCATGACCTGAGCCAGAGACAGACACTTAGCCATCTGAGCCACCCAAGTGCCCCTGGAGTTCTGTTTTCAAATGAGTGACCCGTTATCCCATGAATGATTATTAGCATGAATGAATTTTTCAGATTAATGCACTTGAGCTAACCCAGGAAAGGGACCTCAACTGATAAATGGGACAGAGAGGAGTCCCATTTTTTTTTTTTTAAAGATTTATTTATTTGACAGAGAGAGAGAGCGCGAGAGGGAACACAAGCAGGGGGAGTGGGAGAGGGAAAAGCAGGCTTCCCGCTGGAGCAGAGAGCCTGATGCGGGGCTCGATCCCAGGACCCTGGGATCATGACCTGAGCCGGAGGCAGACGCTTAATGACTGAGCCACCCAGGCACCCCGAGGAGTCCCATTTTGAAGGTAGAGTTTTGTTGTAAGAAGTATAATATGGATGTTAGCTAATGAAGGTAAACCGAGGCTACATTTGACCCCACAGTTATGAGGGGTGAATATAAAGGTGTGAAATGGCTTCACAGCTTTCTAAGAATTATGAGTGTCCAAGGGACTATGAAAGAGCAAAACTATGTGAAGCATTAAAGAACATTACTCTTATTTACTTTATGTAGAAACTGAAGTAATCAACTTTACATGTCATCCATATTGTACCAGATTGTGTTATTTATTTTTAAAACTGTGTAAATAAGAACATGTATTGATTTCCTGCTTTTCACGATTTTGGCAGTAGGATTTCGTTTCTCAGATACAATTTTTAAAGATTATACACCTAACCTTGTAAGTAGAGTGGTCATCAAATATTGTAGGAAATTGTTCTACATATCCATATTACCCATCTTTGTCTGATTTGCTTCCATATGTTATGTACACTGCTTTGCACATTTTGCATTTTACCCATGGGTACTATAGGGGTGTCTTGAAATATTAACTAATATCTCTAACAGTTTTTGACATTGCATGATCCCTAAGGAAAACTATGGTTGTGTACTCTATGTCTACATTAATTATGACTTTTACTTATGCAAATTTGATAAGTCATTGGAGAGTGGAAATGGTGAGTATGTCAGATATAAAGTGAAATCCTTTCTAGTTAATTGATTTTTCATTTGCTTTCCTGCATTAAGAGGAATTGTGTTAACAATGAACTTAACTCAGCCTGGGTTTTATTCCTTTGATCTATTGCTTCATGAAATCTATCTCTTCCTTTCTTTTAATATTCAGTAACTGCTTACCATTCTGCCTTTTATCCTCTGACCTAAGCTAATTAGTTTTCTTCACTATCATAACACTACAATAACTGTTATTTCTACCATTTCTCCTTAGAATGATACAAGTATAAGAAAGAGTTCTGTGATTTATATTTTAACTGTATAACTGCATCAAAATGTGAAACTTTGAGAAGTGAGTCAAACATATTATGCATGCAATGTAACGCATCTCATCTGTTTCTCATCTTAAAGCTCCTTAGATCTTCTTAGGACAACATCTTCAACATACAAAATGATATTTTGAGGAGAGCAGACATTTCAGGGAGTCTAAATTTAAAGTTAGAAGATTATCTCTAAGGTTGATCTATTGGAATTACTTATCTGAACCAAAGTAATTCAAGTAATTCAGGTGTAGTGAAACACTTCTAATTTTAAATTCAGAAGCATTAAGGAGTGAGTTGGATTATTGGCTATAGCACTTAGTTGATCCTCTTTCTTATCATCCTTGACTTTTAAAGCCTGGCCTTTTTAAAATGTTCTTCAGAAATCCATGTGCTCACAGCATTTGATTCATTAATTTTGAAAGACTATTACAAAGGTCTTTTAAGTGATAAGTTCAGAGATACCTAAAACCCCCGTGTGAACACACACAATTAAAAGAAAGAACTCTGTAAAAATGCCATAATGAATCAGAAGTTCCAAAGTGAATCTTGGGTAAAAGGAGGGTGATCATATCTTACAGGCAAGTCTTTTTGGTTTTTTTTAGAGTGAATCCTCACTAAATGGATCCTTGAAGTTAGAGATAGGTAGAGGATAAAGGACTTCCTTTGTATCTCTATAATTGTTTTCAGTGCATATATGTGTAAGCCCTTGATTTTTGTTATTTATTAGCAAGTGCTAGAAAGGGATAAAGAGAAAACAGATTTTTATAGATATCAAGCTACATGTCTAAGTGGAGCAGGTACCTCATCATGGCAGTCTAGGCATAAGCTACATTTTCAAGATATCGTTCTTTCTTCTTTTTTCCTCTTTTCCTTTCATCGTTTCTTTCTTTCCCTCTATGAACGATATTACATTTAGCAAGAGTAGTGGAGAAATTGTTGCTATTTATTAAAATCCCAATCCCCATCCATTACTCCCTATTGTAATATATATGTGTGTGCGTTTATAATGCACATATCTACAGATGAACACATATGTAATACATAATTGTATATCATGATCTGCACAAAATACTGTTTCAGATTTAGAATTGTTTATAAGCTGAGTTCCTGATGCTTAACTAAATTGTATTCCAGCATTGATGTGAACTATTTTCAACTAAGTAGCAATAATGGGTTTACATATTTTAATCTGTTATCACAAAGAAAGTTGTTTACTTGACTTTGTTTTCCAATTATATACAGCTTGTTTTCCACTGTACTGGCACGGTAGATGTAAACACCTGCATCATTATGTTGTTTCAAACCTAAACAATTTTACCACTCAGCTGGAAGGAAACAAACCAGTAACTACTACTTGATCTGGGCCCTTGAGACAGAATTAGAATTATTCCAGGGAGACGAGAGAGAGAGAAAAGGAAATGGCCTCTGAGACTAGGGAGGAATGTTCAAAAACAGAGAAGGGACAGGGAGAAGAGAGCTCTGCTGTGAGCAGGGGGGGTGGGGGACAGGTATTGGACAAGGTGGGAGACACTCTCCATACATAAGCAGTGCCCCCATCAGGGAGAAGCCAGTCAGGCTGAGAGGTGGTTATGTTACTGCATTGAGAGCAAATATGTTTCTAGGCAAAGAGGAAAGAACAAGTAAAGAGTCAGAGAGGATCAACTCTGAAAAAAAGAAGAAACCATCATCACCAAGTCTCAGAAGACAAGAAAGAAATGGACTAAACACAAAGGAATGCGAAACACATCTTAGAAAAGTGAAGACACAGGGATTTCACCCTTGGTACACTTTTGCCATTCATTGCAGACAAGGCTAATTGACTATAACATGTTTTTTCTAGAAAAACCTGACCAGCCCCAGAGTCATTCACAAGTCAGAACTCCAGGAACTCCTTATCCATCACTACCAGCAGAGGATATGGAACCTATTTGCTATCTTAGAAATAATATATGAGAGTTAAAGAGGAGTTGTAGATAGAAGTCACTAATGTTATCATTTTTACTTTCAAGCCTGTAGATAAATAATTTTACTATTTTGTTCCTGGGTGGGTAGTTTATTGCCTGCACAGTGGTGGGATATTGTCTACATACACAGAGTTTATAAGGCTGTGTTTCTCAAATTACGGTCTGCAGACCACCTCCAGCAAAATCTCTGGATTCCTCTGCTAAGGCATGCTGAATGAGAATCCAAGGCGGGGAGCAAAGGAGCTGTGTTTTCAGTAAGCACCTTGCATGAACCATTACACACCAAAGTTTGAAATACATGAGTACAAGGAACACTGGTCTGGATAACCTTCCTGAGTATCAGCACTCAAACAGCAAATGCTGACCGAGCCAACCTGGTTTAGTTACTTTTCTTTAGTGATACTTAAGTTTCTTTTAATTCACAGCTTTAGGAAGGCATCAAACATACTAGCTGAGATGAAATTTAACAGTAATTGTGTTTGCTAAACAAATAATATGTACACTTGCACAATACTCAAATAATAAAATCGATATATATTTTTTCGTTGTTAACTACCAATGATTTAGACTATGAAGGTGAAAACTCCATCAGCCATAATTAGGGAATGCATCCTGAGTGGATTCTTTTTCACTCTTAGCCTGCTGGTTGTTATGTCACTGTGTTAGTCTTATTCCTTCTGCTTATGTGTTCTGTAACCTTAATAGAGTGCTGCCCATTGTAAATTCCTAATAAAGACTTGTTAAATTAAATTGTGCTTGATTTTCCCCTCTGGTGATGCAAAACAAAGTAACATGCCATCCAGAGTTGTGAAGGAAGGAAAATAGCTTTTCACAGGTGGCTAGATTCAAGCCATATCTTGTTTAACATCATATTCAGAGCTACTAATAGTCCAGCTAAATCACAAAATTTAAAGCCATATCCCTATTTTCCTTCACTTTTCCTCTATATATACTTTTTACCTTTTGCGCCTTTCCTCACTTTATTACTTCTGCCTTTATTCCCCCCTATATCCTACCCCTTCCTCATTTTGCCTGTCTAGATGAAATATTTTCAATCTATGACTATCCACAATGCATTTACCATTTCTCTCTCATGGCAGTCAAATATACCTTGTTTTTCTCATATTTATGGAAGTATAATTTCTTGTTTATATATAAATGTGTCCAAAACTAGATTATTTTTCCTTCCCCAGCATCTAGGTGTATACACTAGGTACTCAATTATATTTATCAAAACTAATGAATTAATAAATAATCAAGAAAGCCAGCTCTGGGAGGATTATATAAGGACAGATTCCTTTTTGCCTCATTGTAAAATGACCTTGCTAGAAAAAGTTTGCTCTGACTTGGACATAGAGCCACTCTATGAATCCTGAAATATAACTGTCTTACATTTGCAAAACACCAATGGATATTTTTGAGGTTTTCATTTGTGCATAGCACCACGGTTACCAGGTAAACACACCAAGTGGGGAGAGAAATTCAGTCATTTCTTTGTGACTCATTGACATTCCACCTAAGTAAGCTCTTCTGCATTTGTTTTAATTATTCTTTCTAGAAGTTTTAGAGATAGTTAAGGAGTTATAATGCCTAAAAGTCTATAAAAATAAAAAAAATTAACAATGGACTATAAGATTTTATGACAAGGATGGAACATGAGATAGGAAGGACATGCTATGTATTTAAATGCATTTAAATACATTGTCAGAGCTGCTGTGAGATATGCTCAGTCTATGGATAGGCATTAAAATGAGTGAGAGACTGAGGTTCAGCGAAGCTCAACCAAGTATTCCAAATGACTCTGGGAAGAAAAAAAAAAAAAAAAAAAAGCCCAGAACTTTTAATACTTCTTTGAAAACATAAATTTGGGAAAAATACATTTCTTAGAATATTTCAATCTTATGGCTAATATATTACCCTGAAGAATAGTCTCCTCTCTTGCCTAAATGCCAAAGACTAAACAGTAATTTATTCCCTGAGGTAGTGGATATTGAGGGTATTATGGGACTAAAAATTATGAGAGATGAAATAGTTACTTCACTAGAATTTTTTTCTCAGGATTTGCTGTATTATACACCACCCTATCTCCCTAATTCATATTATGACACTGAAAAATACCAGGTCATCAAATTTAGCTATAAATTACTTCACACCCCTAGAAGCACTGGCATTCCAGAAAGTAAATTAATTTTTCACTTTTGGTTTCAGTTTACTGACTTTTGGTAAAAAGGTTATGCTAATTTTTCTGGTCAAGTGTTAGTTGATGAGTCCCATAGGGCACAGTTAAAATGCTACAAAGATCTCTTGTCTTTTATCAAATATCTTTAGGCGATTGTGAAACCAAATGAATAGATTTATCCTACTCCACCCCCAAAATAGTGGGAAAAGAAAACAAAAATCTTTACCTTATTACTGCATAATAGCTGTATGACTATATATTTAGCCTCTATTTTACATTTGAGTATATTTTATTTAAACAATTTTAAAATGTACAAAAAATAATACAATAAAATGGAAGCTATCCTTTAATGTCACCCTTTGGAAAGGAAGTTAGGAAGCTGTTCTACATATTTTCTCTGAATCTGCCTTGAAATATGCATAAATTCACATGACATTTTGGTAAATGTATTTCCCTAAGAAGATTCCATGCATTTCAGGAAGTGTATAATTTGGCAATTATTAAAGAAATTATTCATTTCTCATGTATAAAAAATAGTTGCATTAAATACATGTAACCTGTCAGAATGTGACTTATGGTTGCCTCCAGCAATAGCAACGTATGTGCTCTGCTCATTCAATTTAATAATACATTTTCAATAATAAATAAATTTGGTCATAAATTTGTGTTATGTGCTGGAACCTAGAAATAACTCTCTCTTCTCTCCCTCCCTTCTTTCCTTCACCCTACCCCCAATCTCTCTCTCTACATCTTCTTCTTCTCTTTTTTAACACACAGTACTCCACAGAAACCAGAGTGTTTTGAAAAAAATAAAACAAGTATCATGCCAACAGAAAAATAAATAGTCCAAAAGGAAAATGGGCAGTAATGAATATGATCAATTTTTAAGAATGCTTCCTTATAATTTTATTAATTTTTTACATCTCTAATCTTCTTTTATCCTAATAGAACCCTGAGGATCCATAATATTCCTTTAACAATTCAGCATCAGTGGAAATCAAGGTCCCCTGAGGTCAAGTGATTGGCCAGTTCATACAGGAAGTAGTATTTCCTGTGGTAGGGAAGAAAGAAGGCTGTTGGCATTAAGAAGCAGAAGAAACCTCTGGTGGGAAAAAAGGCTGCAGCTACCAAGAAACAGCCTCTGAGAAGTCTGCAGAAAAGAAACTCACTACAGAAAAAAAGAAGCCTGCTGCATAAACTTAAATTTGTTTATTCCATTAATGTTGAATCACTTTGGACAGACCTGATCAAAGGCAGTGAGAAACATAGAAAAAAGAAAAGAAAAAAGAAAAAAGAAAAAAAAGTAACTAGTAGCATAGTTTGAGAATAGTTTTCTTGACTTCGGTTCCATATTCTTTCTATGGAACAAATAAATAGTTGATATTGGAATGCTAATTCTCTCATTTAATTGTGCTAGCTTCATGGCTTGTCCTTTATTTATTCTTGTTTAAATTTCTTTTCCTTTACCTCTGTCCTAAATACAGAAATGTAAGCAGTTAAAAAGGGTTTTCTTGCTTTGGTCTCAAAGCTGAAGACACAGTCCTCAATCTAATGGGCTGAACTGTACTTTGTTAAATGCCAAGGGGATATAGGAATAGGGAGTGACTGAAAATGAAGATCTAGAGGCTAAAAAAACAGGACAAATGCAGATAATACTATAGATTTTTTTTAAAACAATGAAGCAGGGCAAGCAAAACAAACTCAAATCTTGAAATGTACAATGTAGCTTTTAGGGTGAGGGGAGCTTTTTTTTTTTTTTTTTTTTTTTAAGTAGGGTTTCTTTCTTTCCTTCCTTTTCTTTTTTTTTTTTTTTGGTAAATTAGAAGGATGGGCTGTGTAAAGGGAGTGCTATGGCCAATGGCTTAAAGTTTCAATGTGTCAAACAGAGAAAGACATGTATCATATGACCTCACTGATATGAGGAATTCTTAATCTCAGGAAACAAACTGAGGGTTGCTGGAGTGGGGGGTGGGGTGGGAGGGATGGGGTGACTGGGTGATGGACACTGGGGAGGGTATGTGTTCTGGTAAGCGCTGTGAATTGTGCAAGACTGTTGAATCTCAGATCTGTACCTCTGAAACAAATAATGCAATATATGTTAAGAAAGAAAAAAAGAAGAAGACGAATGTAGCAGGAGAGGAAGAATGAAGGGGGGGAAATCGGAGGGGGAGAAGAACCATGAGAGACAATAGACTCTGAAAAACAAACTGAGGGTTCTAGAGGGGAGGGGGTTGGGAGGATGGGTTAGCCTGGTGATGGGTATTGAGGAGGGCACGTTCTGCATGGAGCACTGGGTGTTATGCACAAACAATGAATCATGGGACAGTATATCTAAAACTAATGATGTAATGTATGGGGATTAACATAACAATAAAAAAATAAAAAAAAAGTTTCAATGTGTTCTTAATGTGAAATCGTCATTGCTGAGGTCTCAGGCTATAAATGTACTTGTTTGTAAAGGAGGTATTTAGGATTTTGTAAGGCATATGATTGCTTATAAAGGGCATAGCATAATAAAAGCAGAAGTTTGAATTAGATGATTAGGAGCCTTAACCCCAGCTTTACTCCTGATTAAGCACATGTTCTCAGAAAGCTGAGGTTCAAATTTTCAACTAGTGAAAGGATGAAGAGTTGTTGTACTATTTAAATGAAATAAAGCTCCTTAAATATTTACTGAAATATTCTCTTCTTGTTCCCTCTAGATCCAACCTTGCTTCTCTACCTTGCAGTTTATTGATACTTTGTTGACACTATTGAATTAGTCTCCCTTCTGGTATATTTTGGATTCATACAATGAAAGTTATCCATAGGAGAAAGGAAAGTGAGAGAAGAAATTGATGTAGGTATTTCTTCCCCCAGGTCCCTTCCTATGAGGTTAGTAGGGACTATCGTTCTGTACCGAAGGAGGAACCTGGTGTCCCAGCAGATGCCCCTCTCCCACCCTCCAGTTTCTACTTCTTCTGGGTCCTGATAAATCCTCCTACCCCGAACTCATTCACCTTAGGGTAATAGTGACTTTCCTGCTATGATTATCTCCAGAGTGCCGCATTATTACTTGTTGACTTCCTTCAAACCAGCTCACACCTTTGTAAATAGTCCCTTTACTAACTTTCTTCAAATCCCCCCCGCTTTTGGGGGGAGGGAGGTTCAGAGGGAGAGGAATAGAATCTCAAGAAGGCTCTATGCCCATTGCAGAGACTGACATGGGGCTCAATCTCACAGCCCCGAGATCAGGACCTGAGCCGAAATCAAGAGTTGGACCCTTAACCAGCTGAGCCACCCAGGTGTCCCAAACATCCCTTTTTGATATGCCATCTGTTCTCCAACCGGGATGCTGATGGAATCATTATTATCATTATCATAATTACTGAAGAGTGGTCTCACTGAATGCCACGCCAACTACTCCTATGAAGGAGATTCCTAGTAACTGCCTTGAGATTGTGAGAACTATCAAGTGACACATGGAAATGCAGAACCATCAATCTTATGATTAATCCTCTAAAGTGTCAGACCTCATAAAAGGACTAAAAAATGTTCATATCTATTGAAAAATGAACCAATTTACTAATTATATATATATATTTGATTAGATATTGTTGAAAATTTCACATTTATCTATCAAATCCTCTCATTTTAAATGTAAAAATAAGACAAAAATAGGTTTTATCTTTTCCGTTATGAGAATCTTGACAAATATGTTATATATGTCACCCAGAGTGGGTAGGATGGGGACTGGTGGGAAAGAGGCCTCTGTCTTCAGCTCTGGGGAGGCAGGCCAGAGTGATTACAGCTGTGAACAAGCTCATCCTGCCCTGACCCGTGCCTCTGACTCCAAAGGCAGACTCACTATGGGGACTAGTTTCATACTTGCTGGGATAAACAGCAGCAAACAAAATCTATTCCATTGCATGACAGAAATACAAGATATTAAGAATTGGGCTTAACGAATTAAAAAATTTTGGCAAAAGATACAAAATAGAATAAGATCAAAATATATTTTTAATTTAGAATGCTACAAACCACATCAGTTAAATAATTTTAGTAGTCTTAACTTTTAAAAACTACACACCAGCTAACATTTTTCAGTCACCTTTCTGAAGCAGTTTAATACATATCAGAGAATATCAGCTGATTCACCTTTATAAAGCCAGAGCAAAATAAATTAGGATGAGAGATTCTCCTCCTAGTAAATGTTGAGAAGATGAGCATTCATTTTCCTGATGTGTCCTATCAGTGAGATTTCCAATAACCCACAGTTTCAGGCAATTCACTCCTTCTATCTCATTTGGTTGACCCAGGCATTGGGATTGATTGCTACAGGTTTAATATAGCTACAACTAATGGGTTGTAGATTGTTTTATAATCAAGCCTTGCTTGAAATGTCTATTAAAGTTTGCCCCAGGAATCAGAATGTCAAAGCACTTGGGACAAATGACTTTCTCCAAGTCAGGTGTAAAAACAGTTCCTAACAAGATAGCATAGTACTTGTTTATACCAGAACTTACTAAAGTTAATAAAAACAAACCAAAAATTAAAAATGTTCACTAGTTTTAAGCGATAAGATTTGGGAACATCTCTAGAGGTAACATGTATTGTTTCACAGGCCATTGTTGACACAATGGGTAACATAAAATCCTGAAGGTGTGTTGTTGCTTTTCACTTAGAATGCCGGCAGTGGTTTGGCCATGTATGCCCACAGACATCACAGATCTCAGTCTGATAATCTTGAACTTCCTTCAGATGTAGACCTTTTTAAATCATTTGAAATTTAGTTTTTCAAGAATGAGCATCTTATGGATTTAAATACCAAGGGTGAGGACAATAAATTGAACCCAATTATCTAGGTCTTATCATGGAGGCAGAACTTGGTCTCTGATGATATTTTTAAATAATTATTTCTTTGTTGTGCCAACTATAATTTGTTTCTTATAACTTGCACTGACATAATTACTTCAAAATATCTAAAAGCTAATTTATTTTCCCAAGACATAAGTTTAGTGTATCTTAATGCATAGTGAAAGCAGTTATATAAATGAAATCTTTGTACTTTTTAAACAGGAATAAAAGTGAAAGGAATACCAAAAATTCTCAAACTGTTTAGCAGGAAGAATTAGGTAGGGATGCGAAATATAATTTTGAAAAGATTTTACTAATAGAGCCTAATACATGTGGTTGTTGCTGAGGGTGATATGTGCTGATTTAACTTAACCTATGACTAATTATAATTGACTCAATCTTACAATAGAAAATTGTGACAAATTCTCATCTCTGTGCACAGAGTCTGAAACCTACCTGTTAAGTTTAATTCAGGAGATTTCATTATTACAGGTAACATAACCAAATATTTTGAAACATACTTATTTAAAAATACCATACATTCAAGTATATCTCATTAGATTTTTATATATCTGAGAGTATTTGAAAAAAAATTACACTGTGAATAGATTAAAATCTTAAACTTAAGATCAAAATGTTAAACCAAATTGTTCATGGCTTAACATCTTACATCCAAGTATTTCTTCTCAATGTATCTGGTGCTTTGACTAGTGCATTAAAAAGCTAGTTTGCCTAAATATTCAAGAGATGCAAGAATGAGCATTTCTTTACCTCAGTAGGTTTCATACTTCCTCTTAAGAAGGATTATCTCTTTGATTAAACTCAAACTAAAAATCAGTGCAAAGAAAGAATTAAAAACTCCCAAGCTTTCAGAACTCTTTGAATATGGGTAAATGTGTGAAGCGGGAAGAGGAGGTAGAAGGATACTTATATTAATTGTAAACAAAGATGCAGCCTTATTCTTGTGACTGTGCAAAATCATATTTTTTTTTCAGTATGCGATATTAAAAAAAAAAAACAAGATCATGAGAGCTTTAATATAACAACTAGTCATTTTCCTTCAATCACATGTTTTCTACTTAGTTGTACTTCTGCTTGCCCACGTGATTTTGTTCATTTCAACATGCAAAAAACATTGCATCTTATAAAACATATATTTCCAGTTGTCTTTTACTCATGTGTTATTTTGGCCTTGGGTTGAAGGTTTTATATGATTAGATTTGCTTTTTGATAACTTGCCATCTGTGATTATTTGAAATCAGTGTGAAAATAAAAGTATGGTAGTGTGTTTGTTGTTGTTGTCAATTGCTTGTAGTCCCTCCACGTGCCTTAGTGCCTCTTTTTGGGGGGGAAATTGGGACAACAGAGGAGAACCTAAGGGAAAAATATAGTATGAATAATACATAATTATCAAATGTCTTTGTACATCAAAATTAATTTGTCTAGTTTAAGTAATATAAAATTACATTACCAAATTATATTTGCTATATTTAAGAACATATGGTAAAAAATGAGCATCAGGTTTTTAATAAATGTTTTGAATTGCCTGAGGGTGCTTTGATCTTCATAACTAGCATGGTGATTTTTAATAAGTTAAGTTCATGTGATTGATTTCCTAACTTTCCTAGTGTATCTATAAATCTTACATTCCTTTCTAGGAGGAGAACGGAAAGCCCTGGCACATCACAGAACAGGAATCAGACCTGTTGCACAACCCTTTCAAGCACTTAAAGCTGTAAATAGGCACCACTAAATCTACATGGAATCAGGAAATGTTTCAGGCCACTGCACCCCCTCACTGATCAACCACCCTGTCCCTTTAAAGCCCTTTTGGCTAGGCAGAAACCACAGAGCTGGCTTTTGGACTAGAGTCTGCCTTCTCCCTAGGTGGCCAGCCTCCTGAATAAAGCTCATATTCCTTTCCAATCAACAGTCATCTCTGGAGTATTGGCCTTTTGAGCAATGAGCAGCCAAACTTGGGATTTGGTAACAAATTATTTGGCAAGCCAGCCAGAAGCCCATGCCCCTGTAGCATCCAGTTCCCCTGGGAAGCCCAAAGCAGAGCAGTTGTTTGGGACAGCTCTCCAGGGCTTCCTTGTGCCTTTCCTGGGCTGGTAGCTTGGATGACGACAGGAGGTTAGCTGCTCAGGGCTATTTGGATTGGAGGGAATCTGGGGAATCTGTCCCTGCAGCTGCCCAGGCTCCTTTTGTCTTGAGGAAATTCACTGTTGATAACCAGCACTTTCTCTCTGACTTGAATGGAAAGGAAAAGAGCATCTGGGGCAAGCAGACAAGCTTCCAGCCTGGGTAAGTTTGTTAAAAGTGCATAGCAACAATTTCTCTTTTGTGAAGTGTTGGCACTTTTGTTTTTGTTATCTGTGCTTTTCCATTTTGGAAGAGGCTCAACATTTGGAAGAAACTAAGAACTTGAATAATGGTCATTTCCTTTGGGATTTGGGGCAGCTCTGTCTTTGGTGTGTGTGTGTTTATGTTTATCATCTTTGGTGTAATGGGAGGTTCTATCTTTATCCAGTTGACCAGCACACTGGGTCGAATTTTGAATAAATGGAAGGAATATAGTCAGGAATCTATGACTAAGGAAAAGCGGATTTTCTATTGTAATACCACCTGACTGATGTACTATTTAGAATCAGATGAGAGGTGGCCCCCAAATGGATCTTTAAACAGCATTTTACAATTAGAGGTGTTTTGTCAAAGGGCAGGAAAGGATGATGAGATACCCTGTGTTCAGGCCTTCATGTCTATATATAATAAAGATGCTGTCCAGGAAAACAGTGTAAGTTAATGGTGCAGAGACAAGGAGAAAACCCCCAAATTTTCCTGATAATGCATATTAAAGAGAGGAGGAGAAAGAATGTATGGCCAATCTATCTCTACCATCCCCTCTGCCAGAGCACTCACCTCTAATTCCTCCTCCTATTGGGGTTCCAGCTTCACCATCCTATGGGATGGAATGAAGGAATCCTGGAACCGTCTCTCCCTAAGACCTGCCAGGGCACCCAGTTTAGACAGGTAGCACCCACTGTGGGGACTAGGCAATATCCTTAAGGCAATACCCAGTAGAGGGCATTGATGCTCAAGGCTTCCCAGATATTATTGGATATATATTCCTTTTTCAACTTCAGACTTAATGAATTAGAAAAATGCCAACCCCCCTAAGAGAGAGACCCCCAAATGAAGGTGGAACCCTTTTTGAGCATTTTTGCAACCCATCAGGTCTACTTGGGCAGGCGTACAGTCTTTATTGAATATCATGTTAACCACAGATAAAAGATGGCTAGTATTGGCCAAAGCAAATGAGGAAGCCCAGTACCTCCATCATGAGGACCCATCCCAGACCCCAGACCCAGCACCTGCTGTTCCATTGGTTGAGCCCAATTGGGACCCAAACCGAGGGGGTTTGCCTTGACTTGAGCATTATCGACTGTGCATCTTGGCAGGTTAAGTAAAGCGTTCCCAAGCAGTGCAGTTAGAATAAGATTCAAGAATTGAGACAAGATCTAACTGAAAATCCAGCTTGATTAGAAAGGATTTACCCAGCTTATTGGAAATAGACAGATACAGACCCAGAGCCCCCAGAAAATGTCCACATGGTAAACATGACATTCATAGGGTAGAGCATGTCTGATATAAGGAGAAAGCTCCAAAAAGAGAAAGAGGTGGTAGGAATGAAACCATCATAGCTAGTTGATATAGCCTATGAAGTATTTATTGCACATGAAGGAAAAAGGGCTCACCAGGCCATAGCCTTTGTGGAAACTGTGGAAGGCAGGGATGGGAAAAAGAAAAGTGAGCTCTAGGAAGTAAGAAAGGAGCTACTGGTGAGAACCAGTGCCACTACTGCAAAAAGGGAGGGATCTGGAAAGGGGACTGCCCGAATATGAAAGGAAAACAAAGGCAGGAAGGAAAGACAAGGTGTAAAGAAATGATGATGGAAAGAGAGGAGGATGGCAAGTGAAGAAGCTCCTTACCATCTGGCTGATCCAATGACCATTTCCCCTCAGGAGCCCCAGCTACAGATGCCAGGGGGAACCAGTTGATGGACTTCTTCGTGGACATAGTGGCCACAAATAGCATCTTAAATACTAAATTGACACAAAATGCCCAGAAGACAGTCTCTGTAGTTGGGGGTCTCAGGTCAAGCACAATAATGACCTTTCCTGCAGCCACTGAAATGGTGATTTTTCTTTGATTTGCTGATTTTTGAGTCGTAGTTTTCCTTCTCTGCCAGAATGTCCTATCCCACTGCTTGGACAAGACTTGCTTTGTAAACTAAACACTCAGGTAACTTTCTCTCCAAAGAAGCAGCACCTATAAATATAGGTCCGTCCAGGTAAGATGCTTCAGTTATAAGCTGTTCTTACTCAGGTTAAGACACCAGAAGCAGAACTATTCGCTCCTGAAACCAATAAACAAGTGAGTAAAGTGGTTTGGGCAGGGGTGCCTGGGTGGCTCAGTTAAGCTCAGTTAAGTGTCTGCCTTTGGCTCAGGTCATGATCCCAGGGTCCTGGGATTGAGCCCCGCATTAGGCTCCCTGCTCGGCGGGAAGCCTGCTTCTCCCTCTCCCACTCCCCCTGCTTGTGTTCCCTCTCTTGCTGTGTCTCTCTCTGTCAAATAAATAAATAAAATCTTAAAAAAATAGCTGGTGATTATGAATGGCTCATTGTGCTAGATCTAAAGGATGCCTTTTTCTGCATTCCCATAGAGGAGAAGACCCAATTTTGTTTGCCTTTGAATGGTAGGACCCAGAAACCAGAACAACCTCCCAAAACTATTGGATGGTGTTACCACAAGGATTTAAAAATTCCCCTGTCGTGAGTCACGCTCATAAAAATTCCCCCATGATTTTGGCAAAGGATTTGAGAATGATAGAATTAAATGACTGGGTTTCATTACAATATATAGATGATTTGTTCATTGCTAACCCCACTTAATGAACTTTGTGTAGATAATACTATTCTGGTTTTAAGTCATTTGGCAGACTGTGGGTGTAAAATATCACCTTATAAGGCCCAAATTTATCAATAAGAGATTGTTTATCTTGGCTTTTGGCTATGTTAGGGACAATGTATTCTCTTAGAAAACAAGCAGTTATATCTCTAAAAACCCCCAGAAATCAATGACAACTCTGAGTTTTAGAGAAAGGCTTGTTTCTGTCAGATCTGGATTCCAAATTATAGTTTGATATTCAATCCTTTATATGAAGCCTTAAGAGAATTGGATTCAGAGCCTTTGAATCTGACTACGGAATATTAATTGGCATTTGAGACAATAAGGGAAAAATTAACAACTGCACCCGTTCTAGTGTTACCAGACCCTAGAAAGCCCTTTAAGCTATACATGCATGAAAGGCAAGGTCATGGATTGGGGATCCTAATACAAATGTTTGAGGATACTCCACAACTGGTGGCCTATTTCTCTAAGCAATTAGAACCCACAGCCAAAGGAGAGCTCCCCTGTTTGACGGCTGTTGCTGTTGCTTGTGACATACTATTAGAAGTAGAAAAGTTAACACTTGGGCAAGAGATAATGGTGTATGTGCCTCATCAAGTATTAACCCATTTAGAACAGAAAGGGGGATATTGGCTAATGGCGGGAAGAATGAGCTGATACCAAGCTATATTGTTAGACAATCCAAATGTGACTTTACAGACAACAGCAGCATTGAATCTGACAACTTTGCCGTCTGATAACTTGAACAACAACACCTCAAGTGAGCATGAATATGTTAAGATAATTGATGCAGTATATTCTAGCAGGCCAGACCTCCTTAATCAAACACTGCCTGCACCAGATTATGGGTTATTTACAGATGGTAGTAGCTTCATGGACAATGGCAAGCAGCGATCCAGATATGTGGTGGTCACATTGGTTCAGGCAATAAAAGCACATGCTCTTCCTCCAGGTACCTCCTCACAAAAGGCAGAAATGATTGTTCTAACACAGGCTCTTGGGTTATCATCACAAGGGGAAAAGGTGAATATATACAGACTCAAAATATGCTTTTCTGATAACTCATGCACATGGGGCAATTTGGAAAGGGGATTATTGACCTCTCACAACAATAATATTAAACATTTGCAAGAAATCTTGCAATTATTAGAAGCTATCTATCTGCCTGTTGAAGTAGCAATTATGCATTGCCCAGGGCACCAGAAGGGGAATTTTCAAGCAGTGAGAGGTAACCAGTTGGCAAATGAAAGAGCCAGAAAAGTTGCCAAAAACTCACATTTCATAGCAGCCCTGATTCCTCAAGTGGATCTCTCTGCCTTAAACCCCAGTACAGGCAATGAGATGAAGAGCGAGCACAAGAAAATGGGGCTTTACTCCAGCAGATCCACTGCTTCATTAAAGATGAACTCTCATGGGATGATGCTATTACCTGAATACGTAGTATTACCTATTACCTGAATAGTGTATCTAGTCTTAAAGCATCTGCATGAAGGATCACACTCCTGGAGGAATGCTTTATTGGATTTTATTAAGCCTCATATGAAGGGGCCATATCTACAGAAAATGGCCCATACAGTCACCCAGAGATGCCCTGTATGTGCAAAGAATAATCCAAACAATGAGAGATATCTACCAGGCCAAGGGATACAATATAAATTGGAATGTCTTATTGAGGATTGGCAGATACACTTTGCCCAAATGCCTAGGACTACTGGGAGTTTTAAGTATTTACTGGTATTTGTAGACATCTTTTCAGGATGGGTTGAAGCAGTCCCCACCCAAACAGAAAAAGCTTCAGATATTTTAAGATTCTTGCTAAAGGAAATTATTCCTAGGTTTGGTTTAGCCAACACTATTCAGAGCTGATAATGGATCTGCCTTTCTACGTGATGTGGTACAGAAAGTAAGTGCTGCTTTACAGATCAACTGGAAATTACATGCTTCATGGAGATCTCAATCAACAGGAAAATGGAAAAACATGAATCATACATTGAAAAACACTTTGGTCAAAATCTGTCAAGAAACTAACCTGAAATGCGATAAGATTGTACGTATTGCTCTGTTCTGCATTAGAGTTGCCCATAGAAGTGGGATAAAATTAAGCCCTTTTCAGATTATATATGCAAGACCCTTGCAGTCCTTGCAAGACCCTTTCAGGCCTTGGCACTTTTAGACTTAGAAAGGAAAATAGGATTAAACAGTACATACAACAATCAAATATTAACTGTTTTGCACAAGTTTGCCCTCTCCAGGTCTATGTATCTTTCAAATGAATCACTACAAACTTTTAGCCTGGAGATAGAATACTATTAAAGACCTAGAAAAATCGAGGACCTGATCAAGAGATGGCTAAGAAATGGGTGGGCGTTATGATGTCTTACTAACCCCTCATACCTCTCTAAAACTTGTAGGCAAAAAGTATGGATACACTACACCAGAGTGAATAGGGCTCCACCTACTGATGACAAAGAGGCCACTGAATCCTCCTTCTGCCTACCCCCCCACACACATACACACACACTGGGAAAGCTATCCTATTCAGGATTTAAAATACCTCTTTAGGAAAGGAAATCCATGACAACTATGTTCATTTTGTTGGCCATATTAACCATGTCTTCTCCCTAGGTTGGAAAGACAATGCACTAGTACAGGTAATTCAGAATTTGGTTATAGTTACATAGGCTGCTGATTGCTGGATGGGTCATCCAAAAGCCCAATAGATGCATGGTCCACCCCATTTATAACACTTCAGAAATCCCCAAAGGCAATTGGTTTCTAATCAGTAAGGGCCAAACAATGCATATGGTTAGAATAGCTAGATTCTCTCAAAATGATCATGAGACACCCTGATGTATCATAGTTCCTCCAATTACTGTACTAAAGGAGGTTATCTTCAAAGGAGAGAAAACAGACATGCATTCCCCAATTAGATATCACATGAAACCACCTCCCAAAAGGGAGCAACTCCCTATGTGTAAACAGTAGTCTGTTTCCTTCCAGCTATGGACAATATTCATAGCCAGGTTCAGATGGGCAGAGAGATTGGATAGAACGAGCTGCCCTGTTGGTGAACTGATTCTCATGAAGACCTGAAGAAGACTCCACCTTTTGTCTTTGTGCTTAAGCTGGGTTTGTCTTTATTTGCAAATTAGTCTGGGCCACAGACTTATTAAAAAATCTATTACCCCAAAACAGTGCCTTCTGGCCATCCTGATGATCTCCTTCTCCCCCTGTCCTGCTAACAAAACGAAACATTGGGCTAGCTCCCTAAAAGTATTTCCCAGACTGACCTGTGACCTCCCAGACAATATCCTTGATGGGGATGAATATTTCTTTGGTTATATATTGTTGCTGTGGTGGGGGGCCTGCTGCCCACCAACATGTGCTTCTCAGTTTGTCTCAAACTCTAACCACTGGGGCTAATGAAACTGCCAAATATTTGGCTGACTTACAAAAATCATTAGGTCCCCTTGCTCAAGTCGTCTTGGATAACTGTATAGCCTAAGACTATATCCTAGCGAGCAAAGGGGAGTTTGTGTTGTTAATTTGTCTTGCTGCACATATATGAATACCTCGTCAGAGGTGGAAACCAGTATTGATAAAATCAGACAGCAAGCCATGTGGTTGCAGCAAACGCTCGATTACCACACCACCCTGTTCCAGGGAGGATAGGCTTGGTTCACAAACCTCTTCTCCCAGATACCCTCAGGACTTAGGTCCACATTACAAGGCATTCTAAAATTAGGACAACCTCATACTAGTGGTACTACGTGTATACATAGGAATTGAACTCATTACAATTTGTGTAAAAAAACTGCAAGCAAGCCACATTGGCTGTGCATAAAGAAATGCTTCAAACCCACATTAACATATTGCATCCCAAGGTTCTGACTATGCTCTATATCAGCACAAAGAAGCTACAGAAGATGGACCTTCATCCCTAATAGCTATGGAATGGTAAAATTGACAGTGGGTAATTAAGGTCCCCTTGATCTTTGTAACTAGCGTAGTGATCTTTAATAGGAGCTCTTAAGTTCATGTGATTGATTTCCTAACTTTCATTGTGTATCTATAAAACTTACATTCCTTTCTAGGAGAAGATAGAAAGTCCTCACACATCACAGAACAGGAATTAGATCTCTTGCACAACCCTTTCAGGCACGGAAAGTTGTAAATAGGCACCACTAAATCTACACGGAATCTGGAAATATTTCAGGCCACTGCACCCCCTCTCTGATAGATGACCCCCTGTCCCTTTAAAACCCTCTTGGCTAGGCAGAATCTCAGAGCTGGCTTTTGGACAAAGAGTGCCCAGCCTTCTGAATAAAGCTCATATTCCTTTCTGATCAACAGTCATCTCTTGAATATTGGCCTTCTGAGTGACAGGCAGCTGAACTTGGGATTTGGTAACATGCCCTTCTGGTAGTTGGAGAGCACTGAATTAAAAGTTATCAGCCAAAATTCTCTCCTCCCATCTTCTCAATCTTTATATCTCCTATTTCTTTTATATCTTATTTGGGAAGCCTTGAATTCTGGAAGACTAAGAAGTCTTCCTTGTTACCATTTGAATTTTGATACAAAGTCTGTTCCAAAGAGCATCAAAATAGATAGGTTTATCAGATACTCACATTCATGCCCTTTTAAAATAATGTTTTATGTAATATTTTGTAGTATTTGTAGATGGACTATCTATGAATAGTCCTTCTTGAAATAGTTTTATATTTTAATATAAATTTTTTAATGCTTTATATATTTAAATTGTCATCCTCGTATGTAGAAATGTTGGATGATTACATTAAAGGAATTTAGAAAAGGAACATTATTTATTATCCACTATACTTAAAGGCTAAAGGTGCTGAAAACAATTTTATTAGTTGTCTCTAATTAGAGTTTAAGGTAAACGATAAAGAAAACTCCCCATAATACATCTTATGCAACAATACAAAATTATATCTAGTTTGCTGCTCAAGATTAAACATTAAAGAAAAGAAAAAGAAGCATATATCAACATTTACATTGGCAAATGCATTTATCTTCAGTTGATTAGAGCAAATATGGGCTTTTCAGACAATGTGGCTCTACTGAGTTGAATTTACTTCTTGGTGTTAAATTCTGTACAATAAGAAGCAAAGGGATCTCAATTTAAAGCCAAATTCTTCTATGCAGCACATTTTAGATCTACCTGAATTCCAGCTTATGTGCCTCATGAATGAGTTACAATGTTCAAGCACCCATTAATAATGAGAAGATGAAGTTAGACAAGATGGGGCTGCCTGATCTTTGCAGGTCTCCCAGAATCATGATGCACTGCCTTTTAAGCATGCATCTTTAAGAATCACAGTGTGTGGAAGGATGGCTTAGGTTTCAAAACATCCCTCAATGATGAAAAAGAGATTATCCGTTGTGTCATGACCTCCCAAGAAGCTCTTCTATAAATAAGGATGACACATACCATATAAGACTCTTCCCCTTGGAGAAACAAGGATCAAACATATGCCTGATGTGTGTTTCATAGAAATGATGAAGTTATTATGCTGTGGCCTATTTGGCCAGTTTTGAATTAGAAGCATTAGAACAAATTCCGTGTGTCGGAAATTGAGTGAGTAAACTCGTGTTGAATAATGAGGATGATAAATTAAAGAATATATGTGTGATTTATCACTCCTTCCTAGAGAACACCTTTAGCAATAGCAAATGTAAATTAAGATGACACTACAAAACAGATTAGTGGAGAATAGCATGCAGAATTCCAGAGGGATTAACAATGAGGACAGGAGGCATTTTAAAAATCACAGAAGATACTCAAGTGCCTACTGGTCTTGGAAAGAATCATATTTATCTAGTCCCTTTCATCCAAGAATCTCACTACATTTAAATGTATTTCGAATTGATTCTCACATGCTAAAGCATCCATATTGTAATTTAAATCCAACAGATCAAAATAAAAATCAAAGTGCCCTATGTTTATTAAAAACTACAAAACAGAAAGAAAACTACTAATGAATCCCTGTTGGTGAATTATTCACAAACAGACACAATTCAGGGAAGAAGAGCAGAAAACACTGTGCTTCACTAATACTGTGTGGCAGGATAATTTATTAGAAAATTCATTTGTGTTTTACTTCCTCTGCTAAGGAAAAATCAAAAAGAATGAGAGTTCACTGTGTTTTGTGCTCTACATTTTTCCATCAGTTCTGACTAGGCCCCTGTGTTTCTTTACCTCAGGGGCTTTTCAGATCCTAAAGCAGAAGGTGCTTGAAAATAACCTCTCTTTCTGGTTTTTGTGAAAGTCCAAACCAGGGGTCACAAATTCAGACACCAACAGAGCTAGGCAGGCACTTAAATGAACAAAGCAGACTGGGTTTAATTTTTTCCACATAGGCTCAGTTTGGTTCAATATTTGTCTATGCAGGAATAGTTTTTACTTTCACTAAGGAATATATTTCTTTCATTTTCTAAAAACATATTTAGAATTTTGGTCCATTTTTCTTCTCTTCTATTGATAGTGTCAATGAAAAATTGATCCAGAGTTAAAAGGCAAGGAAAATTGTAATTATAGGGCAGGACTGTTGCCACAGGAAAAAGAAATTGATGTCAACTTTGCTGAAACATAAGGATGCAGGATATTTAAATGCTGGGACAAGCTAATGAAAAATATAGGGGACCACTGGGGAAGGCTGGTCTATGTGGTTCGGCCATTTGTGTGTTGTCAGCTATTGAATTGAGGCTCCTACCATCCCACAGAGATTGGATATAGAGGCACTAATTCCTCTGATGATTACATTTTGAAGGGGTGGCCCCCAGATCCTTAAGAAAGACTTTCTGGATTATAAAAATGGGCAAGAACTTGAGAGAAGATTTACATCTCAAAGGAGCAGAGAAAGAATTCACAACTCTAAGTTTTCTAAATAACCTCAAAAAAAAAAAAAAAAGAAAAAAAAAAAAGGAGGTCAGAGACCGACAGCCAGGAAGAAGCCTGTATGATATTTAATCAATCTGAGGGGAATGTTAAAGCCTTCTTGGTCAACAGTGACATAGCTGTAGGGAAATATTTCTCTTATACTAGGAAACAGCAATGCAAATATGGTTAAGTGTCAAGGACCATCAGGTTAATGTCCTGGGAGATGCTAGTTGTCCTGAGGAGGAAATCTGAAGCCTGCAAGGCTCATCTGAGGGGGCAGCAGTGCTCTGCTCCAGCTAATGTTATCAGGAGGAACTGCATACCTTGTTTTGCCAGATCTGTCAGTTTTCCAGCAGTATCCAATTTTATCTGGGCAATTAAAGTTTTTCATCACTTTGAAATACTAGTAATAGAATAACCTGGCCAGCAAGCCACCAATCAATCTATCATCTCTGGCCAAATTTCAGAAAGAAATATATTAAGCATCCTAAAAAGAGAAGGAGGAGGGAAAACTGCCCTTTTTGCCCAGGGCTTGGAGAAAGAAGTGAAAAAGAGAAAAGACAGCTGAAGAGGAGGATTAAGGGCTGCCTGCATGGGTAATGGATCATGAAATCAACTTGACTCCAAGCTTCCCTTCCCCTGGAATTATGGAAGCTTAAAGCTTGGAGTCACGTAGATTGGATTTAAAGTAAAAAAGAAATTTGCTATTTCCTGCACAGTGAAATTTGTGGAGTCAGAATCGTACCCAGGTACAATGCCTATGTGACCTTACTGTTATTGTAGGCTACTTCATATAGTAGGTGTGTTCAGTAAGGAAAGAGGGATGTGATTCATATTCTACCATCCAGCAAAATAATAATAACAATAACAATAATGTTATCTGTTTTCTATAACTCATGTCATTTACTTTGTTGACCTCCATTCCTATTTATGGGGTACAGTGCAGGAGCTGGAGGAGTTCAACTTGTCAAATCAGTTTTGCCATTTTTCAGACTTTCTCCTTTACATTCTCAGTCTCTTTTGAATCCCATAGTCAGAATTTTAAAGTTAAACCTTCAAATCAGAGTTCTCTCTCTTATTTTAAAGGGGTCCCCTTTTCTCCTCCCTGTTTTCCTTTTTTCAAGTGGCCTCTGGGTACAGGAAAACATATATTCTTAGTGAGAAAAAGAGTCTCACTGGTGTCCATTAGAATGTGATTGTTGTGGTTCTATATCTTGGGAATCGAACTTATAGGCAATATTGTATCACAAGGACCAATACGTATAAAGTTTAAGAGCACAGGCAGCAGGACAATATCAGCTGGATTCATAGCCCAGCATTGCCACTTATTAGATATATGACACTGGGAAATTATTTAAATTTCCTGCATCTTGATTTTGTCCTATACAAAAGAGGGATAAAAATAGTACTTACTCATAGAGTTTTAAGAGGATTCAATTGTTCAATATGATTCAATTATTTAATTTGAGTGCCTGATGTATGTCAAGCTCTAGCTAAATATTATCTCTACGACATTCTAGGACTGATGCCAGCTGAAGGGTGGTTGGTGGTGATGTACTAACATCCTTATGGTTGTTGCCATTGCCTCTGACGAAGACAATACATACACATGCACAGTACCTTCCTTGCCCCAACCATGGCTATTATAGTCAATATCTTCTTAATTGTACCAGAAGTTCTTAGCTATCTTCTCCTCACCTAGTCACCACAAAAGACATTGGTAGGTTTGGTTAACTCAATTACAATATATGACTCAATGAGTATGACTGATAGGAACTTAGAATCTAATTACTATGAGAATATTATAAAATTATTTAAACTTTTGTCATTTAAAATCAAACTACTTATGGTATGCAAGAAAGCAGAGTAAGAGCTAGGGATGGGGAGAGGGGTTATTCAGAAATTATAAAAGCATAATTCCCACCTTTTTAGAGTTGATTGTCATCCAGAAGTGGAGACAAATACATTCATATGCATAATACCAGAAAAAAGGCAAATGCACCTTAGTTCAGGAAAGCATTATAAATAAACTCTGATACCCACACAGAATAAAAAATTATGACTTTCCAGTGAGAAAATGACTCTAAGAAGTGGTAGAAACATACAGAGTTTAAAACATCTGTAGGGATTCAATTATGAGAGAAGCAGCACAATTAAAATAGGGTAAATATCATTAGGGAAGATGTGATAATTTTTCCTTTTCTAATAATTCTTAATTTGAGACCTGTTTTGGGGTTGAGACTAGATACAAGGATTGGTTGAGTTACATCAATGAACATCAAAAGACATGGTCTTAGCCCCTTGAGCAATGAAGAGGCTTCAAAGGTGCATGAGTGTGTGAAGACTCACATTTGTCTTTAAGGATAAATACTCCATTGATAAATGTAAGATCTGAAAAAAGAAAAGTTACAAACATGTGGACTAAATAGAGTTTCTCCTGCAAAATTTTTCCTAATGGGCTTTTTTTTTTTTTTTTTTTTTTGAGAAAATGGGTGCAGTTGGAATCTATTTCTTTATATTGATTTGTAGGAAATTGTTGGAAGAAAAGTGTGCATAAGGACCTAACCGGTTGCATAAGTAGCAAGTTCCCTTTGCTGAGTCTTCTTCACGTCTCCAACTTGACTTAATAAATAAATAAATCTCACAATAACTCTGAGTTGATTCTGAGTGACTTAAACTCAAAAAGGTAAAATAAAGACTAAATTAAATGAAAAAAAGTATTATGTTGATTGTGTCATAGATTTCATTAATTAAGCATTTTCCCCACTAACATATTTTCTTTTTTTAAGTTTTTATTTTAATTCCAGTTAGTTAACATACAGTGTTATATTAGTTTCAGGTGTGCAATATAGTGATTCAACACTTTTGTACATTACCCAAGCCTCATCATGACAAGTGCACTCTTCAATCCCCATCATCTATTTCACCCATCCTCCCACCACCGCTCCTTTGTGGTAACCATCAGTTTGTTCTCTATAATTAAGAGTCGTTTCTTTATTTGCCTCTCTCTTTTTTTCTCCCTTTGCTCATTTGTTTTGTTCTTTAATTCCACATGAGCAAAATCATACGGTATTTGCCCTCTTTATTTCACTTAGCACTATATTCTCTGCCTCCATTCATGTCACTGCAAAAGGCAAGATTTCATTCTCTTTTTTTAAAAGATTTTATTTATTTGTCACAGAGAGAGCACAAGTAGGGAGAGTGGCAGAGGGAGAAGCAGGTTTCCCGCTGAGCAGGGAGCCCAACTCAGGACTCGGTCCCGTGACCCTGAGATCAGGACCTGAGTCAAAGGCAGGTGCTTAACCAACTGAGCCACCCAGACATACCAAGATTTAATTCTTTTTTATGGCTGAGTAATATTCCATTGTATTTACATACCATCTGTACTTTATCCATTCATCTATTGATGGACACTGGGTGGGGGAGGGCTTCCATATCTTGGCTATTGTAAGTAATGCTGCTATAAACATAGGGGTGTATGTATCCCTTTGAATTAATGTTCTTGTATTCTTTGGATAAATACCCAGTAGTGCAATTGCTGGATCGTAGGGCAGTTCTATTTTTAACTTTTTGAGGAAACTCCATATTGTTTTCCGTAGTGGCCACACCAGTTTGCATTCCCACCAACAGTGCAAGGGGATTCCTTTTTCTCCACGTCCTCGCGAACATCTGTTTTTCTTATGTTGTTGATTTTAGCCATTGTGACAGGTGTGAGGTGATATCTCATTGTAGTTTTGATTTGCATTTCCCTGATGGTAAGTGATGATGAACATCTCTTCATGTGTCTTGACCATCCGGATATCTTTTTTTTGGAGAAATGTCTGTTCATGTCTTCTGCCCATATTTAAATTACATTATGTTTTTTGGATGTTGAGTTTTATAAGTTCTTTATACATCTTGGATACTAACCCTTTATCAGATATGTCATTTGCAAATATCCTCTCCCATTCCATAAGTTGCCTTTTAGTTTTGTTGATTGTTTCCTTTGCTGTGCAGAAGTTTTTTATTGTGATGTAGTCCCAACAGTTTATTTTTGCTTTTGTTTCCCTTGCCTCACAGGACAGATCTAGAAAAATGTTGCTCCAGCCTAGGATTTTTATGGTTTCAGGTCTCATATTTAGGTCTTCAATCCATTTTGAGTTTATTTTTGTGTATAGTCTAAGAAAGTGGTCCAGTTTCTTTCTTCTGCATATGCTGTCCAGTTTTCCCAACACCATTTGTTGAAGAGATTATCCTTTTTCCATTGGATATTCTTTCCTGCTTTGTTGAAGATTAATTGATCATACAGTTATGGGTTTATTTCTAGGTTTTCTATTCTGTTCCATTGGTGTATGTGCCTGTTTTTATGCCAGTATCATACTGTTTTGATTACTACATCTTGGTAATATAGCTTGATATCTGGAATTGTGATGTCTCCAGCAATTTACTTTCCTTTTTCAAAATTGCTTTGGTTATTTGGAGTCTTTTGTGATTCCTAAAAATGTTAGGAGTGTTTGTTCTAGTTCTGTGAAAAATGTGTTGTTATTTTGGTAGGGATTGCATTAAACGTGTAGATAGCTTTGGGTAGTATGACATTTTAACAATATTTGTTCTTCCAACCCATGAGCATGGAGTGTCTCCATTTGTTTGTGTCATCTTCAATTTCTTTCATCAATGTTTTATGGTTTTCAGAGTACAGGTCTTTCATTTTTTTTGTTAAGTTTATTCCTAGGTATCTTATTTTTGGTGCAATTGTAAATGTGGTTATTTTCTTAATTTCTCTTTCTGCTGCTTTGGTATGGGTGTACAGAAATGCAACAGATTTCTGTCCATTGATTTTGTATCCTGCAACTTTACTGAATTCCTTTATTAGTTCTAGCAGGGTTTTATTGGTGGAGTCTTTAGGGCTTTCTAAATATATTATCATGTTATCTGCCTATAGTGAAAGTTTTACTTCTTCCTTACCAATTTGGATGATTTTTATTTCTTTTTGTTGTCTGATTGCTGTGGCTAGGACGTCCAGTACTATGTTGAATAACAGTGGTGAGAGTGGACATTCTTTTCTTCTTCCTAATCTTAGGGGAAAAGCTCTCAGTTTTTCACCATTGAGTATGTTAGCTGTTTGTTTTTCATATATGGCCCTTATTATGTTGAGGTATGTTCTCTCTCAGTCTGCTCTGTTGAGGGTTTTTATCATGAATGAATGTTGTACTTTGTTAAATGCTTTTTCTGTGTCTACCGAAATGATCACATGGTTCTTATCCTTTCTCTTTTTGATGTGATATATCAGGTTGATTGATTTGCAAATACTGAACCACCCTTGCAACCCAGGAATAAATCCCACTTGATTGCGGTGAATGATTTTTTTAATGTATTTTTGGATTCAGTTTGCTAGTATTTTATTGAGAATTTTTACATCTATGTTCATCAGGGATATTGGCCTGTAGTTCTCTTTTTTAGTGGTGCCTTTATCCAGTTTTAATAACAAGGTAATGTTGGCCTCATAGAATGAATTTGGAAGTTTTCCTTCGTTTTCTTTTTTTTTTTTTTTGGAATAGTTTAAGAATAGGTATTGACTCTTTAATTTTTTTTAAGACTTTATTTATTTGAGAGAGAGAGAACACAGGCAGGGAGACGGGCAGAGAGAGAGGAAGAGAATCTCAAGCAGACTGTGTGCTGAGCTGAGAGCCCAGAGCCTGATGCAGGGCTTGATCTCACAACCCTCACCAACATTTAACCAACTGAGCCACCCAGGCGCCCCTTAACTCTTCTTTAAATATTTGGTAGAATTCACCTGTGAAGCCATCTGGTCCTGGACTTTTGTTTGTTGGGAGTTTTTTGATTACTGACTCCATTTCTTCGTGATTATCAGTCTGTTCAAATATTCTATTTCTTCCTGTTTCAGTTTTGGTAGTTTAGATGTTTCTAGGAATTTAGTCATTTCTTCTAGTTTGTCCAATTTGTTGGCATATGGTTTTTCATAATATTCTCTGACATTTGCTTGTATCTCTGTGGTGTTGTTATTCCTCCTCTCTCATTTGTGATTTCACTTGAGTCCTTTCACTTTTGTTCTTAATAGGTCTGGCTAGAGGTTTATCAATTTTATTAATTTTTCAAAGAACGAGCTCCTGGTTTCATTGATCTGTTCTTTTTTTTTAGTTTCTATATCATTTATTTCTGCCCTAATCTTTATTATTTCCTTCCTTCTGCTGGTTTTAGGTTTTGTTTGTTCTTTTTCTAGCTCCTTTAAGTTAGGTTGCTTATGTGAGATTTTTCTTGAATTTACCCTGTATTGCTACAAATTTCCCTCTTAGAACTGCTTTTGCTGCATCCTAAAGATTTTGGATCATTGTGTTTTCATTTTCATTTGTTTCCATGTAATTCTTTATTTCTACCTTTATTTCCTAGTTGACTCATTCATTGTTTAGTAGCATGTTATTTATCCTCCAAATATTTGTGCTCTTTCCAGATTTTTTTCTTGTGGTTGACTTCTAGTTTCACAGCATGTGGTCAGAAAAGATGCATGACATGGTATTTTCAATCCTTTGAATTTGTTGAGACTTGTTTTGTAGCCTATTCTGGAGAATGTTCTATGTGCACTTCAAAAGAATGTGTATTCTTCTGTTTTAGGATGGAGTGTTTGGAATGTATAGGTGTTAGAGCCATCTGGTCCAGTATGTTATTCAAAGCCACTATTTCCTTGTTGATTTTCTGTTTGTATCATCTGTCCATCAATAAATGGGGTGTTAATGTCCCTACTATTATTGTATTGTTATTGATTAGTAAGTTTATGTTTGTTATTGACTGTTTTATGTATTTTGGTGCTCCCATGTTGGAAGCATAAATATTTATAATTGTTATAACAATTGTTATATCTTCTTGTTGGATTGTCTCCTTTATTGTTACATAGTGTCCTTCTTTGTCTCTTGTTACAGTCTTTGTTTTAAAATTTAGTTTGTCCAATATAAGTATTGCTACTCTGGCTTTCTTTTGTTATCCATTTGCATGATAGATGTCTCTCCATATGTCTGTAGGTCTAAAATGAATCTTTTGTTGGCAGCATGTATATGGGTCCTGTTTTTTTTAATCCATTCTTTCACCCTTATGTCTTTGGATTGGAGCATTTAGTCCATTTCCATTCAAATTATTGAATTACTTTATCTTATTATTTATTTATTATCTTATTATTTGTTTTGTGGTTGTTTCTGAAGATTTTCTTTAATCTTTTCTTGTCTTTCTCTCTTTCATGTTTTGCTGATTTTCTTTAGTGATATATTTGGATTTCTCTTTATTTTTACATATTTATTAGTAGTTTTTGATATATATGGTTACCATTAAGTTTGTATATAACCTCTTCTGCATATAACAGTCTATATTAAGTTGATGGTTAATTTTTTTAATGTTTTTAAGTTTTGTTTTATTTAAATAATCTCTACACCAAATGTGGGGCTTGAACTCACCACCCTGAGATCAAGAATTACATGCTCTTTTGACTGAGCCAGCCAGGCACCCCAATGGTCATTTACATTTGAACCCATTCTTTTTTCCTCTCCACCCCACATTTTAAATATATGTTATTATATATCCTTTTAGTATGTGAGTTCTGTGTCTGATTTTTTTACAGATATATTCATTTTTACTACTTTTATGTTTCCTATCTTCATACTGTCACTTTTGGTCTCTTCTCTCCACTCAAAGAGCCCCCTTTAATATTTCTTGGAGGGATGGTTTAGTGGTCATAAAGTCTTTTGGTCTTTGTCTGGGGAGGTCTTTATCTCTTCTTCTATTCTGAATGATAGCCTTGTTGGATAGAGTATTCTTGGCTGCAGATATTTCCCATTCAGAACTTTGAATATTTCATGCTTCTTTCTTCTGGTTTGCAAAGTTTGTTAAAAAATATCCTATTAGCCTTGTAGATTTTCCCAGTAAGCTACTGTCTTCTTTTGTCTTGATTTTAATTTCTTTTTCTTTATCACTATATCTTGCAAATGTAATTACAATATATCTTGGTGTGGGTCTGCTTTTGTTGATTTTAATGTGAGTTCTCCTTGTCTCCTGGATCTAGACATCTGTTTCCTTCCCCAGATTAGGAAAGTTTTCAGCTATTATTTCTTCAAATAAATTTTCTGCCCCCCTTTTCTCTCTCTTCTACTTCTAGGACTCTTATAATGCAAATATTGTTACACTTGATGGAAACACTGAATTCCCTAAGTCTATTCTTATTTTGCATAATTCTTTTTTCTCTCTTCTTCAGCTTGATTACTTTCCATTACTCTGTCTTCTAGGTCACTAATTCTTTCCTCTGCTTCTTTCCATCTGGCTGTTCATCCCATCAGCGTGTTTTTCATTTCATTTTTTGAGCCTTTTAGCTCTGCTATGTTATTCCTTATTTCTGGTTTAAGGGTCTCACTTATGTCTTCCACTCTTTTCTCAAGTCCAGTGAGTATCCTTATGATCATTGGTTTAAATTCTCACCAGGCATGTTACTTTTATCTGTTTTGCTTTGATCTCCCACCATGTCCTTATCCTATTCATTCATTTGGGTTAAATTTCCCTGTTTCCTCATTTTGTCTGCCCTTCTCCATGTCTTTCTGTTGTTAAGAATGTCAGCTAGGTCTTCTGCTCTTAAAAGTAGTGACTTTATGAAGTAGAGGTTCTTGAGTGCCCTACAGCGCAGTGTCCCCTGTTCACCAGAAACTGGCACTTCAGAAGAGTGTCCTATTTGTGTTGCTTACACCCTGCTGTTGTGTCTGAGTCACTTTTCCTTTCAGTGCAGTCATCTGCACTGACTGTCTGATGTGGTCTGTGCTTGCTCTCTGTGGTGTTAGTGGGACCCAGGCAGGCCAGTTCTGATGGGGCATGCCCACTGGGAAACTTGGAAGCAGGGTGGCAGTGTTAGCAAAATTTGTACTGGGCCACTAGTCCAATGCTGGATCCCCTGAAGCACTGTGGCAGCTAGGGGGTGGCCAGGGACACAAGGCTGGGTATAGCAATGGCTGTGTCCCCAGCAGTTGGACACAGTATACACAGATTTAACAAAACTTGCCTTGAGCCTAGGGACGAGGCTAGCAGGTTTGGAGTGGGTGAGTCCTCAGAACTCATGGGAATGGCACACTGCTAGCAGGTTAGGTAGCAAGTGTCTGTGCAGCCCTGCTTCCTATACATGGCCCTGTGTGTATCCTGGAGGGTGAGGGAGGAAAATGGCACCTGACATAAGCATTAAACTTTTAAATTCTCTCCATGTTTTTATGTGTAGACATATTCCATTGCTTCTGACTTCTACTTAAATTCCATGGAGTGTATTAACTACACTTTATTTATCAATTCTGACAGTGATCGACACCATGATTAACTCTAATTCCCTACACTCACAAGAATGCTGTCATGAATACTCTTGTTTGTTTCCATTAGAAATCTCTGAGAATCTCCCAGGAGTGGCACTGTTGGGTTATAGACTGTACTTACTCATACAAATTATAAACAATGTGATTTTGAGAATGGATATGCCAGCCTCCTGTCTCACCAGCAGTGCGTGGACATTCCTATATTTCTACATCCTCACCAACACTTGCAATAACCCAGCTTTCTAATGGATATAAAGTGATATGTCATTGTGTTTTCATCTTTAATTCTTTAATTATTAAATTAATAAACAAATTTGAGCATGTCTACATATGCTTGTTAGCATTTTTGTGTTTTTTATTCTGTGAAGTGCATATTCCATTTTTCTAATAAATTGATACACAGAAGTTGATATGCAGAAATTCATTGTTTACTCCACATATTAGTCCCCTCTATTATTTTCAGGCCTTGCCAAAATAACTTTTCAATCTATAATCTGTTATTTGGGACCTGGTACTTTTTTGCTGAGCACAAATGCTTAAGTTGTTTTAATAAAATTTTCAAAATTTTAATCTTATTTTTTGCTTTGATTTTTTTTTTTTTTTTTAGAAACTCTTTCCCATTCCAAGGTAACAAAGGTCACTACATTATCTCAAATTAATTTAAAAATTTATCACTCACATTTTAAATTTTCTAAGTTTTACTTTGAAGCAGCTGTATACATGCAATCTCATGGAAATCGTTTTACATGTATTTTAAAAAAGGGTAAAGTGAAGTTAAGAAGAATGGATAAAAATTCATCTTAGACAAAAAAAAAAATAAGGATGTGTAGTTCTCTGATAGAAAAGAATACAAAGAAGGGTGTATCCAATAGGATCAAATCACATAAAATAGTGGTGTTATGGACTGAATTGTGCCTTCCCACCCCCATTCGCATGTTGAAACCCTAATGTGACTATATCTGGAGATGGGGCCTTTAAAAAAGCAATTAAGTTAAAGTGAGGCTATTGGGGTGAGCTTAATTCAATCTGACTAGTGTCCTCTTAAGAAGTGGAGATTAGGATGTACAGAGAGAAACAGGGATGCCCCTGCACAAGGAAAAGACCATGTGAGGATAAAATGAGAAGAAGGACATCTACAGGCTAAGGAGAGAGGCTTCAGGAGGAACCAAACCTGCTGACACCTTGATCTTAGTCTTCCAGCCTTCAGAACTGAGAAAACAAATTTCTGGTGTTTCAGCCACCCAGTCAGTGGTACTTTATTATGGCAGTCCAAGCAAACTAATCCAAGTGGATTAACATGGAAGTGAAACTTCAGATTGCATTTCCAGAAAATATTCCTGCCACTAATTACCATTGGAATTGTAAGATAATTACTCCAGATGAATGATGAAAATAACATCCCTTGAAAAGATTTATAGCTACTAAGTGATAGATACTAAGCATCTTGTATGTCAACTCGTGTTTAACAAATGGCGCTGTGGGTTGTTAGCTCATTTGTAGTACTAACTTCCATGTTCTATTAACTATTGTTCATTGTTTACTTAGCTTAGCTATGCTGTTATAAGAAGAAATGTGAATGTTTGGCCTATATAATGGAGCAGAAAAACAATGCAGCTGTACATAAGCAAAAGTAGTTATTAGCTTAATTGCTCTTAAATAACAATTTTAAACAAGCACTGGTCCACTCTACTCAAATAAACCGTTTATTCTTTAATCAAATATAAATTGAAGAGCAACTTCTATTTCTTAGTTCTCTCAATTCTCTATTTCCCATTTAATAAATGGCTCTTTATTGGGATAACAGTGACTACTGTCCTTATGCAAATAAAAGTGAAGCATATTTCCACTTGTTATCAATGCTCTGACAGCAGAAGCTTAAGTTCAAAATGATGTTTTCTTCTTAAATAAACCTCTTTCAACCTTTAGAAACTCTGTCGGTCTGAGATAGGTTTCTTAATATATTCAGTGCTTTGATGATAACCAGTGCCTGGTCTGTATGCAACTGTCAATAAATGCACATGGTGAGAAAAAGCATTATGAAATAACTCAAGATAAAATTTACTGGTGAGAACTGGAGCCACTATCATCAGTCAACTGTCTCCTTTCATTTCACCTAGCTATATTGCTTTTAATTTGTATTTAACTTCCCAAGGAGCATATTGCAGAAGCTAAAGAAATGGTAAGGACTCACTCATTGATTGATGGAATGCACAAGCCTCCTGCCCTTAACTGGACTGAAGTTTACCTGAGTAATTCTTATATACCTAGATGATGACACCTTCTTAAAGTGGTGATAAAACACCAACTCTGTCCAGCGTTAAACCAGCCAGGCATAGAGGACAGCCACCTTCTCTCATCCTCATTGCTGTTGATAAGATTATATATCACTGGGACAACAGCATGTCTAATTCAAAATACGAAATGCCTCTTTGTTCTCTCACATACAGTGAGGAAAAAAATTTCAAAGTTTTCCAGCTCTCTGGGAGTAATCATGACAAGTTGATTCTCACCAGGTGACAACCCTTTTACTTGGTCCTATCAGAATATGTGCACTGTAAACCAATTGGAAATGCATTCAGATGATCTGACTTTTAGAATCTTATCTTTATTTTCACAGAATAGGGTCAACAGCTGGGAGTAACATATGGAAGGGCATATGAAGGTAGTCTGTCTTTCTCATTCTTATTCTCTTGTTCCCTGCCCCCTTCCCTCACCCCTTTATAGCCTTCACTCCTGTTACCTCAGAGTGCAATGAGCATAACTGGTGTTGTATTGATCTGGATTCAAATATTGACTTTGGCACTTAATGTCTGAGCAACTGTTGGTAAGATATTTAACTTTCTGAACCTTAATATCTACATCAATAAATGAAGTTAAGAACATAGTGTTGTTATAATAATTAATTAAAATTGTGTACTGAGACTTCAGATACTTAGCATAATGCCTGGAAAATATGTGTCTCTTAATAAATGTTAGTATGTTCAAACTCCATCCCTATGTAGGAAAGACATTTTATAGATCTCAAAGATTATTAACACTGAATCTCAAGGATATCTCAAAAGGAGATGAATTTGTTTTGATTCAAAAGACAGTGAGAATTCAATGTTTTAGAACTCAAGATGTAAGCAAGAGTAGACACTTCATTTAACCTGGATCTTAATATGTGCATGTAATACCATAATGAAAGACAAATATATTTCCTACTGTCTTACTACAGAAAACATCATTCTGTATTTTTTCTTATTAACTCTTTAATTGGCTCAGTTAATATAGTTTTTAAGTTTCCAATATTACATTGTACCATGTGCCATTGCAAAAATTGCTCTAAAAACTTGTCCAAATGGTAGAATAATGAAATCTGAGGATGTTGGGATATACTAGTTGTGACATCAAGAACACCTCCCCCTGATAAACACTCTTCTGAATTTATACCAGATCCTTGACTGCACATGTACTAGCCCATATGTCAGGATTCTGACTTCCTTTTAAATTTCTGTGCTTTTAGTTTTGGCTTGAAATAGCTTTCTGAGTCCCTCCAGAGTAAGGCCATGTTTCTCCTTGTTTTGTTTTTTGGTATTGACTTACCAAAACCCTGTTTCTAGTAATGCTGATAACCTTCCCATAAATAGATCACCACACTTGGGTGGGCTTTAGATCTTTTTTTCTTCCATGGAAAGCTTTTTATTTGGAAACCTTTGAACTCTATGCAAATCAACTTTTAAACCTTCTGCTGGCCTGAGGAAATAAGTATTTGGGTGATTCTCAAAGTATGTGTGCTGAAGGGCCAGTTTATCTGATTGACTTTTTTAAATTTTCTAATTTATCACAGATGGATACTTTAAAAAAATACTCTGATGTTTAATTTTACTTTACTTGACCAGGTCATGAAGTGCCCAGATGCTTGGTCAAACATTATACTTGGTATTTATGTGAGAGTGTTTCTAGATGAGATTAACGCTTAAATAGTTACACTGAGTAGAGCAGATTGTCCCCCCTCTTTATTAGGGTGGGTCTCACCCAATCAGTTGAAGGCCCGAGTACAACAAAAAACCTGACCCTCTTTCAAATAAGAAGGAAGTCCTTCTGCTTGACTGATTTTGAGCTGGGATATTGGCTTTTCCTGCCCCCAGACTTAAGCTGAAATGTAAGCTCTTTCTGGGTCAAGCCCACTGGCCTTCAAACCGGAACTACACCATTGGTTCTCCTAGTCTCATGCCTTCAAGCTCAGACTGGAACTAAGCCATCAGTTCTTTTATGTCTCCAGTTTGCTGACTCATCCTGCTGATGAATTACCTCATAATCTCATGAGCTAATTCTTTATAATAAGGATGGTAGACATAAACATATAACAAATTTATATATATATATATATAGATATAGATCCTATAGATTCTATTTCTCTGGAGTACCCTGACTATACATATAATAAAATTATCTCCTATGAAAATGAAATAAATAAAACAAGACATGCAGAACACAAGGTCCAGTTTTATTTTTTAGTATTTATTTTTTAGTATTACAGATGTGAAATTACTCTGTCAAATTTCTATAAAAGTTTTAAGTGCTTTCTCTCAATTTTTGTTTTTACTTTATTGGGAACCATTAAAGTAAACCATGGGTGCACAAAGGTCTATAGCTTAAATTTGAGCAGCACTATTCTAATATATTTTAATAGGTCACTAGTGAATACAGATGTAAACTTTTCTTTTGAAGGAAGGAAAGGTTGTATAACAGTGATTAAATTGCCATAGATCCTTTACAGTATTAAACACATTCTAAATATATCCAGTATTGAGTTTTCAATATTTTGTTATACTAAACACATAAGTGATAAAAAATTGGTAAGACAAAAACATTTCCTTAGTGAAAAGAAATAATCCTGCTTTCAAGGAGGAGTGGATGATAGGAAACATTTAAGTAAAAATGCATATAAACAAAAATGTAGTACATATGAAGTTGCCAAGATGTGTGACATTTTATTTAGAAAAATTGGAAATTAGTATTGTTTGAAAGACTGGCCTTTTTGCTTAAACTCTACAATCCTTATGGAAGATGTGGGATAAAATGGAATTTATAGAATGAGTAAGCATTAAACAAGTGGAAACAAGAAATAGCATTCCATGAAGAAATAAGAGATGATTAATAACATAGCAACAGGCATGAGCATGTGTCCATAGAAGAATAAGGAGATGTATCGCCAAAATGTTAGAATTATTCTGGGAAATGTTAATTGAGGCCAGGTAATGGACAGTTATGCAACAGCAAGATGAGAAGATTGAGGCTACTGATAGAAATAGTAAGTCTCAGGGGTTTTGAATAGGACAGTGGCATACTAAATGCTGTATATTGGTATTGAGGGGGGCCCTCCACTGCTATCAGGAAAAAAAAAATTGGAAGTCAGGAAAAATCAACATGATGGTGTCAACAGTTATATCAGATAATGGAGATAGAGTTAATGACATTCTCAACTAATATTGGGTTTTTTTTTTTTTTAAAGATTTTATTTATTTATTTGACAGAGAGATAGGGAGAGAGCACAAGTAGACAGAGTGGCAGGCAGAGGGAGAAGGAGAAGCAGGCTCTCTGCTGAGCAGGGAGCCAGACGTGGGGCTCGATCTCAGGACCCCAGGATCATGACCTGAGCCAAAGGCAGCGGCTTAACCGACTGAGCCACCCAGGCGCCCCTATATTGGGTTCTTTTATCATCAAAATAGGCTTGGGAATCAGTGAATATGCATTTTTCACTTCTCAAGAGCAAGGGTATTTGACATCAAAGGAAGAGAATAAATGCTTCACATGAAGTAGACTTTGAGGTCTTTGAGAGTTAATACTCATGGTGGTGATGGGAGTTCTTCCTTAGGAAATTTAGAAGACACCTTGCCACAACCATGTCCAGTGAAAAGCAAACTTGTACCTAATTTCCCAGTGTTTTCCATGCACTGTGACACCAGAACTCACACCTCATTTTTTTGGAGCTATCAGAAGGACAGCCAGAAAGAGGTAAATGCCTTTAACATCTGGCTGAAACCTGACATGTTTTTATAACATATAGAGATAGGACTCTATTGTGATGTGAGCAGCAATGGAGAGGGTACAACAGAAAGGGTGAAAGCTGACACTGCAAGAATTCTAAAACAGAAACTAGAAAGGCAGAGAGAAGAAACTATAGGAGTTCTAAAATAAGAATTAGGAAAATGCAGTTGGGGCTCCAAGGGAGGATTTATGCAAAAAAACCCTCTAAAACCCAAAAGAGTAAATAAAGCCTTGCCTTCTCTCTCCTTTTCCCCACAACCTTCTAGTCTTTGTCCCTGGTTTTGTGTATAACAGGTAGCGAATTAGCTCAATTTCCAACTTCTACACCCTCACTGTTCTACTGCTTGTAATAGAAAAATAAGCGTGTCCATCAGAGGTCACTCTGTGCTAATCCAGAAAAGTTGTCAGGCAGGGATTGGGATGGGAGGGGACACACAAGAGAAGGATGGCACATATTCTTGTGATCTGGCAGATCATAGACTTTTCTTTTAGGGAGATTTAATGGGCAGTAAAGTCTCTTCAAACTTAAGAGACCAAATTGACTTGTTTTCTGAGACTAATAAGTACCTCTCTAGAATTAAAAAAGAGGCTAAGCCACAGGGCTTTTACTAGAAAGACTATTCTTGTGTAAAATGAAGAGCATAAGGACATCAAAATCCTAAAACAATATAGTAATATCAATTAATTCCACGAACAAGTATTTACTGAACATCTGTGTTCATAGCACTGTATTAATCACTTGCCACTGAGATGCTAGTTAATCTGGAGAGACAGAAATGACAAATACAAGGTCCTATACATTGTGATACATAATTAAATGCTAAATTCTGTGATGCAGACATTAGGAGTCATGAAATGAGGGAAGGGGCATCAGTGTGGGGGAGATAAGGGAGCAAGGAATTCTTCCAGGAGATGAAGCAAAGTTAGCCATAAATGACAAGTAATATGTGAATAGGCACATACAATGGAGGACACAAGGATCCAGTTATGGATGATTATATTCAGAACTCCAGGCAATCAGCATATGATCCTTTTCTTGGAATAAGTTGAACTTCTTCCAAGTCCAAGGGAACTGAGAAAATTCATCACCCCTCACAAAGAACTATCTCATAGTCTTAACGTATTCACTATAATTTGTGTTAGGGTATTCAAAATGTCACCTCAATTTTAAAAGTATACCCACGTGATTTATACATCAGATTTTTTTTTTTTTTTGACATCCCAAATCTCAACTTTCCCGTTCACACTTCCTTATTTGTTCCCAGTCTCAGACTGCCACAGTGATATCTGGTTCCTTGCTCCTGTTTTATTGCTTTTCCAATCATTGATAAATACAAGCAAAAAGGGACAGCATAACTTATTTACAGATAAGATGCTTACTGTTTATGATCAATAGTGCTATCTCTCTTGAATCCAGCAGCTCAGCTAGAACCATAACAGCCAGAATTTATTACTAGTAAATTAATATGATGTTCCTCTGCCATGCACCTCTTTCAGAATCTGTATAGTGTAAGGATTACCATCATATAATGAAGTCCATTCTCTTCTAGATATCTGCATGGTTTTGGATATTGCAAACCTGGGAGTTGATTTTTCACCAGAGAATCGATACTACATTTTCAGTGAATGGCATGTATGTCACTTAGTGGTAGCCAAGGTGGCCAGTCCTAAAGTGGTCTTGAGAGTGAGTATATGTTGTAAGAGAAATTACTTAAATATTTAAGGGCAATATTTTGAAACTAAAAAGTGATTTCTTTTCCCTGTCATGGGTGCAAAGAAGAAGCATTCCATTCACAAACTGAGACTCTTTTCCCATTGATTTGTTTCCTAGGGGATTTTATTATCAGGGATATGGAGTTCTGCTTTAATTCCTAGATTCCTATGATTGAAACTCCCTGGCATGTCTCAGGAACTAGAGCATGTTAGGCCAACAGAGAAACAGTACTTGCCCTAAATAGTACTTGGATGATCTTTGCTTTGATTTTGATGGATCATGTAGCAATCTCTGTGAGTTTTAAGCATCTACATTTTCAGGGTCCCTGGTCACAGCTCTAGTCCGTTACCCTAACAGGTCCAAAGAATGTATGTAATGAAATACTTTCTTTTGCCAGGGTAATGAAAGACCTTAAGGCTTCTAGGAGATCCATGAAAATGGATAGCATCCTTGATGGGTTTGCTGCTTAGAGATCTCAGCAGTATCTACCTCTGTCATAATGTATAACAAAAAAAGAAAAACACTAGAAAACGGACTTGTTTCAGGAGTTGACTGTGACATTTTCATAATCAGATAGGAGAGTCTATCATTGTTATAGCAACGGGACACTGCCTTCCTCCTGAGACCACCTTGGTGGAAATGATTTTAAGCAATTCATGTTCTCAGCCGGCCTGCCTCCCACACCAATATAGTCTCAGTGGCTTGTAGAACCACAGAAAACGAGTTTGCCTTTTCCTTGATGGCTCTGGAAATGTGACTCAAAGGGGTTATTCATAGAGCAAAATGGCAATGGGATGAGTTGATAGACTTATCTGAGTCATTTAGAAATTAATTATAAGTCTTTGGTGTTATCTTAACAGTGAGAGATACGTAGAGCTGCGAGCTGCCGAGTAATAATAGCTGCTTTTACACTCAGAAGGGCCACCTGATGTGATGGCAAGTGAACTACTGTCATCTGCTTGAACATATGCACGGGCATCTATATGGGAATTTTGCCTCGTGGGATACAGGACACTGCACTGTTCATGAAAAGATCTAAAGGTCCTCAGATAAAGCATTAATGGCACACACAAGGCCACACTGAAGCCCAGTCCCCAAGCCCAAATAAGCTGAATGACGATGAACCAAACTGTCCATCCACATTTTGTACTGCTGAAAGATTTTCTACTGTTGCATTTGTCAACGTAAACTTTTCCCAAAATACTTGTAGTTCCTTCCAAGACCAAGTTTTATTCTAATGATCTTTATGTGGTAGGCATACCTTTCTAATTCTCTTTAATTTGTTGATCTAATTTAGTTATCATGTCCTATGGTGTATACATTCCCTTTTTGAGTAGATATAGACAAGTTTCCTATACGTATCTGCTGCCCTTCTCAACTAATTTTTTTTAGTTATGGTGATTCCCAGAGGGGAGGTGGATGGGAGAATGGGTGAAATAAATAAGGGAGATTAAGAATACACTAATCATGATAGCACTGAGTGATTTGGAGAATTGTTGAATCACTATATTTTGTATACCTGAAACTAATACAACACTATATGTTAATTACACTTAAAAGAAAAAGAATGATATGTGCTGAAAAAGTTGTCTACAAAATATAAAGTCATGGCACTGGCACTATTTCTGTAGTAGAGAAGATCATGGATTTGGGGTTAAGTTAGCTCGTAGTTTAAATACCACATCTACTACTTGCTTGCTGACAAATTTTGGATGATTGAGACTTGTTAAATTTGAATTTTTTCATTTACCAAATGTGTAAATATAGTATTATATTATGTCATATATTAAACCAATAGGGCTTTTGTGAGGATAGTTTGATTTTAGAACAGTTCTTTGAACAGTATCTAGCTTAATTACTCAATATTTATTATGAACTATGGTTAAAAAATATAATATTTATAGGTACCTAAGCTACATTTACTAAGTAAGGGTAACTACCTAGATTCACTAAATACTCTTCTTTGTCAGTATTCTATCCAGAACTAGGGACAAAAAGTCAAGTGCTTTTTACATATTTAACTTCACTCCTTGGTATTTATTTTTGGTGATCTGGGTTCAGTTTTCTTCAGAATAATATTATATTTGTCATCAAAGAATCATGCCTAGAGTTCTGAGGTCATGAGTTTTATAATTGTATTTCACTCCTAAAACTTTAGACAATCTCCAACTATAGTATTTACTTATGATTTCACAATTTATAAATTAATGTTTTTGATTCATTAAAAGGAGTAAAATTATGTCCACCTTCAAATAAAATTCAACCCAAGGGATAACTGTGAATAGAAACTGTGTCCACTGAATTGTCAAAAATTAGTCATTTCTGTTTTACATGATTAACTAAAACAACTGACTGGTGACTTCTTGGAAACGGTGGTCCCTCCAGGGCCACCCATGGGTCCCTTGGCACCCTAGTTGGAAAGCAATGCTCTACATAATTGACAAATAATTCTCACTCATGAATAAATAACTGTGCTGACCTCCAGGCTGTTGCCCATAAAACATGGTACAAATTCCTTCTATTTTTTACTTTTTAATCTTTCTTAAAGTATTTTACTATTTCTCCCTTCTGTCAAAACATATCAATGTTGATTTGAAAAACTTTGATCCATAATGCCACTGTTCCACCTTTTCTTCCTTTTCTGTATAAATATCCATCACTGCTGACATTTAACATTCACGAATGATTGTAGCAGATTTCACTTATGCATGATTGGGTAGGATTTTCTATATTTAGACATGTGTTTGGTTTACCAATAAAATTTCCCAAATTCTTTATATCCATAGATTGATATGTTAAAGCAATCATGTTTATTTTTATAGAATAAATTTGACTAAGATATTTAAAATACTTTTCCTCAGGTTATAAATATAAATATATGCTTTCCTGCCAATTAAAACAAACTAGTAAATCATTACAATAGACATTTCACAAAATCTTATATAAAATACATTCAGAGAATTTGAATTAAAAGACCCGAGCAATGTCTTTTGATAAAACTGGATTGTACTTCAGCCTGACACCTTTATATCTGTTGGACTGCTTGTTCTTGTAATATTTCACCCACTATAGAATTAGCCTTGAAAGATCAGATGAGACTCCACATTACAGCTCTGCACAAACGTGGCCACCAATGTAGTGTTGACTCAAGAGTTAGCTGGGGTTTTTTGTTTTTTGGGTTTTTTTGTCTATTGTAATTGAAGTTACCTGTGGTTAATTCCTACAGAAAATTAAAGTTGGTTAGGACCCATGATATTTTGGTTTAGATACTAAATTTCCACTGTATAATTGAGGGAATTATCTGCTAGTCCAGAAATATCTTTTAATTAAAATATTTTGGTCACATATACATCCATATCCACATATTGGGGGGCTTGCCCTATAGTTTTATTTTTCATAAACCACCATTTGGTTAATTTAGACCCGGGGACAACTCTTACTGACATACCCAAAGGACACTACTACAGCATCATTCCCTCTAAAGTCAGTCTTGCTGCTTAGGCTAAAAGGAGAAGGATACACACAAACATACACTCACACATGTACATACACACACACATATACATGCATACATGTACATGTGTGCACATATATGTCCTGTTTGTATGATGTACATCGATGAGCATACATATACATGCATAAATATATCTGCATAATGCATAATTGCATAAATTACACATTTTATTTTGGCTATCAAATAACCTAGCAATCATAAGTCATGGGAATTACCATTTAAATCAAGTATGGAGGTCAAGGAAGGAGAAATGACTATGTATCCAGGCATGAAGAGCAACCAGTCCAGAGGGCAGTGGAACCAGCCTATGGGTTGAGAGCAATGTGTCCATCCTGCAGGTTGCCTAGCTCTGTCATGAGCCCTTTTTGTGTAGCACAACTGTCTAGATACGGCCGCCCCAGACACACTTTTTCTCAAGACTCTCTACGCAACCACTGCCACTCATTTTTATGGGTGCGACATTCTCACAAAGTAAGTTGGAGTCAAATTCCATAGGTATATTTGTAACTTGAATGGCTATTCCTCCTCTGTTCCTGATTCTTATTTATTGTTATGTTCCTCTGAACATGAAGCAGAACCCACTGACAGCACATACAGAATCTTTATGTGCCTTGCCAAAAGGCATCCCCTCTGGGCAGACCAAACAGAAGAAGGGATTAGTCCCCCACCCCCTCCCAGAGAATGCAGACTATTTCACAGAGTGCAAGGCTGAGTGAGCTTAGTGAGGGGAAGATTTCTGCCCCCACCTGCAGGCTCTCAGCCAGCCATCTTTGTGCAAGGCACAATTGCCACAGCCCTATGTGTCACCCTTAATGAGAAGCCTGCACTGGACCACAGGACTTATGCTATAATAACTTGTAATGGCTTAACCTAAGTTAATTTTCTTAGACCCCTGCTGTAATTCTTAACATAACTAGTCTGTGTTGTTTTGGGACCTTGCCAAAATCAGGGAGAGCTCTCTCCTTTTTACAAATCTCCCTGTTAATTAATTGCTTACTTTTTCAAAGCTCTGAGATGAAATTTCAGAACATTATGAAGTAGAAATAATTTGAAAGTTTTTTTTTTTCAAATGCCTTTTTGGAATCTTTCCAAAACAAATGGGGTTGACAAAGAGGTTTGCCAAAGTCAAGTTTAATAGCCACTATGTAGCAACTACTTCAAAGAGACTATTTCCCATCCTCTCCTCTGTAATCTCCTCAGAGCCAGAGATTTTCAACAGGGATGACATCTAATTACTACATTCTCCCCCCTTTTTTGAAACACTCGAAGCAAGGACTTCTGTCGTCTCTAAAATAAACATTTAAAAGTAGCAGGCAAACAGAATTTTAGTTGGAAGGTAGGTAGAAGAAAAGACTTCCATTACTCTTTTTCCCCTCAGACAGCATGGATAAAATATCTCTTGGGCTGGCATATTCATAGTACAGACAGCTTATTTATCCTATTTCTTCCCCAAGGAAGGAAAAAAAAAAGAACTGTGGTCTGGCTCATGTGCAGAAAGCTCCCTCGCTGAAGCCAGTAGCATTCCCAACTACACTTAAGGTATAAATGACTTTAAGGGCTTTGGTATTATGCTGACCTGCATTCAAATCCTGCCTCTGACACCTTGAGGAGAGAGTTAAGTTTTCTGGAGTACACAAATCAAGTTACTAAATGATGTTGTTTCTGAATATAATGTAATCCATGATTTCATTGACTACAAAATCCTCTAGGGAATCAAAATGGTTTTCCCATTGCCTGAAAATATTTACATGTTTGAAATATAAAATATAGCTATGAAAGAGAGCCTTCTGAGTGACTGTTTTCATTTTAAGCAAATGAAACTTCTGCTGACTTTGGCAGCCCCTACACCAGAATTGGAAAATACCAAGGAGATCTTTGTGGCCACAGGGCAAGGTTGATCTGGACCCCCTCAAGTGAAACTCGCTGTAAAAATATATATAATGATTTATCTAAGACTCATTTTACTAAAATCCCTTTAGATTTAGTAAGGTAGATATCTACCATTGGAAATAAATCAAACAATCTGCGAACCAGGAAGGTAGATTTAGAACAGGTATCAATGTTCAGGGGCAGCACATGTATAAATGCTATTACTGGCTTGATCAAGAAATAAATAAATATCTTTTGACTCCCTCCAAAGTAAAGGAAGCTGAAAGAAGCTGAAACTTGAGTTGCAAGATCCTCCCAACTTGAGTTGCATACACAGCAATCTAGTGACAGAATGCAGAATGTCGGTGACTGTTAAGCTCCTTTCTGCCTGTTTGTTAGTTCTCACAGTTTATGTTGACAAACCACTGGTAGTCAGCAAATTCTTATTTAGAAAGATACCTGTGGATGTTGTTTCCGGTGAAATACAGGTGAAATACAGATGTTGTTTCTGGTGAAATACATCACCTCTATTTACTTATGCAAAATTAGGAAGTTACATACATAGAAAAGTTGTGGGATACACAGCAGTGGGATACCTTAATAATATGCAAATAAAATCCTCATGATGCTGCTTATAAAGATTTTAAAATAATAAAAAGTCCAATTAAGGCCCCATATCTCTCACACCAATGAAGCCTGGTGAAATACATTAAACCAGAGATGAGAACTATTTATTGTCACAGAGAGAATGACAACAGACACTGTCTGTATGAGTGTACTTTCTGAAGCAATAATTGGTTAACAGGACAATTTAGATATCTTACTCAAATTGAGTTTATATTTCACTCTGAATTTCAATATTACATTAATGACTATTGTAATGAACTCATTAAATCTGAAAGTCAATGTTAATTTATTATCAGAGGACTTTTAGTGAATTACATTGGCAGGTGAGAAAAAATGGTTTAATATTATCTATTTGATTATTTCCTAACCTATGTACAGATTATAAAGAAGTTTCTGGTTGCTAAATTCTTATTTCAGTTGTAATTACCTGATATTGAAGTACATTTTTCAATGGAAAATCATAGTAAAACTATCCATGACTATCTTTACCACATCCTTTCATGGAAAACACTCCTTACATTTAAAGTTTGCTTATGGAATAATAAAATCCAAATATTTAAAAAGGTTTGGGTGGTGGGTGGGGAATCAGTGTCCTGATTACCCCTCCTTATCCCTGCTTCCCAAACACCTCATGGGGAATTAATAATGAAACTTTTTTGGCTAGTTGCATTTCTAAAGTTTACTTGCATATTTCTAAGTAGTATGTTCTGATGTGTTTTAATTTTTTTAAAAATGTATTATCTATGATTTCTTTCTGTGAAAGTTATAGATTTTACTCTAGAACCCACTTTCTCCTATCACTCAGTGAGCAAGTGTGCATCCATGTGCCTTATACATATGTAAACATCTGTACACACTTCACCTCCTCCTATGCTTTTTATATAATTTTATTGATGTGCTAGGAAAATTTTGTGTTTGTGTTATTAACACAATGTAAATATTATTCAGCGTTAAGTCATGCAGTTCACTACGATTATATTTTCTTTTTCAAACACATTTCTGTTGACTCTGGAGGTAAAAATTGCCTTGCTTATCTCTTGCTTCATTTTCTTTGTCACTATCAGTATTCAGCTGAAAACCCTACAAGGGAAGTATAAATCTCTGTACGATTTATTTTAAAAATCACATAATCTATCAGATAGATATATTATTTTCTTGGCTGTATCTTTTCTAGAGACTTTTATATCCTTCTTATATCTGGACTAGCTGCTTTCTAGGTCTGCTGCATGCTGTCACCCTGGGAGGACATTTGTTCTATCCTACAATCATCATGTTATTATGCTATATTACTGTATTATTATAATTATTTTAGAGAACTTAGCAACATGGTGTGAATGGGAAAATTTTTGAAAATGTGTATACCTAAGGTTCTTTTTTTTTTACTCTTCACCTCATATATGACTGAAAGTTTAACTAGGTATTAAAAGCTTGTTTGAGAATCATATGACCTCCAAATTTTGAAGACAGCATTCCTTTATCATCTAGTTTTTTACTGTTGAGAAGCCTAATTCCGTATGTTTGAGTCAGACTTTTTGACTGTTTTTTTCTTTCCCACAGGTGTCCTCAAAATCTCCTTTTTATTCTTAATTATTTATAAATTTCCTGATGATGTACTTTGGGTCATTTCTCATTCACTTTCCCAGGCAATTGATAAGCCCTTTCAATGTAGAGAGTCATTTTTTTTTTCTCTAATATTTCTTTGGTGATTTCTTTCTCTTGTTTTCTCTGATCTTATGTCTGGAGCCCCCCCCCCCCCCCTTAGGGAGTAAGAAAGCTCTGTGAAAAATGGAGCTCCTTGATCAACCTTCTGATTTTCTATTTTTCATTTCTTGGTCTTTTCTGTCTGCCTGCTGAGAGAGTTCATCAAAAAATAGAGATAGACATATACAAAGAACCCTTAAAACTTTGTTATTTTCTGAATTTAACTTTTATTTTGTTCAAGCATTCTGTTTTTGTAACACGGATGCAAAATTTTCTCCCACCTCAGTGAAGTAATTGCAGTGCTTTTGCTTTGTTTTGCTCCCCTTCCTGTTTTCTTCCTGTTTCCTCAGTGTGGCTTTCCTCTTTTCACTTTGTTCTCTCTTTCATATTAGAGGCTTTCCTAAAACACCTGCCATCCCAGGACTTCCACTCATTTTTTTGGGTGAGGAACTAAATACAGACTGAAACCCTGGCCATGGGCAGGGCTTGCTGAGTGATGGGTTATGAAGCAGGATGTCCTGGACTCCAACTGCTGCCATTAACAAATTACCTCCAAATCTGTAGCCTAAGCAATACAGATTATTCTACAGTTCTATTGGTTAGAAATCCAGCACAAATCCCACTGGACTAAAATCCCACTGGACTAAAATCAAGGTGTTGGCAGAGCCATGTTGCCTTCTGGAAGTTCTAAAGGAGAATCCATTTACTTCCTTTTTCTACCTTCTAGAAAGAAGCCGCCCACATTCCCTGACTCCTAGACCTCTTTCTCCATCTTTAAGTCTAGCAATGGTGAGTGGATCCAATTCTTTTCACATCCTATCATTGGAACCATTCTTCCATACTCATACCTCCTACTGACTACTGCCAGGAGAAGTGATCTGCTTTTAAGGACCCATGTGATCAAATTGGGGCCATCTGGATAATATAGGATAATTTCCTTATCTTTAATTTATGATCCTTAATCACATCTGCAAAGTCCCTTTTGTCTTGCAAGGTAACATATTGACATCATCCAGGGATTAGGATCTAGATATCTTTGGAGTCCATTATTCCACCTACCAGAAGGGAATCAAGCAGAGAGCCAACTGTTCTGTTGGTAAACAGTTTTTAGTAGTTGTAGTTCTTTGCTATTTGAGTGAAATTTTATATATATATGTATTTTCTCCTTCCTTTTGTATATAACCCTGTCTGCCAGCTTTCTAGAGGAGTCAAATGTGGGAAAGTGATGGGGGTCCAAGTGATCAGGATGCAGAGTTCCTTCATCTGTGCCCGGGGCACTTGAGATCAGGGACTTTCTCATGCAATCTCTGCAGAAAGCAAACCTGCAAGTGTGCTTAGAGTTAGGGGCAGGCAGACAGTTCTCCACGCGAAATGGATATGGACTGTGAACGAGTTGTGTTATTCTTCAATCCTGCACTCTGAATCTTCCATGCCAGCTTCTTGACATCCACCAGCCTGTAGTCACTTAGCTTTCAGCTTTCCCACATCTGCTGAGTTACACTGTAAATCTGCTTTCTATCTTCCAAAATTTGGTTGACATTTCTCATCTGCTGTCATTTCCTTTGCTATACTCTGGCCTTATCATTTTCGAACACTTTATTATCATTTCAGTGAGTTTACAGGAGACAGTGAAGGTCAAGGTGTATGTTTAATACATCACTTGAAACTAGATTTCAGTATGCATAGAAATTAATGAAAACATACAGTTCCTTAGGTCTCCCTATTCATAGTTTTTGCAACATTGTTTGCTTAATACGGAGTCATTTTGACAGGGTAGTATTCTGTAGTATTATGCATGGTATGAAGGATTTACAGTTTAGATATAGCTAAAACAATTTTATGCAAAACAATCTGTCATTTGATTTGATATGTATAAGATATTTATTTTGAAAGAAGAGTGGAATATTGAACTCCAGGGAAAAAGAGAGGATTGGTCATCATAAGATGATAAAACTACCAAATAAAATGCATCAAGTTTTTAGTATGCCATCATTACAATCTAAGTATCTGCATCATCCTTACTGAAATCCGTTGACTTATCTTGATAATTTTGTTTTTTCTAATTTGATACATGTTTTACACCAGAAGAAATGCTGTTGTGTGTTATTAGAAAAAGAATGGTAAATAATTATAATAATCTATAGAATCTTTAACTTCCTTTTTTAACATTATTGTAAGAATAAGTGAAATAAAATTCATTTTTATGATGTATCAAAACAAAGTATTTCTCAAAATAAAAAGTAGGGCCAAATACTAAAATTCATATGTTTTCTTTGCTTCCTTGAATTTCCTTTTAGAGTCAATGATATAAATATTAAATAATTGGATCCAGTGTATAATTTGGAAACAAAACTTTTTGCAAGTTCAGTTAAATTTAAACATGAAAAAACAAATTGCTAGAAGGCATTTGGAATGCCCCAGGCTCAGACATAATAAACAAACCCTGTCTGATCTCTAGGGTATTACCTTTGGTAGGCTTTTTCTTTTGTTTGGAAACTTTCATTTTTCTTAAGATTCTAAAATTACAGCTTGTCAACACATATAGTACATCTTGTAATCTACAGCATGTAAACAGTAGGCAAAAAAAATACATGGGTTTGTAAATATTAGTGAAAATAAAAGAAAGGGTAACTACTAGTCTTGAAAAATAACATTATAGAGCCTTAGATTCATGATAAAGGAAAGTATAAGGTAAAATGAGATATCTGCAAAACAAAGTAGTGTAGGAAATAAGAAAGCCGAGACAGTAAATTATAGGCTGGGGGAGAAAGTATTACTTTGCTAAGAGACATTGGAAAAATTCAAGTTAAATGTCCCTAAGGCGCGGTTAGCTAAGGTGTCCTTCAAGGAGGTGGAGACCAGATAGGAATCATGATAGCAGGAATTAGTCCCCAGGCAATACCAAAAGGCATGTGACTCTGTGTAATCAGTTTTAGGTAGTCTGTTCACTAACAAGGCACTAACCAAGAAACTATGGTGTAAAGAGGAAGGAGATACTTGGGGTGATCAAAACTCAGCAATTAGATTTAGATGTAGGGAAGAGCATTAGAGCTTTCAGTAGGGGAATTGTCATATTATAATAGAGGTAAGGGAATATTAAGTTTTCGAGACAACATATTATTAGGTCTATGTCAATGACACTAATTCCATGCCTTCACTTACAGTGAGACCTGATGGCTGATACATTTCCTACCCAGATCAGCATTTTTGTAATAAGTCCACAAGTACACTTCAGATATAAGAGTTGGGGAAGGTAGGGACTGACAAAAAGAAAAATCCATCAATCTCTACAAAGTTTATTTTCCGAGGCTTTGAATTAAGGTGTATTTGGATATTAGTTTAGTCTCAATTTGACAAGTACATTAGGTTGAATTTCATGATCAGGAACTGAATATTTGACTTAGGATATTGACAAGCTCAATGGTTCTTAATCCTAGCTGTGTATTAGAACCACCAGAATCTTAAAAAAAAAAAAAAAAAAAAACCAATGCCTGGACCTTCTTAAATCAGATTCTCTGCAGGTAGGGCTTCAGCAGCACTAGTTCTAAAGACACCCTGGGTGATTCTAATGTGCATCTAGGCTGAAAACCACTGGACTAAACAAACCATTAAGAGGTCATTATTTTCCCTTAGATTGTGATTCAAATGATTTTTGGAAACAAAGGTAACCTTGAGAAATTCTGGGAAAATTGTTTCGTTCTGTAAGTTCAAGTAGAGCAAAGACCAAGTTTGCAAAATTCAGCAGTGAATAAAACTCTGAAAATCACCCTGCAAGTTTCAATTATTTTTTATAGTTCCTATGCATTTCTATAACATACCCAGAAGCTACTCTGATGTCTCTTTTGCAAGTCCACTGAGGAAAAACAATACCTTTTTTTGCAAATTGTTTCTCTTCTACACACTAAGCAGAAAGGAGGATAGAAGCTATTATGTTGATATTTTAAGGAAAAAAAATTTTCCAACCATACACTTTAAATATCTTGCTAATTGAAGCAAAAGTACTATATTTTTTCTCTTTCCTGTATTATCTGGAAAACTACCTTGACTATGGACTCTGCAGGCATAGGAGCAGCCTTCATCTAGAAAAGCAGAATTCATGATTTATTCACATCTGTAATGCTAATGAGTCGTCAGTGTATGAGGAAAATTCAAGTCTATCAGTTATTCCAAGGGTACTGAAAGCTTTCTTTACATCTAGCTGTTCATCTCTGTGACATTCCTGGAGGGCGTCTTTTGATAGTTGATTATTATTTGAAGTGGCAGGAGGCAGGCAGCTTCAAACGAAGCAGCTTCTTCAGCCAGAACTAATAGTCTTGGGAAGATGCTTCTTATTCAAAATATACCTAAGTTTGTTGATTGTGACCACAGGAATTTGGGGATATTATGAAACAGTGTATACTAGGAAAAGAAGAAAAGAATGAAGTAATACAATCTCAGAGACAAGTTAATATGAAGAATTAGGCTATTTCCAATCAGAGAGATTTGCCAAAAACACAATTTGTGAAGGATGTGACTAATTCTCTCTTTGAATGGAATCAATGAATTCACCTCTCAAAATGTAAAATGGTAGTATTACAGAATAGAGGTTTCTCCAAAGCAGAGGAGGATAAACTGGGTACGAAAGTAAACTATTTTACTTCAACCCAAACAGTCCAATTTTTATTTACTTCCATATTGGTATGCTAGCCTTTTTTGACAGAAACATTTTGCTACTGAAACAACAGTAACAACTCTAATAATGAAAGTTATGAGACCCACTAGTGGAAAGGATCCAATTAGAGTTGCACATATAACCCTAAAATGTGTATCTAAAATATGTAAAGAGAAGTATCAGCGTCTAACACAAGCTAGCACATGGTTAGTGTAGACTGCTCACCTCACGCCATGCAAACATATCCTGCTGCCCTTTTCTGGACTCTGCCCTTCCATTCCGCTATTTATTCCCCCTTTCCTCTCTTTTCCTTGGCAGTTAACTATGAAATGTGGTGTTAACACCTCTGCCATGACTCTGTCCCCACTGGACACTCCTAGGTTTCCATACCCACTATATGAGGCAAGTTTAGCTAATTTCCCTTTCTCTTTATTCTAGCTCTTTGGAATTCTTGTACTTTGGTTTCACTTGGTTTGTGCAGATGCAAAAATATTGACGAGGTCAAGAACACAAATGAATGAGGCTCAGAGCTAAAAGCAAAACTACAGATGATCCGATTTGCTGTGTTTCAGGCACTTACTAAAGTAGCTAGAGAAAGGCTGCTATTTGCTATTGCCTTTGGGTACCTATAGAACCAGCAATTGCAAAATATCTGTGGGAAGTCTGCAATTGAAAGGGAAGCTAATCATATTACAAATCTTATATCCAGAATGAAATTATTTTGTAAGAAGTCACACATCTGTGAACCATTCTCATAACTGCATCGGGGTGTACATCTGTTTGTCTTAGTTTGCTCACAAAACCTAGTTTTCTGATGACCTAGCAACTCTAAAATTTAAATCCCTAAAAACTCACTGAAGGGCTACAAAGGAATCAGAGCTGGAATCCACTCCAAGCAATCATCTGCTCAAGCCCCATTTACACAGATCCACCATGGAAGCATCAAAAGGATACGGTATAATATCTTAAGAGCTGAAAATGGAAATTGCTTCTTGGATTTAAACTGTAATGATCTTATTCCTCTATAATCCCTTGCTAGGTAATTTTGTTTTGTTTATTTTCTCTGGAGGATGTGATCAACCATCATTTCTTGTATGTTCTTTCTTATTCTGCATTTCTTTTGAAACAGTGTCCTCACATCCTTAATCATATACTTGCAAATATCTAGTAAATAATCATTTAGCCTTCTCTTTCACAGGCTAAACTGCCCATTGTGTTTAGAGAAACTAATCCTTTGTATTGCATTATGATATTGATTGATCAGTTGGTTGACAAACCGAGATGCTCCTACACTTTCTAGGATTCTTTGACATGCCCATAGTTTCTATCTTGTGTCTCCTATCTGAACCCTCCTCAGCTGTCAACTCCCTTACAGTGCATCAATCCAAATTGAATAAATTTTCATGACCATTGCAAAAGAAATAATTCATTGCAAATGAAATAATTAACTCTGGCCTCTGCATTTCAAGTTTCCTAGGTTCTATCAGCATTTTGAGTGAAAGTGCAAGTCACGGTCAGCATGCTGGACTCTGACTTGACTTGACTTTTATCAGTTTTCCACCACCTTTATCAATGTAGTTTGATGCACATTCCTAAGTATACTAAGTTGGCCATGTGTCTGATCAACTTAATTTTGGTTTGGGTGGTTCATTGTATTGTTTTACGACTGCTAGTATTTTAATTCAAGAATTATATTTTAGGGCGCCTGGGTGACTCAGTCAGTTAAGCGGCTGCCTTAGGCTCAGGGCATGATCCCAGAGTCCTGGAATCAGAGCCCCACATTGGGCTCCTTGCTCAGTGGGGAGCCTGCTTCCCCCTCTGCCTGCTCCCCCTGCTTGTGCTCTCTCTCTCTCCCTCTGTCAAATAAATAAAATCTTTTTTAAAAAATGAAAGTTAAAAAAAAGAATTATATTTTAAGTACATAAAACAAGGTATATTTCTATGATCTTCAGGTGTATATAACAGATAAGACATAATACTTGTTCGCAGTCTGCATTGTTAGAGACTGTCAGCAAATTAAACATGTTAACACTAACCAGATTATGGTAGCTACTCTAAACATGGTATAAAAATCTATGATAAGTTTTCATGTACTTAAAACTCAGTAGCAACCAGTATTTGGAAATCATCAACTTGGATTTTTCCAAATGCTTCATGAGAGACTTACCGGGTCTGTAAGCAAAGATTAACCAAAGGTCATGTAGTACCGTCATACTAAAGAGACTAGAGAAGACATTGAAGAAGTGTGCTGGGCAAAAGCAATTAACTGCGCCCTAAGGCAGACAACAGAAGCCAAACTATTGGCAGAGAGGGCTGATCAAGGACCCTGGTAACAGGCAATGATCCCCCACCAGACTGCGAGTTTGATGGGAGAGGCCCTTCAAAATCCCATGACTTTATTGGATCATCATCATCCACACAAAATATGCCTGGCTAAACTTTTGTAAGCCCCTTTTTAAATAAAAATAAATTATGTCTGTAACTTTGTGATAAGAGTTCTTTCTAAACATGTGTGATTCTTTGCTCTAAAAATATTCCTCATTAACAAATAAAATCATCCAGGATCTTGATGATATGTGGACCTCGAATTAAAGAGTAATGTACTACACACAGAAAAAAATTGATAACACCAGTAAAAAAATCAGCATCTCTTAAAGAAATATGGCCCTGTGAAGCAAGCTGTTGTAAATGCTAATTTGCATATCTGCCAGTTGTCACCCCTTCTGGGGCATAGCCACAGCCGCAAAACCCTTCCCCTGGCATCAACACAGTTACTTATTCCCTCAGTTCTCCTTTGCTTTGGAACCCCCTAATCTTAGCTCACTACAGGAGTATAGCCAGAACTTTTCCATCGCAAATGCCTTTTATTCAATGGTTGATAATCCCCTTGTATTCTAGGTGGCACTTTTCATTTTCCTGGTGAGTGCTCCAGAAGTAGTCTAAGGATAAAGATCCTGTGTAATACGTTTTGCATCCCCAGAACCTCATGCTCTAAGTAGAAAGCAGTTGCACTCACACCGAAGTGATGTTGAACAGACTTCCATTTATATAATCTTCCTGATTCTTATATGATCTATATCAAATAGCCACAAATAAGCATTGACTGATGTTTTCCCAACGCGTCTCTAAGCAACGTAGAGATATATCGATAACTAAAATGGATTTGGAAAATTAAGCCATGCCCAAAGACACTGAGGATCATGCTAAGAGAATGGCATAGCTGAACCCTCTGATAGCCTGTTAACCGAAATAGCAGCAGGGAGGAAGACAATGCCTCAAATGCGCACACAGTTCCCAGACAGTTTGAAACATTGTACTGTCATGGGGACAGAAACCTGGTCCCAATTAGAGTCACTTTACAATATTTATTTTCTCCTTTTTTTTTTTCCTACAATACATACTTCTTCTTTTTAAAAGAGAGTCAGCAAAGGTGGAGTGCCCACACCTCTTTGGAAGCCTATTCCTATGTAAATAAGAGCATTTGTTTTATTCAGATTCCCACAAACTGTGTCCTCCATCCAGTAAACATTCGAAACAGCAGAGCTGTAGACTCTAAATCACTGGGTGCCATACCAGGCACTAAAAAAGAAAAAAAAAAAAATGTATGTCGAAGCTGAATTGTTTAAAATTAGACAGCACCAAAGCATCTGAGTATATGCCATAGGGAACAATTTTGCTTTGCATTAGGTAGCAGGATAAATACTTGTGTATCCTAATTTTATGATTTTTCTTCCATGGTAATGACATTCTGAAAATGGGGTACTGCTTTCTTGGGAGTAGGCAAACTGCTACATCTGCTGACCTACAGAAAATTTCTGAAACATGAAAAGCCTAGGGGGAATTCAGTGCCAGGTGGCGGCAAGTATTTCCTCTCAAATGGCTGTCACTGCAGGTGAACAGCCACAGCCACTGACAGGGATCTGGAGGGCAGCTCCAGTACAGACAGTAAAAGTTGCCAGCATTCTTTTGAGAATCCCTACTGACTTTTGAATATTCAAATTGTATTCCCTTGAAGTGAACTACATAGGCAACTTGAAGGAATGGCTACCATGAATTTGCTATTGCTTTAGCAAGTTGCAATTTTAAGTGGCCCTTGTCCCAATGACATTGCTTACTATGGCTTTTCACAGTCAATAAGGACTTATCCTCAGCTGCTCAGTTTCTAGCACTTTGTTGAGATCTTACGCAAAAGATATGAAAGTATTTTCCCCTAAGGAGCTTTTAATCAAGTTATTGTTTCTTAACTGGCTTTAAAATATTTTTTTATTAAGGTAAAATTAACATGAAATACAATTAACTGTTTTAAAGTACACATTTCAGTGATATTCAATGATATTCAAAATGCTGTACAGCAACCAGCTCTCTCTAGCTTCAAAACTATTTCATCTCCCCATTGAAATGCCCAGTACCCATTAAGTAATCACTCCCCCACCCCCATTCCCTGGTAACCCTTAATCTACTTTCTAACTCCATGGGTTGCTTGTACTGAATATATTATGTTTATATTTATAGAAATCATACAATATGTCTTCTGTTTTTGACTTCTTCCACTTAGCATAATGTTTTCAAGGTTCATCCAAGTTGTAGCATGTATCAGTATTTTGTTCCTTTTTATAGCTCAATAGTATTCCATTGTGTATATATATGCCACAATCTCTTTATCCACTCATCCACTGATGGACATTTGGATTGTTTCTACCTTTTGGCTATTATGCATAATGCTACTATAAATATTTATGTGTAAGTTTCCTTGTGGACATATAATTTCTCATAGGTATACAGTTGGGAGTAAATTGCTGGGTCATATGGTAATGCTATATTTAACCTCTTAAGGAACCACAAAACTGTTTTCCACTATGGCTACACTGTTTTACATTCCCGCCACCAGTGTATGAGGGTTCTTGTTTCTCCACATCCTTACCAACAGTCAATACACATAAAATATTGATATAACTAACCCTTATCATTTTACAACTTTGTAGCTATAGATCAAAAAAGAAGAACTCTCAAATCAACAACCAAATATTGTACCTTAAGAAAGTAGAAAAAGAAGAGCAAACTAAACACAAAAGCAGCAGAAGGATGAAAATAATAAAGATTAGAGTGGAGATAAATAGAGAACCGAAAAAAATTGAAACAACAAAAACAAAACCTGTTTCTTGGAAAAGAACAACAAAATTTACAAGCCTTGAGTCAGATGGAGTAGGAAAAAGGGAAAGAAGACACAAGTAATTAAAATCAGAAACGAAATCACTACTGAATGTAGAGGAATAAAAAGGATTATATGATAATAATACGAACAACTGTTCACCAAATTAGATAAACTAGATCAAATGGAAAAACTCCTAGAAACACACAAATCTTCAAAACTGGCTCAAGAAGAAATAGAAAATCTCAAGAGACCTATAACAAGTTAAGAAATTGAAACAGTAGTCAAAAACCTCCTAATAAAGAATAGTTCAGGACCATATGGCTTCACTGCTGAGTTCCACCAAACATTTAAAAAATTAACACCAATCCTACTTAAACTCTTCCAAAAAATAGAAGAGGAAATGCATTTCCTAACACATTCTAGGATGCCAGCATTACCCTGAACCAAAGCCAGACAAAGATACCACAAGAAAACTACAGACCAATATCCCTTATGAATAGGGACACAAAAGTCCTCCACAAAATACTGGCAAACCAAATTCAATAACACATTAAAAGGATTAGACTCTATAACCAATGGGATTTATCCCAGGAATACAAGGATTATCCAAAATAAGAAAATCAGTTAATGTAATACATCACATTAATAGCATGAAGGGAAAGAAAATTATATGATGATCTCAATAAACACAGAAAAGCATTTGAACAAATGAAACACCCTTTCATGATAAAAACTCTAAGCAAACCAGGAATAGAAGAAGACTTTCTTAATTTCCTTTTTGGCAGGTTAGTTTTGTTGTTGTTGCTGTTTTCTTTCCTTCTGTCAATTATTGGCAACTTTAAAGACAATTCCCTTCGATTTAAATATATACTGTATTCATCAGTTATTGCCAAAACAGTGATGCTTTAAATAAAATTTCCAAATTCCAAAACCTGTAACTCCCCAAAATAATCCTTTATTATTCTTTCTCAGCTGAGAATCAGCTGGGCTTGGCTCAAAGCTTTAGGCTGGGGTCTGTTTGACCTTATGTGTCTCTTTCATTTATCTTAGAGCAGTGAATAACACAGACCAGTCTATCCAGGGCCAGGGCCAGTTCTCCTTATTGAGAGATCATGGAGATTCGAGATTATAAATAGCAATACACGCTGTTTCTTAAGGCCTTGGTTCTAGACTAGCACATCTTCACTTTTGCTCAAATATAATTAATCAGGGGGTGGAGAGGGATATGTTGCAAGCCCAACATCAATGGAGGAGGTAAATATACCTCACCCCCTCTGTTACACTGCAATATCACATGGCAGCAGTGGATAGAGAATTGAGAATAATCCACTCCACCAAAGATCCTGTCATAATAATAATGCAATATGGAATAAACAGCATAAGGAAGGGGAGAGAGAAAAATACCAGGAATGAAGGGTGCTCTGTAAAGAAATATTTATATGAAAAATAGGCTAATTTCTGCAATATACTACCTAAAAATGTCAGTGGCTTAAAAAAAGAAAAAAAAAATTTCTCACTCACTCAGAATCAAGTATGAATGTTCCTGATCTGCTGGCTTTTTGGGTGTCTCTCATCTGAGCAGTGACTTTGGTATTCGGGCTGTTCCCATTTTCAAGTTTATGCTTCTGTCTTCCATCTTGCAGCCTGGAAGGGGAGAAGAAAAGAAGAAAAAATGTTTACCAAAAGCATTCAGGTTATTTAACCATTTTGCCATGGAAGTGACTCACCCCTTTGGCCACATTCTATCAACCAGAACAAGTTACATGACTTCACCTACATGCAAAGGTAGGAGCTGGTAAATGCAATCCCTGGCTGCACATTAAATAGTCAACTACATCGCTGCTCCAAGGGCAGCAGGATCCCTGGTGATCTCCTAGCTCTTTGGCTTAGAAGAATGGAATACAGATTTTTGACTAGTAATCCCTGAATTTCCCAAAGTTAATGTAGAATAGAAGCTTTGTAATTGCAACTAAACTCTCTTTTGGTTTTATAAGAAAAACAGAGTGTGAAAATTGGTTTAAGTCAAACTACAATGATTTCTAGATGAAAAATCAAGGGCCATAATAATCACTAGCATCTACCTAATCTTTTGTTTTACTATTAACACATATTATTTATCTTTATCCCAAATTTTGTACATTTTTGTTTACTATAATACCAAGAGCAACCACTAGAAATAACTTTACAAAGAGATACACTCAAAAACACTATAAGTAAGTCATAATGGAATCCTAAAACATGTTTTAGTAACCTACAGGAAGACAATATAAAATAAATTTAGGTATAAGAACAGAACAAATAGCAAATAAATAATAAAATATCAGACTTAAGTGCTAACATAACAATAATTATCTTAAATGTAAGTGGTCTAAATATACCAATCAAAAGACAAGGATTAGCAGAGTGGACAAAAAGCATGATCTGACTATGTGTCTTACAAGAAACTTGCTTCAAATTAGAGGACAAAAGTAGGTTTAAGTAAAAGGATGGAAAAAGCTGTACAAATGTTAAGCAAACAAGCAGGAGTGAATGGCTATATCAAATGAAGACTACAAAGCAAATTACTAGACACAATGATGGACATTGCATAATGATTAAAAGAAAAAGGATAAAGTCATTGCATAATGGTGTGCGATGCTGAATGTGTACCAACCAACCAGAGCCTCAATACATGAAGCTAAAACTGCTGGAGGTAAAAGGGAAAAATAGACAAATCCACAATTATCACTGGGGACTTCAACACCCCACTAGAGAACAGTCACTCAGGATTTGGGTCCTTTCTAGCTTCTTCCTTTGCCATTCTCTAGAGAATTGCCCTAGGTTAGAAAAGTCTAGGTTACATATCCATTCATATTTTAGAATTAGAAAGAAAAATGGGACTAAGTCCAGGGAAAATTATTTTATGTATGAATGTACTTAAGCTAGAGATAGTCAAGACATTTCACACATCACTCTGTCTAATTTCCTATGAGTTTGACATTGATCTCATGACCATATCTGGCCAAATGGGAACCATAATCTCTAATTGTATGCTCTATACCCAGAAACAAGGAAAGAATAATTATTGGCTAGTTTATGAAGAATTGTGGCATAGGGGACAAATGTGGGTACACAAAAGTCATAAGTGTAAAGTAAGAATTTTATGGCTAGGACAAATAGAAAAAAAAATAGGTCACAGACTTAAAAAAAAAAAAAGACAACTAAATCAGATGTTCACACCAACTTAAAAACCAAGATTACTAGAGTGGTTAAAAAATAACTAAATGAGGGCGCCTGGGTGGCTCAGATGGTTAAGCGTCTGTCTTCGGCTCAGGTCGTGATCTCAGGGCCCCGGGATCGAGTCCCGCATCGGGCTCCCTGCTCCTTGGGAGCCTGCTTCTCCCTCTGCCTCTCTCTCTCTCTCATGAATAAATAAATAAAATCTTAAAAAAAAAAAAAAAACTAAATGAAATCTGTAAGAAACTTACTCGAAATACAAGAATGTAGATAGTTTAAAGAAATATAAGCTGTATCTTTATCTGGAGACATAGCTGTACCATATGCAAAAATTTAATGATCTCTTACCTTAAAATGAGTGCATTTTGTGTACTTTACTCTCGGGCTGTTGGACAGACAGGTTTTATTCAACATGTCTGGGTTGTTCAAAACCTGCATATTCCAAAGAAAGGCCTATCTATCTTCAGGAGTGACCCTCAGCCAACTCTTGGAAGATAACTTCTGAGCTTTTGAATATTCTGCCTGACATGAGAGTTTTGTATGCCTAAAGCTTTTGGCCTGGTAGTATTTAAAATGAATACCTGTTTTTGTATGCTTGAAACTGTGAGCCATGCTGTAGCATTTTGACCAAATAAGTTTACCTAACAATATGATTTATGGTGGATGCATGTTTTTGTTCTGGGGTTGAAGAATGGGATAGTTAGAGCCTGAGGTCAGTCATACAGGTGCTACATGCCTATGTGACTAAACCCCAATAAAAACCGTGGACAGCAAGACGTGGTTAAGCTTCCCTGGTTGGCAACACCTTGCCAGTGTTGTCAGACATTGTTGCTGGGAGAGTAAAGTGCATCTCTACATGGTTCTACTGGTGGGGCAGACACCTAGAAGCTTGTACCTGTTTTCTCCTGGAATTTGACCATGTGTTTCTTTCCTTTGAGGACTCTGGTTTGTATCTTCTACGGTAATAAACTGTAAGCATGAGTATAATGGCTTTTTCTGAGTATTTTATGTCCTTCTTACATATCATCAAGATTGTGGTTCACCTTTTCAATAAAAAGGTGAAAAAAGGTGAAAAAAAGTGAAAAGATGTAATGAAGAAAAGAAATAAATGGTTTTAAAAGAAGATGTTAGAGAATTAAAGAAGAAAAGACTCAACTATAGAGAACAAACTGATGGTTACCAGAGGGGAGATGGGTGGGGGGATTAAGGAGTGCACTTGTTGTGAGGAGCACCAGGTGTTTTATGGAAGGGTGGAATGACTATATTGTACACCTGAAAATAATATTTACACTGTATGTTAACTGGAATAAAAACTCTAAAAAAAGAAAAGCAATTTATTTATTTATGTCCTTAAAGCATTATTAAAGCAAGGAAGAATTTAAAATCTATGCAGTCCATAGTTTTAATAGGTCTTTGCGAAAGGCTTATGATAGGGACGGGTGTGAGCCATGTACCAAAGTAATTTAGAAAGGAATAAATGATTTCTAAAGGACAAAAATAATAATAGGCATGATTGAAGAGACTGATTTAGAGTTTCTTTGAATATCAGCCTTTATTTATAGAAATCCTGTTTTGTTCTTACTAGGAACAGAATAAAAGTCTATTTAGTTTCCAAAATACCAGCTAAAAATATATGTATCTTTGTCATCTCATGTTTAGTCTCTGATGAATTAGAACAATCCATTCACCAAGTATTCATGAAGTATCACTTAGATTGTTATTTTGTCATGCCATTAAGTATACTCAACTTAGTGCACTCAGTTGAAGGATGCAAGGAAAAATAAGATAGGACTCCTGACTTCAAGATTCACTGTCTGTTTGGGAAAATAGACATGCAAATACATAGGTCTATAATTGAAGTATCAGGAACTTTGGTGACACAAAGTAGCAGCATCTACTTCTACCAAGAAATCAGAAAGGAAGTTACTAGAAAAATAGGTGATGATGCATGTACATTGATTCTATTTGTCTCTTGATAATGTATGGGTGAGCCACTAGGAGTCTTAGGAATGAGACCCATTCATTATCAATGACTGACCTGTTAACTAGGAAATCATACCAAATACAGTGGCCTCCTACAGCATCTTTCTGGCATAAATTTATGGTGTTTATAATGGCGGCAAGTTAGATAATAAGAGGATAGAATTAACAAATAGAAGTGATATCTTCACAAAATCACATAATGGAGGAAGCAGAAAACTTAAAAAGCAATTATAATACATTATGTATTATTGCATTAGAAGTGCCATGACCTCCATAGACTGGGAATAATTACAATATTACTAAAATATGTAGCAGTAAAATAAAGCAATTATCAAAACTAACATAAATAGGGCATAAGTCCCTAGGAAATTCTTCAGAAGACTAAACACTTAAAAATGGGGCTCATTCTATGATTATATTCAATTTTTCATCTCTTCCATATGCTTTATATATATTTTAAAGCAGGAAGGTCAATGAGACTTCCCTCGAGAGCATCAGCTAAGCTCTATTTGTACATACCATCAGAGAGACAATGCTGTCACGCAGATGGCCCCCTGGTCTGGGCAGCTTGACGAAAGTGTCTTTGTGTTCCTAATTAACTAGTGAACAACTGTGCCAATTGCTTTGATACATTTGAAACCTTCCGTTCTCAGACTTTTGATGAGCTGTTTATTCAGGAGCAATACCTGCCTGCTTTATTGGCCCCAGCACACCACTTTTAAAGGGCAGAACTGTAGTGAGATTGACAAGGATTCCTCAGTTCCAAGAAAGAAGATCATCAGGAAGCACTAACCATATTCAAGTAGTCTACTTTAGATCTCACTGACGAAAGGATAAAAGTCCACGACTATAGAGTGCAAATATTTTCTGGCAGTAACTCAATAGATCTAGAGCTCACAGTTCAGTAATGAGCTGCCACACCAACTCCTTTGATTCTGGGATTTCCCAAATCAGTAGCAGTGTTTAAAGAAGCAAGGTTTCCAGGATCTTAACTAAACTCTTGAAAAGATTAGTACTAAATTAGATGCTGACATGGAGAGTAAATTAGAACATCAAGTGATACTAGATTAATAAATGTTAAAGAGTATGCCAAATTATATTTAGCATACAAAGGAAAGCTAAATGTTAATAAAGCCCAGAGTCCCAGACCACTTTTGTGCATATAAATGTGTGAAATGTAATGGGAGGGACAAATGTTAGCTTTTTAAAAATTTCCTTGACTGAATGTAATGTAGACAGTTTTGAGGCCATGTGATAAATGGCCTTTTCCATTTATGGGTCCATCATTTTTTTTTTAAATGACATTTTTCAAAATTAAAAATTACAAATCCTCAGGTATATATTTGGGAAGTCTCTTTGTAGGTTAGAGAGCTGGAGTTCTACATCAGGACTAATGGTTATGATGAAGAAGGAAAGAAGTGATAACAATGTCTAATCCTAAAACAGATCTGAAAAGTAGTCAATGTGTTTCATCTTAATAAAGGAGAATGTTTAAATCACGATATCTCAACCTTGTCCCTATTGACATTTGGACTGGATAATTCTTTGTTGTGGGGGATGGTCCTGGGCATGGGAAGATGTTTAGCAGCATCCCTGAAATCTTCTCTCTAGATACCAGTAGCACTCACCCTCATCGTTACAATGAAGAATGTCTCTAGACATTGCAAACTGTCATCAGGGCAAATTTGCTTAAGAACTACTGGTTTCAATTAGAGACAAAGGACTTCTAGTCTGCTGTATAAGATGGTGCAGAATTTAAAGACAACAGATGACTGAAGGAGAACTTGGCAATGTAGTAAGAAGAAGGGAAACTGTTTAGGGATCCCAGGACTAGAGGAACAATATAGCAACATGACTTGTAAATTTCTGTCCAACAGAAGAAAACAATCCAGGTTCATGCTTTTCATCCCCTGACCAAAGAACTAAAGGTAGGTAAGGTAAATTCATTTCTTGCCAGGATCCAATGAGGGTCCCACCATCAACACAATGCTATTCCTGTAGAACTGGCAAGGAGGTTCACAGGTTGCTTCATTTGCCATACTGACAGTTAGACAGCAGGGAAAGAGCTCTCCATCTGTATTAGGCTTGAGTCTCCCCTCGTCCCACTTACTTAGTGACACTACATGGAAAGGGGACAGCAGGACACCACTGGCTGGTGCCTAACAAGTTCCTGGCTCATTATTAGAATGGAGATGATAGCAAATAGAATCTGTGAATTTAAGGACAGAGCAATGAAATTTGCCCAAACTGAACAACAGAGAGAAAAATAGACTGAAAAAACTAAAAAAAAAAAAAAAACAAAACTCCAAAAAAATAGAGCCTCAGGGATCAGTGGAAGCATATCAAAAGATGCAACATGAGGGGTGCCAGGGTGGTGCAGTTAATTAAGCATCTGACTCTTGGTTTTGGCTCAGGTTGTGATCTCAGGGTTGTGAGATTGAGGCCCATATTGGGCTCCATGCTCAGTGTGGAGACTTCTTGGGATTCTCTCTCCCTCTCGCTCTGCCCCTCCCCACTGTGTGTGCTCTCTGTCCCTCTCTGTCTTTCAAAATAATAAAAATAAATCTTAAACCAAAAAAAAAAAAAAAACCAGCAGCAGCAACAACAACAACAAAAAACGATGCAACATGAGTATCACTGGAAGCCCAGAAGGAGAGGAAAAATGGCGTGAGGCTGAAAAAGGATTCAAATAAATTATGGCTGAAACTTCCCAAATTTGTTGAAAGACATAAATCCATATATTCAAGAAGCTTAGCAAACCCCAACAGGGTAAGGTCAAAGAAATCCACACCAAGATACATCATAATTAAACTTGGAAAAACTAAAGACAACAACAATAAAATCTTGAAAGAAGGCAGAGAAAAATAACACATTACTTATAGGGAATTGTATTAAAATAATGAAAGTTTCTCATTGAAAACCAAGGAGACTGGGGTGCCTGGGTGGCTCAGTTGGTTAAGTGTCTGACTCTTGATTTTGGCTAGGATCGTGATCTCAGGGTCCTGAGACTGAGCCCTGAATCAGGCTCTGATTGAGGAGTCTGCTTGAGAGCCTCTCCCTCTGCCCCTCCCCCGGTGCTCTCTCTCTCTCTCAAATAAATAAATAAATCTTAAAGGGGCGCCTGGGTGTCTCAGTCGTTAAGCGTCTGCCTTCTGCTCAGGTCATGATCCCAGGGCCCTGGGATCGAGCCCCGCGTCGGGCTCCCTGCTCAACGGAAAGCCTGCTTCTCCCTCTCCCACTCCCCCTGCTTGTGTTCCCTCTCTCGCTGTCTCTGTCAAAAAATAAATAAAATCTTAAAAAAAAAAAAAGATAAATCTTAAAAAACAAAACAACAAAAAAACCCCAAAAAACAAACCAAACCAAAACAAAACAAAAAAACAAGGAGACTGGACTTCTGGGGAAGAGAGCAGAATAGGAGGATCTTAAGCTTACCTCATCCTCCGGATACACCTAGGTAATATCCACATCAGTGTAAATAAACCAGAAAATGACCCAAAGTCCAGCAGAGCAGGATCCCCACAGCTAACCATAGAGAAGAGTTCACATCAAAGAGGGTAGGAAAGGCAGAAATGCAATTGGGAACCAAACAGCCTCTTGAGACTACTCATGGGAACAAGCAGAGGGGAGAGGAGCAGAGCACCTACCAGGTACACCAGACACCCAAGGCACAGGAGGCCGTACTGGGAAGATGCATCCCCATAACATTTGGCTTTAAAAACCGGAGAGGTTAACTTTGTAAGTTCTTATATTCAGTAACACTTAACACCTGGAACTTTAAAAATTTGCAGGCTTAGCTCTGCTAAACTGAGTGCCCACCCTTAAAGAGACAGAAAGAAACCCAGTCCCAGTCCACTGAGACACAGCATAGAGGCAGCAGTTTGAGAAGCACCTGGAGTATGCAGGAAGGAGATTTGTTTACTAATTTCAGAATGTGTGCTGGAGGAACAGGGATCTTTAGGAAACTATTCAAAGAACAAAAGAGCTGGCAAGCACCCTTTCCCTATCCTGCCCACTCCCCCCCCAGAATAGATACATAGACATTCTCCACCTAGCTTGCTAACACCACATATCCTGCCCCCAGGCTCTCCTGTAGCCCTGCCTTATCCAAATTCCCCTTGGCCAGAGCCCAAGTAGTGCTACAAGCATGGCATTGTGCAAGCAGACCCAACAGGGCCACAATTACCCTTACCAGTTCGACTGTGACTATAGCAGCTGGCTGGGGGCAGACATCTGGTCTGACTGCAGGTCCTATCCAACAACAAAAGCATCTCAAGAGATAACACAGGGAGAGTGACCTGTAGTTCAGTGCAACTGCAGATCTGGAGAAAATGTGGTCTGATCCAACTCAGACCCAATGTGGACCTAGACTAGCTCATTAACAATACACTGTCCAAACCCTGTCCACAATTGGCAATGAGAGCTATTGCAAACAACTGGACTAAAGGCAAATGCAGCTCAGCCACAACAGTAGGGCACATGCAACACACATACAAGACACCCCTGAAGTGCCAGGTGCTGATGAACAGGGCACATTGCACTGCAGGGCACCACAGAACCTCTTCTTAAGGCCACTACTTCCAGGAGCAGGAGACGTAGCTGCCTTTCCTAACACAGAGAAACAGGCAGAGAGTTAGACAAAATGAGGAGATAGAGGGATTATGCCCCAAATGAAAGAACAAGACAAAATCATGACAAGAGGTAAATGAAATGGAAATGAGTAATATGCCTGACAGAGAATTTAAAAGTAATGGTCATAAAGATAAGCAGTGGACTTGGGAAAAAAGTGGAAGATCTCAGTGAGACCCTCAACAAAGACATAGAAAATATATAAAAGAATCAATCAGAAATAAAGAACTCAATAACTGTAATTAAACATACACTAGAGGTAATGAATAGTAGACTAGAGGAAACAGAAAAATGGATTAGTGACCTGCAAGACATAGTGCTGGAAAGAAATCAAGCTGAACAGGGGAGAGAGAGAAAAAAAAAAGAATAATAAAAAATGAGAATAGATTAGGGAACTAGTGACATTATCAAACATAATAACATTCTGATTATAGGGATCCCAAAAGGAGAAGAGGAAAAAAAAGGGGAAAGAAACTTTATTTGAAGAAATAATAGCTGAAAACTTCCCAAATCCGGGGAGGGAAACAGAAATCCAGATAGAGGTGGCACAGGGAGTCCCAGCAAAATCAACCCAAGGAAAATAATCCTAAAATTTCTATGGAACCACAAAAGACCCTGAATAACCAAAGAAGTCTTGGAAAAGAAAAACAAAACAGGAGGCATCACATTTCCAGACTTCAGGATATGTTACAGAGCTGTAGTAATCAAAACAGTATACTACTGGCACAAAAGTAGACACATAGATCAATAGAACAGAATACTGAGCCTAGAAATAAATTCACGAGTATATGATCAAGTAATCTATGATGAAGGAGGCAAAAATATACAGTAAGAAAAAGACAGTCTCTTCAATAAATGGTGTTGGATAAACTGGATAGTTACATGCAAAATAATGAAACTGGACCACTTTCTTAGACCATACACAAAAATAAACTCAAAATAGGTTCAAGATGTAAATGTGAGACCTGAACTCATAAAAATCCTAGGAGAGCACGGCCAGGAATTTCTGACATAAATCACAGCAACATTTTTCTAGATATGTCTCCTGAGGCAAGGGAAACAAAAGCAAATATAAACTACGGGGACCACATTCAAATAGAATGCTTCTGCACAGCAAAGGAAGCAATCAGAAAAACAAAAAGACAAGCTACTGAATGGAAGATGATATTTGAAATTTGCAAATGATATATCAATAAACAGTATCCAAAATATATATAGTATGTACACCATTCAATACCAAAAACCCCCAAAATAATCCAATTAAAAATGGGGAGAAGACATGAAGAGACATTTGTCCAAAGAAGACATACAGATGGCCAACAGACACATGAAGAGATAGGTCAACATCACTCATCATCAGAGAAATGCAAATCAAAACCACAATGAGATATCACCTCACACCTGTTAGAATGGCTTAAGTCAAAAACACAAGAGACAAGAAATGTTGGAGAGAACGTGGATAAAGAGGAACTGGTGAACACTGCTGGGAATGCAAATTGGTGCAGCCACTGTGGAAAGCAGTATGGAGTTTCCTCAAAAAATTAAAAATACAGGGGTGCCTGGGTGGCTCAGTCGGTTAAGCATCTGCTTTCTGCTTGGGTCACGATCTCAGGGTCCTGGGATTGAGCCCCACATCAAGCCCCACATCGGGCTCCCTGCTCAGTGGGGAGCCTGCTTCTCCCTCTCTCTGCAGATCCCTCTGCTTGTTCTCTCTCTGTCAAATAAATAAATAAATACAATCTTAAAAAAATACAATTACCATATGATCCAGTAATTTCAGTACTGGGTATTTACTCAAAGAATACAAAAACACTAATTGGAAAGGATATATGCACCCCTATGTTTATTATATGTTTATTATTTACAATAACTAGAATATGGAAGCAATTCAAGTGTCTATCAGTAGATGAATGGATAAAGAAAATAATGAAATATTGCCATTTGCAACGACATGGATAGGTCTAGAGGGTATAATGCTAAGTGAAATAAAGTCAGAGAAAGATAAATAGCATATGATTTCACTCATATGTGGAATTTAAGAAACAAAACAAACTAAACTGAGACGAATAAAAAAACAGACTCTTAAATACTATAGAGAACTGTTGGTTACCAGAGGGAAGATGGGTGGGAACATGGGTGAAACAGGTAAAGGGAATCAAGAGTCACTTATAATGATGACCTCTGAGTAATATATAGAATTGCTGAATCACTATACTGTACACCCAAAACTAATATAACACTGTACATTAATTATACTGGAATTAAGAAAAAACATAGAACCAAACCAAAAACCATGGAGACCATGAGGATGTGCCATAACACTTTTCAAGTGCTTAAAGAACTATGAACAGTCAATTCTATATTTGGGAAATCCTATATTTGGAAAATTCTGTATTTGGAAAATTCTATATTTGGGAAATATATTCTGGTATTAAGAGAAATAAAGATGAAAATAATTTTAAGAAAGAAAACTAAAAGAAATACACATCTACCCTATAAAAAAAAGCTAAAAGATGTTCTTTCCACAGAAAGGAAATGATAAAATGATGAAATAATCTTAAAGCATCAGGAAAAAAGAACAACAGAAAGAGAAGGAAATGGGTCAATATAATAAATTACAGATACATTATGGTATGAAACATAGAACGGCGGAGGCATTATTTTAAAGGCATTGCATAGTCCAAATTTAGAGAATGAGATTATGTTTGAAAACTAGAAATGTCTCTTTGTAGATGCTATAAGAGATATCCTAATGTTTTCAGGATGGAGCTTAGTTATTTGCCTTCCATTAAATCACCAAAAAAAAAGAGAACATTTGATTTCTTATTTCTTAGGAAGAACTGAATGAACCAAAGTCTAACCAGCTGAAGACTCCACTAGAACTCCAAAGCATTACCCATTAATTGAGAGACTGGAAAGACATTTGTAGACAACACATTTTGGTGCAGAATAAATAGGGAAATGAGGTATATAAGTCGACAGTTGGTTCAAGAATTATGTAATAATAATTATAATGAGCTGCATATTCATCTTTGTGTTTTAGGGATTTTGTAATTGTCTTCATTTCTAAAAAAATGTATTTTATTTCTGAGTCAATCTTGGCTCCTCAAACCCTCTTCCACATTCTGACTATATCACAGGAGGACTGATACTCTTGTATACTCATGTCATGTTAGTTCAATCAATGGGAACCACTGGTGGGAATTTATGTGGGAGGGGGAAAGAAACTAGGGAAATCCTTCCTCCCTCTCTGACTTAGATGGTTTCTCCAGCAGATCCTGCCCCTGTGTCTCCTCTTGGTTGTAGGTCCCTCTGTGTACTTTTCATGCTATTAGCTCACTTGGGGTGACTTTGGAAACTAGGCTCCCTTTTATTGCCCTTGAGCCTAAGATGGTAGTGGTTTCCTGCTGTTGTTACTCTGTCCATGTTTGACTTGCAGATACTCTTTCACCTGTGAAACTAATTCTTGAATTGAATTCTGTATGTTAAAACAAATTGATTTTTGTTTATTGACAGATATACCTCAAAGTCATGAATTAGAGAGCAGAACAAAACTAGAGGTCATTTAGTTCAATTCAATTCTGTATGTTGTAACACATAATTATTATTTTTGTTGTTGTTCTTTTGACATACATATAAGTAAAAGCTAAAATGAGTAAGAATTTTTTGGAGTAAAAGGAAAAAAAAAGAGAGCATGATCCACTATTTTTCTATGCTGGGATAAATTTGACTCTCAAGCCCAAATTCAAATGCCTTGAGAATGGACTCATCTTCTTCCAGGGCTCAGGATCTCTGATGTCTGAAATATCAATACCAAATTTTTTCTAAGGATCTTAGGGACTCTTTGTCATTCCCAGACCATCCCATGCCCACATCTCAGATTGTCTGACTTCAACAAACCCAATAGAGATATTTTGTTATCATGAATTAATTTGTTATCAAGATTAGTAACTAAAATGCATAATGGCTACTTTTGATATCGTTCATTTTCTAAATAGATTAAAGCATTAAATTTTCAAAATATTTCTATATGAACTATTTTGAAAACTATGACTAAATAAACTAAACATGAAAAGAGAGATTTTGAGGGCATGAGCTACCTAAGTTTGACTACAGAGTCTGGGAGCTCCGTATGGTACTGGGACGGGGAGAAGCTGACCAAAGTAGTAGCAAGACTGCCAACATGAAAATTAGTATAACAAGGTCATTTATAGGCATGGGTTTGTGAAAAGCTCTTAGTGAATGAAAGAAATACATTTAGGGAAAATAATAAACCATACAATAAGCTACAGAAAATGCTTTAAAAGATAGCATTCAAAATGCTCCCAAGGTGACTCGTACCTCATGAATAAATATCAGGATAGCTTTTGATACCTTTATGACTATTCATCTCTATATCCCAGTCTTTGGGATCTGTAGGAAAAGAAAGAGCAAGAGTAACCAAGGAACAGGTGAAATTCCTTTGGTCAATTCTCCAGTGAGATCTGTTTCTCTTTTCCTCCCATTTTCTTGGGGACTTCTAGTTCCCCCGTATTGCTCTTCTTATCCTCCCTCCCCTGTGCTGCAAGCTTTTGTTAGCATTTACTCTGTTTGAGCCTCCTCTTCTTGAAAAACCTCAAACCCCTTCCTTGAACATACATTCTCATACAGCTTCCAGCTGCTTCCTCTCACAAGCAAATTTTATTGAAGATATTTGTTTCAGTTGATTTCTCCCTTTCCTTGCCTCCTATTTCCTCTACTACCCACTGTAGTCTAGATTCCTTCCCTGTCATTTCTATTAAACTGTACATGGTATCTCTTGGTTACAAAATTCATTGAGCACTTGAGTGTCCTTACCTTACTCAAACATTTGGAAGTATTTGGTGTAATTGACCCATCTCTACTTCCTGAAGTGCTTTTGCCTTTGGTTTCCATGATATGATATTTCCATTTCTTCTTAGATTTCTTTGAGAGATCTTTTACTTCTGTCTATCTTGTTGTTGGTTCACAAACTAGCCCCAGTACGCAGAGGGCACAGAGAGAACAAAGAAGAGGCAGACCACTCCAGACTGGTGGATGGCAGGTTTAATAAACAAGGGAATTCACTAACTAGGCTTGTCTTCCACAGCTGCAAGAAAAGTAGACCTCTGCCCCGCCCACCAGAATCTTAAAAGGGCCTTAACTGGGTTCAACCATATATACTGTCCAGATAGTCTCAACAGTACATTACCATCTCAAGGTTGTGTCCTTGGGGCAGCATGTAGCGTGGGGAAGGCAAGCAGATTATACATTTCAAAGTTGGGGAGAGAGGGTGAAGAGCCTCTGTGGGGTCCAGCTTGCAGGTTAAGCTGAGGCCATGTCCTCTGGATAAACCTCCAACACCTGTTAATTGCTGAGGTTACTCCCAGTTCAATATGTTTTTTTTTTTTTCCCTCTTTTTATGGGTAGTTTACCCAGTTACTATCTACTGACTGCTGAGTTGTTATCTACACATTAATTCATCTTCTACATGACCCTTATCCCAAACAAAACTTCTCACAAACTTTGTTCCTTATTTTCTATCACCTTCTTATGTTGCTATAAAAAATACATAAATTCAACTACCTAAACAGAAACCCATACATAATAATTGACTCCTATTTCTCCTTCTCTCTTCAATTATCAAGTATCTGGTTTCAACTTTGATAACCTAGATATAGTATTCTCCATTCTCTCTAATCCATCACCCTAGTTAGAGACATCATTATCTTTTACCTGAATTCAGCAAACATCTCTGACCCCAGCCACCTTTATCCAGCTTTGCTCTCCTCTTATCTTTTAAGTTTTTCTTCACCCTGCAGAGACAATGCTCTCCCCAAACATGAATATGATTTAATTTACAAGCCTTATTTAATTATATCTTGATTCTAAGTCTTTTAATTCATGAGTAGGTTGTTTCATGAATGCATTTCAGATAGTTCAAGTATTACTACACTTATTTGTATATTTGTACAAATATCATAAATACATATATAAATATATATTCAGAGATTAAATGCATATGAGAACATTTATATTTTATGTAAACAAAAAACCCTCATGGCTAACAAAATTGAGTCATATTAACATTAAGAAGTATGGTCTAAAGAAAACATAATTTTAAGTATAAAATGTAATTATCAATGCCTTTTTCTGTTCCTTAAAGCAAGTCATGGGAGCAATACTTCCAGAAATGATTTGAATCTAAGATGGCTTTTTAAAATGCTGTCATTCTCCATTTATGCAGGCCATTTGATTTCTCCTTCCCTCCCAAAAATATCTTACACAAAAATTCCCCCAAATCTTTTCCTATTAACTAAAATTTAGCCTAATCAAGCCCAACCAGCTGAGCATCTTCTCTTGGAACACAAGTTAAAGGGAGAGCAGGTGTCACCAAGAGTAACTCTAGCCAATGAGAACCAAAGCCAACAGCTCATGCTGACATGGATATCCCAGCTCGTCTACAGAGAGGACAACAGTGGAGAGAGCTACAGCTACCCCTTTCCATCACTCAGGAAGGTGTTTCCCTGTTTCTTTCAGCCTTGCTTCTCAGTTCTGTGTTCCATTTCTAAGTGATTCCCATCTTTGACCTTATGATTCTTCTGTCATGTCCTAAGACTCTCTAGTTGATTTCACCTTTTCACAAATGTAACATTTGGTGGATCCTAGTGCATGGCCTTTGAAATACCTTTATTTGTCACACAAATTACTTGCCTTTCCCAATTCTGATTATTTGTATATTTGTACAAATATCATAAATACATATATAAATATATATTCAGAGATTAAATGCATATGAGAACATTTATATTTTATGTCCTAAATCATGTCCTAAGACTCTCTAGTTGATTTCACCTTTTCACAAATGTAACATTTGGTGGATCCTAGTGCATGGCCTTTGAAATACCTTTATTTGTCACACAAATTACTTGCCTTTCCCAATTCTGATTATTTGTATATTTGTACAAATATCATAAATACATATATAAATATATATTCAGAGATTAAATGCATATGAGAACATTTATATTTTATGTAAACAAAAAACAAAAAATGTCCATGATTAAGTACCTGAGTCAAACATTTTTACCCAAGCCTTTTTTCTTTCTCCTAGTAAAATACTGTTTACTCAATATGTAACACCCTTCCTGTCCTCCTTATACAGTTTCATCTTCTAGGCTATGACTTGGTGTGCCAATCTTTTACTCCCATCTGTAGGCAAGTTAAAAAAAGATATCTTCACTGTATCACTGAAGTCTTTCTTGTTCATATCCTTGTATCAAGTCTATATGATAGAGTGGGCCACTTAGGATTATAGTGACTGATTTGTGTACTGGGTACTGACATTAATGGGAAATTTTATATTCTACAATTACATTTTCCAAGTAGTACTTCCATTGTTGTAAATAATATCAACCCCAACTAATAAGAAATGGAAGGATATATATAGTACTTTCCCAATACACTATTTTCCAAAGTTAAATATGGATAGTTTATGAAACCATGTTTGCTTTTTTGGATAAGCTGTTCCAGATAATGTTCATAAGAATTTTTTCCCTAAATTAATAGTTTCTGACCTACTAATAGGCAGGATTAAAGTTTGGTTGGGGTTGGGGTTGGTTTGTTATTTAAACTCTACCAAATTCTTATCTGAACTGATTTCTCCATCTCTAAGGTTTTCGGTCTCCATTGCCCTTTTAATTGTGCTTTTTACAATAAAATAAATACTCATATTTTGATCAGAGCAGATATTGTAAAAATGAGCATAATTCAGAACCATGGATAATATAGAGGTTACATATCTTACTTCTTAACAACACAACTGACACAATGACATGGAATAAAAGGATTAGAAGCAAGCTTATTTGTTGAGTTTATTACCTCTCAGAATTCTTGGTTTAGTTATATAAAAACAAAACAAAAAAACTCTCAAGATGGAAACATTTTGTTTTTTTCCTATCTCTGGGATTGTGTGAACTACATTTGTGTCTTGTAGACCACCGCTTTGGATCAACCTGGCCTGATTAAATTTTCTCAGAAATAAGGGACCAAGAAGAATCATGACCATGACCTCAAAATTTATGTCAGAAATGGGAAAACTTGTTTTAAAAATCCTGCCATCGTAGCCTTCTTCATATGCAAATAATCTTTGTTTAGAATTTGTGTTTTATCCAGTGACCCACCTATGGGGGGACTTGCATCTGCACTTTTGAATTTAAGCATCTTGTGTGCATTAGTTTCCTAGGGCTGCCATAACAAATTACCACATACTGGGTGACTTAAAACAACAGAAATTTATTATCTCACAGTCCAGAAATTCAGAAGTCCAAAACCAAGAAATTGCAAGTTTGGTTCTTTCTGGAGGCTCTGAAGGAGAAACTGTTCTATGCTTTTCTCTTAGCTTCTGGTCGTTGCCCGTGGTCCATGGTGTTCCTCATCTTTCAGATGCATCACTCCATCCATGCTTCCATCTTCATATAGCATGCTTCCCCGTATGTCTGTGTATCTTCACATGGCCTTTATAAGGACATCAGTCATGGGATTTAGGGCCTACCTTAATCCAGTATTACCTCATCTTAACTAATTATACCTGCAAAAAGCCTATTTTCAAATAAGGTCACATTCTGTTGTTGCAGATGGGCATAATTTGGGCTGGGTAGAGGGGGACACTATTTAACCCAGTACACCACATTACCTACTTTGATCAATAAAATGTGAGCAGAGCATGTTGTATATTCTGGGTTTAAGTTTTAAGTGCTATAAGTGTTAACACTTTGTTTGCCATGCTCTCTTACTTTTCTCCTGACTCTGCCAATGTATTAAAATGGAATCTCCATCAGCCCAGAAAAGAGCCTCTGCAGTGACATATGATGTAACAGGTCTCATGTATGAGATATAGACATTATTGTTTTAAAACTCTAAGATTTTCAAGTTTGTTTTTTTTTTTTTTTCTTTCACAGAATAATTGGCTATAATGACTGATAAAAAAAAAAAATCGTACTGGATCAGAGATGCTTCCTTAACAGACAACTTGGAATATCTGGCACTAGCTTTGAAGCCAGTTATTTGGTAGTAAGGGAATTTCTAGAGGCTAGAAATATGCTGATGCATGTCATGCAATAATTCAATATTTAGAAAAAGTATCATATGTGATAACTTAGGAGGGAGGTAGTGTACCTACTAAACTTTATCTCGAAGAGGTGAAAACCCAATCGTAGTAGCCTGTTGTCTTGTAAGTTGCACTTGCCAGGATAACGGAAGAGAGATGAGCTCAGAAAAGACCTAGCTATTTTGAAAGGAGAATTTAAAGAAAACAGAGAGAATACAGAGTCAAATGACTTTCTGTGTTGCAAGTTTAACTGATACTCATCTTTACTTATTATATATATAACTGACAAAGCAATTGAATAAAAAAGGCCAATTATAACTCAGGCTTAATATCAATATCAGGGTGCAGTTATCACTCCCATTTAAGAAAAACTCCTAATGGATATAATTTTCTCAGCAAATTCTTTCAGTTGGAAAAATACAGCTTAGAGAAAAAAGAGAAACAGCATTCCTCTCCTATGGAAGCACAATAGGCTCAAGTTGTCCAAATTAAATCCAGGGAAAGAGACATGGTTTCAGAAGAATTGGTGTGTCTATTTTCACATGAGACTCACAGCAATCAAAAAGACAAGAAAACAATTAACTTTTTGATAGAATTGTACAGACAAACAAACCATGGACCTAAAATCATTGTGGGTTTTTTTGATAGTTAAAACAAAGGCTGACCTCCCCAAATTCTATAGACAACAGGCAGAGATGACCAGCTACAAAGAAGTTCATATAATATCATTAAAAATCTCACCTTCTTATTGGCAAAATCAAATCATCCTAGAAAATTATCCATTAATTGTAGCTATAAATAAATTTAGCTAAACATAAAAATTCTTCATTATTTTTGCAATACAAAAATGCATCATATTGTCTGGTAGTTATTGGTAATTATTGATTATTTCTAATATATATAACATAAGAATAAATATACATACTTCCTTTTATCTATGTTTTCCTGTAATTGGAGAAGCAGTAAGCTAACAATGGTCACAGATTTAAACATTTGCCAGAGGGGCGCCTGGGTGGCTCAGTCATTAAGCATCTGCCTTCGGCTCAGTTCATGATCCCAGGGTCCTGGGATCGAGCCCCATATCGGGCTCCCCGCTCAGCGGGAAGCCTGCTTCTCCCTCTTCCACTCCCCCTGCTTGTGTTCCTGCTCTCGCTATCTCTCTCTCTCTGTCAAATAAATAAGTAAAATCTTTAAAAAAATAAAATAAACATTTGCCAGAATTTAAATCTTTTGTATTTTTGGTTCACTTTCCACAAGAGATAGTGTAGTATGGAAAAATTTTAAAACGTCTTTCAAAATGCAAATTTAGAGGAAATTTAAAAAAAGGAATCTTTCTGTGTTTTAATAAACTGGAGATTAAAGCAATGTTTTTCATTTTCTAGGGGTTTTTTTCTCCCCCCCACTAGAAAACATTGTTTCTCTTCAAAGCATGATCTAATTTTAGCAGCAGGTACATTAGAATATTTCAGGTGGGACATTTACGTAAATATGCCCACAATACAAACTTGAATATGTTGTTTCATGTTGCTAAGACTGACTGAATCAGGCTGTGAGCCCCACTCTTCCTCACAGCAGTAGACATAGTAAGAAAACAGAAGACAATTCGGGGGGGGGGGGCAAAACACAAGGCTGTGTATCACATTGTGTATAAAACCCGGTAAATCTGATCTGAGAACAATGCATACTTTTGATATGCAGTTCTAGCTACTCTAATAGGGGAAAGCAATTCAGTAATAAAAGTAGAAAGCAATGGAAGGAGTAAATATCAAAGAAATAAAAATCAAGATGTGGTTTATGGTTTAAATAAAAAATCTGTTCAGACTGCATTTTGAATGTTCAGAAAACAAAGCTAAACACAGCTATATGTTTTCTTGTCAAAACAATGGTATGAAATCCATCAGTATTAAATGGGTACATCTGTGCGCATGATTACACTTTTGTAATACTGGTAACTCTGAAGAGTGCCTTTGACATTATTTCAAGCTAGAAACTGTGATAGGATTGTTATGTCAATTATGAGTAGTTTATCAAGTAATGAAATACTTAGCCATAGAAGTGGAATCACATTCAACAAGCATGCTCAACAGTTTAAAGTAAGCTTAAAAATGAATCAGGAAAAAATTCAGTACAAGTGACAAGTGTTTGCAGAACTGAAGAGAAATGTAGAATATATTTAAAATTTACTACATTTTAAAAGTTATGCTTAATGTGTTTTGCCTATAAAAATGATTATATTTTAACATAAAGTTACAAATTATATATTATTAATAACAAATGACTTACCTTAATGTCTCTACATTCCCATTCAATTTTGTCACATAATAATGAAATCATGAAATTATTCATACATTAAAAGAAAAAAAGAACCAGAGATGTTTATTGATTCCTTTCTTCCATACCACAAGCACTCTGCTAGACAGGGAGTAATAAAGTACTATTTATACCACTGGGACATTACATAGTAGTAGCAGCAGAAGACAAGTAAACAGATTACAGCGTATGAAAAGTGGTATTAGAAGAGTGTTAGAGAATCTCTCATACTGTGTCTAACCACAGACAATTCCTGAGAGGGGACTGGAGTACAAGTTGCTTATTTGGTTAGTGATCTTCAGAAACACCAGTAGGTCAGGGAGCAAGTGACACAGAAAAGGGAGAAAAGACAACACACATGTGGTACCAAAGGGCAGGGCACTGTTTGGGTCACCAAGAGATTGTATGGTATGCCTAAGGTTGGTCACCACAGTGCCAGTACTTGTCCTTGGTTAGCGTTTCTCAAGGACTTCAAATGCTCTGTGGCATTTCAGCGAGGCCAGTACTTGCGAGTGCTTGCAATAACACATAGCTAGATGGTATAGGGCCCATGAGAGAGGTAAGGACATGGACGGGATAGTACCAGAATCTGTTATAGAAGTATACCAAAATGCACCTGCCCCCAAAGAAGAATGGGGTGGGGGGAGAACTGGATGTTCCTTCCAATATAAAACTAAATGATTCAACTTCTAAAAATTAAGTAGGATTTAGCAAGAAGCGTGATGTAGGGAAAATACCAAAAACAAACAAACAAACAAACAAAAGTCAAAATGCAGCATGCCACCTTTAGAAGACGGTAGTTTATTTAAAATTTTATTTCTTTTTGTTCTTGTGCTTGCTCTGAAAGAGGTAGATAGAAAAAGGAATGGATATTTTAAATTTTAACATAAGCCTTTCTGTTAGATTCTGTTTTAGTTTAGAAAGTTATCCTGAAAACTATGAGAGGACTGTGAAAATTTTAGAAAGAGCTCTTTTAATCTTTCATTCATTTTTTTCTCTTTTTTTTCCCAATATGTATCGAGCCAATACATATGTATTTCCATATTGAGAAATACATATTTCTCAATATGTATTTCCAAATATCTATTTCCCCTCTCTGTCACACCTTGTACTAGGTTCTAAAGATAAAATGTTTGCTGTCCCTGTGCAATTGGGGAAAAGACAAATCAGTAGTTCTCAACATAATCTTTTTTTTTTTTTTTTTTGAGGGTGGTTGCAGAAGAGCAGAGGGAGAGAGAGAGAGAGAATCTCAAGCAGGCTCCATGCTCACAGCAGAGCCCAATGTGGGGCTCTATCCCAAAACCCTGAGATCATGACCTGAGCCAAAATCAAGAGTTGGATGCTTAACTGAGCATGCCACCCAGATGCCCCTCAATATAATGTCTTATGTGGTATGCTAAGGCTGCTCAGGTTGCTGCCTGTTAGGCAGAACATGTTAACAGGGTTTCTGTAATGGTTGAAGAGGGTTCCCCCAAAATTCATGCTCAACTGTAACCTCGAGATGTGACCTTATTTGGAAATAGTGTCTTTGCATGTGTAATTAGTTAAGATGAGATTATACTGGGTTAGAGTGGGCCCTAAATTCAATGACTGGTGTCCATATATGATGGTTGAATGGAAACACGGACACAAACTGGGGGAAGAAGGCCATGTGATGACAGAGACAAGGACCAGAGTGACACAGCTACAAGACTAGACAGCCTAAGACTGTAGTCAACAACGAGAAGTTAGAAGAGAGGCATGGGACATTTTCCCCCTAGAGCCTTCAGATGGACCTTGGCTCTGCCAATACCTTGATTTTGGACTCTAGGCTCTAGAATTATTAAAGAATATATTCCTGTTGTTTTAAACCATCCATTTGTGGTATTTTGTTAGGTTAGCCCTGGGACTCTATCTAATAGAGCATCTAACTCAAATCTGAGGAAAGTTGAAGAGAACATTTGGTTTGGGGAAGGAATATTTCAAACAAAATGAAGCAAGATGTATAAATATCCAGAAGGGAGGGAGATGATTTTGCTCTTGAATAACAAAAATATTTTTTGTAAGATGAAAACCTGAAGTGTGGAGTTAGGAGACTAAGCTAGGGAAGAATACAGGAACTATTTAATAGAAGTGCTTCTTGCTTGTAAGTCAAGTTAAGGATGTTAGAAATTTATCTTCAGGGCAGTAGGGAATCATCAGATATTCTTAAATAAGGAAAACACAGAATCATACTTGAAGTTTATAA